>NC_087520.1:26466140-27112640 GCF_963921805.1 Phalacrocorax carbo
CAATCAAAAAATCCTGCCATCAAAAAGCTGTTTTACTCTCTGAGAGGAGCAGTGTGTTGCTCCCCTCAATTTCATAGCACCGCAACGTCTGCAAGCTAGGATTTGTCTTAGCTGCTGATACCCACAGGAGGGCACTAGGCTGCCTCCTGTGGTGTTCCCTAGGCTTGAAGAAATACCACAGCAGTTACCCAGATGATTTGGAAATTAGTGTTGAGTGGTAATTTTTCAAGCTATTCAACTAAACAGTACTTCTTTGAATTCGAGATGCACTGATAGGAAATGAAATGTGATAAATTAAAAAATTTCCATTTAAACAATACATCCTCCTCCCTGTCCCCATTTCTCATTTTCTCATATGCGTCATCCATAATCATGTTTGCTTCTTCAGTAGTTCCCTTGGGAAAGGAAAAACAGCCTCGTGCTGTGCTCTAGAGGTCAAAAGTTCTCATTCTGTTCTGGAGTAGTTATCCCCTTGCATAGTCACTGGCCCAGGTCTGCGGGCAGACGCTGCCAGCACCAAGTGTCACTCTCCCCTGGGGAGAGGTACCCTGTTGCCCTGGATTTGCCACGTCAGGCAGCAGCAGTCAGAATTACAGCAACGTCAATAATATAGGTGTCACTACCAACACTGAAATGTGGCAGAACGTGCCCATGGCCCACATAGATGGCGTTGCTAATGGATCAGTAGCAAAGTCAGAGACCTCAGGCAGAGGTCTCAGCGTTTGAGAGGTCTGTGTCGTGCAAGTAAAGTAGGCCAGTGATCCTATGACGTTAAATATAAGAGGGAGAAGACAAGACTGTATGCTGCATAAATCTTATCCATTCTTGAATAAGTAAACCAAAACCTGATCTAGCTCACAAAAGAAAGTGTTTTGACAGAATTGCTAGAAGAGGACAACACTAGCTGGGCCACTAATTATATAAGTGAAGGCAGTCATGATCTATGACAGGACATTCTGGGTTAGATTCAACAGGGAGATGAAAGCAGCAAGCTACCCTTTTGATGCATAAATATCCAATGCTTGCATACTATTAATCTGTGTCCTTTTACCCAGCCCAAGAGGGGCCTACATTTCTGCTGTCAGATAGGCATATAACCATTTATTCTTGCTCAACATTCCTCTCAGCTCAAATCTAGGGAATTTCATGAAAGGTTTTGAATTGCCGTAGCTTGCTACTGCCTCTGGAGGTAGGCCTGCCTGCCCTGTCCTGCTGCTTGTTGTGTCTTCTACCTCTACCCATTTTGGGCTGGCACAAGCAGTCATGCAGCCACGCAGCCACATAGAAATGGAAAGGAACCATGCCTTTTGGTGGCAGTGCACAAGTTATGCCCATTTAAACTCCTCTTTAAACTGCAGCATTGGAAGTGAGATAAAAGTTAAATGTCTGGCAAAGTCACTTCTTATAAAATGAGGCTTTTTAATATGAACCAAACTAGATAATTCACTACATATTTTGCCTACCAGCTCCAATGATGGGACAAGTCCTCTTGATACAGTGTCTTCTCTTGCCAATAAAGTACCAATGCACGGAGGACACAATATTGCCTGCACACCTCTAGGTATAAGGCAATCTCCAAGGTTCAAATACAGTAATGTACTGGAGGGATTTGAACCATGCCTGTTGTGTACGGAATGCACCACATACACTCTTAGTTGGAGGGTTCAAGAGAAACACCAGCTTCCTATTTTTTGTAAGATGGGATTGGCCCGTCCTTGGCATTTCTACAGGCGGTCAGGGCAGTGAATCTGAGTGAAGGTAAGTTTTTATTTCCAACTTGACACAGACATTTAACTTTCAAAAAGTGATATCTTTGAAAAGCTCTTCAGCAAACTGAAATGTAAGAGCTGAGGTGAGCCTCTCTCAACAAATGCTGTTTTCTATGTGATTTAATACAAGAGTATTTGTATCTATTGTACAGACTGTGACCGACATTGAGCAGTTGTATATGATGTTGCCAATGCTAAGATGTGTAGGCCCTCTCTGACATTTTAGTCCTTTGCATTGTGCATCAACCAGAGGCAAAAGCAGCAGCCAGCAGAGCACATGAATAAAAAAATAGTTTGTAGAAATAGAAAGAGAAATAAAGACCCCAAAGTCAGTAAGGTTATAAACCAATTTTGATTATTGCTCCTCAGTTTCTTATAATCTATTTGTGCGAGTTCATATTTGGTTGGTCTTTCAAATGTCAGGCAGTTACTACTTCTACAGAAGACCCACTCTCAATCTGCAGGCAACAGTAGGGATTTTAAGAACAACAGCTTAAAATTGAGAGGAATAAATTCTAAATTCAAGACAATATAGTAACAAGGTAGCAAGTCATATCAATGTAGTACTTTGCCAAACTTGCCTGCTTTGTATAGAGGAATACACAGGATTTTCTTGTTACACATCTGAAACAATTTCCTAAGGGTAACAATTAATTTTGTGCTGCTTTTAAATTTACAGCTATGATTAAATACCTTGATTTGCTTTCCATTAGATTAAAAAAAAAAAGTTAATGAGGAATCAATTGCTGAGGCTTTGAAAAAAAAGAAATTCACCACAGAAACATTAAAGATCTAAATGGAATATGTAAATAGTCCCCATCAAAATAAGCTGGCTACAATCAGGACTGAATGTATTTTTAGTTGGCTTCTTTCATGTCCTTCACCAGAGTCCATACAAGCTGTTCCCACAATATAACTCTTTGTGGCTTATCCGCTCTTTTCTCTTTCAAGGCCAAGTACAATTAGCTTCCTCAGAGGCCAGCTGTGCTGGGGTGATGCATGGCTCTCTTTATTGTTTATGGACTTTAAACAAGCACAACTCTTGCCTTGTCAGAATGGCTTCAGCCCTCTTTTTCATAGAAGTGTGTTTGGTTGTGCGCCATTCATTACCATCTTCAACAACTTGCTTGCATTTATGGAGATATTTCTCACCTCAGAAGAGCTTGTTGAAGTGGTCAGCCAGGCCAGCCAACTAAAATGAACATACTGAAAATGAAAAGGAGGTGAGCTTTACTCCAGCCTGACTCTTAGGTGGATTCAGTTTAACCCCCATGCCCTGTTTTTCACACACTAAAGCTAAAGCTAAAGCTGTGTAAGATTCTCCTGTGAGCAAAGTTTAGCAGTTATGTTGTTCCCAGAGTGGTGCATGGTTTCTACAGTGTATTTTTTCCCTCAGATTTTAAAAACAACTCCTTTTAAACAGGCATTATTTACTCCTTGTATCTGGGGACAGAACACTCCTTACTCTCCTTTTTTCTTTCTGCCACCTGTTATGTCAGTAATTAATGGAAATTGGCATAAAATCCACACAATTGGGTAAAACGAAGTGTTTGACCTCAGCATCTGTACAACCAGGCCATACGTCTTAAGAATGCAAACTGAGAGTACATAATGTTGTTTTGAAAGTCAGTATGGCTACATTCTAGTATGGCTAAATCTGATTCTGCTGTTTGTGTCTGCTGCCACCTCATGCACAGAATTTCTTCTGGCTTCCTGTATAGGCTGTACCTGGGTACAACGGCAGCCCAGAATGGCGGCTTTGGAGAAAGTAGGTTATTCCTTCTGTAACAATTAGAGACCTTTCACTTTGAAGGCTCCTTGACCCTCATGGATGTAAACTTATATGCAAAATCAGGGACATTTATTTGAAGTACAGCGTCTGATCTAAAGCATGTGTAAATTTTTAATGTACATAAATAAATGCTATTGCTGTTCAAAACTGCATAAGATAGATCTAGTTACTTGAAATGTGTCTCATGGCTGTAAAGACTAGTGCTTGTTGGAAAGGAGGTGAAGGAAGGATAGGTATGTGAGATGAGAATGCCAGGTTGTAACTTTCAGACCACATGCCCTCTAAGGCTGTGGATTTATACCCCTGCACTTTCCCCTCCCCTTTAGCTTTCCTCTAATACCAGGAGTGGTGTTCAGTTTCCTGAAACCCTCATTTTGCATGAAGTTAGGGCAAAGATGACAGTAGAATTTACACAAATGCTCTTTACTATTATTTCTGACCTACACAGAAGTAGTAAGTCAAAGAAAACTTACTGGGAGACTGGAGTTAGATTTAGTCATTTCTGTGTTAATTCGCCTCTGTCAGCAAAGTTTGCAGAGAGAACAAATCCTGTTAGAATTCACAGTACTTATTTAATTGGACATCTGTGATTATGCCAAGAGTTCATTCTAGCAGGAGGATGTGTGATGTGCCCTTTTTCATATTGCAATTCAGTGCTGTGGGGTTACAGAATGAATAAATGTATGTGTGCGATATTATAGCTAATACAAATAAAGCACCAACAGTGATCAAGTTACACTTAGTGTCACAATCTAGTTAAAAAGAGGCAGCTCATAGTGCAGTCTGTAAGGAGGAAAAAGTCACTCCTGTGATCTCTTCAAATTCTAACGCTATTAAGAGACTGACCCTTCTCACACCAGGCTTAAGTATCAAAATCTAATTAGAATCTCGTTACTAACCACATGTCCACAATCAAATGCTGGGTACTACAACTTGCCTGTCAGTATTTTTAGGGAAACTCAATAATGTCTTTAAATTGGGCATACAGTGGCAAATTTTCTAAGAAGCAGAGAAGGCAACTTAGAAACAAAAATTTAGAAGTCAATAGCCCTGTAGATAAAAGGTTTAGCGGAAAAAGTCAATGTATTTTAGCAAAGTCAACCTTCTCTTGCTGCTGACATTTCTTTTGCTTTAAGGTGTACCTCACAGATGCCAAAACTGGCCAAGAAATTGATCTCACCTTTGTTACTAAAGAATTAGACATGCTTCAACCCCATATGTCCAAGTCATTTTGATACAGATATCAGCAAAGAAATCCATATCAAACACTCAAAGATACTCCAAAGCTGCTGCATTAAGGTACCTAACCTGTTACATCTATACATTTGTTGGAGATAGTAGAGTTCACAGAAGTTGTTGAACTCAGGAAACAAGACTCAGATGTCATCGCATTAGCCTGTGCCAATTTTTCAGTTAAATTTTGGAGTTTAAAATGAACATTTGATGATCAGTTTAAAATCAGAAACTACTCCAAATGCAATACCACGAGCTTGAGTTACTGGATTAAAATGGAATTTGGATGAAAGGCTGGAGGCAACTCCACAGGTTACTTGTACCACAAATAAAACAAAAAAAAGAAACCTTAACTAGGTCCAGGTACCTCTGCTAAGCCAAAGGAAGAAGTTAGAGTTTTTCTTGTGTTGAACTCTGCTCCTCATCAGACTTACATCTGAAAACCTTATTCACTAGCACAGATTCATGGTTCTTCATACTGCTTGGTTTACCACTGAAAACCAAAGAGATGGTAGCAGCATAAAAATCCAGGTTCTATTTCAGTCAACAGGTCCCATAGTCCTGTCTTCAAATAACCATTCTTTTCAAAAGGACAGTTAAAATACACTCAAGTTTAATGTCGCCTTTGTTGCCATACCAGGAATGTTAAATAAAACTCGTCTCCATCATTACCTGACGGATCATGTACATCCTCAGGGAGAAGGTGAGGTTTCTCAGTCTCTGCTCTCAGAAAGAAAAAAAGCCTCTGACTTCAACACAGATGGTGTAGTGGCCACTCTCAGGACATGAGAGGACATTACTAAATGAAGTAAAAGAGCCTTTCTGCAGCCAGGCTCAGCAGCAAGGAAAACCCCTGTGGTTTTTTTGTTGTTTTTATTTTTTTTGTAATAAATGTTAAACATGTTACAACTGAACACAACTTCCATTAATGTCACTGGCAAAGTGACATTATGTATGTCATAGATCTAGCAGTCTCTTTAGCCACTTCTAAGTACTTCTGAATTCTGAAAAAAAATAAGGATGTGCTGAATATACTGATGACATTTCTCAGGACATGCTGTAGGAATAGGAGCCTTGGGAATTTATGTAATCTCTTGTTCATGACTGGAATTGTACAATTAAATGTTGCTTAGTCTTCCACATTTCAAAATGTGTTATTGATGTGCTCCCTGGCAACTCTAAGAAGTTTCATATTTGAACACCTGCTTTCAGGAAGAACTTTGTTTTTCCCTGAATTGATACACTTCAACAAAAGGTCTTTTAAACAGAACTTGCCAGATGCTCAACATATCACTATGACCAAATGTGAACAGAGGTAGTTAGTAGTACCACTCCATAGTGGCCTATTTGCCTGGATACCACTCACATTATTGAGCTAATTTCTGTTTCAGCACCTACTCTTGATAATCTTAAGACAAGGGCTCTCTTTCCTCAGTAGAAGGCTGATCTTTCTCTGCTCCACCTTTTGTCTTGTTGGGCCTCTCCAGTACCTTCTCCATATTACATGTTTGAACTCTTCCTGAGATACCAAGGCTTACAGTCCAACCTCCAGATTGCCCTGTGCATGCTACTTGTCTGTACCCCCAAGCTACTTTGGATGTTTTGGACTATAAAAGCAATGAAACCCACCACTGGGTTACTACTGGTGATGTGGAAAAGAGTCCTTAATACCCAGAGAGGGCACCTGGGGACACGACACCACAGGTGATGCAGAATTCCTAGGTCCAGAGAACAGCAATGATAATTAGCTATTTGGGGTTTCTATAGGCCAGAACTGACTGAATGTCTGCAGCTCTTCTAATGAGTATTAACATCACCTGTGGAAGGAAGAATTCTGTTTTCTGGAGGTTGTGACTGTGTTTTGAAGTTTTTGGCTAGTGCAGCTTTTGGCTTGGTTAAAATGGTGTCTCGCATATACTAGAGCTTCCCCTCCTGACAGTGAAGATCTTAGGAACAGCATAGTGCTCTATGCCAGCAGCATCCATCTGTGGTTAGTTGTTTATTTTTCACTGCTTTATCTGTTTGGAAATACCGGTTGTTATTGGAGGGTTGTAAAGAACTGTTTGCCTTATTGTTTCTTAAGAAAGCAAGCTCTGCTTCTTGCTGTGTTAGCTTCTTTGGTGCCCATAAGCTGTAGTGGTCTGCTGCAGATATCTGTTATTGAGGGTTTTAAGATATTTATGGTGCAGTACTCCAAATGTCTATGTGAGGACTATGTGAGGACTCTGCAAGACTACATCTCTTGCTCAACAAATTTGTGAGACATTTCATGTAATACATATGGTGTCTGTGATTAAAGCTCTTCCTGATTCCCAGCTTATCTTGTGCTCTTGAGTACTTTGGTCTTTTGGAGGACTGAATAGCAAGCTATTGTCAAAGGTGCAACTGGATTCTTGAAGTAGCTATACTGTCTCTATGAATGTCTGTTATTTCTTCTGTTTAGAACTAACTCTGTAAGAATCACTGTGGGGACTGCTTGTGCCCCCTCACATACAGTGAGGTACCCACAGAAAGGAGTGTGACCTGTCTGGGGAGAATTAACAAGTATATGCATCTCTACTACTGACTAGTAACTGGGGACGAGGTAAGCACATTAAACACCTATAACTCGAATGGAAAAAGTCCAACTCTTCTATTGACTAGTTTATCAACAACAAACATGGAAATAGGTTCCCTGGTGTTCTTTCTCTTCAGTCAAATCTCTTTTAAATGCGATTATATGGTCCTGAAATACATGCCCAAGTTCCTGAAAGAGCAGCCCCATAAGGAGAGGAAAGTATAAGGTATCAGGAAAGGGAAGGGCAAGGTATCTACAAAGTATCTTGTAGGATGGTGAGGTAAACCACTGCTTTTAAAACCTATGATCTACATGGCAGTTTCATAGGAGAACTAACTGGGAAAGGTATTGGGAAGGAAATCACAGAATCACAGGTTGGAAGGGACCTCAGGGATCATCTAGTCCAACCTTTCTAGGAAGAGCACAGTCTAGACAAGACGGCCCAGCACCCTGTCCAGACAACTCTTGAAGGTGTCCAACGTGGCCGAGTCAACCACTTCCCTGGGGAGATTATTCCAACGGTTGACTGTCCTCACTGTGAAAAATTTCCCTCTGGTGTCCAATCGGAATCTCTCCAAGAGTAACTTGTGTCCATTCCACCTTGTCCTCTCCATGTGACTCCGTGTGAAAAGGGAGTCTCCATCTTCTTCGTAGCTACCCCTTAAGTACTCGTACATGGAGATGAGATCCCGTCTGAGCCTCCTTTTCTCAAGGCTGAACAAACCCAGTTCTCCCAGCCTACCCTCATATGGCAGGCTTCCCAGTCTTTTGATCATCTTGGTGGCCCTTCTCTGGACCCCTTCCAACCTGTCAACATCTTTTTTTCTATAGCAGGGACCAGAACTGCACACAGGACTCCAGGTGTGGCCTGACCAGCGCTGAGTAGAGCAGGATAATGACTTCTTTCTCTCTGCTGGTGATGCCCTTTTTGATGCAACCCAGTACCCTGTTGGCCTTCTTGGCCACAGCAGCACACTGTTTGCTCATGTCGAGCTTCCTGTCCACCAGGACCCCCAGGTCCCTTTCCACAGAGCTGCTCTCCAGCCAGGTGCATCCCAGTCTGTGCTGCACTCCTGGATTATGTTTTCCCAGGTGCGTGACCTTACACTTCTCCTTGTTGAACTTCATAAGGTTCTTGCTGGCCCCTTCTTCCAGCCTATCCAGATCTCCCTGCAGAGCAGCTCTCCCTTCTGGAGTGTCTACTTCCCCACTCAACTTGGTGTCATCAGCAAACTTCATCAGGCTACACTTGATGCCATTATCTAGATCACTTATAAAGATATTGAATAACATTGGGCCCAATATCGATCCCTGGGGGACCCCACTTGTGACAGGTTGCTACTTGGAAAAGGAGCTATTTACCACCACTCTTTGGGTGCAGCCCATCAGCCAGTTCCCCACCCACTGCACAGACCACTTGTCTAGGCCATAATGCATTAATTTCTCCAGGAGGAGGCTGTGGGGAACCGTATCAAAGGCCTTGGAGAAGTCCAGGTAGACAGTGTCCACTGCCTGCCCCATGTGAACCAGGCCAGTCACTTTGTCACAGAAGGCCACCAGGTTTGTCAAGCACAAGCTGCCTTTAGTGAAGCCATGTTGGCTTTTCCCAATCACGTGCTTCATTTGAATTGTGATGGCCCCCAGGAGGATTCGTTCCGTAACTTTCCCAGGGATTGAAGTAAGGCTGATGGGCCTGTAGTTACCCACATCCTCCCTTGAGCCTTTCTTGTAGGTAGGGGTAACATTTGCCTTTCTCCAGTCCTTTGGGACATCCCGTGTTCTCCGCGTCTTCTCGAAGATTATGGAGAGTGGCCTTGCGATGATGTCAGCCAGCTCTCTCAACATGCTCGAGTGGATGGTGTCAGGGCCCATCGATTTGTAGGGGGGTCAGGCTCCTGTAGTAATTCATGTACTAACTCTTCCTTCACTAATGGTGGGTTGGTGTTTGGATCAACCGGCTATTTCTTTCCCAAAGCCTGGGACCCGACAGTGCTGGTAAAGCCAGAGGTGAAGAAGGTGTTGAGGACCTCTGCCTTTTCAGCATTTTTGGTGACAGATTCTCTTATTCTGTTTAACAGTGGGCCTATGTTTTCCTCTTTTTCTGCTTGTGGTTGACATACCCGAAGAAACCTTTCTTGTTATTTTTGACATCTACAGCCGGTTTCAATTCGAGCTGGGCTTTTGCTTTTCTAACTGCGTCTCTGCACACTCTGGCAATGCCCTTGTAGCTCTTGACGGATAATCCTCCACTTCTCCATCTCTGGTATGCTTCCCTTTTAGATTTGAGTAGACCCAGGAGGTCATGGTTGAGCCAAGGGGGCCTCTTGCTCTGCTTACTTCCCTTTCCTTTATAGGGGATAAAATGGTTTTGTGCTTCCAATAGAGAGTTCTTGAAGACTCCCAGCACTCACTAGCTCCTTTGTCTTCCATGGAAGCATCCCATGGAATCCCTCCCAAATGAACCCTAAGTGAACTGAAGTTTGCTCTTGTAAAATCCAGAACCCTTGTCTTAGAACTGACCATCAGTGTGCTCAGCAGGAACTCAAAGCCTCTAAAGTAATCTATCAAAAACTCTTCCTACTGAGAGAGAGATGTGAGAAGCAGTTTGGCTACTTAATCCCATTGTTTTGGCTGCATTGGTTGGGGGTTACCTGAAATACTGACACCAAATCCTGTTTTGGGTGCAAAACCTGGCTAATCTATTGGAAAACTGCTGTGACTTGTCTTGGGAAATGCTCAGAGCGGTGTGGTGAACAAATACTACTTTGGTGTCTAAGTTGTGGGATAAAAAAGAAGAAATGGTAGTACCCTGCAGTGAGCAGTCAATTTGGCTTTTCAGTTATGAAATTCATTCTGAAACCACCATTACTGGGTATTGACCTTGAAGTTTCTCAGGTTGGGAAGGGGAGGGGAGAGAAAAAGAGTTGTAATTGTGATTTGTAAGAGCTTGTTGTAACACTACAGTTTTACATGGGTCACAAACAGTGCACTGTGTTGACAAAGCATGTCACAGAACAGGTGAAACTGCCAGTTCAGAAAGGTCCCATGTTGTGTTCAATCCTATGTGTGCTATTGTAGAGTAAGCCCTTATTTTTGAGCCTTTTAATGTGTAAAATAGAACTGGTCTCTTTATCTCAGTCTCAATGGCCTATATATAACCTACTGCAAGAGATGTTAAGTCTTAAAAGCTGCAAGATAGTTATTAAGCCTTGAAAGCTCCAGTGAGATTTGCTAGTTATTGTAAACTGAACACCTGTCCTATTTACTTTTCTCTAGCTTAACATTTGTAAACTTCTATTAAGACGGCTTTCAAGGAAGGAGAGAGTACGCTGCTGACTAGTCCTCTTCAGCGACATCTCCCTGGAAGTTCCAGAGACTGCACTAATTTATGAGCTTTTCAGGATAAATGAGATTTGTATCAAAATGTGAAGGAACTAACTTAAGGAGAACTGATTAAATGTCGGGAGGAGTTCTTTGATGTGGTGACATTATTTCAAATAGCCTAGTTCCTACATTTTCTGTGGTTACGAGAGCAAAAGTCTGCAACGACATTTACTAACAAGAGTCTAGTAATGGAAATATCCTTGACTGTGGACAAATTCTCCTTTCAGGAGTTCAAACTGGGGACCATTCACTCTGAATAGTGAAGAACCCACACACTACAACAGAAATAAGGCATAGCACTTTAGCAGAAACTCTAGCCTGCAGTAATGGTCTTGAAATGGTATTAAAGACAACCTGTATGAAATCTAAGGTTTGTCTCAACTGTTGTAAAAAGTTCCAAAGAGTGAAGAAAGGAGCTAATGTCTTCCCTCTCACTGAAAGATATTATAGATGGTCTTGTCTAAAGTTACTCTGAAACACTGTTTCTAGAATTGGACCCCACTCAATAATGTCCAGGTTGTCACCTCTTAATGACTGCAAACTGCTCTAGAGTTTGCCCTGCTTTCCACTTTTTTCGAAGAACTGATGTTAGTACTACTTGTCTGTGTGGGAGGAGGAGTACAAGTATGATTTCTTTTGCTGTCACCTGCTCTTCTAATGCTTTTAGAGGTTGTCTTCTTTTTGCTTCTATGAGACAAAGTTAGCAAGGGATGGACAGCGTTGCTGCTCTGGAAAAAGCAATTCAGCTAGAATTGCCTTTGTTTATTCTCCTGCTTTCCTGTGCCCTCCAAATATGAACTATTGCAGTAGTTCTTTATGTGGCTATGTTGCAACAGCAAGGGTTGCAAGTGCACAAGGAAGGGCTCCTACACAGCTCCTTTTCCATTATGGAGTATGGAAAATACCCTTTTTTCCCTCAGTGCGCCATGATGATCTAAGAGCTGTACTCTTGCTGTCCTATAATACAGGAAAAGATATGTGGAGCCAAATGGCTTACATGTAGAGCTTTTATTATAGTATTTTTCATTGGCCTGTATAAAAGATGTGCCAATCAAATAGTTAGCTGGATGTTATGGCTTAGAGGAGTAGTTCCTCTGTTGAAAATACATATTACTAGTAAACAAACTAGTTCAGAGTAGCGTGAAAGGCTGTCACAGAGCTGTGAGCTATCAGCAGTTGTGCCCCCTGCTGTCACTGCTTCTGCTCATGACTGTACTTAAAAAAAAAAAAGTTTGGGTATCCTTAGCATACACCTCTGTTTGAAATATTTATTTTGTTTTACTTATATACTTTATACCTATACTCTATACCTATATGCTTTAAGTATCTATATTTTTCTAGATGGACAGCTGCAGGAAATAGTGGTATGCATGATTCAAGTTTACCTAGATTTTTTCTGCCATTGAAGCAATAGGAAAAAATCTTACAGTTCAAAAGGACAGACAATGAATTGAGGGTGGAGCTGGGACAGCTCAAGCGAGCAGAATTCTAGTTTCTTTATACTTGGAAGACAGTAATTTTGCCCCTGTCAAAATACATATTTATGCTATATTTAGTGTGAGAACCATAATCAGAGTTGGCTGAGAGACAAAATTTCCACATCATGCCAAAAAACTTTTACAAAAAATCTCCCAAATAGAGACAAAGTAAAAAAAAATAAGACCTTTCGTATGATGAAACATGAAGATTAACAACCTGAAATGAAGTAAATTTGACAGCATCCTTGCCTATCAAATTTGTGTTGCCCTGTTCCAGATGTGTACATTGTACCTATGTAAGTTGTCAGAGAACAAAGTAGATATTTGCAAAAAGATTTTATGTGGAGTTTTTGTTCCACAGGATCATCACTTTGACAGTCATCGTATCAGAATAAATTATTCTATCTGCATCCTTTCTTCAAGAAAGGTGTCAAAGAGCTTGCTGGACCTGTATAGATGAAGTGTAGCAATGTTTTGGGAATGCTGGTACCCATGTGACTGATGGCACCCATCTCTACTGTTGCTCTGAAAGTTTGTTATAAAACTGGGACCAGTTGTATTTCTTCCATGAAAGCTGCAAAGCAAATACATAGATGTGAAGTAATGAATGTTAAAGGTGTCCTGTGAGCTGGTAGTACGTCTGATTTGGGAAGAATGTACTGCTGAAAGCTGTATGGCTGAAAAATTTGAGTGGGGAGACAACTGCTAATTTGATTGAAATTAAAGATATTAAATCTAAGAGAGCAAAAAGGAAGAAGGCAAATTCTGTCTTCCCCTCTACCCAAATAGCCTACCTTTTATTAATTCTCTTAGCTGCTGTCAGTGAGCTGCAGTCAGAATGTGGCTAGTAGGTAGTGTGCTTCTACTGGGTAGGAACAACTGTCAGTTATGGCGGATGCTGGCATTGATCGGAATTACAGGGCAGGTAGGGGAAAGGAAGGCTGTATTTCTATATAGTTTCTGTATAGTGTTTATTTTGTCTCATTAGATCTGTTTGGGGTGAGAAATGGATTTTACCCAACTAGGGGATGAGATGTGATGAAGTTTCTGTGGTAATCACAAGCCTGTTGTGAACTTGGGTTTATAAACTAATATCTATCATCTATGGAGAATGCTCCTGACTGTATTAAGAACTGAAGATTTAAGTTAGATGTTCTAAAATTAGTCATGGTTTTGACAGAGCAGGAGGAAGCACTAAGCAAACTCTAGTTTTGCTCGAATACTAAGTTGCCTCCAGGAGCCTGTGGGTTTTTGTTTTGAGTGGCCATATTGCAGTCCCCAGTTCTTCCTGAATCCCTGCTTTAGATGAGAACTTGGAATTTTCTGCTTCAGAAGGGCAGGGTCTGCTCAAGGCTACTGCCAGCAATGAAAGCAAGGTAAAACCTGCAGTAGTGTGACTTCCTAAACAATAACAGAACCCAAGAGACCTGTGAGAGATCTCATCCTGGAAACCTAGCATAGCAGGTGAAGGTACCTCTTTAATGAAGTCCACAGGAAGAACAATTAAGATCAGTTCTGTTATTGTTTTTGAGGAGTCCAGCCTCAGCTGTTTCACTTTTAGCAAAGTCTGGGTCTTGCAGTAAATACTAAACTATTATACCTCATTTGGCAGCCTCGTTAATGTGGTATTGTGTGTTTTCTTTCAGCTGATGGAGGGAAGAATGTATGGAGAAGTTGTGAAAAGTAAAGCAACTTATATAAGGCCAATAGCGTTTTTGCAGTAATGCTTTGTGGTGAAGAAAGGAAGTAAGTGTGAGGCAAGGAAGGAGCATGTTATGACAGACAACAAAAGGGTGAAATTTGTCACACAGTAAAGAACTTATTCCCAAACTATGCTTGCCCTACCCTCTTCCCTAAATATCAAAATATTCCCAGGGTACCTTGTGTCAGCCATTGTGACTTTTGTTCAGGCTTAGCCCATTTGTGATGTTCAGTTAACAGTACTATTATCTATCCAAGACAACACTGTTACATTAACTTTAGTGTTAATGTGATTATTGAAGAAGTAGGTAAGATAGAATGGCGCTCTTGTTCCTTGCCATTAGGAACTGTCTACTACAAATAGTGGAGAATTCCAGGAGGAATGCTGGCAGGACAAAATGCAAAGCAGTAGCTGAAGTCTGAAGAACCTCATGGAATAGGATTTACATTCAGTGCATATGTACGATTGCACTGATGACTTGTTCTATACTTTTCATTACTAGCAAAATACCCCATTACTTCTCCTAACAGGAGTGTTTTCATTTCACCTGGAAGATCTCAGCTTGTGCACTGAATTGGCTAGATACAATTTCTGATATTTTAGACCTGCATGACTGTTACTTTCTTTAGCTGGGGAATGCACTGTAAACATCCACAGTTCTCAGAACAGCAGAGGTAAAATAACTGGTTCATATATTGAGTTTAGGGCAGCATATTGGCTTGCTCAGATGTTAGTAAGCTGTAAATGATGATAGAACTGAACTAAATCTAATTATCTTGTGAATCTGGGAAAACAGGATGCACTCCTTTCAAACTGGAGTTGTACATTTCAAATAGCTAGGATATTAGCCTAGCTACTAAGATATGAGGTCTAGTTCAAGAACTCTTCTCAAGCCTTCTAATTTCTAACCTTGGTTTATTCCCAGCTTACAGCCACTTGCTGTCCTAACAAAACTGCCCTTTAGCTTAAATAACTCTTCACCCTCACAAGCATTTTTGTTTCTGGTAATATGTATAGATGACAACAGAGTCCCATTGTTTAGCTTTAGTTCAGCTGTCTTTTCTAGGCTGGCAGAGGACAGTTTATGGTCTGTATCAGCTTAAAAAAAATTAACAACAAAAATGGGAATACTGACTTTACTGAGATCCTAACAATTGACTAGATTAACCTGGTGTGCTGTCGGACATAACAGTGCAACATGGAAAAGCAGTAAGCAACGAATCTGAGCTTGCAGAAGCTGACAAGATGGAAAGTTAAATGTTTATGTAAATGTCAAACTTGTTGATACACAAGTAGTCACCCAGCAAAGAGATCTGCTACAACCTTAAAAGGTAGAGTGCTCAAGAGTATGTCTTTGTGCCTCATTTATAGTGGAAAAAAGTGCTTATACATAATTTTAGCCTGTTCAGTAAAAGCTATTGTTATTTGTATTGCAAATTGTGTGACATGCCATTGCTTTCCCCACATCCTCTATAACTGTCATAGAAGAATCATTGGAGGGGCCCAAAGGTGTCCCAATTAAAAATTAACTTCTCAGATTCTGGGTATTCCTACAGATCTTTATATAGGCAGTGTGTGGGTCTTCCCATTCCACCAACTGTACGAAGCAAGATGTAATGAATAAAGGAGAAAAGAGGACAAGAGAAGTAAGAGATCTGGGTCCTAACAGTCAATGTGGTTTTTGTAAATGTTCCTGTTTAACCAGTTGCTGTAAGTACTAGAGGTCAACATCTACTATCTATTTAAATATCTGGAATTAGACTCACAGGTGACATGCCTATAGGAAATACCATTTATCAGTCCAAAAGAAAACTGAAAGGCAGTAGGGGTCCCCTAAAAATGAGACTTCTCAACTGCTTTTTGTATTTCATTTAGTTTTACTTCTGAGATCTTGTTGAAATTACCCTGAAATAAATTTTCAGGCTCTTCAAGGAGCAGCCTATGACCTGACAGAATCGCAAATTCTGACAATGAGCGTGTTATCAAGGTAAGCCTAAAATACAGTCTTGAATAAAACACCTACAGCTGATACTACAGAAACAGAGGCTTAAAGGTGGCATGGATTTAATGGCGTCTTTTTTATTTATTTATTTATTTGCTTGCTTGCAGTTATGAGCCCTGCTGGGATATTCTGGCTTGTTTTACTAGTATAATAACACCAAGATATCAAGTATGTTACGTATTACAACATGGTGACTTTTCTAAAACATATAAGGCATATAAGCAGTTCTGCTGAAATCCTAGCTAGTTGTCTATGAAGTTTCTGGCTAATAAGTCTTTTTTACTTTGTTTTGAAGCACTTAATTTATTACTCTAAGAAAATTATGTGGGGGGGGAGGGCTGTTGACAGCCTCAGCTCTTGCTTTCTTGACTGAATTGCTTTTAAATCTGTATCTAAAAGCTTTTAAGTATGATGTTGACATTCTGCCAATATTATGGTTTATAGAAAAACCACTTGTAATGGCTTTGCTTAACTACAAGGTCTTCTAAGAGGGGACAAAAGTACAAGATGGAACAAAGCAATGTATGTTTTTCATGTTTTTGTAAATTTAAATATCAGTAAGAGAATGTCAGAGTGTGCCAAACAGAACAGATGATTAGTTTTTGCCCAGATGTAAGCATCTGTCCTTAAGTAAGAGTAGTAAGCATTCCACCTTTGTGATAATGGGCAGTTACACTCACCTAAATTGTTCAGAGTATATCAGCAGACCACTGCTTCCTGCTATTTTTTAGATGTGCTTTTTGTTGTGTGATGTTGTAGTGTTATGTGCTTTTAAAGTAAAAGTGCTGATTTTACTGCCTTGAGAATTGGTCTCGTGCTTAGGAGTTACTTGGCAGTTCGGAATGTCTCCATTGCTACTCTGGTAACATGGTTTGAATCTGACATACTACTGTTACATCTTATTCCTCCAAAACCAGTTTTTCTTCCCCTAACAGTATTTACTTGGCTCCTGACATTTTCCTAACTTAAAATGTACCCCTGAAGCTTTAACTAATGCTTGTCCTCTAGAAAGGACAAGGTGTAACCATGATGCAGAACCATTAAATGTGGTTAAGATCTTGAGCATTTGAGACTCTGTCAGGCTTAGTTCCATGGCTGAAGATATTTCATGTTAGTTTATGAGGAAGTTGACTAGTATTCAGTAAAGGAAAAATTAAACAACCAAAAGTGAAAGCATTAAAGCTGTGATAGCAGCTATGATCATTCATGGATGAATGCTCTGAGCTTGCACGTGACAGGTGCTGTGTTGAGACACGGTCTTTTCCTTCACTGAGTGGTTTGTTGGTAACTCTCCCTATTGCTTTTTAGCTGGGAAGAGAGGGATAAGCTGTATCCTCCTCTAGAGTTCTTTTTGTATGGTGTAGTCGGACTGAAGATTGAGGAAATAGGATAGAAAGGGCAGTTAGAAGACAGTGCAGAGGAAGGTCAGATGTGTGTGAGACAGTGGGACTCCCTGCGTTAATTTTCCTTCTTGCTGAGCAGGGGTGATGGTGGGGCTCAAGACGTCTTCCTGAAAGAACCTCTTTTGAGGAAAGAATTTTCTCCGTGTCAGATTGAACACAGGTTTCGTTTGTTGACAAAGCACAAGCCTGTGGCTTTTGTGAGTAGGCCTTTTTTTTTTTAGCTAATACCAGTGCTTGTAACTTTCACTGTGTTTGAATAGTTGAGCTCAGAGTCAACCTTCATGCCTCATTTGTTATGGGACAACAGTTCCTGATAAGCTCATTTCAAATATTAAGTTATGTGGCTTTAAATACTAGCTGTGTGCCATGAAAAGCTTATATTATTAATCTATATTATGCTGTGCTGTCTTTGGTGCTTTAATTTCTGGAGTGATCAGAAGTAACACAGAAGCATCTTGTAGTGACTTGGGTTAATTTTTCATAAATTTCTGCTGTGTTGATGTGGTAACTTCAATAGTTTAGAAAACTAGCTTGTGAAATGCTGCCATGTCCCCACTCCCCCGCACGCTGCAAGTTCCTACCCCTGCATTTCACCACCGCCACAGTTTTCCATTGAGGCTATTTTTCTGGGAACACCCTTGAAGCCAGATCACTAAAGTCATCAGAGTTAAACAAAAACTGAAATTTTTGTAGGACTGCAATGTGTGGAGGATGCGTGAGACAATGACCTGCAAGCCTGCTTTACAGAAATAACAAATCCTGGAATGTGGCCTAGATTCCCCACTGTGTACTGACGGAGATGCTTCCAGTATAGTTGTTTCATTTATTCTAAGGCACTGGATAAGGTTATCCTTATTATGACTGCAACTATGGTAAGAAGGCATAGCTGCAAGCCTCAAACTTGTGTTCTATATCTAAACAAATATTTTAACTGCCAATCTGTGGAACTCAATGCAGTAAGGTGTAGAGGTTGGTTTGGTTTGGAGGTAAGTGTTCAGCTGAGTTGCAGTATGTGCAGGGACATGTAAATTAGATGGATACAAGAAAAATCACATCCTCTTACAGCAAAAAGAAACTAGTAGATGATAGAGGTTAGTGGGAAGAAACAAGGCCCCTAACTGCTTATGTGACATATCCTGTGCTTCTTGCTGTTGATCAGATGGCAAGGGGTATCCTACTGTTGAAAGGCAGTTTGTTTTCTGTTGGAATGAATCCATCTCTCACTTTTTTTTTTCCCTCTCTCTCTCCTTAAGTGATATCAATAGTTTTTGTTGGCAGTAATATATTATCTAATATTGATCATGGTCCAGCTAAGGAGTTGGTTCTTTAAACATGTCCCAAACTTCAAATTATTTTCTAAGGTTTTGTTTAAAATTTTTGTTTCAAGTTCATATTTGGACATGTAAAAATGACAGTTACTTAGAAATTACATTACTAAAAACAATAAATGGGGCAATTATTTATTCTGAATGGGAGTTTATTATACTACTAAAAAAATTCAAATGCTTTTTTCAAATTGCTGATGGAATTTGGCTGCAGCCTGAAGTGTAGCTGCTATGGAAAATTCCAGGAAAAGGTGTAAAACATTGAGTGAAAAATGTCAAGGGTAATATTTGTTTAATGTGATTTCATTCATACGTTTATATCCAAAAATGTCTCTTTAGACCATCTGGGAGTTTTACTTTTGAGTCATGTTAGTCCTTTCCTTTTTCACATTTACTCCATTTTGTTTGTACTTCCCAAATCTATTTTATTTTTCTCATTTTCTTTTACCCTGCTGTTTGTTCTTTCTTGGCTTTATGTTTAATTAGTTAAACATAAGTGGCCTTTGACATAGCAAAGATTATGAAAACAGTGGGATGCTGGTTACTGCTTTGAAAGAGAAAGGCAAATATTTTTCTGTGTTTGTTCTCCTTTGTCTGTTACCTCTCTCCTGGGGTTGTACTGTCAGTGAGTGAAGTAAAAGAGCCACTTGAAGGGGGGAAAGGGAGTATATTTCGAATCTTACTTAGTTTTCTGTCTATTATGGGTTAGAGGCCCTAATAAATCTTAGTTCCATTGTGCTATACAAAGCTACAAATACGTCATGAGAGACTCTGAACTTTACAGCGTGAAGCATGATGACAGACCAGACCTGGCAGGGAGATGAAATTTTAATTTTGTGCATACAGAACATCAACCAAAGATTCGAGCAAGCATCTAATCATGTTTAAGATATCTTGAAAATCTGCCCTCCTACAATGGAAGCTTCTATAGGGGAGCTAGCCTAATGGAAATTTCTCCCTCTTTTATAGCAATTTCAGGGTCACCCGAGATGGCTGATTCTGTTGCAAATGGGCAGTGCAGCTCCCTGAATACTGAAGGCGTGCATACTGTTCCCTTGCCTGACTTAAAACAAAAGTTGTTATTGAGATTCTGCTAGTGAAGTAAAACTAAAATTTTGTCAAAAGGAACATGCAAAATAGTCACAGGATCCTGCATCTGTCTGTACCTGGGAACTGTCTCTGAGATGGGAACCAGTTAGCCTCAGAATGGTTCATGGGTATTTCCTTAGAGATTTATGAAAAGATGGAAGATCTCTACTTGTGTTGCCTTGCTAGAGAAAGTTGTTTGGGAATGAACCATTGCTACTTGTCCCAGGGGAGAGAAGTACTAAGTGCCTTGTGACTTGCGTAAAGGGCTCTTTTGAGGTTGCCCAGAGAGGTTGTAGCTGGCAACATTCGAGGTCCGGCTGGAAGAAGCTCTGAGCAACACTGCTCTAGTTGGAGATGTCCCTGCTCATTGCAGGGGAGTTGGACTAAATGACCATTAAAGGTCCCTTCCAACCCAAACTATCCTATGATTCTATGATCTTCTGAATTCTATCTGCTAAAACCAAACAGGTCTGTTTCAGGTGACCACAAAAAGACCATTTTTCTTTATACTACCTGTAAATCCCTCAGCTCTGAGAGGTATTACATTTTAAGCATTACTAATGGCCTTCCACAGTTTGAATACAGTGCAGCATGATTTATGAAATAGTGGAAAAGTGCACATGCCTCAGAAAATAACAGGATTCACATGCCTCAGAAAATAACAGGATTCACATGCCTCAGAAAATAACAGGATTCACATGCTGTGTATGTGAAAACATGCATGAAATGTATAATGGATTGCTGAACTCTGAGGTTTTCATTCATGGTCAGCAATACATCCTATTTAGTTTTGTACTCAGTCACAGTAGTCATACCTGTTAATGTGGACCCTACTCTCTGGGACTCAAAAATCAAGGATGGAATTGGTGTTTTACTTTTGGGAAGGCCTTGAATCGTCAACGAACCAATAAATCCTCAGGTTCCTGCAGCTAGTCAGGAAGTTGAATTTGAAAAGCAGGAAACAGTCTGCTCTGCCACTGTAGGTAAGAGCTAGGTGGTGGTACACAGAAGTGGAGCACTCCATGTTCAGCTCCATGGAAATATTGATATTCTTAAAAAGCATCATATCCTCCATGAAAGAAGGCTGCTAACAGAAGCACTGGTTTGACTGTAACAAAGCCACTACAAAGTTTCCCCTGTTATAGAAGCAGAGTTCTTAACAAATGCCAACCTTTAAGTTGTTTAAATAATTTTAGAATTTATAAAGCCCCAGACTTTGAAGATTACAGAGATCGGAGCTAAAAACAACGTAAATACTGTCAGTAGGAAAATATCTGGTTTTTTTTTTAGCAATGACCAACCACAATCACTGACACAACTTTTAGTGTATTCTAAGGTACTTGACAATGTGGGCTATGAAGACTGTAAACAAGGATTCAGAGATAATGAGCTGCTTTACCAGCCCTGTTCATGGTAGAGCCTTTATCCAATTCACATACCTGAATTTAAGTATTTCAGCAGGATGACTTTTTTTGCTTCCGCTTTACAACTAGTAGCAGGGAGAAGTGCCAGTTTATCTTACTGAACTGGCAGAGGAGGCCCCCATTCAGTCTCTGTGAAAACATGATCAGTTCTTGCCCTTAAACACGTATCAGTCATAAGAGAAAAGGTGGGTGAAGCTCAGGGGAAATAAGGCCAGAAAGACTGTTCCGGAGAACAATGTCTTGTCATCCAACTCTGAACGTACTGGACAAACAGGAAGAGGGGACACAGAAAAAGAGCTGGAGTACAAAAAGGTAGGTTGTATACTATGTGTAACTGTGATCTAAGCTTCAAAATCCAGTATTTCTGCTCAATATTTTATTAACTGCTTGAGTAAATTAACTCTGAAATGATCTGGAATGTGATTAATTTTTTAGTCTAAATGCGGGCCTGAAAGCGTGAAGTTTGAGCAGTGGAAAAGCATTGTTTAAAGTAGTGTAGTAAAACTACTGTGACTTGGTGTCTGTACTTTCTTTACATGATATAGTTGGATACCGGGAAGAAAGTTGGAATCTCTTTTTGTATAACTCAATGACATGCAGAAACTAGCGTATTTCTTCTGTGGTGAGGGAATTACGTTTGTATGTTTATCTATTTCTGATGCCCAAATATGTAGCTCCTTGGAGTTAAAGCAAGCAAATGTGCCATGTGCATTTTTAACTGTCTACTCTAATGTTTTTGTCCATTGTTACCAGGAAATCCTAAATCCTTCTACATCTGCATCTAAAACATCATCTGGCCCTTGTTTGTTTAAACAGTGCTATTTTCCCCATTATTCTCCAGCCTAGTTTTGTTATAATCTGTTTAAAGGTGAATAAAATGTCAGCTTTGTAGACAGAAGCAAATCCTAATTACTACCTGGAGATTTGAATTAAGCATTACAGAAATGAAGGTAAAGATCGAGGCAGTGGGGGAGTTGCCAGAAACATGAAAGTGAAGGAGAGAGTTTGGAAGTAGCACTGGAAAGATGGAATGCAGCCTATAGCATTTGCCTATAACTTAACCTCACACTGAGCCACTGCAACTGAGGATGATCTTAAAGCTGCTCATTTAATGACGGTAGTTACTCCTGGAAATTAAGTTTAAGGCATTGTTTGTTACAGTCGAGAAATGGGGGAAACTAAGAAATGAACCTGATGCTGACGATTAATGTGGAACAGGAAAAATCTTCTAGTGCCTCTGTTCAGCAGCATTTATCCAATATGGGTTGGGCTTCACATTCTTACTCCTGGAAGATTTATTTTCCATTTTGTGTAGGAAGCACTTCTCTCAGGGAGTGCTTGTAGGCATATAGCTCCAATGTGTCCAACTGCCAGACGTGCCTTTTTCCATTTTTTTAGCAGGGGTTGAGCAAGGGCTGTTAGCTAGAAGCAGAGTGGGGAGAGAGAGGAAAAGCTTTAATGCAGTCAGCTGTCACTGAATTTTGTGAGATTGCAGATCTGTGCTAAAGGCACTTCTGAACTCTCAGAAAACTACATTTCCTTTGCATATGAAGTGTTTTTGATTTTGTTGGTTTTGTTTTTAAGATAAGCAAAAATCACTAATTTTGGCTAATGTTACAGGTAGTTTGAGCACTCTTCTTGGAGGCCTATGGACTTCCTTCTATTCCATGAAACATATGCAAGAAGAGCTGCTTGTACGACCATAAGAACTAGTTTGTGTAGTATTTCCAAGAGCTGTGCGTTGCTGTTTCCCAAATTACCTACTTTAGACTGGTGCAGTTTTCAAGCATGGTCAGTATTGTCCTGTTTCTTCCATTGAAATGAACTGAAGGAAAAGAGAGGCTGAATTTGGAATGAATCCTTTTGGAAAAGTGGTGACAGTATAGTAAAAGGTACCAGAGGGGCTTTGCCTTGATTTGGTGTGGCTACAGTAAAAGGGGAAATGAAATAACCTATGTTTGGGGACATCTGTGCTTGAATTAAATTGTGTGTAATGTCTTGAATGAAATGATGAAAACTAAAGAAATTCCACAAATATGAAGTTTTTAAAAAAAAAAAAAGACAATGCCTTTGAATGATAAAGGGCTTCTGCTCTACTGTTGGAAATATAGAATAGTTGATATTTAAAATGTCAATAATTTCAGCATTTACCATAGAGTTCTGACATTTTAATAGTGACCATTGGAGCTTTTATTTGTTTTAAATGCATCACTTAAGTTCTTTTAGCAAATTATTGGCAGTCTGGTCATCTCTGAAAAGTGGCATCCTCTTTTGGGACTACAGCTGTTGGGGGAACAGCTCTTAATTTTGGTTACAGTCAATGAAATAAGGTCAGCCATATAAAGACGGGGTTTATTTCTTACTGCTTGCATTTGCATTTTGCTGTGGGCAGGAAGAAAAAATCAGCAAGAGTTTTTTTTTTTCTGAAAATATGATATTTAATAAAACCTTTCTTTAATGGTCAAAAGCAGTAGACTTGGCCTTGGGAGATATTCTTCCTTGAATTTGACTGGTTGGCTGCCTTTTGCAAATCCTTTCCCTCTGTGCCTTAGTTCTCAAGGTTTAAGAAGTTAAGTGATAATGATAATTTTTTTAAAAAGCATATTGAACTTAGTGTTAGGAAGGAATTAATTTTTATGACTTTTGTAGAGACTATAGAGGCTTCTCAAACTATTTTAGAAGATGAGTGCTGTGCTTTCCCTATTGAGAACTTAATCTATACTAGTTATTCCATGTTTTATGGCCACTAATAAAGGGCTTGTATTGAAAGTTTTTCTTATGATAATGTTGAATTTAAATGACACTGAAGTAACGCTTCTGTCAGGAAGATACTGGGAAAACCAACATAACTAAACAAATAATTAATTCAGTGCCATTCACACTTCTAGTGCATATACACATTTCACATATATTTCTAATACAGTATCTGCAGTATCTTTATATCTTCTGGGCACCTGAGTGCCCATTTTAGTGCAACAAAGTAAAATGTCTGTGGTGAGGATCCATTCCACAGAGTTTCATGTCTACACCGTGTGCACAGTGAAAGGAATCTCCGTCCCTGGTTTCGTATGGGGAAGTGAAGCAAAGTTCAAGTGAATGCCTTTTGGCTGAAGAAAACTGCATATCATGGCTTGCCAAAGTGTACTTATTCTACATGAAACTTTTCTGGGTTGCATCTTTTTCCGTAGAATGAGGAATTCCTGTGAATGCATAGTATATTTTGGTTGTTGCTATTCTTGGCTTTCTTTATAAAAGAAATGGCATAAGCTATTACTACTATTCATAAAAGCACTTTGTGACCCTATACCATAGTGTTGAACTGTAAACAGGTTGCCTGCCAGTTTTTTTAATCAAAAAATTTAGCATTACAGCTGGAAAAAACTGATAGTGGCAACACTGATTCTTTTTTAAAAATACCTATTTGGTTAAAGTTCATTGATGTAGAAATAGTCTAAAACCCCCATTATATTTCTCTTATAACTTATAAAATGCTACATTTAAGTGTTCAGGGTTTTTTTCTAAAATGTGGGGAGGGTTTTTTGTGTCCTGGAGATTTTATCTATTTTGTTATAATTTACATTTTTTTCAGAGCCTGCTAAGGCTTTGGGAGTTCTGACAGTGACACTGCCAAACTAACTGATTTGCTTCATTTGAGTAGAATGTGTGGTGTAGGGATCTTCTGGCTTCTGAACCTGCCGAGGTGAGTCTAAGATTCTGTGGCTGTGCTCATCAGATCAGTTTACATTGGATCTTGCAATATTTCAGTCTTCAGAAGGAAATCCCCCATGAAATTTAGGTTGAGATTCTGTTGCTTTTGTGGTGAATGCTACTTAATAAAGGGCCTGTATAAGCCATTTCTAATTCCGTGAATGGAAGGATTTATATTGAATGATTAGTATTCTCTGGCATATCAGTTCATCGTGTGTCTTAAATATTGCACCAGCATCTTGAATTAAAGGTGTGTGAATGATGGAAATAAACATGATATTTCAATTTTGCCACTTAAATGATGTCAGAAAATGGAAGGAAACAATGAAGGGCAGCAGCTGTCTACCTGTTTTCCTATTCAGACTCAACTGAAGCACTTGTAACCCAAAATGACTAACAAGTCCTTTGATTCAAGGAAATCCAAATTTATGCAATGCAATCGAAGACTCGTTCAGTCTCCTCTCTTCTGCTGCTCCCATGTAGAGGAGCTGCTCAAGAAGATGAAAGAAATGTACTTCTGAAGACTGGGTTAGTCTAAGCAATACCACCCATTTGTTTTGAGATCTTTGTTTCTTTACTTTTCCATCATCAGGGCCAAACCCTATACTGAACCCAAATGCATAGTCTATGGCATAATGTTTAATAAAATTTTAATTTCTGAGCATTTTGCTCCTTCAAAACAGTAACTACATTCGTGTGTGTGAGGATTTTATGTGAGAAGGGCAAGAAAGAGCTTGGCTTGCTTTACTGAGATCTTATCTTGACATAGAGCTGTTATCTACAATGAGAGACCTTACCAAACCCCAGTTTTGTATTTTATTTCCATCTTTCTTGTTCTGCTAAAGGAAGTGCATCAAGATTTTTTAAATGAGTTTGTTAAATACCTGGTTTGTAATTTTGATTCAAGATGAAAAATTCAGATATCTGTTCTGTACTCCACACCCAAGTACAATTTCAGCTGGCATTAATAAGATATATGTGCATATTTTTGGATGTAGTGCTTCGAATAATCTTTGTGGGTTAAGAGACACCACATGAAAGGCTATTATCTCTGGCTTAGCTGTGGTGATATTTTTAAAACAGCGTTTACCAAACTTTGATCCATAGATTGATAGCCATGTGTTGATAACTTCTTGGTTTTGTCTGCTATGTTACAAGATAAGAATTTAAAATCCTTTGGCTTGGCATAGTTTCTTTGCTATTGTTGGGACAGGAAGCTGTGCTGTTACAAATGGGCATGCAGAGCCAGTTCTAACTATATGAAAGGATTTGAGACTCCCTGCTGTATAAAGTTCAGTATGAAATGTATTTGGTGACCAAAATTCAATGTTCAATGAAATGAAGCTTGCCATTGATGTAACTGGGATCAAAACTAGGTATTTTCCATAAGTCCTGATAATCGGTATCATTGGGAAAGTACTCACTTGCCAGAATTCTTGTCTAGGGACAGAGGGGATGCAGGGAAGCTGTTATACAAAGTCCTGGAATATTCAAGTGTGCTAAAGTGATTGGCAAAACAGAAGGGTCTATGTGTGGTAGAATATGGTGGATGAGAAGAAAAATGTAGTGGAGACATCTGAATGGGAAAACAAAATGAGTATAGCAGTAGGCGAATAGTTGATATTCATGCATAAATCTTGAACGGGCTGAGGAAAGTGAGCTGAGAACTGGAGTGGGACAACAGCATCCTGGCTTATTCAGAAGAGACTGTTGGGAGGATCTATGTGATTGATAAATGAGAATGTAGATGACTCTGATTTGGTCATCTGGATGTGCAGGGTAAAATACATGCTGATGGTGAGCCACCTCTCTCTGAGCGGAACCAGTGGAAAGGATCAGAAGCAAATCTTGAAATCCGTCCTCTAATTCCTTTGGAAGAAAAGAGGAGCTGGGCTTGTACCTTCCCTCCCCTTCCATATAAGAATAAGCACTATGGCCTCTGCCTCTGAAATAATCTTAAAAATCTGTAGAGATATCAACATTTTAGTGCTATTACGTAGTTCCAGTTCTGTCTGAAGTAAGACCTAACTGGCTGTAGGATCCTTGAAGTGAAAGCAGTGTAACTTTGTATCTTTCTGGCAAACCCAATTAATCTGTCTCTTCCTTAAAGGAAAAACCCCAAATTGTAGCATGCCTTCTGCATAGACCACAGGGAGAAAAGGAGCTAGCAGAGGCACTCATGCATAAGCGAGGAGGGGCAGTCTCTGTGTGTAGAATGTCATGGGAGGAAGGTCATTCAGGCCCATTTCTCAAAGAAAAAGCTGTAACTGAATCTCTGCTTTATGCTGTTTCTCCCTTGATACTACTATCCCATACCATTTATGAATTGTCTGGGAGCCAACACAGCTGTAGATGAGTGCTTTACAGTTTTAAAGGGAACAGACGTAGATGGAGATGAATAACTTCTGTGGACCACACTTTTGCACACGCTGATTAATTGTGCTGTGTCAGTGGCCCTGAAATGCTGTTGGAGACGCTGTGGTGCCTGCAGGTTTTCCCAGCAGCTTTAGTCTCTTTCTGTCATGGAAAGATTAATGCTGTCAGACACATGACATAAGGGTATAAGCTGACCTCATATGCCCCATGATGACTTTTGGAATTGGTAGATAAGGTTGTTCTCCAGCTTTCTTCTTTTTAATGAGCTATTAACTTCCTGCAGGGTCCTGCAAATAGTGCAGTGACTTCTCAGTAATGCATAGGCGCTAAAAAGATGCCCTTTTATGGTAATCTCTTAGATGCGATACAGTTTTCAGTAAGGAGTTAACATTGGAAGATTATTGTTACTGCTACAGTGGCTCACACAGGCAAGTTTACTTTTTTGTCTTTGGTTATGAAATCTAGAAGGAGAGCAAAAAACTCAAAGCAAAGTTCCTGATGTTATTAACACCTATGTGGCCCACTAATGCTGGGGAAAAGTGAGTGTCAGCCTATTCCTCCAGCCAGAAAGAAGTTAATACAGCAGCTGTAATTGATTCTTTTTACTTCTATGTTCAGAGAGCCTGACCCAGACCAAACCCTCCAGGGCCAAAGTTCTGGAGCTATGGATGTTCACCTTTGACCAGAAGGCAAGGAAGAAGCAGCTTTTTCTTTGGAAGGCCCTTTTTATATACTAATGAAATCCTTCTACAGGTGACACACAATAAGTTGTTTTCTCTGCTTCCTCCTGTTTCCTTTTGAGGGGGTGTTTTTAAAGATGCTGAAGTGGCTTCTTTGAGAATAAGAACTCTGAAAATTAAGGGTGTATTTTCTGGGAGCCCTATCTGTTGATCTTCAATAAGAATCCATAGCCTCCCTTTGTTTTTTTCTTTAAGAGAATGAGTGGGAAGGAAAGGGTTTGGAGAACTAGTCACACATCTTACCATGTTTTAAGCTGTCCTAGAATGGCGTTCCCCAGCAGAACTATTTACAGTCTATGTTTTAACAGATGACAGAATGAATTACTTTTATGTGGTGTGGGTTGTTGTTTTTTTTTTTTTTTTTCAGAAGGTGAAACTGCCAGTTATAGCTCTAGTTGGTATATAGCATGCAGCAGGTTCTGCTTATGAAGCCTCATAAAACTGAGGAAAGTTTCAATATGAGAGGATTGAATGTTGAAAAATAATTCTTACTTCAGAGAACATTTCTGTCTTGTTTTTGCATTATTCATTCTTTTGACTTGAGTTTGAACAAAATCAACCTGAAGTAGCGAGGTTTTTGCTTAGGTTTATGTGCATTTTTATAGTCATCTTATTCCATTAGTGCAAAAGTGCTTATCTCCATATTAAAACTAGGATGTAAGAACAAATCAAGCTTTCTTCATTCAAAAAATATTACAAAAGATTTGAAGGATGTGATTTGTTGTCCATTTATAAATGTCACGTGTCTTTGCAAATCTTATGACATCACTTCATTAGATTTTGTCTGTCTTTATGGGTATATAGTGTTAAAAGTTCTTTTCAGAAATAAATCTTATATTTGTGTGACTGGTGCTATGGCTGCTTTTCCTGACAGCAACAACGTATGAGAGATTGTCCGATATATAAAATACATATTTAGTTGTGAAGACTTAAAAATGTTGGAGGTGGGGGGAAATTCCTGTAGCAATATCACTGAAACATGAAAAGCTTTCCTTGCTTGCTGATGTCCTGTCACAGCTATCTTCTGCAAAGTATGCTGTTAATTGTCTGGTATTTGTCCTGGTAGTGAATAGATGCATGGAAATGGGAGCAGAAAATGATTTAGCAACTCAGCCTTTGATTCTCCCTTCCTTTCCAGACTCATCTGTTGTGGGTCTTTCTAACACTGGAAGAGAAAAAAGTGAGGTGAGGTGGACCATAGCTGTTAGTTTAGTTCCCACTCACCCACTTGAGCTGTAGTGCCTGGTCTTTCCTCACTTGTATGAAAGACCAGTGTCCTACCATCATGATGTAAATGGGTCTTAATAGTTGAGTGAACAAGCAGCAAAGTTGTGACCTACCTGGTAGTAAATGTGACTTCAAAACAAAGTTGTATGTTCTTTCCATAATAATTTTATCTAAAGTCTTGCAGGAATCTATCTGTCCTCCTACAATGGAAGCTTCTATAGGGGAGCTAGCCTAATGGAAATTTCTCCCTCTTTTATAGCAATTTCAGGGTCACCCGAGATGGCTGATTCTGTTGCAAATGGGCAGTGCAGCTCCCTGAATACTGAAGGCGTGCATACTGTTCCCTTGCCTGACTTAAAACAAAAGTTGTTATTGAGATTCTGCTAGTGAAGTAAAACTAAAATTTTGTCAAAAGGAACATGCAAAATAGTCACAGAATCCTGCATCTGTCTGTACCTGGGAACTGTCTCTGAGATGGGAACCAGTTAGCCTCAGAATGGTTCATGGGTATTTCCTTAGAGATATATGAAAAGATGGAAGATCTCTACTTGTGTTGCCTTGCTAGAGAAAGTTGTTTGGGAATGAACCATTGCTACTTGTCCCAGGGGAGAGAAGTACTAAGTGCCTTGTGACTTGCGTAAAGGGCTCTTTTGAGGTTGCCCAGAGAGGTTGTAGCTGGCAACATTCGAGGTCCGGCTGGAAGAAGCTCTGAGCAACACTGCTCTAGTTGGAGATGTCCCTGCTCATTGCAGGGGAGTTGGACTAAATGACCATTAAAGGTCCCTTCCAACCCAAACTATCCTATGATACTGGGATTTCTGCATTGGCTGAAAGGTACCTATTGCTCTAATAGTTGTTAAATAGACTGAACTGGAAGCTTTCCTACTTGACTGAGCTCTTGGCTTGCATGTCAGTGCATGCTTTACTTAAATAAGAGGACCTTAACTGGTCTGAATCAAACCAAATTAAACTTTTGAGGTGATTGCAATATGCTTTTGGCTTTTGCTTCTTACTTGCATTATTAGAGGAGTCAGGTTTTCCTTTGAATAGAATGATCTTGGTCTAGTGTTATTTTCCTGAAAACACTATGTTTCCAGCATAATAAGGATGTCAGAAACACTGGGCAGAGGAAGGTTTCTGAATAATCCACCAGGAGAGAGGCACTGATAAGATATGAGAATAATCTTATGTGTAGACCAATATGTAGGTGATCAGTGGACTTGGCAGAGAAGACATAGTGAAGGATTGGAAGTTAGGAGTTAAGGCTTGTAACAGACTCAGTGCGTGTGTGCATGTGTATATATATTTAAAAAACTGTCTGCTGAATTGCAAGGGGCATTTAAAATCTGTTTAGTATAAAATTTGTTTGAATTCTGACAATCATGTTTGATGTTGGTTGTGGTTTTTTTGTTGGTGTTTTCTTTTTTTCTTTTCTTTCAGCAGGTCTGACAGTCAATCTTGTGGGGAAATATTTGGAGGCCTCTCATTTAGGCCAGCAGAGTTGTTACTACACTTTAAGTTAGGAGATAGCTTGTTATTGACCTAGTCCTCCTGTTCAGCTCCACACTGGCAGATAAGCTTTATCAGGAATTGAGAGCCTCAGTATAACAGAGAGGCAAAATCATCCCTGAGATAACTCCATTGAAGTCACTGTGTTAAAATAGTCCACAGGAATATTCAGCACCAAATTAATTTCTATGTAAATAATGAGCTTTATTAAAAAGGTAGATTAATGGGACTTAGTTTTTAAATTTCATCGTCTATTATCTTTTTGTCTTCTCAGCCCTGTTTACTTCAACAAGTGCTGCCATTCTGGTCAATACTAAGTAGTGTGTCTATGGCAACTTCCAAAAAAAGAATGATTTACTTGTACACACACACATTTTGTACCTCATTTATAACTTAAGGGGTATGTCTGTATCACTGCAGATGTAAAGATTTATAGTTCTATCTTTCAAATAAATCAAACTCTACCCTGTTTTAGGCCCACCAAGGGAAAATACGAAGTGACTGAGACTTGTGCCCAGAAGAGGAAACTATGGTGCGCTGTAGGAATGTTAGATATGGATGGGTGATGTACACTGGTCCTTTACTGAACACCTCTAAGTTCGGAGACTTCAAGCTGTGTACACTCTGTTTTTTATCTTTGGAATTTGAGGAGCAGTTCTGAAGCTGAACCGATCACAGATGGAATTTGTGAAGATCAGCCCCACTGGCTTTCTAAAAGTATTAGTTATTAGTCATATTTCTCATTGCTGTTTGTGTGTACAGTTATAAGCTTGTTCCATGTGAAAATACATGGTATAAAACTGAAATACTTTTCAGTTTTTTCCCAGAGTGCACAATGTACGTGTCATAACTATATATAGTTGCATTTTATTCAGTTATAGTTATGTTAAACCTACTTTTTAATGTATTCCATTGCTTCTAAGAGATTTTAATCTTGGTATAAGTTCATTAGGCCTAAAACTGCTTTTGGAGCTAGTGTTATTTTCCATGGCTCAGCTGAAGGTAGAAGTAGGCTCCATAGGTTGAGTAGGCTTGCACTGGGGAAAAAAAATTAGCTTAACAAACAAAGTTAAGATATTTGCATATGTATGGAAAATATTAATGTTTATCACCTTTGACCATATGGAGGACAAAAGCAGTATTACCCAAGTAACAGGCTGAAATGAGTCAAGAATAGCAGCTGTGTATAGTGTATCAGTCACAAAAGCTGAGAAATTCTATTAAATTCACTGTTTTTCCTTTGGAAAGTTCATAGAACTTCTATGAATAAGCTTATTTCTGTGACGGAATTGGATACCACAGCTTTCACTTTATGGGGGAAGAATAAGGCATGGCAGGGTTACCTAAACCTATGCCATGAGTCTGTACCTTCAGGTAATATGATGGACCTTGGTGATGTGTATTTAAAATTGCATAATACTCACTCTGCATTAAAAAAGAAATCTGGTACTGTTAGGTACTTCAGAGTCTTGTCTAATACCAGGTTTTGGTATGGCTGGGGTATGCTATAAAGAAGTGCGTCCTGAGGCTAAAAGTTTGTTATTGCTGAAGAGTTCTTCTTTGCCTCTAGATTTTGTTGTCTAAATAGTTTTTGTAATAAAAAGCCCCAGTAGGTCATGTCAGGCTTGTTTATTATCATTACTCCTAAGATTTCTTTGGTGTTATTTTTATGAAAGCCAGGCAGTGTTACAGAAAAGCTGTGGAGCTCTATGGTGCTAAGAAACCCTGAAAATGAGTCAGCCTTAAATAATCTGTAGCAGACAACAATTGCTCTGTCTTCAAAATATGTGAAAACTATTAGCAGTTGCTATGCAAGTTAATTTAACATTTAATTGCATGATATTTGTCTGTGAGCCAGAAAATATATAGAGTGAGCTTTGTTTATTGTAATGTTATGCCCCAAAAGCATGGGCATCAGCTTACCTCTCGGGTACGAACCAACTTGTCCAGCAATGAGTTTTCATTTGGGAACCTTACTCTGTGGCGGAACAGCAACCTTTGAAAATGTTGTTGCATAGGACATGACGTGACCTGGCTCACTTGTAGTTGGCAAGACATGGGGAAAAGGATGTATGAGTTGAAGTTAAAACTGCATATTGATATGTTTCTTAGGCATTTGTGGTGCTGTGTCTTAGGAGGCAGAAGTCACAATGCTTGTGTATCTTGCACATCAACATAAAGCAATATGTGTTGTGTTGTGAGACTGGTTCTAATAGCAGTCCTGAAGCTACTGCTTTTCTTCCTAGTCTGGCCATGTCAGTTATACCCCTCAAGAGCTTGTGATGGAGACTGATTTTGAAACTGAATTACTGCCAGTGCTCCTTTTTGGGGATGTAAAACCATTCTGCAGCTCAACACAGCCCTTGGTAGTTCAGTTGTCTTCATGTCTGCATACAAGTTTTATTTATTCAGAAAGGAGTGGTCATTTAGTTTTACAGGTTATGGTTTTAATTGTGCTTCAGATTTGCTTGACAGGTCAGAGGCTTGAAATTCTTTGCCCATGTATAGCAGGAGCACAGTTTCTTTCTGTGTTTCTAAACCTGTTAAACATTTTAATCTCATGACTTGGGAACAATTAATAATGTTTTGGTAATGAATTTTGATAGCTATTTGACAAGAAAAGTGCTATTTATAGGGATTGTAGCCCATAGTAAACCTTCCTAATCCATGGCTGAGGCTTTTTTCTTGAGAATAGAGTCTGATATTACTAAGATGGGGAGACGAAATCTTCCTTCTAGAGTTCTAATAATGCTTTTCAAGATTTAAAAAAAAATCTTAAAAATAATTCCAGCAACAACTAATGAAAAACTTTCATCTGTTTGTTAGCACAATTTTATGTCAATAACCTGATGCTTGTGTAATCCTGGAGACATTTTTCTTGCAGTTTATATGCGCTTTTTCTTTGGTTTGGGTGAGGTCACGAGAGGAGTCAATTCTTAGAGAAAAGGGCCGTGTCACATCTCTTTCAGAAAAAGTAAGATAGGGTGTGTGATTCCTTTAAAAACATTTGGAAAACATTTTCCTATATCCATCTACCAAGGCCTGTGCTGTAGTTGACAAAAGTATGGAATAAACTACAGATGTTGTTCTACTACCTCTGCTACCTCAACTGACAAGCTAACAGTACAAGTTATTTTACTATTTTAAAACAGTATCAAATGCAAAATATAGCCACATTTAGTGTGAAATTATAGGAGTAAATATGGTTTCAGTTTAAATCTTCAGAAATTCATTTACTGTTCTTGATGCCTTTTTCATGTATTTGTGTAAAATACACGTTTTATAATTAGTAAGATTTAAACAAAACAGGTGATCTAAAGAGAACAAAGTTTAAAGTTCTTAGTTAATAGAAAAGTATAATCATCATGAAGCTTATCTGCTTTGTATATTAGGCCGTAAAATGCAGCTGCCAAGCTTTAAGCGGCTCACAAAGCAACCCCTCCACCCCTCCTTTTATTCCTGGTTTGAAACTTCAGTTAAACAGCATTTTTTTTTTTTGTTATTATTTGAAATGGTTAATTCAAATGTATGCTTATTCATCTGTGTCACTCAGGAGTACTTGTGTTCTCAGACTGTATCAGAAGATATGTCTACAAACAGTGCTTGTCTACACATCCAGCGTTTTCAAGAGAGTTGATGTTCGGGAAAGTAAAATTTTATGGGTCAATTAGGATGCTATTCTATACAAAATGTGAACCTATCATACCATAACTGAGACTCATAATGAAACAATCTAGTTGATGAAAAGCAAAGACAAAGATTCCAGAAAGCAATTCAGGCGATATGGTCATCTAAACTTGTAACTGTGCTTTTACCAAGGCGTGTGATCGCACAGCTTTGTGGTCCTAAGTTATTCTGTAGGAGTTTAATATATGGTAGAATGGAAGTTGCATTCTTGAGTTGTAATAGGGACAGGACTGGAATGAAGCGTTCTCTGAGATTTGGAGGAAGTTGGAACAGCAGCTGAGAGGTTTGTTTATTTGGTTGGTTGATTTTTTTTCCTTTTTTTAACAAAGTGCATGTTTTGCGGAAGTCCTCTTGTAAAGAAGCTTTCTGTAAATTGGCACATTGCATTGGTTGACATCATGCTCTTCTGCTGTATTTTGCATGTCGTATGAATATGTACAAACTATATAAATGATAGTTATATGTAGAAAAACATACGGCAGGAAATTTAACTTCAGGAATTGCTTTGTTTTCTTGGATATTTCTTAACTACCCTAAATCTGGGATGGTATTTAATGTTTAATATTATAAATAATGGAAAGGGCTTTTCTGGAAGCTTGTACAAGAATGAAAATAGTGTGCTTGCACGCACTTTTGCCTACTGGAAGACGTTTGACAGGTGTTTATACAGCTTGAAAACATTCAAATAAGATCAGTTGCAAGTTTTTGAGAATGGTAGCTTTTAGATCAGGAACCAGACAGATTAATGTTTTGTGAATTAGATTAGAGTTGAAGTTGTCTGAATGAGTTTGATACCAGACAGCTAACTAAAATTTTTTTTTCTCTTGAATTGGATTAAACTGTTGTAATCACAGCAATTATGCTGTGGTTTGTGGGAAGTTTACTGACTTGTATTATTTAAATAAATTTGAAGGAATTTTGTAAGTTTGACCTTTTGTAACATCAGATAGCAGCAGGAGTTTGGAAGGAAACCAACTGGCTAAAGAACTGATGAAATGCCAGATTTTGTCAAGCATATAATCATCACTGAAGATAGATTTTATTAAAACTGCAGAAGATCTTTGAAACCTCTTGAGTAATTCTAAGGGGTATTTTTCTGATTTTTAGTGTTAAGTTAACATCAGTTTTTCTATATTACTGTGTTGGAAATGAAGCCTTGGAAATTAAGAAATACTGGGTGGTAATTTCTGTTCCAAATACTTTGAAACTCTCCTGATGCATTTGTTCTAGCTAGGTAATAACTACTTATTCTGTTTGCATACAAAAACTGTTAAATAAAATTCTCCAGAAATAAAGGAAGAAAATCCCTGGGAATGTCTGACAACCTCTGTGGAACTCTTACTTATCATTTTGTCTCAAAATGGAAATATGACAAGTAGAGATTTAAATAAGGATTATGCAAACCCAAATTGTAAATAAAGGGTTGTTTCAAACCCAGTACAAGTAGAGGAAAAATTAGTGAAGCTAATAAATTTCTACAGATTTGGTATGGACATGAACAAAATCTGTATAGAAGAGTTTTTTGTATGTGCAATCTAATAAACAGCCTTGTAGGTTGTGATTTCATCTTTGGCTCACAAATGGGAATGCAGTATGAGTGAAAGGAACTGCAGGTCCAGTCAAAGTCATTTAACTTTATCATCTGTGCTTATTCTGAGGTTGCTAACAAGAAAATAATCCAAAAAGTCTGTTCTGGTTTAGCTACAGGACATGTAGCTGGGTTGAAGATTTTCCTGGAAATCAAGCTAATGTTGCTGATAAGTGCTAATCACAGACAATGAAAAATAGCAGTGAAAAATCCGTTGCTGTGAACTAGAACTCAAAACCCAGGGAATAATAGGTCTCTTTAAAATATGAAACTGAAATATCTCAGAAGTCTTTGGGCAGGCTTTATATAAGGCTTAAAAATGTGTTTCAAGGGCTATTACTTAAAGCAAAACATCTAGAAGAGGTGGTAAGGTATCTTTGAAGTTTTGTCATACATGGGACTCCTAAGTCTGGAAAAAAAAACTCAACCCAAAACTAAATACCTAACCCACAGTCTAGAGCTAGAACTGAACTCTTTCTGACCTGAACTTGCCTGCTCTCTGCATTTGTATTGTGAGGAATGCCAGAGCCAATATATCTCCAACAGGACTCTGCACAGAAGGGGAGAAGGTGAGCAGAAATGGTTGATCATGATTCTCATTTTCTTTTCAGTTGCTTAATTGTATCTTAGCTTTGTATACAGTGACTTTTCTGTGCTGCCGCTTTCTTGATGGCAACAGTCCATGTACTTAAAAGGTAATGTCATTTGGGCTTCAGAAAGCATGGAAAAGTCAGTGGAAAATGTGAACTACTGAACTGGTATATTGCAAGGACAAAAACATCAAATCAGATGAGTAGAGAAAAGCTAATTCTGTTCTTGGATAACAATGTTCTACATGCCTAGGAGGGACATTAATATTTCAGGTTTATTTTTTAAATAAAATAAGTTTAAAAACAAAGAACGAAATAGTTCAAAGGATTCAGGGTCAGTTCAGTAGGTGCATTCAATTATTTGCTCTGTAACATGCATAACAAAAAACAAAGGAGCAAAAGAGTGATTTAAAGATAGAGTTTGAAATTCCTAGGCTAAAGTGTTTCAGACTAGAGCAAGGCTGATGTGGCCTTCTGGCCTTTCAAGGTAGGTGTGCTAGCAGTCAATCAGCACCCAAGATTTTCTTGCCATTCTTTTGGATGAGAGAACTAGAAATTGAAAAACAGTTTATTCTTTTAAAAAAACGGGAAATCAGAGTTCTTATATAGTCAGATCTAAGCCTTATTTACTATCCCAATAGGAATAGGGCCATTGAAGCCCATGGGAACAGGAAGCCAAATTTAGTATTATGTAATAAATAAAATAAAATCAGCTCTTTCTAACATTCAGTTTTCAAATGCAGACCCTTATCTATGTTTCTTAGATGATGGAATGTCTTATGGAAAACTTAATGCTTCATTCTGTTTCAAAGGGATGGCAGGTTACCTTTCTCTTGTGCAACTGCTCTATTACTTGTCCTAGTCCAAATGAGCTACAAATGGCTTAAATAGCATAGCTGACTTCAGTCCTTTTGAGTGAAGTGGATTAAGAAACCCATACACAGGTTGTATAGCTGGCAAGCCTGAGGTGGCAGAGTGGCAAGGCAGTAACCTGTAGCACGGTGCAGTGCAGCTACCAGGACAGTGTTAGTGTCAGCTAGCAGAGCAGATGCTCCGTCAGTATGTGCCATGGCCTTACTCTGTTAATGCTGTATGTTCATTTAGAGGGCTCTCCTTTCACTATTTGAAACTCTTGGTGATCTGTGTTTCTCACCACGCAGCCCTACAATGCCTTTATCCCCTTCAGAATTTTCATTACTGATCGTGAAAACTTAGTGACAGCAAAATTAAAAATTGGCTGTAAAGTTAAATCAATATACTCTTTACAATCAGGTTTGTTTAAGGTTTGAAAGCAGAAGCTTAAGGGAAGCTGTGAGTGACCTCTTAACAGAACATGGAAGACTTAATGTTCAGCTCTCAGGACCAAAGCTGTAATGAAGACAGTAGATGGCAGAAAAATCAATCAGTTCTGAGAACTAAAAACAGGACAAGACCCATTATCTTGCTGTCAGTGTCTGTTTCACCTCAGGCTCAAAAATTTTGGTCTGTGGTTCTTTTAATGGTGTTCTGGAAAGAAGTCAGGGAATGGTTTAGACACGTGTGTATTTGATTGCAAGCGTATCACCCATATTTATGTTAAGACTGGATTTAGGATAAGCCTCCCTTCTTGGGGAGGGAGGAGTTAGGCTTAGTTAAGTATATATTCACCAGATAGCTGCTTTTTTTTTTTTCCCCCTTATATTGCACTTGGAGAAAGAACATAAACTTTCTGTATAATTGGAATATCCTTTGACTCAGGTGTTCCTCAAGAGCCACTTTAATTCTGTCTCTGTTTTGGTGACTCTTGCACCATAAACAGAGTAGGTATTTCATAGGGAATTTCACAGGGACACCAGTCTCCCGGGATTGTCTCATGCCTAATGGTTAATATCCAGAATGAAATCTTTGATCTTTTATTTTAGGTTTTCTGGTTTTTCCCGTATACATATAGGAATGAAGCATCATACTTTTGTGGTACTACTTTAACATTTGATAAAGTGATTTTTTGCTTTCATTTGACACTTGATGGAACACTGGATACCCTGGCAGGTTTGTGATGTCTGCTGTCTGCATGTGCAGCAGCAATAATAGTAGAGATTTAGGCTTGCTCTGTTACGGGCTGGATTTGTCACAAACTTTCTTCATGAGGAAGCTGATATTCTGTCAGGTGGCTGCTGTATTCCAGTTCATGGGCTTTCGTTCCTCTCAACCTGTAGCAGCTTTGCCAAAACTTTAGTGTTATTTCCATGTCTTTGTCTGCTCTTGGGGTGAAATGCCAGTATAAGTTTTTTGTTGATCTCCTTAGTTAACAATTGACTTGGAATTGATTAATGGTCGCAATGACATTCCTGGACCTTTTGATCTTGCAGAGGTTTTTTGCCTTTCTGTTCTTTCTGCACACCTGTATATACATGTGTATGTGTTGATATGCATTGGACAATGGGTGTCATTGTCTTGGAAGACTGTCAGTATCTTTCATTTTATCTTACTGACTTGAAACCTCTTTTGCAAAATGCACATTCTGTGGTCAATTTTTTCATCTACTGAAGGAGAAAATAATTATTTGCAGGAAACCCGACTAATTTTCAGAAAGAAAAAGTCATGCTTAAACTCGACTATATTTATACCTAGGCACTCCCTATTAGGACTTTTGTGGCAGAAGATCAGAAGTAAAATACCCAGAGTTGTTCTAGTCAAGCTTCGAATGATGTGTAGGATAGCTTTCCTAGTTGTAAAATGTTAGTAGTTTAAAGATAGATGCATTCATATTTTTAAGGCAGCCTGTTGTTCATAAGCAGTAGTTGCTCAGCTGCAAGGCCTAATGTGAAAAGATAGATACTTGGCAATGAAAGAGAATGCTGTTGGCACATACATCAGTCTGCAGATTAGGTGTTTCAGCTGCTCTACCAGAGCTTTTATATGTAGATAAACTGTGAATAATGGGTAATTTATAATAAGTATGGTCAGCAGTAGTCAGATGGTTTTGCCTCTGGAGGTAAGCTGCTTCAGGCCTTTTAAAAGGTTGTGTCAACACCTGTGGATTTATTTTTTTTTTAATTAAAGCTTCCTTGACATTCCCATTCTTAGAATAGGCTTACTATATGTAACAGTAGTATGTGGGTTACTGCAGATTAAGATTATATTAATAGACAAGTAACACCATGTGGCTTGTGATGTTTCTCCAGATTGTCTCATGTGGCTACAATGTTAGTGGGGCATCCAGTGTGCTTCCATCAGAAGAGAAAGAAGTATTTTGACAGTACTAGCACAGGAATGCGTGGTTTCTGCTCTTCTAATATGTTCTTCTACGTTGGAAAGAATAATAGTACATTATTTTCTTAAATGTAAAGTTCTTACTGTATGGAATATTACATTTGTAATTTTTAAGAGTTCTTCAGAACATAAGATAACAAAGTAAAGTTTGGGTAGATGTGGAATAATTACTTAAGGCTGCATGACAGAAGAGAGGGAACTATGGAGACAGTTAGATTTAGTTGCACATGTTATGTCTTATATCTTTTGAAACTTGGGAAACTTCTTCCAAGTTGAAGGATGGTATCTGAGCTTCTCTGCAGAGGTTTTCAGATTTGCAACTCTTACTAAGGGAGTCACTACTACCAGAGAATTCTGCTATTGCAGGGATAGAGATTCTAATAGAAACATCTTTTTTGGTTTGTGAGGTTTTTCCTGTCTGATTTTGTTTCACTTTTCCAAATTAAAAAATGGCTGAAAACATGCAGTATCAGTTATGAAGCTTTCAATTTTGCAGTTGAATAGCTGTAACTGTGATTGTTTCCAGTTACAATGAATGTCAAAATACACAAATTTCTCAAAAGACTTGCTTTCATGGGCACCACAGAATGAAGTGTCAAGCATCTCTTCTTTAGAAGTAGTCTTGTTTCTCTGCCAGAAATTACAGCTGTTTGTGATTTTTTTTTTTTTTTTGTGGCTATCTACATTTGCTGTATTTCTACTGTAGCTCTCTGGGAAGGTTAGGTTAAAGGTAATGAGTCATGAAATCCAAAATGCAATGGCAATATATCAATGTAGGTGAAACTTTCAAAAGGAATGGAATTTCCAGTCAAAGCTATAGGCAGGTGACAGTACCAAGTAACAATGACACTCAAACTGCATAGTCACTGCCAGGTTGAGAACGGGGTTAGGAGCAGCTTATTGTAATATTTGGGCTGAAAACCAGCCTGTGGCACTGAATCACCATGAATAATGTTCTGTAAGTAGACAAACCACTGAAGAGTGAGATTAAAAGCAGGTCTACTTGAATTAGAATAGGATTTGGACCTAGCTTTCTTGCATTCTGTACAAGTACCTACCTATCAATTGGATACAGGGAGTGAGAAATACAGCAACCTCTTTCTTTGTGTTTAGAGTATGCACATGCATGAAAAATTGAAAGCAAGGCATTGTTAAAAAAGTGTTCTTGTTTTCCCTTTAACCCTATTCTATAATATACAGATGTTGAATAAGCAGGTAACAAATAACACAGATTTCACTGTGTTGTGTCAGCATTCCCTTAAATATATGTTTTTGTTCATGTACCTTATCTAAGTTTTATTTTTACAGTATTTGGAAAGGTCGATGGGAAGCACCTTACTAACTTTGTGCAGGTGACAATTCTGTTCTTGATTTTAAACTGCCAGTCTGAAACTGAATTGATCATTGAGCAAATAGGACTGTGGCTTTTCAGATTTTGATGTGGACCCAAATGGACCCAAAGCAGGATAGTGATGCCTATGTGAATCCAAATTCTTCTGTGCTGTGGTTAGAACAGGTAGGAAATTAAGTTCATACAGATGTCAGTTTATATGAAAAAAAGTTTGCTAGCTGTTTTAATATGTATGGTTCGAATTTGATTAATTCTCTGTACTAGGAAAAAAAGAGCTGTGAACAATAGATTTAACTTGTTCCTCTAGAAAATCTGGTGGTTAGATGGTTGAAACTTGAAGCACCGAGCTTTTCTATACTCTACTGGGAAATGCAGTCATGTATCCGTAAAGATAACCTCAAATACACAGAAAATTACTGTTTTATTAAGTATTCCAACTGTAACTATTTGAATATTTTTTCTTCCATAATATTTAAAAAAGAAAAACAAAGAAAAAGAACAATTTAGCAAAGAATTTCAAACATCATTGATTTTTGTAAAGAAAAATGCATGAATTCTTGAAGACTAAAGGTGTGTATAATTTACCTATCTTCCACTGACCAGTAATTTTTTCCTGGTATAGGCTAGCTGAGTTTTGAATGTCAAGTGGGCTTTGGATCTATCTGGCTGAATTTCTGCCCAAGCCAATGTGAATTGGCGTTGTGTAAGATGTAATGATCTGAAAAAGTTCAGCCAGTATTATGAAAATTGAAACACATACAGTAAGGATAATACTTTTACAGAGCACTTTTCATCCACTGATTTTAAGGTACTTTACAAGAGAACAGCTACCTTGCCCTGCTTAGCGATTCTGGATACCTGAATTGGTAGCCTGTAAAGAATTACTTTGTTATTTGTGACCCCTTGTGTTATCCTGTTTGTGCCTCTTATTCTTTTAATCCTTTTTATGTTTGGAAACACACTTGCTATTAGTGTTTCTTCAACGTGCAAGATTTATTAAGCTTCTGAATTGCTGAAATATTTGGTAAGGAGCTGCCCTGACTCTAACCATTCATGTTTTCACTTCCAAAATACTTCAAGTTTTCAGGAGCGGTGAGGACCTGTTAGCTATAGAATCAATCCTGCTGTTTGAAAATTGAAGCTATTTGTAGTCTCTTCAATTCTGCAAGAACTTCTCTAGAATCTTTACATTCTCTAGAATTTCCCAGTTGTTACCTGTTCTTTTCATTTCATAAGAAGCTGTGCTTTTCAAGTGTTTCACTCCCATAAATGAGGAGAGGGCAGAGCAGCGTACGCCTTCAGCCTTGTAAAAGCTGAAACAGTGGTTTTCAAAGTGGCAGCACCTACAGATTGTTTGGGTAGACTTCAAAACTGGTTTATTTTTGTCTTTCATGTATTTTTAATCTGACTAAATAAAGAAACTCTTTTGATTCATAAATGCTGAATATTTTGGTTTTATTCTTTTCTGTTTTGTTCTTTCACCTCTGCTTGTGATGCAAGGCAGTCAAGCTGGAGATTGTTTGTTTGGTTTTTTGTTTGTTTGTTTTGAAAGATGTTTATTTTCCTGTAGAAATGTTTGGTTTTAACTCTTGTTTTCTATATTTTCTGCTTTGTCCTCAGTGGTATGAATACACAATTCTGTACCTCCAGGAAGGAACACTTCCATATTTTAAACAATTTCGTATGTATTTCAAGTGTTTAGAATGGTAATGTCTGGCTATGAGACTTCCTCTGTAATTTTAAGACATTTAAAATTCAGTGTTTAAGTCAAAAGAAAATGAATAATCTAACAAGATTATCCTGGAAAAGTAATTCTGAAAATAATCTAGCACAATAATTTATTTAGTCGTGGCACTAGCTGGGTATATTTCTGTCACATCTCACTACATTCTGTTTGTACACCTGCCACCAACTGATGTTTTCCAATCTGAAGCAAAAGCAGCCATGCAGATTATGCTTGGATTTGGCATAACGGGTTTTTATTGGGGGGGTAGATATCAACTTTATGCAGCTCGAGAATGTGTCAATTTATTTGGAATGTGCAAGTGGAAAATATGATGGCTGTTCCCTTCAGCAACCTATTTGTGTATGTTTATGTAAATTCTATTGCTCCTTTAACTGGGGCCGTGCTGGCTCCAGATTTTTGTTGTTGTCTTGAGGTGGAGAGTTAAAACTAATGAGTTTCATGTAAGACCAGAAGATTGGTTCCTTGTCCTGTAACTACGAAATCTGAGAGAACTGTGTGCTTCAGAATGCTAAACGTCACCTGACACTGATGAATAATTCAGTGGAACATACTCAGTATTGGACGTACGTGCTGCCTGGGACTATAAACTTACAGTGTGCTGTCATTCCTGTATTCCATAGGAACATAGTGAGCACTGACCTATTTTGCCATGCCAAAGCATTATTAATCTGATGGCAAGAGTGTAGAGATGATTTTATGGGAAATGGATAGACAATAAATTGTGATAGCATAGGAAAAGATTGTACCGATGTAAGAAGAAAACTGTAGCAGTCACTCTAAATGTGACTCTTGCTCTAATTCAATTTAATCTTTTATATTCACAACACTTTGAATACAGAGGTGGATACCTGATCCAATTTTATGTGTCTCTTAACTTGCATCTAGAAGCATAATGAGAAACAACAGAATATAACTTGGAAGCTGCAGTGGTCCATTAGCTGAAGAGTTGTGACTGGCCATTCTTTTCCTAGTCTGCTTTCCACAGTGATTTTGCAAGTCTGTCACAGGCCTTGTGAGAGAAATTATCTCTTTGGCCAAGTTCAAAGGCAGGACGCATGAGGGAGCTTGGCATCCCAAGGCATAGTTCTTCAGTTCTTGACTCTCAGACTGGAATCACAGTACTGAGTTAAGCAGTAAGCTTTGTGTGTGTGTATGTGTGGGCAACCTTCTCGGACAGGAAGGTCTCCAAGGAGACGATGATCTTCTGAGATTGTGGGCCAAGATATATCTTGTGGGTCTGGACCTTTGACTGCCTGGAACTTCTGTAAGTGGCACTAATAACATGCTATTATGAGGATGTTAGGAAGATAAAGGCACAAAGAGGCTACTTCGTAGCTTTCAGGAGGGTACTAAACCCCCCATAAAACTCATGGGTGGCTGAAGAAGATAGGAGTAAGAGAAGCAGGCACATGGCTGGACAGGCAGAAGAGGCAGCAGGCAACAGCAGATAGTTTTGGCAGAAAAGATTGTTGAAGTTATTTTCAGAACCATGTAAAATGCAGACCCTTTCAAAGGCTCGGCTACTTGCATGATTTAAAGTCCTTAACTGAAAATAATATTTTCAATGCACATGTGAAAGAAAACTAAGGCAAACTTCTTTCCAAAATATAAGAGAGTTTATAGGAGGTAGGTAGTTTGTAGGGGGTTTTCCCATGCTTTAATAAGTTTTAATAACTGTAAGAGTGGAGGATTCTGATATTTAGCTTGTGTATGCCATTGCTTTTGTCTGTCTAAGATATTGCAAAACTTTATGGAGATATGCAGTATTATCACTGGTTTTACAGCTGAGGAAGCAGAGAGCCTTTCTGTCCTCTAGGAATTACTTTTGATTTATTACCGGAATTACACATTGGGTGGATTATCTAAGTGAGCATTTCTGGTTCTCTCTCAGTTGTAGCAGTACATTTTTAGTTTAAAATAAAAGGCTAAACTGGTTTCTTTTTGAACTTTTTAAAAAAAATTATTTGTAACTTGCAGTTACTACTTTTAAACATATCACATCTGTTTTTCTCTCTGTTCTCTTTGCATTTACAAGAGTGTAACATCTTAACTTTTTGGCAGCACTGTTGATTTGTGTTATAATGAAAAAAGAATTGGATGTATTCTGACTTCATTCCAGCCTTCAATTTTCTTTTCAAAGATAAAATTTTTGTTGTGCTTCTGCATTCCAAATTATCTTAGGTTATAAATACTAGCTTAGGTAAGAGGGCAAATTACAATTTCATGTTTACTTGTACAAATCTGAGATGCTGAAGAATCAGAGACGCTGAAGTGGTTGTCTTTACTACTAGCAGCATTGGTACCTAATCTGCCTTTTCTGGTTTGGGTGTTGGAAAAGGATGTAATTTAACTTCCTGCTATTAGAGTAAATTAGGGAAATATCAGAAGAGATTATGTAGTTATCCAAAAGCAGACACGAAACTTGGTTTCTATAATACTTCCAGGACGGCAAAATGCCTCCCTTATTTTAAGTAAGCCCTGCATAGTTCTACTTTCATAATAGTATGCTAATGCTGACTCTAAGAAACTTACAAGGTGACTGAAGCTTGGTGAAAATGGTAAATGGGACAATAAAGAGTAGTGATAAATGAAAATTTTGTAAACAGGCTTAAAAGAAACTTCTGTGAAACATTTAAACTATTTTGAAATTAACTTTGAGTTATTTTAATACTATTTGGTTTTAAGTATTTTATATTATTAAAAACTGACATAGAAAAATTTCATTATTAATTTTTGCAGACGAATTAAAAATAATTTAAACCATGTTTTTTGTACTTGCTTGAAGGCAGTAGAGGAATATAAACAACTGAAGGCTGTACCTTGATACAATGAAGATATGTTTAAAGACAGTGCCGAGGGAAGTAGATTAGTCTCTGCACGTGCCAAGTATTAAATTCGTATGTAAATAATCGAGATCGTCTAACAAAACGTACCTTTGGAAATAGTGCATCACATAATTTTGTGATGTTCCATGTGGAAATATAAGAAAATGGTTCAAGTTTTAATTAAAAAAAAAATCATTGTTCTTCCTTCGTGTCAGGTAAGAATAGCCTTTTCCTGATGGGTCCATAAATTAAGAATAATGCTCTTATGGCTATTACTGCTTATGGCAATGTTAAGGAAACAAAAGGAAATGGTTGTAAAAAGGAAAACTATGTAGCTTTGGGGAGTTGCAGCTTTTGTGCTATGCATTTTGATTCATGCTCCTAAAAAGTCTTGATTATTTCTTTTCAATGTGTGGTTGTGAAAACTTCATTGCACTACTGTAATTACATTCCTGAAAGGAGTTCAAATGTAGAAATGAATCCATTCACTGCATCCACTGGACACTGAAAAGGTGTGAACTATCTCTCGAAGGTTGAGAGCTGTATAGGGTTCTTGCTTTGGGGCTTATGTTTTTAGTTGTCTGGTAGTCTCTAAAGTCAACTCAAGATGGGCTTCTAGAAGACCTTTCCGTGCTGCTGTTAGGCAGTCCTCCTGCAGAAATGCCTGTTCCTGGGAGGAGAGCGTGACACTGCTGGGGAGATGGCTGCAGAGCTAAGGACGGGCTGTCACTGTGAAGCTTTAGCTGGGAATAGTACTGACAACAAGTCGGACTTTCATTTCAGCTTTTAATTGACTGTCATAAGTAAATTCTTGGTACATAAGACTTTTCTTTATATTCTTTTTATGTGCATATTTGTCAGATTTTATTTAAATAATTTTATACACAATATTGGAATAATGTTACATTAATGCACAGCTTAAAACAGTTCCTATTTACACTGATCACAGAAAGACAAAGGAAGGAGGACAAATACTTTACATTCACCATCTTTATCAGCATTTTAAGTATAGTTAACCAGCACACATCACACACATCCATATCTATAAGAAATGTAGTTGTTTCTAATTACACGCATGGGCGTGTAAGTGTTTCCCTTTCACAAAAAAAAAAAAAAAATTGAAACGCCATTTCCCTCAGATAATCAAAGACTTACACAAAAAGGCAAATGGACCTGCAGGCTGCACAATTAATGGAATCAGGCTTGGAAATGTGGTGGCTGTGCTTGGACATTTTTGGTCACTGGGGTGCTTTGGAGAGTATTTTTACTAGTAGCAAGTTTCAAACCATGAAAACTTACTCCTGAAAACTGCAATGTGATCTCTTGCTTTGGAAGTAGACCTACTAGACACAAACGTACTTGGTTTAAGTTGTCTAACAACACAAAATTGCAGCCAAAGGATGCTCTGGATTTTTTTGGCTTTTGAGAATATAAATTAAAAACACATGACTTCCTTTTATGAGATTAAGGCAGCAATGGAGAATATTGTGCTACAATGTGCATTTAGCTGTAGATAATGTTTTATTCTCCTTTATCACATTTTTACATTTATAATCAAAGGCCAACGTATTACTGAACTAGACTGTCTGACTACAAAATCTTATAATTGAGAAATAGGTCTTGTGTGATAACCTTGTTACATCAAAGTTGAATTTCTCGCCTTACAATATACACTTATATTCTATGAAAATTAAAAAAACTGGTAAAAATATTAAAATATTTCCTATACAGAGGTACCCTTATCTAAGGTAAAGTCTAGTTGCTGCTATAAAAAGGTATTAAAAATTAAGCAAAACACTGGTGTAAACCAAGTAAATGCTCACTATAAAGCTCTTATTTGTAAGGCAAATCTTCATCAGACCTATTAGAAGTTATTTTCAGAATGTACTATTTGGAGATTCTCCCTTTATAACCGATAGTACCCACAGCAAACAAAAGTGAAGTCTTGCAGATAGGCTCACAGAGAGTGCAACATAAAATAGAAATGCAGGTCACCTGTGAGTTTGAGGCTTCTTGGAAGCGACCAAGAAAAAACACGGCACCTTTAAAAGAGAGCCAGCTTAAGGCCTAGTAATTTTCTTAGTTCACTGAATTTGTTCTGTTCCCTTACTAAAGAAATTAAGTGACTTTTGTTTAGTAGGGCAGCTAGAGAAACACCTTTAGAAAGGAGGAAAGCAAAGCACACAGGTGGCCCAATCTTGCTGTCGGTGCTTAGGCAAAAAAGGCCCACTGTTCTCAACATGAAAACTAATGGCAGTACTAGTTAACTTACATGATGGCTGGACTGAGACTTAAGCCTCTTAGTTTCTCCCCTTCTTGGCTCCTTCTCAACCACTTGCATCTAGATACCTACATGTTTTTTTAAGGAGGACAGTTTCACTGAATACAATCATGATATCTGTGCTACTTATAGTCTTCTGGCTGTCTTCTGTTTCTTTGTGTACTTCTGCTACGTTGGTCATACAGAGACTGCAATTCGTCTAAACATATTCTTTTTTTAAATGGCAAAGGAAAACTGATCAAATTCTGTACTTAAAAAGCTATATTATACTGTTGGGGTTTTCTGCTGGTTGAAATGTCTTTATCTGCCATCTAGTTCCCTGTAGTAGTCTCTGATGCACGTAGATGCATCTAAATTCAGTCTCAGGCAGTTAGCAGTACCACTGTTCAGATTAATCACCAGCTGAGGATCTTGGCATTGATTTAATTTTTATTAGGAACAACGCACAAAAATTTGATTTTTTTTTGGCCCAGGAAGAGTTTCTCTGTGCATGGAATGGCTGACAAGTCTTGGCATTCCCCAGTAAAGTTTAAGCATGCAAACACAAGTAATTGTGCATCTAGTCATAGCTAAGGAACACATGCATGTATGCTCAGTCAGTCTTCAGTGGTTTTGTCTGACTGTCAGAAAAAACTGGCCTTTGAGAATATGGATTAGAGGGGGGCAAGTGCTTGGTGAAATGTTCCAGTTGAAGTCTGAGTTACAACAGACTGAACTGCCTGAACAAAAAATTATTTTCCACAGCACAGAAGCACTCAGACATGGATGTTTGAGATAGAGTATTCCCTGTATATGATGCTCTTTGAAACTCTGTGATGCAAGGTCACATATGTAACAGGGCTTAACTGAAGGCTTAGCTCCTGTACATTAAGTTCTAAAAAGATTTCCTGACTGTTTTGCAGTCTTGCAGTATGCTGTACTACTAAAGGAAGCCAGAATGTGGCTGGTTTTGTCATTTACCAGCTAATATTAGTTTAGTAAATGAAGATCTGTAATAATTCAGGCATCCAAGCAGCTCACAGATTCAGTCCTGTATGGGGATTTCTGGCCAGCTTTACTTAGAATAGTCCATATGCTACTTTCAGCTTGTTTATAGATACAAACCTAGTAAAGTCCCTTCAAGGTTCTGTCTGACTTCTGTAATGTATTATAAACAGTTTAGCTTCATATTCTAACAGCTTAACTTTCCACTGCTTTGCTAGGTCAGCCCACAGTCACCAAAAGGAACATGGTTATGAATCAGAGGAAGGTAGACTGAAAAAGTGTTTTCCTTTGGAGGAGACTTTCTGGAAGTGTTTCCAGATCTGTCTCTCTGTACTAAAGCCAATACTCCAAACTTACTCAAGGGTCTAATCTGAAACGTCGTGTTGGCCTTTAAATTAAGGAGATTGAGTTCTTTCATGTGAGCTGATCTGTGGACCGTAAATATTCTTAGCCCTGAGAAAATAAAGTGTATTAGAACAAACATATCCTTTTTTACTGCTGGGAGGCTCAGAAAGTCCACATAATTTCTGCAGGTAGATTATATACTGTCATTAGTTAAGCTGTGGTAATTGCCTTATGTCTGAGTCCCTCAGGCCCATTTTAAAATGTTTTAATGGGGCATTGCAAATAAAACATTTGTAGATCTCATCTCTTTTGAAATTGCTGATCTAGGGTTTAAATTTGGTTCTTAGGAAAGAAATTCTTAAACATTTGCCAATGCTCATGAAACTTAGTGAATCAGTCTGGGATATGAATGAAAGCTATCTACTCCCATAAAAGCAAGTATCCACTAATTAATGCTGTATGTATTGGAAGAACTGCAAAAGAGACATTAAAAGCAAAAGAACTTTCTACATGGCCTCCTACAACCTAACAGTACAAAATAAACTTAATTCATGTCAAAACAATAGCGTAAGAAGTGGATGTATATACAAAACTTTTGGGTTTGACCTTTTTAAATAATAGCATTTAAATGGTATTTTGCTGAGAAGAAACGACCAATTCTATGGAATTTCCTCTGGGAAAATTACATACAACATACATTGCACGTGCAGTTAGGGAACATGTACAAACAATGTACAAATAACAGCCAAGTATTTCTCCTGCATTCTATATTTAAAATATCATGTTTGATCCTGTATTTCCTGCAAAGTCCCCCACTACGGTAAGATGTCTTTCAAGTGTTGCCAGGGTGTATGCCTCAGGACATGACAGAATACAAGAAGGACTGACAAAAACTATATGGTTCAAACGGGCTGAACACTAAATAGCTCTAGTGCTTTTTGGACTGCTGCTCGTGAAGGACCCACTGTTTCTTCCAGAAATCTAAATCTCTGGCATTTTAGTAATGTAGCTTCAGAACAGCATCAAATATACGAAGAATTATTCTGCTGAATGACAGCAGGTGGAGTACAAAGAAAGTGGAGGATCTCCTTCCTTGGTGCTGCCTAACTTTCTGTGGCTGGATGAAAAAATATGGATCACAGGCAGGTCCTTTTCACTGACAGGAAGGAAGGTCAGAAGAAATATGTTAATGTATGACAGCTGCTTCCTTTATCAGATTACAAAAAGGCTTTCAAGAAAATATTTTCTAGGACTGTCAAGTGAGCTGTTTAATTGCTTGACTCAATTCTTCCCGCTGGCTTGTTACCAAAACAGCCAACGTAATTAGCTAGCAGATGATACTGCATCTTGAATAAGCTTGTATCAAAAATTTTCTTTGTTTGGCAGTGTGCTGCCTACTCCATCAGCATACACTTGCCATCTCACAGGGATATCTGGGAGAACACCAGTCCCCAGAGTGGGTCTGTTCCCACAATAGGAATAGCTGAAGGAAGGAGTGGCCTGCTTGGGTGGAAATTCAAGACTGAGTGGGAGGAAGACTTGCAGCTAAACCACATGAGTGATAAGGACCTGACTGGGTGATTATTTAAAACTATAAGTGGTTGAACCAAGGGAAGTAAGTGGCATCTTAGCAGCTATTGATATTTTCCATATTGAAAATGTATTGGGTAGCTCAAAGCAGGTGCCTAAGAGGAGCCGAGTGCCAGAGCTGTGGCTTCTTATGTGACTGTACCATATCACTGAGTCAAGCAGTCTAGAACCTGGTCTTCACAAAGGTATTTGTCATTTGAGTGGATGCTAGTTTGTGTCTAAGGGCATCATTTATCATCCAAGAGGTATGAGGTAGTTGAGCATCTTATTCTGTGGAGAATTGAAGACATTGTTCTTCATCTCTGGGACAGAAGTTGTATGATTTTTGGTGAGGCTTGCTTTGGGCAACATCCTGGACTTAAAGTCTAGCTGTGGGGTCATACAATGTGTATTATCTTTCTTTTTCATTCGGGTTAGTCCTGGTAATAAGATTCTGCTTTCTCTGATTTGCCTATTGTCTTCTGTATAGATTGCAAGTTCATGGTCTATAAAACCAGAACAAGATGGCAATAGTGCAATGGAATTCTGAGCTATAAATACTACACTAAACCTAAGAACTGATGCAGTAATAGAAATAAAAATAATGTAATAGGTAATTGCCTTGGGAGTTGGTATTAAGAATACAATCAAATCCTAACACGCTGGGTAAAGCTGATTTCACTGCCCTGTTAAGACAGCTTTGCTCCTATTTCGGAGCTGAGTGCTGATGAAACGTAACTTTTCCTGCATGGATTTGCTGTACGGATGGTGGTGATGGGGTATGTCACAAGCGAGCATTTATGCAGGTTGTTAGCATTTCCAATCATGAGCCAAACAACGTGTAATGTGACAAACTATTAAAGCTTCACCTTAAAGAGCCCCCAGGCATTTCAAAACTTGGTAATTACATCTATGCTAAGAAGCTTTTGAGCCATGCCAAGCCAGTGACTGAAGCAGCTGTATTATTGAAAAGTAAGCTTTATAAGAATGAAAAGATTCTAATGTAGTTTAGCAAACAATAAAAATTGGATTAACTATGAAGTTGGTGGGATGGCTTTTTTTAAAGTCCTCAACGTATTTTCACTGTTCAGCCTCTTGTGTAATTACAGAACTAGAACCACAACATTTGAAATTCCTTTATTATTGAAATATATTTAACATTTTAAACAGGGTTTAAACTGCTATTGGCAATCAGCTGGGCCAGAAAATAAGACTTCTTTTATAATTAGAAGAAAGTATCCTTTGTGTTTAAAACCCTGTTTAAATAAAACTACTATATGTCACAGAGACTCTTTAAGAAAAGGACAATACTTAATATGTTCCAAAGTATTGATTATGTTGGAGGAAAACTATAAATAAGGAGAGAAATTTCCTTTCCATTATTTTGAACAGAAATAAATGTTAAACGGAGAAGGCCAAAATCACTTTGGACTTACAAATTGGGCTATTTAAAAAGAAAAAAAAAGGAAAAAAAAAGTATCACAAAAATTGTATTATAAATAAAAAAGCCCCATTCTATTAAATGGTCTTTTTAAAAAGAGGAAGCACTACATACCTTTAAAAGACAAGCTGAATTGAAAGTATAAATGCAAAAAAAATTCAGAGGTAAGGTCCAGAGGTAAACTCCAGGCTGGATTCAGCTGAGGAGATACTGCCTCTGAAAATTACTATAGATAGATCCAGTGATAAATAAGAAAGAACTCAAAGCTACCAAATCTAGTGATCACTGGGAAGATACTACAGTGATAAGTGACCACAGAATAAGAACAGCACCCAAATGCAGAGTTTGTTCTGTATCTTCTACCTTACATAATGCTACCAGAAAGAAGAGCTGGAATAGGCTTAGAGAGTTGAGTGTGCCTAAAATATCCTTCTAAATTATTCAAACCAATCTTACTATGTTTTGGTAGGTGAATCCAGGTTAGATTATAATAATAGCATGTTCACAGCAGGAGAATAAAGCCAAAGGTTGGTATTTTGGTGCCTCTGGGTAGCTTATTTCTAAATTCTAAAAATCATTCTCCCTTCCTATGTATTTTACATTCTTTATTTGGAACAAAATATACCAGAAAGATGAAAGCCTATTTGTATGTAACTTTCATACTTAGCTGAAAAAGTCTGTGCAATATGGATCATATCATACTGCCATTTTAATTGTTGATATAAGGGAATATATTTTTAATGAAGTACAGTGTCATATTAAACTGTATTCTGTACTTAGCTATAATAGGAATTCTGTTCCTGCTGCTCTTGTATAATTAAATTTGACAGAAAACGGCATAGACATATACAGACAGCAAAGACAACTTTCTTCACCAAGAGAAGAAACTAATAACAAACTACTGAAAATGAAGCACTGAGTCTTCACTTCAGAAGGATGCAAACTCATACCCCAAAGGATAGTATGGCAAAAAAGCTAATGACATTAGTACATAGATAAAGTTGTTCTTTTCTCATAACTGAGATGTAATCTTTCCTTAGACCTAAGAATGTTCAGGTGTTGTTCATTTAAAATAGGCCGTGGCATGAATATCTGAAGTAATTATTACTGTCAGAAAAGTTTAATTCACTTCTTCACAATAAAAGCGCATTTAACTTACGTTGTTTGCTTTTTTTCTCTGCTCCCCCCTCCTTCACTTCTGCCAATAGCAAAACTCACAAGTTTTGGTCATGTAGGGATCTCATGGCACCACAGGCTATTAGAAAAATTAAATGGAGTCTTTAAAGATCATTAAAGCCAAGTAATAGAAAGGAGGCGTTGAGAACAAAGAGCAGATGTCTTCTCTCAAAGAGTCAGTAGATAAGCTCTGAGCCAGCCTGGTCCAAGCATAATTGAGGGAGCTTTGAACTTGACTTTTCTGTATTCCCAGTTTAGCTTAACCATCTTGGCTTTTTCCTCAACCTGTTGGTTTTCATATTGTTAGCCAGTGTTGAAGCTGTAAGGGAACAGGAGTAGTTGTTTAATAACATTATCGATGCAAATGAAGATAAAGATGTTTTAAATACATTAGTTGACTAATCTAGAGTTACAAAGAGGTTTCAAAATAACGGACAGATTACATTTCTTTGGATTCCAGTTTGCAGTGAGAAATGTGCTGAATATAAAGGCTATTTAATCAGCTCTCTGTTCAGTTTTAAAATTCAGTACTGCCGAAAGTAAATGAGAAGAAAACTTTTGTGCTTGTTTGGTTATGGTAGTCAGTTGTTTTGTTTACAAACTGAAATATCATGAACAAATTGCTATGTTTAGCAATAACAAAGCTACTCCTAGCTGCTCATTGAAGACAGCGACAAATTAATATGGCCTAGTGTTTGACATGGTTTGAGGTACCATTAGGAATTTACTTCTGAGTACAATCTTCTCTAATTTAACTGAAATTCATCTGCTTGCTTTTTGCTGTTATAGATTTGGATTCAGAAGAATGTTAGGAATTAGAAGAATGTGTAGGAATGGCTGTTTATAGCCCATTCGCACAGGAATATCTGCCTCTGGAAAAATCAAGTTATTACTTAGAGATGGAACATTAAGTCTTCAGATGACTGAGGGCAGAAATAGGGGAAAAAGAAGGCACAAAGAGGTGCTGTACTTCTACATATTCTTGGCCACATCAAATAAATTGTGGTCATGAAACAGGAAGCCTTTTCTTCCTGCTTCTATTCTGCATCCCATAAATCTACACTTGGATTATTTCCTTGAAAATTCAAAATTATACTTCAAACAATATTTTTCAAAGTAAGCAAAAAGCAAATTTATTTTTTTCAATACCAACATACAAACCACCACTATAAAATCTGGGTCATGTTTTGAGGTGGTGTGCATAATTCTAGTTGCTTTCAACTTTGAAGACAGAAAGTGGTCTGGCATGAATGCTGATAAGTGTAACAAGCTTCATATTTGCATCCTTTTTATCTTCTACAAAAAGGACTTTATTTCAATAAGCTCATTTTATTTGCTAAAAGGAAAGCAGTGTTTGGAATCCTATAGCATATTTTTCATGGCTGCTTAAGAAGTCTCCAGCAGTGTTTTCAGTCAGCTGTAGGCCTGTGGGGAAAGCCTGTTCCACATAAAGTAGCACATTATTTCATCACGGCCATCATGTCTAAGCTCTGACACTGGATATTTCTTTTCCTGTTTATCATGTGATGTGGTACATAATTGGAGTTTAGGAAACATGACTTCAGATTGCTGTGCAATAACTGAGGGAGAGGCCAAGACCTGTTCAAATGCATGTGATAGTTTGGAAATATCTTCATCTCTTGGTGAGATCTTGCTGTATTCAGATAGAAGCTAAAATACTGGATTAAAATGGTCTGTTATGTTGTGGGTTCTGCTTAGTCAAGGAAAGAAGGTGCCAAAAGCCTTCCAACAGAGTTGATATGTATGGTACTGAGCCTCTGCATCTTGTCATGCTGGTAGAAAAAAAAGAACCATAGACCTGCAAAGGTATCTGCTATGAGGAGATTGGTGCAAACCTGTAGTTGTTGCTAAAACAGGAAAGGGTTGGTATCAGGAGAGGAAGCATGGTGAAAGGAGTACAAACCTTAAACTGCCTGACATTTCCTTGGGCCACGAGTTGGTGCTCATTTTCAGGTGTGATGCAGTAAGCTAGTCTCTAAACCAGATGGGAAGAAGAGGAAAAAGTCAGCCATATGAAGTGGGATTATGTCTGTAATCCCTGATCTATAATGGGGAAGCAGCATGAACTTTATTTAAAATGGTAACTTAAATCTTTAATATCACTGCATCATGTGCCTTTAACTTAGTCGCTGAAAGAACAAGCTTATTATAAGCCCCTTGGTATTAGTCTTTAATATAAGAAGCAACAGTAGAAAGTTTATGCAAATACTAAGTCCAAATATTTAGCAAGTGCATATGGAAAAGAACATCAGGAACAAGTTGGTATCACGATATCCCCTTACATCCCCTAAATTCACACTTCTCTGTTAGTGCTGTAATGAGGTTGACTAGTCCCAGTGGGAGAGGAAGGAGTTACTGACTTTCTTCTTGCTGCTCTCCCTTGTCTAACCTGTGCTGTGCCATTTGGGATCACACGTAGCTTTTGGTTTATCATGAACTTTCAACCATCTTAAGGAGTTTCCATTAGACTAAGAGCATACCTTTCCCCATACTTTTAAGAGCCACAATTTAGGACATCATATCTTATGATAGTTATTGGGATGTAATATAATAGTCTTTTGCTATATTTCTCATGGGGAGACTGAAGCTTTGCTGTCTACCAAAGCTGTAAACGACAAACGACAACTTGCTAACACTACAAAATGAATGATCAAATGTGGTTTTGGCCAAAGGCTTCTGCACCCCATATCAGTAAACTTGTGCAAGATGGCAAAAGCCTGTTGGGCCAGTACAAATTATTCTTTGGCACTTAGGTGCTACCAGAAAATGTGTTTTAAAACCCCCAGGGATGGAATAAAACAAAGAGCTTATATTATTTCTGGAAGTGAGAGCTAGAAGTTGTACACAACATCGAGATGTTGGAGCTGATGAAAATAGTGCAGGTAAAGAGGAGTTCCCACTTTGGGGTGCCTTTCTGAGGTGAATGTAGCGGTGACTGTAATGCACCGCATTTATCCCTTTGGGCCTGTGACATCGATGCGAGGTGGATGTGCCCTGTCTAGGTAAAGGGTGAGATCCTATTCTCTGTTTAATTCTCTGTGTGGTGGTGGTTCACTGATTTTCAAAGAGCATCAATATCTTGCTGCACCATTGTGTAACTAGCTGTAGGAAAGGAGAGCAATAGAACTAAGTATAAGTCAGAGAGTCTAGATTAGGTTATAAAATTGACATGGGACGGGACAAAAATTGATGCTGTATAGTGGTGAGGAGTCTTCTGAGCACCATTAAAGTTTTTAAGGCTATAGAAAATTTACTGTAACACTGATGGTAAAATTAATATGATCATTGAACCTTAATCCTGTGCCATTTTGAACTGATAGATAAAGAAAACTACGGGGGAGCAAACTGTAAGGAAATACAGATGCATTTTTTCCCCCATAGAAACAGGTTCTATTCTATTTAAACATATAAATGAAGTTAAAAGAACACTATTAAGGTTGCAATGGTAAACTTCTTGCTGATACGCAAATCATTAGGATAAGACGGCCACTAATTGTTTCTTCCTTAGTTTCTGCTTTATTCAGTGCACCGACCACACATATTATGCATGAAGTGGGTTTATGTAGTGCAAAATGCTGCTGTGTAGTACCCTGGTTCTTCTACTGAAGCCATTAAAAAGCAACAGGCTAGATGAGACCATAAGAATTGTTTCTTGATTTCCAGATCTATTGCAGCACTGTGATCTACCTTGAATGTTAAGTTTCTTCATGTGTTCTGGTATTAGTGCTAAACACAACAGAAAGATCTGCATTTATTCTAGCCTTGGCAGAATGTTGAAATAATTCCAGGAAAGAGAGGATCAGGATACATTTTTGACAGAGAAAATCAAATATGAAGTGGTTGCTTTTAAAAACAGAATACTGAGCTAAACTGAGCTATTGTTGTGACCCAGTAAAGTATTTCTTCTGGCTTTTCTGGATGCTCATCAAATGAGCAAAGGCCATCCTGACCACAGGGCTACTTTGGGGGGCACATCCCACCCTCCCAGGATGTGGATGTGGGTTTAGAGACTCTTATAATGTTAAGATAGGAGAGGCCTGAATTAACTTTGTACATGTAACAGTTTACAACACTCCAGTATAGAGTGATAAAGCATACCTCGGACTGAATTCAGTTTGGGTAAACCTGTGTGAAGACCATACCTCAGAGCTGAATATGAAGTTACCATAATTTGTATATTTTTTTGTTAATAAGGAAAAAATAATCTTGTCAATCAGATTAATTACATGCATCAAAAATATTCTTTCAGAATTATTATGGTGCTTTCTGGAAAGCTAATTTCTATCTAGAAACTCAAACAGCATGCAGTAATCCCACCTCAAAACTCCAACCCATCTGACGATTGGATCCAAAAGGTCACTCATAAGCAATAAGTTTCAAGAGTAAGAGAAACAAACTACCAACTTAGATCCAGCCATTTAATTTTATAGCAACGTTTCATGACATTTTATTAATGGTCCACTTACTTCTTTAAAGGTCCCACGCACATTCATAAATTTATAGATAATATAGGCAGGCACAAGGATCATTGAAGATAACGCTATTCCCCAGCCAATGCGATTTGCCCAAAGAGGGAAGGTGTAGTCATCGTAGGTCAGAGGTTTGAAATTTATTATGCTAACTATCACAACAAACTAGGGAAGAAAGAATAAAATGAACCACAGGTTTGGGATGAAGAAACTTAGTGGAAAACCGATTTAATGTCTTTTATCAGGCAGCCACCCTAAGGGGTATTTCAACCCAGCTTTACCATTTACCTTCATCCTGTTTACTTTGTGCCTCATACTGCTTGCTCTGTTGCAGTTGTCAATGCATTTACTAGGATTAACAGTTCATTTTAGCTACTCTGGACACAGATTCTATGATATTTTGGTGGGAAGGTCAGGTGGTCGTCTGCTACTGCCTCATTTAAACTAATGTTACCAGTATAAAAAAAGGGATTCTATAGTCAAGAAAAACCCCTGCAGGGTCCATTGTTTTTCCCTTTGTTTCCCAGAGGCATTAGGCTTCATTTAGAAGTTTTGTACCCATTTTTCCAAGAGAGGCATGATGCAAATTCTAGCATGATATGTTTACTGAGGAAAGGTCAAGCAGCATTAAGGCCTGGAAAACAAAGGCAGGGGGTTTTGTGTTGGTGTTGGTTTTTTGTTTACTTGTTTGTTTGGGGTTTTTTGTTTGTTTGGGTTTTTTTCCTGCTGCTGTTACCCTGTTCAGTACTAAATGCAAGAAGCAAAGAGTGGGGCACCACCCTATTTCCCTCCTGTTAAGTCCATATGGGTTGTCTAATATGCAGAGTTCCTTGATTTGGGTCTCTGGACCTATACATTCTGCTTCATATAGCAATTTCAAATTAGAGTATTTTGAGACTAAGGTTTCAAAGGGTACACAAGGAAAGTAATGGTGCTGCAGGATATACTTCCATACAAGCTTCTTTATAGAACAGTGTTAATTAATACATGCTTGGTAGGCTCTTACTGATTAATTGAGGCCAGAAACTTGTATATTTAAAAAAAAAAAAAGTTGTCCTGTAGGCTGTCATAAAAGCCTACCCAGCGTATCTTTGGAATACCAGTACTGCTTTAACGCAATTAATAGCCTCCTAAAATCATAGCGAGGTCAAATTCCCATATTATTCATCCTGACCTTTTGATTTACAAATATGCATAGGAAAAGATCCCAATAAACAACTGTAGTTTAGTTCTGAATCTGTCCTTTACACAAAGCAACCAAATTCACACTCTGGGATTTTTTTTCCTCCAAATGTAATGAAGCACTTATTTTCATGTCAAGCAGCTTAAAAGGTATATTTAATACATCTTTTCAGTGTTTCACATAGCTAATTACTGGGTGTAGTTGCATATTAGCTATTCTAAGGTGTTATTCCACAATTCAGGGATCTTGGTATCCTCCAATGAAAAATATATTCTTGCTAACACAATCTCTTATCCCTGGTTAGTTTATTTTCCCAACAGACTGATTTGTATTTAATATGCATAGATGCTGGGGGGCAGGAAGAACACTGCCTAACTGTTCAGTGGTGCCTAAGAAAAGCTTCTTTCTTTAAATCCTGCTAAAGTGAAGTAACAGAAGATAACCACAGGCACAATTAGCTTCTCTCTCACAATAAAATATATTATACAAAATATAACCAATGCCATTGAGGAGAAAAAAGAATTAAATTTGCGTGTCTTCTATTCATCCTGATCACATCAGGCATAGCAATGACTATCTCACTCTTGGTATCTATTGTATATTATAGGAAGCAATATAGTACCATTCTTTCCATGATGAAATAATTATTAACACTTACCAATAAAAAAGCAGGGCTAACAAATTTCCAGCACAGTCTCCAGTAGAGGCCTGGCTTGAAGCCCATCATTTGCTGGATATCTTCACTGAATCTGTCCACACCTAGAAGGAATGTAAACATTAGACTGGCATAAATCTAAACTGATGAGATGCTGGCATACCCAAAACCATCTGCTTTTTCAGAAAGCAGACAATGATGACTTCCAAATCATAAGACATATAACACTGATCACCTTTCGAAGACTAGATGTGTCTTTGATGTTACTATAGCCAAGAATTAAATGCCTATGAGCAATTAAGGTCTGTTGCAAATAGTGTTACCATTGAAAAGTGGCATTTCATAAATATCTTGAATTTAAGTTGTGAATGAGGCACATATTTGTTTTAATAGTTGTGGACTATTGTAACCTAATTACTCAATACCATTATGAGTCACTGACGGAGAACTCAGACCTTTACTCACGCAAACTGCTTACGATAATGAGGTGGGTCGTATGATTCTTAATTTATCAAAGCAGGCCTATTTGTTCTGCTTAATGGAATACCTTACTTATCTTTCAGTGTTTCACTAAATACCATGGAAATGCTCATTATATCTATGAAAAATGTAATTTCATCTTTTGTCACCTTTCCAAGGAACTGGGTAGATGCTTATGTTCAGTGTAAGTATGTGCAGCACTCCATCAGCTAGAACCAAGTGGCCTTTTTTAGAGTATCCTATGTGTTTTTGAAGATCATAATACCAATTAGAATTTTCTAAAATTTATCTAAATATCTAATAATGTGGCTGTTGTAGATAACTTAGAAGATACATGGTCTCTTCACGTGAATAAAAACCAAGAGTAGTCAAAACTTTTTCCTGCTGCAGTAATTAAGACAGCAGAGGATGACATGAAAATCATTAAATGAAGACATATATCAGACATAAGTCCTGCTAATTGTACCAGGCGTATAGAATATGGGTTTAAAAACATGGGTGGCTTGATTGCTTGGTTATTATTAAAACCTTGCTAGTGACATACAACATTTCAGTATAAGACTTTGTATATTAGCATGCAAGAAGTAATGTACAACATATCTATTGTCATGAAAACTATATAACAGTATTCTATTCAAAATACACTCTAACATTAGCTACCTGCAGTGGGATTCACTGTGGTGCAGAGAAATGGAAGCACCAGAACAAAGTGTTTAGCAAGTGACATAATGGCCAGAGGGGAGAAAAGCTGCAAATACCTGTAATATTCCTTGAATCCATCTAGTCTGAGATTTTGTATGTGTGTGTTGACATGTATGTGTATTTAGTACTTCCACAGAATACACAGAATCTTATAGGTTGGAAAAGACCTTTAAGATCGAGTCCAACTGTAAACCTAACACTGTCAGTTCACCACTAAACCATGTCTCTGAGCACCACATTCAAACACCTTTTAAATACCTCCAGGGATGGTGACGACCCCACTTCCCTGGGCAGCCTGTTCCAATCCCTGACAACCCTTTCACTGAAGTAATTTTTCCTAATATGCAGTCTAAACCTCTCCTGACGCAACTTGAGACCATTTCCTCTTGTCCTATCACTAGTAACCTGGGAGAAGAGACCGACACTCACCTCGCTACAGCCTCCTTTCAGGTAGTTGTAGAGGGCGATAAGGTCTCCCCTCAGCTTCCTCTTCTCCAGACTAAACAAGCCCAGCTCTCTCAGCTGCTCCTCATAAGACTTGTTCTCCAGACCCTTCACCAGCTTTGTTGCCCTTCTTTGGCTGTGCTCCAACACCTCAATGTCCCTCTTGTAGTGAGGGGCCCAAAACTGAACACAGTACTCGAGGTGCGGCCTCACCAGTGCCGAGTACAGGGGCATGATCTCTCCCCTGCTCCTGCTGGCCACACTATTCCTGATACAAGCCAGGATGCTGTTGGCTGCCTTGGCCGCCTGAGCACACTGCTGGCTCATGTTCAGCTGGCTGCCAATGAACACCCCCAGGTCATTTTCCTCCAGGCAGCTCTCCAGCCACTCCTCCCCAAGCCTGTAGCGTTACATGGGGTTGTTGTGGCCCAAGTCCAGGACCCAACACTTGGCCTTGTTGAACCCCATGGAGTTGGCCTCAGCCCATTGATCCAGCCTGTCCAGATCCCTCTGCAGAGCCTTCCTACCCTCAAGCAGATCAACACTCCCACACAACTTGCTGTCATCTGCCACTTACGTCAGTTGAACTATTAATGGCCATAAAACCAGCGTAAATAGTTGCAGTAGAAATGTCTTCCCACAGCTAATGCATAAAGGAAGATCCTCTAACCTTGTTGACTCCCCTTCAGAAACACTATCTAGACAGTGCCTTCAAAACTGGAGTAAGTAATGCTGCGCAGACCAAGGTGAAAACAAAAAAAAATTTGCTGTCCTGGGTTCCGGAGGATATACCAAATTCTCTGACAGTGAATTTGAATGGCAGCTTCTTCCCAGTTTTTCTTATTGATTCTATTCTGGTTGGACTTACCAGTATGAAATATCTTGCCAAAGTTTAATCTAAGCCCATGCTACTTTCCACACTGTATTTTAGGTTGGCATGATTATTGCTGGTATAAAAATGGGGAAAAAAGGTCCTTCTCAGATTTCTTTAAAAAGAAAACAGTCTCTGACTTCATGCCTTAGAGACACTGACTCACAGCGAAGTAGTTCTCTCTAGTGCGATCTGTCGTGTCGGATTACTAGTCTGTAATATACTATACTTGATGTGTTCAGGAACTTTACTTTTAATCCTGAGGCCTATTAGGTAAACGGTAGAAATAAAGCTTTTTGCCATACGTATTTGTTTGTTAACGAGGATGTATAGTTTACCATAATAATTGTTTCTCTTCATCTGGGTCAGTTTAGTAGGATTTATTTAATGTATTTAAGGTAAATAATTAGGAGAGCTTGAGTTAGTCCTTTACATGCAGCCGTGCAGCCAGGGCGTAATGTATTTACAAGGTCTGGACATTTGAGTGTAAACTTCTCTTTGATTTCCAACCCCCACCTCCCGCCAATATCATGTGCAGGTGAAACAAAGTAGCTAAAAAGATCTGCAAATGCTCTTTAAATTTAATCTAATTCTATTTGCAGTGCCTTCTGTGAACTTTAAAGTGACTGAATTTCAACTGCTATGAATACTGAGTGAAATTTATCATTGTGCAGAAGGTCAAAGAAAGGACTAGATATCTCCAAAAATTTTATTCACACATTTCCAGACAAATGTACCCAGAGCTCAAATGGTACTTTGTGTTCAATTTCTACTGAAAATGGGGGATAAGTACTCCATGCTCTCAGGCTGCTTTTTCAACAGCATGGTTTTTCAATACTACACGCCTTCAAGTAACCATTCTAAGAATCACCCTGTAAAGTAGAACATAGCTATAGCTACAGACAATTGTACCTGTAGGACTTGTTTTTTTCCAGTTCTTGAAAACATTTACCCAGTTTTTTTGTGATTCTTTAGGATAAGCTGAAACTGTGAGTGACTTGTTTAGTTACAGGAAGGAACTGGTATACCACAAACAAAACTCTAGATTACTTGCTGGAGACCTGGTGTTGAATATAGAAGTAATCGTCTTGTTTTTCCAGTGAAAAACAAGTAGGAGACACAATTTATTATCAGATCCTGATAAATATACTGAAACTGAAGAGAATTTCAGTGTAACTTCTGAACTAATAAACACTGCAGCTGCCTGAGAATGTGTCCACTGTAATGGTCTATTAAATGGCACAGAAAATTTGTCCCATTTACTATGTACAACATATTGTGTTGTCACGGGAATTAAATCAATATGCAAAAAAACCACCCCAGATTAGAAAGAAAGTGAAAAGTAGGTTTGGCTATAAATGCAAGTTACCCCTCTCACATCAGGACAACCTTCTTTCATCTCAGTGATGCAGAGATCAGAGTTCAGATAGAATGAAAGTCTCCATGTTACTGGTACCTCCTGCACCCACTGCCTGCTAGACCTTTGTAAGTTGTTTTGCTGTATAGGCTCAGCTGATGGCTTCAGAGCCACTCACTTGCACAGAAGACCTTGAGCAGGTCCTGGCCCTGAGGTGAAACTGCTCAGTGGCTGTAGCTGAAATAATTTGTGGCCATGTTTCCAAAAAGTAGTTTCACAGCTCCAAAAATCATTCAGATCCCTACAAGCAATCTTCGTGTGTGTTGTCTTTCCTTTCTGTCTTGTTTAACTATGTGATGTATAGTACCTTTTTACACACTTGGATTTTTTTTTATTTGAAAAGTAAAAATTAGTAATAATGCCTTTAATCCCATACATATGATTTAAATGAACCCAAGAAAACAAGAGAACTACAGTGAAATAATATAATAGTTAGAAAAAACGTATATTGAATCAACCTCTAAGTAATTTTGCACTTAATTCTCTTTCCCTGTGAATGTTGCTTCATTGTTGTTTTTTCCCCATATTGAGTTTTACTTCTGCAGATGTGCATAGCAGTGTACAAGCTCGCACAGTTTGCATGCAAATGAAGAGTTGTAGTGAAACTGCTTCATTGATCCATCCTATATTTTGGCCTTTGGGAATTACAGTAAATCAGAGAACCATCAAATTATTCCTGTTGGAGGAGTTCTTGGGAGGTCCCTAGTTCAGCCTCTTGCTCAAATCAAGGTCAGCACAATTCAGAACAGCTTTCTCATGGGTTTGTCCAGTTGGGTCTTGCAAACCTCCAAGAACAGAGTCAGCAAGCACTCTCTGAGCAAACTGTTCCCATGTTTAATTATCCTTGCATAGAAAAATTATTTTACTCCTTTCAATTTGATCATGGTCCTCTGTCTTCCCATTGTGCACCTCAGTGAAAAGCCTGACTCTCTTTCCTGATAACTTCCTTGTAGGTATTGGAAGGCCACTGTCTGGTCCTCCCTAAGCCTTCTCCAGGCTAAATAAGCTCAGTTCTCTCAGACTTTCTTCACAGGGCATGGCTCCAGCTCCTGAACGTCTTGGTGGCCCATTGCTGGACTCCCTCTAGTTTAACACCACCTTTTTTTACTGAGGGTTAAAAACAGGACACAGTATTCCAGGTGCAGTCTAACAAGTGCCAAGTAAAAGAATAATCACTTCCTTAATCTGCTGGTTATGTGTCTGTTACAGCTCAGTATGCTGTTGGCCTTCGTGTGCTGGCAGGTCACTCTTCTGACTCGCTTAGCCTTCTGCCCACATCCCCAGGCAGCTCATCTGTCAGGGCAAGTAGCAGATCCAGAAAAGCATCACTTCTGGTTTGTCCACCTAGCATCTATGCTAAGAAGTTGCTTCTGATACCTTTATCTCAAAGAACCAGGGTCTGATCGGGACACTTCTTTAAGTTGCTTAAAGAATGCTTCTTCCACTTCCTGACCCTGATCAGGTGGTCTGTAACAATATTCCCCACACCGTCACTGTTGCTGACCTCTGCCCTGACCCACAAGCACTCAGCCGTGCTGCCATCAATTCACTGTATTTAAGTTGCTCTTCTGCACATGAAGGTGACACCTGCCCCCTGCTTCTGTCCTAACAAGCATGTATCTATCAAATGCAGGACCCCAGTCATACAAGCCCTCATGCAGGAGAAGATCAGGAAAAACTTTGTTTTTTCATGCAGTTCAGTGATTGTTGGCATTGGGAACATGAGAAAGAAGGGATAAAAAGAATATAAAAGCCATTCATTTGCAAATCCTGCAGAGCCCAGAACAAGTTATCTGTTGATTAGCCATGTAGTGAAGTAACAAAAACTGTCCCTTTTTGTTCCTGAGCCTCCTTTTTAACTCTGGAGCAGTATTGATATTCCTTGGTGGTGACCCTCACCTGGTGGCAGTAAGGGAGTAAGCCATACCAGTACCACTCCCAAAGAAGGGCAGCTGTGCTAGTGTAAAAGCAAGCAGAACAGTAGGAAACATTTCCTCACCACAGCAGTGCAGTAAGCTCTCCAATTTGGTTTGCTCCATCTGCATTTTAATTCTATGGAAATGTGTGCATTCATACTTGGTCTCTCATGCCAGGCACACATCCATACCCAACCATCTGTGAGCAAAGATGAGTTCCAGCAGTCAGTAATTTCTTTCCCTTTTGCAAAATCAAACAGCCGACCTTAGATTCTTTTTTTCAAATCAGCTTTTGGTCTGAAATTTCAGTCTAATTTTTTGGAAATGATTTAAGTAAATGAAAGCAATGATATTACAGGTGAGGATGAAGATCACTGTTAGCTCATACTGAGCTTGTTCTAGACATTCAGGGAGATGTTCACATTAAAATCTGACTGAGTAGAGATTTTCCTGCAAGCGAAATCAAAGAGCAGTGTTGTGTCAGTGGGAGAGGTGTCTGGCATTTCTTAGAATATCAGAGGGATGATATCCAGATTGCACAAGAGGAAAATTGGTAACAAGCTAGCAGTCATAATGAAAAAAACATCTGCACAGTAAAACAAATTAGCTCTTCCTTCTCTTACACATACAGGTGGCCTTTGCAAGAAGAAACTTCACAGTAAGTGGTCATAGGTATAATATGAACTAAATTTTCACCCTTTTGGTCTGTGCCAAAATGTCAATGCTTGCTTCAGGCTGGCTTAATATTCAGCTGGGTCATTAAGGCAACTGGGGTCTATGAGAAAAAAGAGGTAGACGAGACCATGCCAGATTTAATCAGTTTAAATAGAACCCGGGGCTGTAATAAGTTCTTTATAAAGCAACAGGTCATGCTGTGTCGGTAAAAACATCTGTCAGCTGCTTAAGACAAATGAGTAGATGTTTTCCCGGTTATGGGGAGGCAGGAGGGAGAAAGGACAGGATGATGAATTACAGAAGGTGCAACAAATAAACAAAATTTGACTAACTTTGGCTTAGTCTGTGAACCACACACAAAGCCTAGCTATTGTAAAGTGCAGTAAATCCTATTTTAACAGCAGCAGATCATAACTTGCCCTTACTGACTGAAGAATACTTTTATGCTTCTGCTTCCGAGCTAAGCTATGATCAATCTTCTGCATTCAGCTCTTTTGCAGGGATTAAAGACAGAGCTGTCTGTGAAATCTAGTGTCTCTGCTATTTTGAGATGGAATGACATATGAGCTGCTAGCTCCATGCTGCTGTTGGGTGACAGAATTAGTACATTAAAGCTCAAATATATTTCGTTATTAAATTGAACAGATTTATGTATGAATGCCATTTTCACCTCATTCACTCATCAACAGTTTTTAACTGCAAGTGAGAGTTTGTTTGACTAGAAGAGTATGGTGGCACAGCATGGATAGATAAATAAGTGACTGAGGGAGGTAAATGGCAGTAAGAATGATAACGTCTAATAACCTTCTGAATCGTACATTAACTATAAACGCTATCTCTGAATAGAAATGAAGATGACTTTCAGGGGAAGGACAATCTTAATGGGAATCAGGGCAGATAGTTCAATACAGACATCAATGGGAAGAAGATTTGCAGGCTGTTATGACATGGAAACCTGGTAATAATGAAGAGTTGTGACCAACCAGAAAGTGAAACATGAGAGTTAAGAGGAGATGAAGAAGAAAAACTAGAGCTCAAGAAACTTGATTAATCTAGCAGCAAGCAATTTCAGATATAACTGAAAGTTTGGACTATTGCAGTGAGATGACTTGTATAAGACCTAAGATGCAGAATCCTCTTGCTTTACTTGGAGAAAATGAGATATTCTTTTTGGGGTCCTTAGAATTTTACTAACCCTGTCTGTGTCAAGATAAAGAACTGATAGCATTCTCCCCAAAAGAAAGGAAAAATCACTTTCTCTGTTTCTTTAACAAGATATGCCTAATTCAAATTAAATTATTACTTGTTTTTTTTTCTGCTCGATTTGGTGACTTAACAACATTTTGTAATTTCTGCTCTTTTGGAGGCAGCATCTTTTCTAGTGAATAAACTTGAGTCTATGAATTGCCCTACCTTCCTATATGATAGGGGAAATATTGAACTCTGGGTCAGTGCTAGAACATAAAAAGTACTCCTTTAGGTTGGGGGCATAGGGGAAAAAGGAAATGCTTGAAACACTGACTTCAGATATTTAAAAACACCTCATTTATTAAATGTTGAATTAGGAATGGAAAGAACACCTGCCAGCCAGATACTCTCTCATAACTTTATAATCAGAGGTCTAGCGAGCTATATGTAATCGAATATTCAAATATTTCTACTGTAAATGATATTCAGTTTAACCTTTTTGTTTCACTTCTTTGAGAGTAGTAGTAGTAGTCAACTTCGTCATTTATAGGAGAGGATTGTTTTTCCCCTTGGTCAAATTAGGCAGCCTGGGACACTTCACAAGACTCTGAAGTTCCTAGAGGCTAAGGACTGAGCTCAGGCAGACTCAGTCTCCTGTTACGCTGCCAAAGACAGTGTTGTAGCGGAAAGCACAACTTCAGTTTGTTGGGTTTTTCCCAGTTAAGGTTATCCAAGTGCATTTGTATGGGTTTAGAGCAGTGAATGTGGCTGTTTGCCATCATTGTGGTCACTTAGTGGGAAAGAAAAGAATGTTTTGCTTCTTACTTATGAAACTTGTGTATCAAGCTTTTTATTTATGTTACTTTAGGGAGGAGAAAAATGTTAAGACCAAATAAGGCCACATAAGTTATTTAATAAGCTAGGCACATCTTCTGAGACCTGACTTAAATTGTGAGCTGTACTTTTTTCAAGGTACTGTAGCACATCATTTCACTCTGGTTGGCATACAGTGATTCCAGCCTAGAGCCAGAGTTGAACAGAATATTCCTAAAGCCTGCCATATTGAGGATAAAGCAAATTACTGCATGTTTTTTGTGGCATAAATTAGTATTTTGGTATCTAGGATGTTGGGTATTCCATACCATGCTATGAAATAAGATAATTTTTAAACTACTAGTGCTATTGATTAAGTAGAATATTGTCTCAAATGAAAGGGCCTAACAGAGGAAATGTTGTAAGCCTCTCAAGACAAACTACCTTTATTTGTATTGCATGGGAGGAACTTGAGATTGGCCCTGGGAAATCATGGAAAGGAGGAACAGGTGAGCCTACATTTAGGCTAATCTACTTGATTTGAAACTACCATGTATAAGCCTGCTACTGCAAGTCACCGGCTATGTTAACAGCTGCAAAATACTGGCAAAAGTAGCAACATTTCCATTAGACTGCAGTCTCCTTCACAAGGCAGTTTTCTTTGGCTTTGTGCAGGGTTTCAGAGTTTGGCCCACTGAACATCTGCAGTCCTGTCACTATTGATAAATCAGACAAGAATCACTGTATGAAACCTGGCCTGACACGGTTTCATGTGTACAAGGCTGTGCTGTTTTCCCTTAAAGCAATCTGTAAGCCTGTCATAAGCGCTTGGAATTTCAAAACAGATTTTGCAGGTGCAAAATGAAGCGCTTACCATAAAACCAGGAAACTCCAATTGCCTCCATTAGAACAGCAAACAATATCGAAGTCCCAGCGGCAAATGTGTCCAGGAGTGTGAGCACATAAATCCCACCCTAGGATTGAGGTGTTAAAAGATGCAACAAAATGAAGTTACAAATAAAATCATCTTAGTGGTTTAGTATGTAGTTAACGGAAATCTGCTGTACTTGAAACATTATCTTAACCCAAGTAGTTTAATACGGAGCTGATGCTGCAGACACAGGTTCATATTTGCATGCAAAATAGACTTGTAACTCTCTAAAAAGGGGCTTCCTTTCACCTATGGCCTCACTGAACTGGGAAACAGAAGCCTCAGCTTAGCATGATTAATGGGAGCTCTTGGCACTTGGCATTTTCAGTGGCAGTTGAAGGCACCGGCTGTTCAGGGGAATGCTCAGTAGTTTGTAGGATGCGGCCTGCCTACAGCAGTTAATGAAGATCTTCCTAAATTACTGGCGGGAATGGAATGCTGCAAGGGTTTCCCCAAGCCATTATCACTCAATTTGTTCCTATGGCCAATCATTCTGTAATCCAGGGAATCTGCAGTCTCAGACTGAAGTCTCCTTTTCCCAGAGTGCCTGCATCTCTCTTTTCCAATATTCCTGCAAAGGGAGCATGTAAGTCTCTGTTACCAGTCCAGTGTGGAAGGAGCTTTGTCATCTTTAGTTTCTTTGCTGTAGTATTACCAAGGCTTTGCTCAGTGGAGAGGGCAAACCAGATCATCTTCCTTCACAATAGTGCATCTTTGTTCTTCAGTGGTTCATGACTGAGAACTGTAAATGCATTTACTAAAGCCTTGTTTTGCTGATTTTTTATTTTTTGATGCAATTTGACTACTTTTTGCCTCAGTTTACAATGTTGTATGAGTTTATGTAAATTACTGCTCATTTTCTATAGTTTGGGCTAGCAAGAAATGGAAGACCATGGTATGTTTACTTGTTTCAAAATGAACCTGAATAATGTGTTTCAGGACTTTTTGTCACATGTAAAAAACTGAAATGCTTGCAGATGCAGTAGATCTTTGTTAAAAGCTTTCTTTACATAAAGAAGTAAAAAAATTCAAAACTTAAAAACTTCATCAGGCTATGCCTGTTCAGAAGATGAGAAATAAAGGAATTTTTGTCTGTTTATACTAATAGTATAAATAGCACTTTTACTATTTAGATCTGTAGGTGATTTTAGTCTCTGCAATCAATCAGTTTTTTTCTTACAAAAAGATGGTTTTCTGAAACAGCTGTGCACATTTACAAAAATAAGGAGAACAGTACTGAGGCCTTGTCTAGGTTTTTAATTCTGTGGGGACTTGTCCGGAAACTGAATGAACATTGGTTGTTGTATGAGAACAAAAATGTTGCTCATTGAATGGCATTTGAGTTTGACCTCTTGTTTTTGCTCTACTCCTGCTCTAAATGAATGCCTTTGCTATCAAACTTAGTACAGTGAATGACAAATATGGTTAAGAAACATGTTTTGAAAATACAGCCTTAAAATTTCGGAGGATAAAATCAAACAGGTTAATGTGATGGTATCACAAGGGTTTCTCCTTGTATTTTGTACACATTAGGAATGGACTTTTTTTTCTGTTATGTAAACCAATACATTTGGACAAGTCTGAGCAGTCTTGTGCATTCCAGCTGCTGGGATGACCTTAAGTCTAAACAGGTGCCATTATTTAAAAGCTAGAGCTAGGTTGTTAGCTTGAACTGCATTAGCTCACTTGAAGACAGTGGAATTGCACCCACTGGCACTTGTTCAAATTCTTAACCAATGAGTTTGTTCTTATCTTGAACTTCAGGAAATTTTAGTGCGGTTGAAACTTTGAATAAGGACAGAGCATGTTCAATTCTTTAGGTAACAATCGTATTAAAAGGATAGGTATTTCAAATGACATTTTTAGTGTCTGAAATGTTTTCCATTTTGAGGAAAGTAAAAATATTGGGGTATTCTTTTAGTGTAAAAAGAGCTTTGTTGTTGATAAACTTATGCTGTTTCAGTGATCTTAATAATAGATCTGGAAACAATCTCTAGGGAAGGAGAGAGGTTCAGCACATCTACTTTCATGGTAGCTACCTCAAATTTCAGTTCTTTTCTGACATGTTTAGGATCTTTGTTTACAGGGCTTTTTGCCTTTTTGTAACACAAAAAAAAGAAAGAAAAAAAGAAAGTTCTTTCTAAATGAGAACACTGTGGTTCTCATCCTTTAATTAATTGTCAAAAGCCTGGTGAGGCAAATCATTCAGGATGATGGTAGTGATAAATATAGGTTACTAGATGTTCAGGGTAAGCTATCTGTGTGCTTTTTACGGTGGTAAGAGCAAGAGGTAAAATCTAGGTACATGAAGGAACAATAAGAAACACACTGGGGACACAAGATCATTACTCTCAACTCCTTTCACTAGAAGTGAATGCTGCTGAGAATAGCCAGGTGACTGAAAGTCTGGTCACTTGAAATCCTTAGTTCCTCACACAGGAATAAGCACTCCACACAGTTCCATTTAATGTAATTTAAATAAAAACAAAAAACCAAACACCCCTCTCCTCACCCAAAACGCCCCAAAATAAATCCACACAAAACCAAACAAAAACAACAGTAGCACAGACAGTTCTGTGGTAAAAAAGGCTTGCAGTTTCGATTGATAGCTAATGATCTTGGGCAAAAAAGCAGCGAGGCTTCATGTAGATGGCACTAAAAGTAATGTTCTGACCATAAAGTTGTTTAAGAATTAAAATTTGTACCAAAAGTAGTCACTGGAGCCTATTCATATTTCTATCTGATGAGGTTAACTGCATTTTTAAGGTAGCTTGTTGATGGAAACTTTTGTTGTACTTACATTGGTGATGCAAAAAAGGGCAAGTAGGAAAGTGCCAAAAGAAACACCAAAAGTGAAGAGCTTTCTGTGCTGCTTCAGAATTTGGAAATCATCTGCCAAGCCAGTGATGACAGCCTCCATTCCACCCATCTGAGGAAGGGAAGGCAAGAGGTTAAATGCTACTGACTGTTCTAAAAACCGATGAAAGAATGTAAAGCTGCTTGTGTAATTAATTCGCAACCACTGTATGATTTCTGACATTTCAGCTGTAAATCACTGGTGTTCTGCGGTATAATTTATTTTCTTGTGGTAGAGAACTGAGCCACGGAACTGGGCATCAAGTGCCATGGTTGGTGGCTTGATAGCCATATCCTCTGCAGACCCTTGGCTGACTAATGAGGATAGTAAGTAGACAGTACTTTGGGAAAATTTATATACATTTTAATATACTTTGGGGAAAAAGCTGGTAGCTTATGTAACCAAACTTCTTAAGAGATTTCTAATATAAAGACAGACACAACAAGCACCTAGGGAAAATGTACTGAACAAAGATTCAGTTTAGCCATTGATTAACCAAATACAGTTTGACAAAAATCTTTACAGACCTGGAAGAATCATTACATAGGAAGCTTGATGTAATATTTTTTTCTTGACGACATGAAAGAATTTCACTTTTGTTTTCTAGAAGTTAACGCTGAACATAAGCCATTGTTTTGTAACATAGGAAAAGCACTTCCCAAATTTTCATTGAAATTGCTGGATTATGTAAGTTGTTATGAATTTTAATTTCTTTCCACCAATGAAAGCATCCTCTCCCTGCTGCACCAAGAAGTTGTGAAAATTAATTCCAGTCTCCTGTCGCAATATATTTGTTTAAAGTTTTGAGGAGGCTGGATTATATACTTTTTCTGATGCTGAAAGATCATGGCGAGACCTGGAGAGCTTGGTGTAATACAATAGTTGGTTAGCAGGTGCTGACATAGCCTGGCCCTTTCCTGTTAGAATTTGATGAAACCAACACCTCCGGTTGAAATCAGTAGCAGAGAATTTTCCCTCTAGAATTTGAATGATCCCTGTCTGGAGCCAAATTGCTGGGGACAGTGGACCTATTTTTTTTTAAAGGGAACTATCTTTCACAAGTAAAATGTCCCAAAACCTAGTGTAGGCTTGTATTTCCTAAAGTCTGGGGGGTCATCAGTGAGTGCCCTGCAGTTAAGATGGGTTAATATTTGATGTTCTCAGAAGTGGTTACTGTGTTGGCACTTAAATGTTCTTGGAGAAGTTGAAAATGGAAAGAGACAGCTTGGATTATTTTGGCTAAGGACCACTTCTTAATGTATCACAATTTATTCCCCTTGTTAATTCCCTATGCCAAGCTAGATAACCACTCCAAAAAATGTTTGCAAACATTTGTTCCAGTTTCTCTCCTTTTCATTGTTGCTTACTTAAACCTGGGTGATCAGATTTCTCTTCACTAAAATATTTTGACAGTTCCATTTTTGTACAGGTATCTGTATGTCTGTGCCAGTGCAGGCTTATATGCATGAATAAAACTATACATATATAATTCTCTTGAGTTTTGGTGTTATTTGATTTTTTTTTAAGCTTTAAAAATTTTAATTTTCCCTTTAGGGACTTGATCAATTAAATGTGAGGGGAGAGTTGAGAAGACCACCATAAAAAATACTGCATGTCCTGAGTTTTCTTAGGTAGATGATGAAAAATCCTGAATGAAACATGAACAAGCAAATCTCTCCCCTTTTAGAAGGAAACAGCTAAACTTGGCCACAGTTTAACAATTCATAGTATTTTAATTAGCTCCACAGGAAAGAGCTTTCTCCACTGGCAGAAGTATGTTCTGCGATCTAAAGCTCTGTGACTTTGTCACTCAAATGTTTCTTTACATTGCCTTACATTTACTGCTCTTGCAAAGTTACCTGTTTTGGATCTAAACACTTCTGAGCATGTACTTTCTTCTTAATTCTGCCTTGTTCCTACTGAACATTCATGCCTTCCACTGTGCTAAACCCTTCCTTTCCGTGCTTCATGTTTGCTTACATTTGAAAAACAGACAAGCTACAAACCCAGATATAATGTTGCCTCAAACTTTTGAATAAGGATCCAGATCTTAGTGTATAAAGACAAACTTAATTGAACCTGAGCTGGAATCCAAAAATCCAAACACTTCAGAAATATTTAGACCCGAATCTGACTGTTACAACTCAGACCTCACTCACAAGATCTTGTTCAGCTCTTTGCCAATGAAAGCCCCCTGCTGCAACCCCATTTTTATTAGCTTTGCTCTCCTCCATGTCAGTTCATTCTTTTCATTCCTTGTCCTTGGAAATGAATGAAGTTTTCTGAAGTTGTAAGTAATTCAAACACTGGTTTTTGCCATTTCCAGCAAGAAATTCCTAGATCAGCTCTGTACATTTGGAACTACAAAAGAGACTTCTATGCTTTAGAATAGTAAGAAATCCCTACCCTACTAAAAATGATGAATGTTTGTTCATGGTTCACTATTCCTTAAAGACCCTGTTTTTCCCAGAAATTAATCAACCTTTAAGCTAAATATAACAGGATGTCTTGATGCCTCTTTGGCAAGAACAAAGCAGTCCAGAAGCTTTTAGGGAACTTGGGATATTTTCTGGGCTGAAATTGCTGTGATCCTGAATATCATAGTACAGTAAAAGTCATCACATGATAGAAAGATCAAATACACTTGTTAGACTGAACATTTTACAGTAGGATAGTAGTAAGATTAAACCACTATGAAAATATACTGGTGTGGTTTTTAAATTGTGACTAAATTTACAGGAAATTCTGTATCATTGCTTGTAGGAAAAAATCAGACTCCCTTCAGACATTGTATATCTTGAGCAGATAAATGAATTTCAGCACATGTAAAAATCTCTTCTAGAAACCACTCTACTCAATGTCTTACGGTGGCCTGTGTTTTGCAATTAGGGTTCCAAAACCTTATTGCAGGTTCATAGTAGTAATAGTGCATAGCAGTGATGTCAGGTCACACCTTCAAATAGTAATAATTGTTGATGAACAGCCCCTCTGTAAGGTCATAAAAAAGCAGCAGTGAGTAATTATTTGCTGGCTTGTAAAAGATTTGATCTTTTCCTAAACCTCTTAAATAGTGTGAGTCTTTGAATATACTGCCAGGAGTAACACTATTGGTAAGTTGTCTGTGACTGTGAAAACAGATTCAGGGAATGTACAGAACGTTTATTTGAAATGTAATAAAGGCCCTGTTTAAGGTTGACACCTCTCCAGTTACAGAGTGTAACAGTAAAGGAAAAATGTCAAGGCTAGAAGGGAAAAGTACTCACAGAACTGTCAATGCCAAGAGTAAGGAGCATGATGAAGAATACCACAGCCCAAAAGGTAGATCCTGAAAGAGTTGAAATTGCCTCTGGATACAGGATGAAAACTAAACCAGCTCCTGAAATAGAAAAGGAAAAAAAAAAGTATTTCTAAAGGATGTTTCTTAGCGTCACAAAAGTGTTCATTATAATAAGATAAATTATGAATAAGTGGACTTTTACATCAGTCCACATCACATGCTAGTAGCTGTTTAAAACAAAATTTTCATTATACCAAAAATATATCCCAAATACTTTAATAATATATTCACGACAGTTTTGTGTTAAAACCTCCCACCCCCACCCCCCCGAGCTATTTTGTTCTTTTCCATGTCTAATAATCTTTTATGGGTTTCACAACCTCACTAGCTATTTTTCAACTATGTAGTAGAGAAGGAACCTTGTGGATGTGGACTACACTGTTCGGCAGGAGAACTTTCGGACTGGTGAGAGATACAGGAACTGAAATCATGTGTGACCTGTTACCAGTGAAAGGACTCTACAGCTAAGCCTAGCAGAACCATCCAAAACAGTAACCTATGGCACTGAACAGCAATACTTTCACAAGGTACTGTGCGGTGGTAAATGCCTGTTTGTTGCACAGGCTGAACTTGTCAGGGGCAAGAGGTTGGGGAACCTCAGTTTGGTAGAGGTGAGATGAATCAATACCATCTAGAGTTCACATTTCAGGAACACATGTACACACAGTTTTAGTTCCAAGTAATTTAATTCAGGCCACTTCCATGAGATTTTCACACATTTGTTTGAAACAAATATAAACACATTTGCAAAGAAATGGTGGACAAAAAGTGGTAAAGCTAGTATGAAATTCACTTCCTACCTTCAGTGGCTACATCCTCAATTTTAACTTTGTGCTCATGAGCCATGTAGCCCAAGATGGAGAAAATTGCGAATCCTGAGATGAAGCTTGTGACACAGTTAATGGTACTAGTCAGCAAAGCATCCCTAATGATGGAGAGAAGACAGCCCAGTGAAAAAAAACCAACACTTTAAGAACTAGATGGGAATTGTCTTATAGTGATAGGAAGATTCTTGTTGAAATGCTAATTGTGCAATTATCCTGATGGTCAAAATCTCGTATCAGCATACTATGCTAGGAAATTACCTGTTTACTATTTTGATTTAAAACTGAGTTTTGTTAAAAAAAAATCAACAAAGCTATATTAAATACTAAGATATTAAAGAGTAATGTCATCATCCTAGTTGCTAGCTGTAGCATAGCAAAAGCACAGCCTGAAGTGAAAGAGCCTTACTGTTCATCAATTAATGTGAGCAGATGTTCGGGGTATTTTCAGTGCATTTTTTAGCAAACTGTGCTGCCATTGAGATAGCACCGGATAACCATCCTTAATTTGTAATGAGGTCCCTTCATCTATGAAGTTGACTTGGCTTTTGTAAAAAAAAATACAACTCTGTTCACCAGATTGTTACAACAGTGAATTTAGTTTAAAGGTTAAATATTATACAGTGTGCATCATGTAGTAATGATTGTACAAAGTTGTGGTTTTTAATCAATCTGCCATGGTACTATGATAGATGCATGAGTTTTCCTGGGCATTACTAATGCCTATTACCAAACTTAGTTTGAAGATAAGCAGACCATATGTCTTTAGATGTCTACCTAATCTGCACAGTGTCTTGCATGTAATCTTTTGCTACATATGACGTTTAGAACAGAGAGCATGGCTCTGTGAACATCAGTAATGCCGAATAGTGCTTTAATAAGCAGAAAGTAAATATGATTTCCTTTTATCAGTTACACTACCCAAAAACGTAGGTGCCATAAGCCAAACTTTATCCTCTTCCTTATATTACTTTATTTTGATAACATTGAAGAATTTATGTAGTGCAATTCTTACAGTGTTTTCCTGGGGGAAGGCTGCAGGATCAAGAGAGACCAGGTTGGACCCATAAACGCAAATTCTTTTCAGTCATTAAAGGAGAAACTTGCTCGATATTTCTCACTGGTAAGATGACAACAGTATTTCTTGTTTCCCACACTTCAAAAACATTTTTATGCAAGTGAAAAACGCTTCTTTTCACTTAGGCAATAACTGGATTATGTGATGCTTATCTCATTATAAACTGAGCTGAGCTAGCTCTCAGCATTTTGCATGTAAAACTAGATCATAATTTAAGTACAGATTCTCATATTTTCTGGCCCTGATTTTCAGTACTGTTACCCTACCTTACATTACTGACACTATTCCTCTCAAGGAAGGTGTGTTGAAGAATAGATAGGACAGTACAGTGCCAAGTCATGGCCTTCATTTGGAAACAGTGCTATTTTCAATTTGTTCTGTTTAAAGAAAGCCTTTTGAACAAAATATATCATCGCATTATGGAACTATTTGACCAAAAGAAGGATATTTGTAAGTGTTGTAAATGCTACTGAATTGAAGCTTGCTTTTATGTTTAGAACTAAAACACAGCATTTAATAAAACTACACATTACTCTTAGAGGGAAGGCAAGGCTTTTGAAGCAACATGAAACAAATATAGTAAGGTAGGAACTAAATAATATGATTTCACATAGAGTCTGAGTCTGTGGTGCTTTCTTAGTTTCAAGTGGATTTTTTTCCATTTCAGAGCAAAATTAGAATACAGAAGAAAGTTATATAGGGAACTGCTATGAGATTACTGCAAAATTATTTGCAGAAGATGGTAAATATTATTTTGGAAGACTGCTATGGCTAGCATTTTAACTGAAGGGTTCTCAAACCTGGTAGTATTACCTACTGCAAATAATCAGCTGGCAACCTGAAGTCGCTCTGGGTTTAGTACAAAACTCTCTGAAGTCAGTGGAAGCATTCCATGATTTTGTCTTTCAATCTGTTTAAAGCAGTTCAAATCTATATATTTTCTTGTATCTTTTCACTTCAACATTTTTTTCACCATCCTTCAGTTCACAATGTATTTATAATACATGTACTTTCTGAATTTATATTTAGTGGGAAATTTGTAAGTGATGCTTGTGTCCATTCCAAAAGGAGATGTTTACAAAACTTCTAAGTGTTGGAAGTTCTCAGAAGGTGCAGAGCACTTCTGGCTGAATTTCCATGGCGGTGACTCAGCAAAACACTTACAAACTGACTTGATTTAAAGTGCATTCCTAAATTGGAGCTCAACATAAAGTATCAGAAATACAATCCCAAAGCACAGAAACACTTCTGGAAACAAATCCTGCTTTCGTTTCTGGACCACTAAAATTTCATCTGGTATTCGCTGCTGCTCTTAATGGTACTTTTGAAAGGCAAACACAAGCATGGTTTATATAGCTGTCTAAAGTCCAAACCTAATGCCATTCTCTTTTGCTGTACAGCAGATCTCTTGGCAGGTTCATGTTGCTAAAATTCCAGTAAAAAAGACAGTGTTTTAAGATTTGTCTTGGTCGCTATGTCCACACAAAGCTGACCATCATTAATAAATGAAGATAAAGAGATAGCTCAGTACTTAATCCAGCTGCAGTTAGAGTAAAATAGTATAATCCTGAAGCAGTAAAGAAAGAAGAGGCTGTCTTACCTGTAACAGTTGTTGTCAAACTTGTTGTAACTGGCAAATGCAATTAAAACACCAAACCCGGCTCCTAAGGAGTAAAATATCTGAGTAGCTGCATCAATCCATACCTGTATAATGACACCAATGTTGTCAGGGTCAGTTCAGTCCAAAATATACATCAAGGAAATGCAAGAGTGTACAAGACAACTGGCTTTTGAAAAATGATCAACATTCACGTTTATGGGAGTATAAGTGCTTCTCAGCCCCCGTGAGATGCCACATGGAGCACAGTCATGGTCTTGAATGGCTTAGCCCAAAATGGTAAGGGCTGAAGCAGTGGGCAAGTTCTCAGTGCAGGCACACTGCTGCCACGGTGGGGTATACCACTTGGGTCTGTACTTCTCAGCAATAACTGAGTACTGAAATGATTACATGATTTTTCTCCTGGGTGACAGAAATACACTTCTAATAGTTCTTGTTCCAAGCTAGTTTGGAATGTACAACCAGAAAACTAAAAATAGTTAATGGGTCCAGAGTTACAGGCTATTTTTTTTCCCATAAGAGAGCTTTCTTCATGGGACTGTTACTACACTTTACGTGATGCTTTCTTGTCTCAGAAGCTGAAGCATGACTGATATGCTGTCAGCAGAACCCTGCAGGTTATCTGTCACCTTTCCCATTTACTTGGAGATGGAGTTATTCTTGTGATAGTCATTAAATTTCAGTTTAGATGCAGCTTGGTCATTTTAAGAATTGTCCACTAGAGAATACATGCTTTTAATACCACAAAATTTTCTAAAGTGAACCCTTCAGCCCAACATCCACTCAAGATGTGCAGACAGCAGTCAGGAGCAATGCCACAGTGCTGGTCTCCTGAATCAGAAGCCTGAAAATAGTTTACCCTGGTTAATGAAGGTTTCACTTATTCAGTTGTTACACAGAGATATTTAAACAGTCATTTTCAACAAGGGTAATGAAGTCAGTGGAGTGAATAGTACTCAACATTTCTCAAAATGAGATCTTCAGTGTTTGATTAAATCTGCCAAGTGCTAAAGACTGTGAAAAGCACTGAATTTCATCTCTGTCCATATCTACAAAATTAGATTCAATGTATCTACTCAGCTGTGGCTTTCTAACAGATCTAAGAAGTTTATGAGCTCCATTGCATTGGGATTTTAATGTTAAGCTTCCACATTTGGCCCAGTCGAAAGAAAGAGCTCATTATCCCATCCTAACATGCTATGTGAAAGCAGTTATGCTAGTGATCTCTTATTTTGCTTAACATAGATGATAGATGCTTCCAGCTACTGCCTGCTGAAGACTGCGAGCCATTTATTGGGCTCTGGATTTGTAAAGAAACGTAATTTTATGAACTGTTGAGAGTTAATTAGTTGAAAGATAATATGAAGAACAATCTATCATGCATTTACTGCATACCAGTGGATAGGTGGACATGATTTTTTCAAATTGCAGTGCTTATAGGGCTTTTAGGTATTATAGATCACTTTTACTAAATAGCAAAACAATCCTGTAAAATGAATTCCTTGCTCATTCCTTTTACATACCCAGTTACATCTTAATGTTCTATCTCCACATAATGGTTAAGATCAAATACGGTTGTATTCTCTGGAAAGTGTGTATTTGGATGCCAAGCCTCCTAATGTTTTTCTTGGTTTTTAAAACTTCCCATAACTTGTGTGGTCATCAAAGTTCCTGAAATCTTTTTAAACTATGTTTTGCTTAAACTATCACTAGATATGCATGCTGTCACCATAAGGCATTTGATTTTAGTGGTTCTTTAGCTTGGTTGTGTCTTGCCAGTAAAGTTGTACTCACACTTCCCCTTTCTTACTATTCATGCACCATTAAGCTTAAGTCCTATCAGTTCAAGTAGGAGGTTAGCACCTGCTGCCTGCCAAAGGAGTTATGCATATGCTTAAGTATCTGTTGAGTAAGAGTCTTGGCTCATGGCAGCTAATTAGGAATCAAATTGAGAAGATGAAGGTGAAGGGGAAAAAAGAGCGGAAACCAGAAATTCGTTTAGAACTAAGATTAAAGGCAAAACATTCCATTTGTTATAACAAAGCAGGATGTGAAACAGACAGTGGGGCTGGTTCTTCTGCAGTTCATGCTCATGTTCGCTGTTCACTTCAGCTGAATGGCTTCTGGTTGGTGCATAGTCAAATACATTTTATGGTAGCATATTGTTTTTATATGCATTAAAAATGAAACAACAGAAACATTTTACAGGAGGCAGTCATCAATATTTCCAGCTTTCTTCATGGTTGTTTATGCCATTATAATCTTTGTGCATATTATTTCTTCTGTATGTGGATTTAAAGAATTACAGTGCTGTATGGAGAGGAAACATGTGCAGCCCCAGATGTTATATAACCTTCAGGAAACTTGTTAAGGTGTATGAAAGATTGAGTGTCTTCTCAAGTATGATTTAAGTCTGTATTTAACACCAATTCCTTTAGCAGAACAGAACTGTAGCTGCTGTTTTACACAGATATTTAATGTATCCATTTGCAGTAGAGATGAGTATTATGACTTTGTAGCTTTTGGACTTTCAGCAAGGAATATAGCCAGGCATTGGTCTAATTAAGAGGTTCTAAGGTGAATATTTTCCTCTCCTTTTCATAGAGATGCCCTTTGTGGATTCAGTATTCCAAAAAACTGAGGTGTCTCAGAGCTTGCTCAGTGCTGTGCAGTATGTGGCCTTATAAATGAGGCAGCCCTTGACACTGATATGGATGCTCTAGGGTTTTTTAGAAGGGCATTGGCAGAGCCCTCTGTAGGTCATTCCTGTTTGTGACTTAAAATGTTTCTTTCTTAGATTCTTCATTTGGGAGAAAAAAAATCATAAATCAGAATGATTCAGGGACACATTGACACAGGACCGAAGCAGGAGTCTGTCCTTTGGAGCCTGAGGACAAAGATTAAACACACAAGCCTATTGCAGCAGCAGGTTCCCAGTCTCCGAGCAGCAGACAGGCTGATGTGACATTGCAGTTTGTGAAACTTCTTATAAACGATCTTTAGCCTTTTATTATTCTAGAGCAACGTTGTTGTTGTTGTTGTCTGAAAAATTTAATCTTTGAAACAAATAACTTTAGGGTCACCCAAAGAGCAGCTGCATCCAAATAGCAGCTGCATCCAAATAGTAAGCCAAAAAAAGAGCAGTGCACAGAATATCCTTCCAAAAGCAGAAGGCAGCTATGATAATGGAGACCTAGATTCTGAACTGATGCAAGCTGGCACAGGTCCATAGACATCTAGTTGAACTTGTGATGTTTTTTTCCAAACAGCACTTAAAATATGTGAGAAAAATTTAAGCACCTCCTGTGTTCATCCTTGCATCTTTGTATTTATGAGTACGCATAAATGTGAACTGCTTAGGTGACAAAGGTTGATGAAAGTCCCATATCTGAAGTTCAGTTTGACTGCTCCAAAATGGAGTGAGATGGGGTCTGGGGTCTGGTGATAACTTCTGTTGTTATCCAGTTTCCAAATTTAGTATTACAAAACCAAGGAAGGATTGTTTTGCTAAAAGTATATAAAATAGGTCTATATTAGAATACAAGATCTTTGTCTGCCTTTTTAATTATGCAGGAAAAATCAATATAGGATGCATAGGAAACGTACTGTGCAACTATGTACAGACTATGGACATCTCTGAAAGCTTCACATTTTCAAGACCATTCATTTCCTTCTAGTAGAACTAGGTCCTTGCTTTTCAGTTTTGTAACCATTTGAATGGCCTTGTGACCCATCCACAGAGATAACACTGTCTTATAAATGATTTATGATATTTTTAGAATAGCACAGTGGTAAGATCAATTTGTAGTCACCAGATCATTGTCTTCATAGGTCTGAAATACTGGTGATTTCACGAGTTAGTGACTATACTCATAGACATTGCTTTACAATGGATGAAATAACTCTTAGTTCCAAGGTAGTCCACAATTTGAGTTGCTTTGGATGTATTTAATGACAATGTCTTGTAGTGTTGTTAAATGATACAGGGAAACGTACATTACTTTCAATAGTAAGGTAAGAACTTCATATTATTGAAGATCTCATTTGTATGAAGGACCGTGATTAGGTGAGTTAGTCCTGACTTAGTATGTTTAGCAAGGTTTCCATAGGCCAGGATCTTTGTTTACCAGGCTAATGTTTAACCTAGTGTTTCAAAAAGCAAAATTTTTTTCTTGACGGCATTCTTAGTCTCTTGAGAATTAAATTTTTGTATAACTCAGTGTTCATGTTTAAAGGATACCACAGTTTACAGAGCTCACAGTCAAAGCATGGACTTGAATTGACTGACACACCTGAAAATGCCCACGTACAGGGTTTTTGTTGTTTTTTTTACAATGATGACGATAATAATAGTAATAATAATAACAAATTATCATATATGGATATATTTATTCTTATATATTATATATTCTTATATATTATATATTCTTTTATATATAAATATATAATATATAATTATAATATATAATTATCTATGATTATCTATAATAGATTATGATTATAATTATTTTTCAATCAGTACAATTTGGGTTCAGGCTGAGATAATCCTGTTATGGAGAGTGTTGGAAAGTTAGACTATCAGGGACAGTGGACTAGTGCTTATGCAAAAGCAGAAGTGTGGCTATATGAGTTGAGAAATTAGCTCTAATATTTTCAGTTTTAATAACAGGGGCAACAGACTTAATAATAACAAGGGAATGAGAGCAGAAGAGTACACTTACCGTGGCTTCTTTCAGCCTTCTGAAATCTATGTGCAGGTATGCATTTATTCCATTGTATGCACCAGGCAGGGTTATTCCATGTATTAACAAGACAAATAATACAACATAAGGCAAAGTGGCTGTTATCCAAACAACCTGCAGATAGCAGAGATCCCAAAGGTTAATCAGCTGTTATAGAAGACTGAAGAATGCGTGAAAAATATAGCTGGCGCTTTCTTGGTTTTGTCCATTCAGCTTGATGGAGAAGCTCTCTTTAGGACCCCTTGGGGGAAAATGCTTTTACGTATCATGAGTCTTTATGTATGTTTACAGATACCAGTAGGAGGCAGTTTTGACAAATAGAAGGCTTGGAGTGCTTATACCTCACTAGTGTGTGTTAGAATGCTGATTAACTGTTCAGCTATATATTTGTTAAGTAAACAAGTACAGTCATTGCCTGATGTTAGGTGATTCTTTCATGAACGTGTACAAAAACATCTCAGATGTATCCAACCCGAGAATTTCTGTTGAGGTGTTTTCTGAGGGATGCCAAAGAGTAATTTCAAATTGCTTTCATCAGATATTCCTTCTTTTATGGCATTTTATATCATAAACCCAAAGTATCTTAAACCATTGAAACATCAGTACATTTGGCTAAGAATAGGAGGCACATTAAAGACAAATTAAAGTCTTTCAAAATATTTTCTGGATGAGACCACTAATGTTGAATTGAAAATAATATGCTAATAAAATTTCCAGTTGGAACATCACACAAGCAAAACTTGTCAATAAAATAAAGGCTGAATCTGGATTGTGTATTTCCACTGTACATATATGAAAGCCTCTTGCATGGTTTGGTCCCCAAAGATCCCTCAGAAGCAGTGATTTAGTCTCCTGCTTTCTAAAATTAGGAGGCTTCTCAAAGGAGACAAAGAACATAGTTGAGATAGAAGGACAATATTAGCTCTACCTTTCCTGAAGTCTTCACGCCTTTCCACAGACTAAAGAAAAGAATGATTACCACCACCAAGAGGCAGAGGGAAAGTTGCCAGCGAGGCAAGCCAAGATCATGGATTCCACGGCTTTCATGCAGGTGCAGAACTCCTCGCCTACATACCAGATACACAGAAACAAAGCAGAGTCACTGGGGGAAAAAGGGTTTTACATATCTCATCCTGTGGGCAACAGAAATGGATGCTGCACTGCAATAGTAGCTGCCCTACTGACATCGCTAACAGTGAAATCTGTTTCACGAAGCCATGTATTGTTCTTCTTCCCACAGTAACTTTATGTTCTCACTGGCCCATCAGTGCCATAGTGCCATAATGACAGCACTCTCTTCTTTCCTTCAGTGGAAGTGTTTGGGGATTTTGGCAGTCATTTGTTGATTCTTGCTTGAATACTGAACAGATCCCCAGAGAATTGCCATCCTTGGAGATTTTTAAAACTTGGCCAGTAAAGGTCTTGAGCAGACTGATTTACTTTTGAAGTTAGCCTTGCTTTGGGTAAGGAGTTGTATTAGATGGCCTTCAGAGATCTCTTTCCACCTAAATTATTTTGTGATTCTAGATAAGTAAACAGCTGGCTTCCTGCAACTTGGGCAGTTCCAAAGTTACTTTCAATTTCTTTTTGAATAAGCTATTGTGAGGCTTCAAAAACGTGGTTGGATAGGAAGAGCAACAGTTGGTAAATTTAAATTGGATATAGTGCTCTGTGTTGTTCACTGAGCTAGTGGCATGGTAGCAGAGGAAATTTTGTTGCTTACCAGGGCACGCTAGTTCTTTTGAGATCTAAGTAATAAAATGGATTGAAATGGAGAAAAGCTACAATTAGAGTTGTCAAAACACTTTGTATGCAACAGGCACAGGGATATGGGAGAGATTTTGTAGTGGATCTCCCTTGCTTTAACACAGTTCTATGCTATTGAAGTGTCTCTTGCTGCTTCTTCAAACCTAAAAAATGCAGAAATATTTTGCTTTACTGAAAGCTGCAATTGCAAAGAGGAATGGCATTGGGGCTGGAGCCCTGCAAGAGAGGAGAATTGCAGAGCTAACCCCTGGTTCTGATCTACAGGATGCTGGCTCAGGGATTCAATTTCTTAGTGTTTCAGCACGCATCCAGATAAAATGGTCATGACCTTCCTTGTCTCCTCCTCTTTCTCTATCACCTGTTATTTGCTATGCACTTTTTGGGGAAAATAGAAAGCTGATCTCTATTGTCTTTTCTTAGTACCATGATAGTACAAACAAATTAAATCAAAGAAGCCCATTTCACTGGAGGACCTTAATGAGTTTTATGATGATAACTACTTTTCAGAGAAACTGAAGTACTGAGTGATTTGCCCTGCATGACTGCAGACATGTAGAGACTAAATCCTGAGGAGTATAATTCCAGCCTTACTGGCTGTCTGCATACAATATCTTAGCAGATAGATGGTTTTTCAGAATTAACTGAAGCACTTGTCTTATCAAGTCAGAGATGTGTGAGATAGTTGAATAAGTTCCAGGACAGGACAAACCTGTGTCAACTTAAATGGGGAAAACAGAAAAATGTCTCTGAGGTGCTTAAACTGTGGAAAGATGCTGGGAAAATTAAGGCCCATTAAGAATGACCCATCTAGTAATATGAAAGAGTTGCATATAATTCGCTTTTGATTCCTAAAGCATCAAGATATGATCAACTAAGAATTATAATAGTTCTGTTTCTGTAATTTCTCATGTTTATAAGAAATGCTGTATTTTTGGATGGTTCCTGTGATTTATCCCAGGCTGGATAAAAGCTACTTGTAGAAAGCATCCTCCTAAATTAAGCAGCTGATCTGTTCCTGTTGCACTGTAAGGCAAGTGAGGCATCAAAAGGGTAGTGACCATGTGTTTGTGGCATATATTCGAGAATGTTCCTATTTAGAAACTTATGCATTTAACTCATTATACACCAATATAGCTATGTAACAATATAGCTGTTACCTGTGGAAACAGTAAAACATAGAGGTAGGCTTCTTGGTATCTAAAAACCTACCCTCTTTAATTAAATGTAAATAAGTAAGTAGGTCTCATTCAACTTTTGCTTAGAGTGTGAGTGAAAGCTACTTGTATTTCTGCTAATAAAGCATAATTTGCCAGAGGATCCCCAGGTGTAAGTGAATTCTGGGCAGGGATGCCTGATTCCATTCTAAACTTACCAGCTTGGGCAGTGGTATCAAGCACACAGCGAAAGCACCACAGGCTTCTGGTCAGAAAGTTTGTCCAGAATCCTGGGAGGGGTTCGGCAATCCGTGCTATCACACTTACACTGCTATCGCTGTCAGGGCTGGATGTTGTAAAGCCTTTTGGATTATGATGTGTAGATGTCTACTCAGAAAAATTGAATCTGATCTTACGTTCTTTGTGCCCATATAACTTTTTATTCTTCTTGCCCAGATATTCATCTGGATTTGTAAAGAAGCCTGCTTCCTTGTGTGTTTGCTTTCCAAGAAGTAGCTAGCAATGTGTCTTAATGTTTGGAACGCTTGCCAAAACCGCCATTTCAAATGTGGGATTCCCAGGATTTTCAGGAGAATGTCCATTCCAAGAGTTCTGCTCCCTTAATCAGGGTTAGGGATCATAAAATAGGAGGAGAAAAATACTTTTTTAACCAGTCAAAACAGCTGTGTAACTGGGCAGCTAAGCGAGGAAATCTTTGTTACAGCTGCTGTTTCTGAGCTGTAATTCTGGTGGGGTTTGCTTTCTTTTCCTCTTTTTTTGTTTTCCTTTGTGACCTTTGAAGATAAGTCACAGAAGCTTTCTGAAAGATGCCCTTTCTGAGAGTTGTTGGCAAGTAGTTTGTGAATGTTTACCTATTAGAAGCTACATTTCTGTTCCAGAGGTACCATTCATTAAGTATGCATATCTAGTGCTAGACTGCTATTTAGGTTAACATGTGCTGACAACTGAAGAAATGGAGGAGAGAAGCAGCAGCCAAAGTATTAGATAGACTAAACCTTCTTGGTTTGAAGGCCATAGCTCTGTAATGTTCTTTGAAAAACAGTCATTTTTGGAGAAGGACAAATATGAAAACAACTTTGCATTCATCATATTCATCCAAGTTAGCATACATCAGTGATGCTATAGAAAATCCAGTTAGCTCAATTATGCCACAGATATTCTTGTTTCACATCAAGGATTACTTATTTCAGGAGGAGCTGAGGCTGTTTTTAGCCTGTCTCTGTTAAGGCAGGTTGAGTCATAAATCCCTGACTGGCTCCTTTATATGATACTCAGTCATTACCCTTATACTGGCCACAAGGAGGAAAATGTGAAGAGATACTGCAAGATTCCCCATTCAGGAAGCTTTGAGGTCAAACATCTGAATTTTCAGCCTTTTGGTACTACAGCAGAATAATACAGTGTGGCCAGCATCCATTCCTGAATTGAGGTTGCCTTCACTAACTCCAGGATTGTCCCATTTTCCAATGCTATAGAGATATGTACAAAATGGCATAAACTCATCTTTCTTAAACCCCTAAGCCAGGGAACCAGAGGAGATACAGAACCAACTAGTGTCACCTTCTGTTGTCTGTCAACTTCTTTAAATTATGTCTAAAGCCATGGAGAATCTCTTAAGTAAAAGCTTCTGAAAGTGATCCTTGTTTTATAAGTATAGTGAAGTTTGTCCAATTCTGCTAACAAAATAAACTCTCATAATTCACAACTCTGAGTCAAAGAGAAAGGAAAAATCAGAGGCAGTATGACAATTAGAATTAGTATTTTCCCTGCAGAGTGTTGTTATTGAGAGAAGAATGAAAGTAGATGAGAAATACGTGCGAAAAAGATAAGAAAATGTTATGGGGGAAACATTGAGAATAAACACTAACAGATGGAGCTGACAAAGTAGAACAGGGATCTATTATATTACGCTGATCAAAATACAAGTGGTGCTAATAAATTGTTTAAGCTTTCTACTCAGCGTTCTAGCAATATTTAGTTAGTACAGCACTAAGAATCAAAGAACATGTGCTAGAGGTAAGAAATTATTATTTTTTTTTTTTATCAGGGATTTGTGAAAAGGAGCCTGATTTATGCTAGGACCGCTTTCCATGTAAGGGAGTGTAAATTACATTTGCAATGACTTTGTGACTGTACCTCACTGTAAATATGGGTCCCAAGAGTTCCTGCGAGAGGAGCAGGAATGTGAAGGAATTTCAGATTGAAGCTGCATTAAGAGATTCTGGTTTCTCTCTTTGGGAGACGACTTCTGGTCCTCTCCTCCCCTGTGCTCTCTGTGGGAAGATTCCCCTAGTTACCCAATAACCCTGGCACCAGTTCTTGCCTTACTTCCCCACTGCATTCAGCTAATGGGAAGTAGTTCACCTCCATTGAAATCAGCAAACAGCAATTTGTTTGCTGGTACCACTGTCTTCTGTTTTGTCTTTGTGCAGCACTTGGGTCCTCTTTGATTTGGTGTCAGATTGCAAAGAGCTAACAGGAAGCCCAGCTGTTTGGTATTCACAAAGAAACCCTACTAAAGATAAATTATTGAGGAAGCAGGAGGGAAGCTGCTCAGTGGGACTCAGTAAATGAAGGATCCAGTGATCATTCTGATAATAGGAAATGTTGGAACCACTAAATTCTTCTCTGTGTTCCCATCTATGAAACAAGGATTATTATAAACCTTTGCTTTGTCTCCACCCTGAGCAATTCAGATCATACTCTATGGAAGTGGTGAGTATTTGACTATAAACAGGGAACAAAACCAAAGGACAAAGAAATGCCAAGGGTCATGATCTGAAAATCACTCTGTATTTTGTTCACTCCAAAACATTTAATCCATAGCCAGAAAAGAGGAGGAAAGAGGTTTAGGTGTACAGTTCTCCTAGACGTTTTTGTCAGACTGGTTCTTTCTGAGGACCTTCTATGGAGCCTTTTGTATTATTCATTGCTAGGGAGATTTACATGGTTGTATTTTGGAAATTTAGAAGTTTTGTACAAGCAGATCAAGTTAAAAAGTTTTGGAGTAGGCCTTGTTTTTCCAACCCTAAAGCAATTTTAATTTTAGGTTTCAATCCAAATATGATTACACAGCTCTATAGGCTCATTCCTTCTCTTTTTATTAAAGGCAGAAGTTATTTGTGTAAGTCTGATATGATCAAGAGAAGGGTGTCATTCATCTAAACAATTTTTAGATATGTCATATCAGATTTGTTCGGATTGCAAAAATGTCAACTTATCAGCAAATTAGTATGTCAACTAACAAATACATTTGTTAGTTAACATATTAAGTACTTCTAAAAACTGAAGTACTTCTAAGAACTTCCAAGTACTTCTGAAGGTTAGTACTTCTACAAGATCACACCCAAATGGCTTGCATAGAGTAAGTATCAGCAGATTGGTGAAGATATAAATAGATATAGACCTGGCCTCCTGAGCTCTGTTCCCTATTCTGGTAGTTAGAATAGTTTTTTATGATTTAAAATTTAATGCAAATTGTAGATTGAAGATGCTAAAAGGACTGACAGTGTATACAGTGTGCAATCTATAGAAATTAAATTACATACTTGATTTAGAAGGCAATTTGAAGCATGATAATTGTACTTAATTAGAAAGCTCTCCTACATGCATCTCTTGTGTTATATATTTGGGCAGCCATAGTTCAGTTGTCATTGCTGCCAGTTTCCTTCAGAGAATACAATCCAGTTGGTTCTTTTATCCATGGAAGGTTAGGTTATCGGCTTTAAGCAGCTGTGGATGGAGTTCTTTTTACACAGAGTTTGCCGGTCTCTCCAGGTATTTTCACATCAGGTACAGCACTGCTTAAATTCAGCTGTACTGTTTCCGCAGCACTTTGCACCTACAAGGTGAATATCCACAGCAGTGTGGGGCGGAGCTTGTGGTACAAACCCTGCAGACTTGAGCTGGCTCCTTGCAGACTGAACACCAGTGTCTCCTCACTGTAGTTCTGGGGCTAGGGGTGCAATGCAGAGATGGCAGAGTGGCTCCACATGAAGTCAGCAAAGTGCAACAGGGTTAGCCTGGCGCAGACTCAGCTCTGCCACATATACAGCTGCTCTCTGAGCTGCTTGTGTGCCTCTGGGTGCTCTGTAAAGAGCTCTGGGTATGGCAGCTGTGCAATGCGGAAGGATAGCCTGGCTCCAGGAGAGTGCTCCTACAGCCAAGAACACAGGAGGGTGGTGCCGAGCCATCTGATGTGCGGTGCTACAGGCGCACTGCATACCTCTCCCTCGCCCTGGACCGCTGGGCACGCTTCCCAGGCATGCCGGGGGCTCTGCAGCAGCCACCTTGGGTTCAGCTGGACCTAGTCGCTCCAGCTCTGTTGGATACTGCATTGTCTTTTGCCAACACCTTTGTTGTCGTGGTCTTTTGATTCTCAAGATATTTCAGCTCCCTCTTGTGTTGGAGAACGGAGCTATGTAATGGGCTTAAAGCTACATCTTGGGAATCACAGGATAATTATCAGTGGCACCCTGGTTGGCATATTTATTATTTGTACCAAATGAATTGGAGGGTTTTTTGTCTTTTTGTTTTTCTTTTTTTTTTGAATCATGATAATCCTGAAATTATATGTGGCTGCTAGGACTAAACTCTTCATTCATTGAGAACATTTATTTTAACTCACTTAAGTCTTTACCCAGCTTAATTCTCTCATTAGCTTAATAATTCCGATCTCCCTTGCCATTTGTGCCACACTTCAGCACACTGAAGTCTGCAAAGCACTCTGAAAAACGAGATTTTCAAAATCTGCTTTAAACCCATTATATTGAGATTTGCAGAGAGAATGGAAATACTTGAATTTAACCCCTCTGGAGATCTAATGAATATAAACTCCTGAAAAAAAAGTTTATTGTTTGAGGATACATGGCAAAACAGTTTGAGCACTTGTGCTCCCATCTGGCCCAGTCCTTAGTCAGCAGGTTAAATGGTGCTTCAGTCAGCATTCTCAGTGGGCCGTGCACTGCCCTAGACAGGAGCTTCATGAAAGAAGAGCCCTAGACTCTCCAAATAAGCTGTTGAGATGAATCTTAACTGATTTCAGAACAGTTGCATGGGAAGACACACAGTTGCCAGAAGAAAGCCAACAACAGGAATAGGCCCATGCGCCACAAACTGAGGACCACTGACATATTCAAACAAATTAATGCTCACTTTATGGTCTGACATCGGTTGTAATGCCGAGTCCTTTACACAGTGAGGTTAAGTTTGTAAGCTTTTCGTGAATTAATGCTTCGATGTGAGAGTTTTGGATGAGCAAACACTTCACCTATAGGAAGCAACACATAAAACACTAGTGGTGATACTATGTCAGTACAGTGTCATAGAGGACATTTGATGAGAAAGAGGTGAATACAAATGAATGGGTGTTTAGATATGTGCAACACCTTTATGGGCTTTGCCTTGAGCAATATGTGCAGGTGGAGATGTTCCACAGAGAAAGGCTCTGCTTCTGCTTGCTAGGATTTGAAATGCAAGGTAATATGGGGGGGTGCTGCAGCACTGACCTCAGCTGCTGTAATTATTGCTCAGAGCCTACTACCACTATAGGATTCTGTATGTAAGCATAAGCAGTTAGAATTCCTCCTACAAGTTAGTACAAAACAAGCCAATTGTTTGGCTTGTGTGCAGCGTAATATGAAACTCTTGACATTTGCAATATCTCATAATCACCCGCTGCAAATTTAAGTTGGCAAAGTGGCCTTTCTTCCAGACTTCTGGACTTGCTACACAACGGTGTGTTGTGGTTTAGGAATAATTTCCACGATGCTGTCCAAAGCCTAAGAACATGTGTATGCACTTATATCGGTTTACTTCCACTGTACTTGCATTTAATTTCTTGTCTTTGTGTGTAAATAAATGGTCAACAAATGTGAAGATGTAAACATATGTGAAAACTAAATTTCAAAGCTGCACATTAAAAATATTTGTGTAATAGCTGTCTTTATTTTATGCACATAAATACTTGTACCAGAAATTTCTGTGCATTGAGTCAAAAAGAGAAAGATTGAATTACTTAGCCGAGACCAAAAAGTCAACACAGTCAAAAGGTAAATATATAATGTCTAGGGATGCAAATACGTTAGTCTCAGACTATGGATATGTAAACAATGCACCCGAACACTTTGTAGATACGCCTGTGCAGTTAATATAGAATCGATTTCTAAAGCAGCTTGCTTATTGCTATTTCAGGAATGTGGCCATAAATTTCCCACATAAAGTATTTAATAATGTACCTGATTCTAAGCCCACTAAAATCGGAGGAGTTCTTGTGTTACATTCAGGGGATTTTCTAGGGGTGAAGGTACAGAACCGGGGTAGAATTACTGTTAGTCTTTGATTGTGTGATCTCTATGAAGGTAAACAGATGACTGCTACTCAACTTCAAACCTGTCAGAAACATTTGACAACTTTTCTTTCAATTAAGATGCAAAAGAGTAAGTTGCTTAATTTCTTGTTGCTTACAAACTCTCAAATTAGTTTATAAGGTATGAATGTTGCATGAAGAAACCTCTTAAAGAAGCTTCAGATATATTCAGTGGAGATTTGCTGTCCAGGGAAGTGATATATCATTGACATCTGCTGATTTTGTTTAGCATGAGCTTAGAATCTTTTCCTACCAGATCTGATCAGCAGGATATAAGGCTATCCACTCTCATTAGTTCTTGCCTGATTCAGTTCTTATAAGCATTTACAAGCAGAATTGCTTATGCTTACTTTTGAAACGATGTTTGCTCTCTTGTGGGTGAGGTTGCTTCGCAATCGTTTTACGGGGATAGGTTCCTGCATCTTCCTTTGGAGCACATAGTGTTGATCACACCAGCTGATGTGCTGCCGAACTATGTGGACCCTTTGGTCTGTGGTGGTATTGCCTGTGAAGACCCATACCCCAAAGCACAAACCTGTTGGTCTATAAAAGTTATCTTTGTTGTATAGGGTGAGGGTTTTTCAGGGTATTCTTTGTTCACATACTCCTTATAAATTTATGTTCATAAATTAGACATAGACTTCCATGTCTGAACATTGTCTTTATTCCTTGTTCCTAGGTAGCTTACTGCAATTACTGACATCTGGGCAGACTTGTGAATTCTGTGAATTTCCTTTACTGAACCTGGCATGAAAATTTCCCTGCAAAAAAATATCTTATTTCTTACACAGAAAGAATGGATTATAGTCCTGAGAAAAAGTACTATCAGAAGAAAATAGCCATAGCTCAATACAGTTGTTGACAATTTGACTGTTTTGTTTAAAAAATTGCCAGGATTTGTTCCTGCCATGTTAATGTTGATGTTTTTTTACAGGCACAGTACCTCATGAAAAGAACAGTGCTTTTATTCTTCCAAACTGGTATTTTTAAATTGTCATCATAAACGAAAGCACAACGGTAACAAACTTTTCCCGGACAAAAGAATGGAGAGAACAAATATAAAGTGTGCCTGAACTCAGATAAAGTATTTAAACAGGAGTGATATGGGTAGATAGGGGAACTTCTTTTTCAGTGATGCACTTGTGTTCTTCCAAAAAAATGTTTATAATGAATTATTTTAATATACATTAAAAGGATAGAAGGTCCTTTGCATTTTGTGTCTTTAATTCCAAACCACTGAAGAGGGAAGCCACTAAAGTAATGTGTGTCTCCAAAGAAATGTGGAATTGACATTATATTCCTAACTGGATTACTCTTATGACTGACTGTTACTAGCAGAAAGGCACTGGTTGTTATCAGATTTTGGAGTGCTTGCTTTGCTAAGTTTGCAGTGTACAAATAGTTTCTAACTTATTTTAACCATCTCTAATGAGATATTGTAGAGGTCCCATTCCATCCTGTATTCCTGTTGTAAGCAACTGTCCTGCTGATGTCAGTGGCACCTTGGCCTGAATTAAGCCTGAATGACTGAAACTAGACTTAGTGAAATTAAATATTCTAGAAAGCCTAAGTGTAGAACCACTTCAACCTGAATTATTGCCCAGCTCTTAAGGCTTGAAAACAAAAGCCAAATATGTTTGTCAAAGTCTGCCTTTCACTGCCTTCGCTTGGAAATTGCAATTTGAAGCGATATCTTCCATGTCTGAGGCTTAGATGTTTCTCCCTGCTTTCCCTCCCCACCGAACACTGGACAGCTGAAAGATTTGGCCTAGATTCTAAGCAAGTTTTCCCTTCTCTCACTCAATGTAAGTGGTGAGAATCAGCATACTTCTGTTGAACTTAGAGGTGCCTTTCTTGAAGTATTAGGTGAACTGCCACATCAGAGTACTCCTGACCTCTTCCTACAGTTTATTCCTGTGCTGGTAGAGATACAGTCAGCTCTGGCAGCTGTATGGTTTTAGGAAATAATCTGCTCTAAATTCATGGTCAGGCCAGCTTTGGGTGAAGGAGTCAAGTCCCAAAGAGGAGAAATGTGTGTTTCTCTTAAGGGTAAACATAGCAGCTTTCTGCTTGTGGCCTGTTTTTGGAAGTACCTCTTTTCAGTCATTTTCCAACTGCAAAATAGATGTTTGGTGTTTCTGGTCTCCCTGCTTCCAGTTCAGCCTGCCCACCAGAAGGAACAAGTTTGCATATGTTCTTGATGTAAATATACAACCTAGAGAACCAAGTTCAAGCTGTACCATGTAGTCTTGAAGCTGGCTTAGGTGCTTGGGCATTTAGCATCCTTAACAAGTTTTCCATAAGCTGCAGTGTATCCCACTAATACACAGCAGCAAGTTCTTGCTATCCTGGTTACTGTGGTTGAAAACATGACCCCAAATACTCCATATTGGATGGTGTCCTGTATGCTTTGGTAGTACTGAGGAGAAAAATGGAACTTATTTTAACCTCCACTAACAAAATCACACCCTTTCTATGATATTTTTACAGTGGCCACCAGTACTATTGCGGTTTTCAGTGCCTGCTTTAATAAAGCTAATTATTATACCCTATGTTGGTGCAGGGGCTGGGATTCCATAGGTATTCCACTGAATTTTGAGTGGCATAGTTTGATTACCCTCTGGTATAAAAGTGGCTGCTCTATTTGTTTGTTTTCTATATAGCTGGTCAAAAGTCAAAATCTGAAATCTGCCATATTAAATCTATTGCCCAAAAAGTAATTGTTTCTGTTATTGCTAATATCTGGCAACACTGGGCAGCAGTAAAACCTTAAGAAAGTAAACATGATCATAGGATTTGGAAACTGGTGTCTTCATGATGCTGTTACTTAAAAACTCTTACTCATCCACAGTATTATCGAGGAAGGATTAATTAGCTATCCAAGTGATAATTTAGGATTTCTGGCTGTAAGGAATAGACTGACCTGACACAAACTATTCTGTCAGGAAATGTAGTCTCCCCTGGCAAAGATTTGTTGATTAAAAATGACTAATGGCAATCCACCAGGATGAATTAGGTGTGATGCCTACACAAACACTTGGGTCAAGTTCAGCAGTCATTCAAGCAGTAGTGCACTATGGTGTAAGGACACCCAATATTCTTAAAGGAATATTCAGCCTTTACTTGAGGGGGTTTTCAGAGGGAGTGTGGCCAGTCAAGACCCTTACTTGAACTATTACTTAACAATATACTGCATCCAGAAGTGGTGCGTCATGTTGTAAACTTCTTATACTGATGCACATTTAACACTACATCTTCACTTCTATTTCCTGACCCTGTTGCATATAATATGAAACTTTACAATGAGAAGATTTGTCTCTCCCTGTTATAAAAAGAACACGGGAATGAGATGGGTTATTTGGTATAACAGAAGAAGCACTGCTTTCTGAATTGGGCTGTCGTTATTAGGTTGAATTGGAATACACTAAAACTTTGCACAAGTTTGGGTCAACACCTGAGCTTTACAGCTGGATTTGATGAGCTAATCCAAATACTGGATAAGTGAACACAGTGTCCCTTGTGAATCCCTGTTTTTACAGCTGGGGAAGCAGATGTTATAGATTGTGTTATTTGAGTGGTTATTCTTGTCACTTTTGCAATATGATCTAGTTGCTAATAAGTACAGGGCCTAGGGACTTAATTACTGCCCCAAAATTTGGGATCAAAGCATAATGAAATGTCAAATTCCCTTTTTATTCTTACCTTCTAAAAACTGCACCTCCAATCTATTTCACGGTAAGGAAAGAACCCTAATATTTCAAGTTTCAGTGTACAGGCAGAATCACAACTTGAGCTGTTCCTCAGGTCAGTGGAACTAAATCAAAACATTGTGAATAGATTCTACCACTACCTCACCTGCTACAAATTCAAAATCATACCCCAAGCATGATGCGATAACAGAAAATGCGTAGAACCGCTTTAAATCATAAAGGAGCAAAGCAAGAATATAGGCATTGCATTTTGCTTTACAAAGTCTTAAGCACAAGAAAATTATAAAGAAAACCTTTTTTAAAATGCTGTTCACACGAAAGTTCTGTAATAATGCAGTTCTTTCTTTGAAGATGCTGAATGTGTAACTTATAGTTCACTTCAAAGTTAGGTTCTTTAACTGTCTACATGTGTATATAGCATTTTGCTATAAATGATCTCTCTTTGCATTTGAATTATGAACACGTCATATTGTCTTCATAAGGGCAGCAGATTTCTTAGCTGTCATTCTTTGCCACTGTAGTGAGTTCCTTTGAACTCAACCCCCCTTATTGTTTTCAAAGCACTGAGTTCAGTTTACCCAACCCCCTGCCAACAGTTTGTGTATCACTACTGATTTTTCACTGTGCTGTCTTCAGAGGAGAAATCGCAGCCACAAACGCCTTGGAGCTATAAACACAGACCTCAAGGTCCCTAATGTAACCAGGCATGGTGTACACACACAGGTTATTTATGGTAACAGTGGTGTCCCTTTATTTCTACAGGGTAGGACTTGCTGCTCAGCAGGTGTGTGCCCTGATATCCTTCTATTCCCAGCACAGAAATATTAATTGATTATTCCGATTAATTCAACAGCTAATTCAATTAGCCTGATGCCCACCCTTCTTTATCCTGATCAAATTCCATTTTCCCATGGAGATGCAATTATTTATACACAGACTGATATCTTTGTTTCATAGTTCAGTTGTTAATTTTAGACCTTTTTGGTTTTGATTCCAAGTGTTTGGTTTGAGTGTTTTGCCTGTTTTGGCCCATATTGCAGAATGTTCTTTTGCTTAGGAATCAGAAAAAGCCCATCTTTCTACAACTATGGTGCTCTCCTCCCTCCTCAGTGCTTCACTTCACTTCATTGAACTATTGAAGCAGCTGAGCAAACAGAGGTCTGCTCTGAGATATTTTGCAAGTGGAGAAACAGGCCAAGTCTCTTGAACAAATGATTATTTTAAAGCCTTAAAGTCAGCTAAGTTTGGCAAGCAGTTGTCTTTGTCAGAATATTGCTATGTTTCCTTGCCATGGCAAAGTTGGTGCAAATAAAAGTGGCACATCAGGGAAGATTTGTGTCTTGTCCAATTCCATATTGCTCAGTGGCAAGTATTGCGTTTGTACTGGAAAATCCAAAGCTTGCAGAGTCAGGAGTCTTAACCACACAGGAATACAGATCAACACTGCAACTGCATTTTAACCTTAGTCCTATGGTTATTTTACAGGCTGAATGCTGACCTATTTTACCTTCTGCAGGAAACACTCTTAGACATAGAATTTTGAATAAATAGCAAAGTCAAGTCCACACTTACTCATAAAATTCAGCTGCGGGAGTGAGCTTGTACTTCGAGTATTTGGTACCATTGCCAAGAACTGATGCATTGAAGAGTTTGGGGTCTGTACAGTTTGGGCTGTTCCAACTGTTGTCACAGTTTGTCCAGGGGAGTTCAAATGTGAATGATGAAAATAGGTAATAGAGAGACCAAGCTATGATAACGTTGTAGTAGAAACCCACGTAAAGAGCTATGAGTATCACTGCGTAGCCTACACCTAAAGACAAAGGAAAACCAGATTATACATTGCATTTTACATGCAACAGTATATGCAAACACTGTAGTTACACTCAGCCATCCATGGCTGCAAAATAATTTTAGATCTTCAGACCAATAAAAGGAATTTTTGACATTTACATACACACATGTGGACACAGTGTCACTGACCTTAAAACAAAAAATACATTAATGATTTTGGCAGTTGTTTGTCAGAAAAAAGAAATTAAGCAATGCAATGTCAAAATCTGCTATTGTACAACTCTGTTGCTGATTTTCTTCCAATGCAGATGATTGCAAGCCCACGTTGCGAGTGAAACTCACTTCACCTTCATAGTGTCAGAGTCCTTGGCAACTTCTTGGAAAAGTAAACCTCGGGACTTGAGTGAAGTTTCCTATGCCTCACACTCCCATCCTGAGCTAGTTTGGAACAGACACCAATCCCTCTCCTGTTTCCTTCCCGTTGTTACTCTCCAGATTGGCTTCCATCAGCTTTTAACTAGGTCCAAACCATGCATCAAACTGTGCTGTTCCACTGAGGGGCTCAAGTGGTTCTTGAGCAGGCCAGTAAATCTTGGTGAATATCAGGCTTGGGGATGAACTGTGTGTGGGCCTTCAAACCATTTCATTATCTCCCCAGGATTACAGAATCCCCACTGTAAGCATTCTCTTTTGACTTTGAACTTTTGTTTGGTATTTTTGCATACTGTGAAATGTGCTTGGAGAGTGCCTTCAGCAAGAGACCCCCAGAGAGTGCATGTCTCATGAAAATGGACACGATCCAGTGGTTTGAGAGGAAGCTTTGGTACTAACATCAGAGCAGAACAAGTTTGTTGCCAGAATTGTAGAGGAAGCTTGCTTTACCTTGGCTTATATCATTCTTCCTTTACTCTGTTCACAGCATCGTTCTCAGGGTTATGTATAACAGGTACAGCTACAGCTGTTTTATGACTAACGTCACTGTACTGTCACAGTAACCTGCACTGTAAGTCTTTAATTCTAATTTTCTTCAGGTTAGTTTTTTGGGGACACTGCATCAGAGGCCTAGCAGTTGGGGGTTATTAGCCTTTCATATTTCTCAACAGAGCAAGGCAGTAACACACACTTTGAGTATTAATCCTTGGTTTAAAATTTGCATAAGGAACAGATGCGGACCCTGAAGGAGTAGGCAGTTCAAAGACTGCTGCATATACCAAAGTTACTCGTTGCTCATCAGGAGGCTTTTTATACATAGACCAGTTTGCTCATCCCTAACATTGGGGAAAAGATTGTGAAAGTAAAGATGAAACCCTATCTTCAAATCCGCATGGCTTAAATGAATCCAGTACATCAACACTCAAACTCTAGTGATACATTACGATCAGCAGAATGGAGCAGGGGGTGAATCACCCAAGGGGATAATTCTTAAATATTAATGTGACTGTTAAAATACTAAGTGCGAATAATATATGTTGCACTGAAATTGGATGATTTCTGCTTAAAAAAAATGTTCCTGAAATTCCTCCAATTCAGGAGGACAATGATAGATATTCAATATCAAGATTAAAAAATACAGGATCAAATGTATCTTAAATTCACTCCTCTGAAATCATAAGAATGTTCAGGAATGAATTTGCTCTCCTCTTTCTAGGTCTAGCTTTTCTTAAAAGTAACACTGCACCACCCACACTCTAAAATAGACCCTGGAAAATGCAGACATGGAAACAAACTGTGTTGGAAAGGTTACAGGGTATATTTTTAATTGCATGCATTATGAGAGCATCTTATTAGAAGTAGAGTCCTTAGAGTTCATAGCAATAATATTTATAGCTAAAATCAGTACTACAGTACTTTTCATTTACAGAAGCTGTTATATATTTGCGTAGACTGTGTACTTTTCATTTGAGTGACAGATTTGAGTTATCCCAGAAACAATTCAAAAGCATTAGCAGTAAAATGTGTTTGTATGTTATCAGAATATTTGGTCAAAACTTTAAAAGCACTGAGTTTATACTAGTGCCGAGGTGCAAATACAACTCAATGCTTATTACTTTTTGAGAATCAAATAACGTGTGCTATTCTATATCCTAGTAATAAGAAAACTTAAAAATCAACAGTAATATATGTTTAGTCCACCTTGAAAATGTCAGCTTAAAAACACAGCTGGAATGTCAACAAGACTAACATGAAATAAGTTCTGTTTTCCTTTCTCATCATCGTTTCAATCCTGAAGTCAACAGAAAGAGTACTTCTGAGTACGGTGGTATTTGGCTCAAACACTTTGAGATCCTTAAGGTCTAAATTTGCAGTTAGGTTTTCAAAATCCTCACTGCCATCCAAAGTTATTAACTGATATTGGCAGGAATTTTGACTGAGCGAGGGTCTTTAGGTTCCCGGATGCTGGGATGAATTTTGTCTCCTGTGAAGGGATTATAGAAGGGCTAGGCAAATCTATACGAAGTAATTTTAAAGTTTTGGGGCATATGTTTTATTAGCTCACTTATACATTTTTTAATTATATCTCTAATTTTGGTGTGAGTTTTTTCTTTGACTGAAAAGAAGAAAACCTGCAGTTTTGCTATTCTGTGTCACTAGTCTCCTTGAAGAGGAAAGCTGTATTTTGAGAAAGACAACTAACATTTACTCAGTATAACCTATATCCAAGCACTGGACCCGCCAAGTTTGGATTGCTATTGTTAAGCTCCTCGGCTTTTGTCAGTCACGGGATGAACATGATCTGAATTTTAAGTTTCTAAGATCAGCTGAGCTTGAGTGATTTCATTTCAGATAGCTCTGTGTTGAAAAGGCTTTTACGTAAGGTTTTAGATATAACCTGGTATAAATATAAGGGAACTTACAGTTTTTGCTGGTAAGCAATGCTTAAGAAAATTCTTGAGGCTTAAGAAATACTTGTTTCATGTACAGAAAGCATATGGCTTCTTTCACCCAGGGAGATCCCTTTATCTGTGATCAATGCCAAATGCCCCGAGCAGTATCCAAACACCTAACCTCGGCTATTTCTTCCTTGCAGAATGATTTCAACTCAGTGCACAAGGGAACACTCCACAGCCTTTTATTGAGAGGTGCTGGTGAGTTAACCTACTGGAAAACACTCAAAAGTAATAATAATGTTCAGGTTTTAATAAGTGCTTTTCATTGCTAGATTTGCAAACCACTTTACCAAGTCTATTGGAATCATTGCTCTGATTTCACAGGCAGGAAAACCGAGGTACAGAGCCCCAGATAACTTGTGTGATGTTACAAGTCTAGTTGCTGAACGACCATCTTCACAACTCCATTTTAGTGTTCTAGCCACTGTGGTACGCTGTCTTTTGCAGAGAAAGCTCCACACAATGAACTGAATAGAGTCAGTGGGTATGTTAGTCACTGGGGGAGACAGGGCTGAACTGACCTGGATGGGATTTGGTATTCCTAAATATTTGCATTGCCAGCCTCTCCATCCACCTAGAGACACCCAGTTCCTCCCACTCCCCAGTATGCAGGGGAAAGGGAGGACAGGGCTGAACTGCTCATTGCTCTCTGCTGCACTCCTCGTCAATAACCCTGAAGATGATTTCTGTGGCTTTTCCCTTTTTGTGCTCCACCTGTGATAACAAAAAGGCTTCTGACTTCAAGGGTTGGGGAAAGGTCAGCAAATATCATGCTGTCTGCAGAAAGATGAGAGACCTTTACTTTGTTAGTGATCACCAGTGTGTGGCACCCTCATGGCGCTATTTAAGTGAGCAGAGGGACACTTACCTTTGAAAACCGGACAGATTTTCCATACAGTGGCAGCCCCTTCTCGGTTATACTGTCCCAGTGCTAATTCCATATAGAACAGGGGCATTCCAGCAATGATTAGGAAGAGGATATAGGGAATAAGAAAAGCACCTGGAAGGAGAATAATTAGACATTGTAGTCTATGTTTTGGTTACATTTTGCTTTCTCTATTGTGTGCTTTTACTGGCTAAAGACAAAGCCACTGCCTTTGGGAAGTAGAAAGGATATATCAGGAAGGAAGAACCCATGTTCTCTTGTCCCTTTTCTGTACATGTTTTAAGGTGTCAGAGACAGAACCCCTGAAAAAAGCTGTAGAGCATGGCTCCTTTCCCCCCCTAATGTTTCACCTCTGCTGTTTGGCTTAAAAGGTAAAAAAATGTATCCCTGAAAATTAATCCCTAACTGAAAAAGAAGTGGTGCCAAACACAGTTGCAGAGCTAAAAGGAAAAGGGACTATGAAAAATTTTGTTCAGTTTTTTTTTAGTGTACTATGTTCAAAAGGGAATGCGGAGGCCAGCAACAGAAGAAAAAAAATGTCATGCAACTTCCTGTAAGTGCAGTTTAAATCACACTGTGTGCTTGAAAATGTATCAGTATTGGTCAGTCATATGGAATTTGGGCTTCCATGGCATGTTTTGGCTTTTGTTATAATAAATTCCCTTATTCTTCTGAAATGTGTTAGACAACAGACCCCTTCTCCAACCTAATAATACTCAATGCCGTTAATGTTGAGTATGTACTAGGGTTAGTCTGGTTTCATGGCTGGGCTCAAGTACAGCATCTTTATATTGCAGCAGGACAGTGCTGGGGCTGCTTGCACCTTCCTGGAATGCATAACCTAATGTGATTGAGGATTCTGCCGTGAGTTCATACCACAGAAACTGTCACCTGTGGAAGAATCCTGCTGTGTCAGTGCTACTATCATAAGGAGTATTGCCAACTGAAATACAGAAGGATCATCTAATGTAGAAACTATCTGAAAAATTCTTAGCTGTTTTATATGATCCAGGTCACAGAAAGAAGACTCCCCCAATGCATGGTTACATACGATACTGTAAAACAAATATAGTTGGTGTCATGTTTAATAACCAGATGCTTTCTCAGTCCTCTGCTTTGTGGTACCTGTAAATTGTAGTTTTTGTTTTATTGCATAGCTTGCTTGGTCCAGCACAGTTCAATTAATGTAAAATTTGTATTAAAAATTATTAGATTGTTTTGCTAAATAAGGAGCTGACAGAGTAACTACATAATAGCTACTGACAGCTCTCCTTAGGAATTACCTGTGAAAAAGAAACTAGATTATGAAAATCATGTCTACGTTGTTCAGGGGGAAAAAAAAACCAACCCAAACCCCAGCAGCAGCTATTTCTCCCAATAGCAAGTAGTAGGAACTTTTGCACACCTCTAAAATATGCTGTACTGGTTTAGTAATTTGAAAACTTCCTTTGCAAAAGGAAATAAATTTGCACTGCTTCTAAATATATAAACTTAGAGAGGGCAGGTGTAGTCTATAATATAAAAGCGTGACTATAGCTATCTAAAACATGCCAGTAAGCAGATTGAACTGTGTACTTAAAAAGTACTTCTGAAAGTTCTGTTGTGCTTTTAAAAGCCTGGATAGTCATTGCTCCTTTATCTTTCATGTTTGCTTTCCACAGATACCTCTAGTGTGAGCTGCCCAGCGTGGCTGTTCAGGGAGGGGAATTTGAGTATATACTGGAGAATAAGACTGGAAGAACAAACTCTGTTCTCTTAGTCATACCACAAATCTACTTCTAAAAGTAACATGCTGTACCATAATGGTAAGGACAATATATTGAGCATTCAGTCATAAGTTTAGGCATTTGAAAGTTGAAATCTTGCAGTGAAACAGAGAGACAAGGTATATCAACAGAAATAAAGAATAGCATAAATCTTTGAGAATGTATGCTAAAAGCTGAAATATATTGGTTGTATCACTTTGGGAGCAAGAATCTTCTTATGCATGCTCTTTATGTGGAGTGTAGTGTGAAGGCAACCTGCATTCCCATCAGCTACTACAGTACCAGTGATACATGTTTTAATAATATTTCAGTATTGTTCATAAGCTGCTTTCTATGATTGTCATGTTGAACTGTCATATGTTTGAATATTGCAGAGAAAAAAATATTCGTATTCAACAAATCCTTGCTAGCCTGCAGTTCTGAGGAGCTCTGTTCAGCGTTAAAACATACTCAGCTAAATCAATCTGGGATACTACATATTGCTTTCACTATATCTAGTATCTAGAAAAAATCTTTTATGTGGTTTTACTGTCAGATTTCTTGTAAGTGACAGCCTTTGAAGTGCCATACTTGCTTTGCTTCTATAGTATTAGAGTGTGTGGAGCTGACTCACAGACCTATCTTGTATCTGGGAGGTGTGGAGTTTGCACAGAGTGCTGCTTGAATAACTTAACTGTCAAGAGACGGTGCAAAACATGATGCCACAAATTGAATAGGGAAATCTGTGTTTGAGAAGATGAATCCTGGAGATGTGTAGTGGACGTACATATTAAATGCTAGCTTAAATTACATGTTTTCTAAGTATGACTAATACCATGATGAACTGTGAAGTGTACTGTACTTAGGCATGCTTGCTTATGTGTCATCTATTTGGCTGCGAGTCATTCCAGGCTTTAGTTAAAGGAGGTTTCTTTCTTTTTTTTCTTCCCCCGCCTTGCCCCCGCAAGGGATTAATAAATTGTGGTGTAATTTTCAGCAAAGAGCAGTTACGCAGTATGGCAGGGTTTCATAGCTGGGTTACTTTTCAGGTAACTGAATGATTGAAGTATTTTGAAATTGAGATAAATATCAAAGTAAGAGTGCTTAGTCACATCAAGTTGACTTAATGTTTTGGAGAGTTCTGGAAACTTCTTGTTTAGCAGCTTCTGATTAGGTAAAAAATACCAAAAAGGCCGATATTTTGTAAATATCTTGGTATTCGCTCTTCTTTTCCTAGCCAATATCCAGAATCAAACTTCACGGTGTTCACTGAACCCTTTCTTAGATCATGGGCACTTCAGCGGAAAATAAATAATGGTCAAAGTATTATTAAAATTTCTGCCAACTAGAATGGTGTGCAAATGCTTCTAAACAGCATATGTGTGATGTATGGTCAAACCGCACTCTGTGTTTGCACAGGGTCTCTGTTGTAGGGCTGGTTTGTGTATAGTATCTGATGAACAAGAGGTGCTGTTTGGAGGGAGCCTTCATACCGTCCTCTGTGTGTGTGACTAACATCCTGTGGGCCAGGCAAATAGCATCCTGGTGGGCCTCTCACTTTAGGTCCACTGGTGTGAATTTGAGCATCACACCAGACTTCTCCGAAGGAGCAGCCTCACTGTTAATGCCTACCTGTTCTATGAAGTCAAAATGTGTTGTGACACGATGTCAGCTGTGCTGCGCCCGCCTGTGCCACTGGCCACAGAAACTGCTGTGCTTTAATTGCATGAAACTCGGGGGCCAGTCAGATTTGTATAGCCCAGACAGCTGAACTCTTAGGGAGCACACAGTTTGGCTAACACTTCAGACAAGCTTGCCAAGACCTACCTACCTCAGAGAGCTGAGGGAATGCAGTCTGTGGGATTGCTGCATTGGCAGTAACATACTGGTAGCACTTTAGGGAATTCTACTCCCCCAGTGTGTGATGGGAACGGGCTGAGCACAAAGCTGCATCCCACAAGGCAATACTGGTTTCAGCAATCCCTAATGGTTCCTAATTTCCCTTTACAGCTAAAAATCTGAAGTAATTAGCATTTGTAACACTGCCCTGGCATAGAAGCCATGCTTGGCTTGCTACTGAGACACATGCAGCTCAAAAGCCACAGGTCAGCCTTGGCTGCATCTCTCTGTTAACAGATTTCATGAGATCCATATACATCCCTTAAGGTACCAGTGTATACCTGCAGTTAAGACAGCCTTGTGTCTTATACAGAACTAGATTAGGTCAAACACTCAGCTTCTACAAGAACTGTCTGTGTGAAACTTTAACTGGAAGCATACACAGAGGGGTTCTTTTTAGGAAAAAAAACCCACAAACCTACTACATTTAATTAACGAAGGACAAAATACAAGACAGGCTTTGCATTCCTGTGTTCAGTGCCAAAACAACTTCTTAATTTTGGTATAACAGAATCCATGCAAAGTGTGTCTTCTCTGATATTCAGCATTCACAGCATCCTAGGGGGTGGGAAGCAAAGAGGAACACAGCTCTAAATACTCCTCTCAATCCTACAAGGAGGTCTCATCTCGCTTTTATATACCAGAAAGAAAGAAGGATTAATTTATTAATGATTGAAGAAAGATCATTTAAACAGCTGCTGTTACCCTAAAATGATTTGTTGATGCACATACAAGAAGCAGGCCAGGGCAGGGGTAGTTGAAACAACTTTGAACTATTTGTGCTCATTAGCCTTCTGCGCTTGTTACCATGGTTATTGTAGTCAAAATGTTAACTGGCGGGGAAGTCTGCTAAAACAACAAACTTTGAGCAAATATTGCAGTATGTTTTTAGATAGGAGTGTTTCCAGTACTTGTGCAGGAAAAGAGTTTAAAACCAAAGATCTCCCAATCGGTGAACTGAAATAGAAGTTATTCTCTGTATCTGATCATCACTGCTTGTTTTTTTCACACAGAATAACTAGTACTTCAAACAATATCAGCAAACAGTTGACACTGCAGTATGCTTGCTCGGTCAATGAGGATAATGGGTAGAAACTCGAATCTGTGCAGACTTGTGAATGAAAAAGGAAGTCCCCGATGCAGAGATCTTGAAATCTAGCTTGTACGAGGTCACCCTCGGTAGAAAAACTAGGTAATCGGAAAGGCAGGCATTTCTTAATACATGAATGTTAGTTCTGGCTCTTCAGCAGACTAGCTACCAGCTGGCTTGCACAGCCACCATGAGCACCTCTGAAGGAGGCGAGCTTGAGCCTGCTGCCAAGTCCTGGGAAGAAGGGGAGGAAGGGTAGATCTTTACTGACCTCTGATTAAAAGCAATAAGGGCTTGTGTGGTACAGCAAAGAGAAGTCAGAGATACAAAGGAGCAGCATGATGTAACCTCAGTGTCAAAGCCAAGATGACGATTTTAACAGCAGCTGTATGATGATGTTGAGCCCAGCCAGCAATAGATTATAGTAGTCAAAAATAACATTTTTCTGCAAAACAGATCGCATGATATACTATAAAAACTTCAGCAGCACTTTGCACATATAAAATTCTCCAAGCATGCAATAAAATCTTCCAAGTATGCAATCTTTTTCATGGAAAGTATTTCTGAATCATAAAACTAGTGGAGCTATACCATGGTGAGTGACATGTTTCTTTTGAAGCTCTTATATTTAGCTATTCCCCCTAACAAACCGTTCCTAGATTTGAACCTATTTATATTTCTACTCTCAATTTGGGCTCAGAGCCTTCAGTTTTTCCAGAATTCCAATTTTAATAGCGTTCCTTTCACTCAAAAGAAAGTGAAAACAAATAGTTTCCAGAAATGGTTCGATGCTGTTCATGGGCTGAGGCCAACTGAAGCCTACATTTTTTGTCTTGAGCTGTTAACCTGCTACTGCCTTGAAATCATTTGAAGTGCAGTATATTTATAAGCTGGTCACTGGGTTGTAACAGAAAGGGTTACCCAAGCCCTTCCATACAAACCCAGTCATCTCTTTGGGTTTTTGTTACAAGGATAATAAGCTAAAGAAGCCCATTAACAGCTATTTTGAACAAATTAATGAGAGTTAAATATACCCAGCCACTCAGAGCAGCATGATTCATTCATAAATAACACCCAAGTCATTGGCTAAGGTCCTATTTACATAAGTTAATGAAATGATCACATTTACAACAGTGTGATAGTTGCAGCAACATGCAAGAACAGAACCCTAGCCTATGTTGTTTGACAGGAAATTAAAGAATAAATATAGAGACATGGTGGGTTTGGGAGACTATAAATCAGGTTGGTCCAAGATGGCCAGTGTGGCTGTGGGAGCTCTGGAGCTTTGCAGGGGGTTCCTGCTGCTGACCTTCACAACACTCTCACCGGTGCTTAGGAATTTAAGCCATTCCTATCTTCTGCCATAAAAAGTCCAAAAATCTGCTTAACAAGGTTGCAGCGTTAGCTTTTGGTTTTATGTCATGTATCCTTATAGCAGAGGTACTGTTGGAGCTGGCCCCTTTGTTTCGAAATAAAAGAAATAAAAGAATTAGTCTCAAGGTGAGTTTTGACAGTAGTTTGGTAAGTCAGTAACCTGGAGTTTGTAATAATGTGGAGGTCTAGCTACTAAAATTCCTGCCCAAATCCATCTTGTTGGTTTTGTGCCTTCTTCTTCTTGTTTAAACAAGAAATGAGAGAGTGAGCGAGCTGGAATGTGGAGCCAGCTTTTAAACTGTTTGTGATTTATGAAATCCCTATTACTAATGTTCAAAAGGACAGGGTTTGTAGGAGTGGCAGTATCCTCTCCTGGAACAGCTAACACTGTTGGGAACAAAATGGCAAACTTTCCAGTTCGCAAGCTCTTCAGGAGGTGCTGGTCAGGGGAAGTGCATAGTATTGGACTGCTGGGTCAGCGTGCAGATGCCTAGCTGGAGAACGCTGCTGCTTCACAATAGTCATGACTGGTAGCTTAAGAGATGCTAAATAAAAAGAAAAAATATTATTCTATCATTTTATTAATAGGAGTGTTCTATTCATGTTTTATCCCCAACCTTGCAATTATTACAGGTGGCATAAGGATATGTTCACCTGCAGCTGCATATCAACAAAACCACCCATGTAAGGCGTAGGCTGTACTTGAGATGTACAAAATCAAGTGCCTGTCAAAATGTACCCTGATTTATTGGTGGCAGAACATGCATGGCTAAAAATATTTTTGAATTAAGACATCAGAAGTTGTTTGCTGTGACCTTGTGGATCAAGACAAGCAGGTTTTGCTGGAGTCCAGTACTAGAAAATCCATAATAACATAACCTCATGTGATAAGTTTTCCTCAAAAAGTGCATACTGAAAAACTGTTTTCAGTGATGTATAGAATACAATCATGTACATGAAAAGAAAAACTACTTCATCAGCTTTAGCTGTCTCTTAAGTGTAGGGAAGTCCTTGCTTCGTGCCAGGGAGATTTTGGCAACTACAGTTTTACTTCGGTTCAGATACAGGCTGTTAGTCATAGTTTTCTCCCCCTTCTCAGAGAACTTGTGTGTTCATTTGTGTCCGTTTTATCTGAGTCAGCTGTAAGCTAAAATGAATGTTTTCAAAATTCATGGATCTATCTGATTTTGATGCCAGAATGGATTATTAGATACTTTGATCTAACTTCCTGTCTAACATAAACCAGAGTTTGAGACAGAAAAACATACAATCCTGATTTGAAGATACCAGGCAGGTCCTTTGCTTTTTTTTGGTAGTTTATTTCATAGGTTAATAACTTTGTTTTTACAAAAAATATTTTTAAAAAATCATTATTTCTAATTTGAATATATCTGACATTTGATTGTGGCAGTGCATTCCCTGATAAATTAAAATACCCTGCAATACTTTCTGTTTCCCTCCTGTGAAGATGTTTAAGCACTGCAATCAACTGTTTCAGCCTTCTTTTTATAATCTGAAAAGACTGAGCGAACGAAACGGATGACAGTGTAATAGTGATTCCTGCTTTTCTGGCTAAAACTCCCACCTTACAAGTATTTCTTGGTGTAGCAAGTTCATATAGTGGCAGGTTGAAGAGTTATGTGGGCACTTTTTGTACCCACATTAGGTTACAGTCCCTGCTTTCTGAGCTGTGCATTTGATGCTTCAGGAATGCCAAGTTCATATCCCTGAGATGTTCCACCTCTCTAGAAAAAAGCCTGGGATGAACCCTCTGGGTTTCAGTCCCTTGTTTAGGCAGTGTTAGTCCTTACTTTGGTCTTTCTACTCTTTCTAACATTCTTAGGATTGCCCTTGTGGGAGCTGCTCGCTGTCCTGTGTAACATTGTACAGGGTATACATGGGAAGACCTGCCTCCTAGTTGTGCCACCTGCGCTGGGTGCCTAATACAAGGTGACACGACGGCCCTGGCAGAGCTGATGAGAGCCATGGTACCGGCTAATGTACACAGTGAGACAAGGTGTGTTAGATGTGCTTTGTTCTGTACATGTAACAGTGTAATTTCTGGTTCACAACACCACCTCAGATGGAGGGTGTTTCTCTTAAAGACTGCTTTTCTTTTGCAGGTTGCCAAAATAAAAAATATCCCCAAAGTTAAGCACCCTCTGGGGAGGACACAGTACCCATTTTAGGCAGCATGAGGCTCATAACTGTGCCAGGGTAAAACAAAGTGCTTAAGACATCTTAAATCAGCTCTAGACAAGTGCCAGGTAGCTTTCAAGAGGATTAATGTACAAATTAATGGGAGGTAAATGCCTTGAAATTCTGCTAGAGAAGAATCAAGTATAAACACACTGAGGTACACTTAAAACTTGCCTTATCATTTAGTGATTAATCCAATTTTAAGTCGCAACTCCAATTTTTGGACTCAATGACTAAAGCAAACATTCCTTTTCCTTCAAGGCTTTATTAGAGATTTATAATAGTGTAATACTTTCTTTACTATCTTGATCTTTACACACTCTTGTACAGCAGAATCATCTAAAAATTCTTCCTATCAATAAAGGGTTATGCTCTGTCACAGAAGAATGAGACAGTTATGTGCTCCTATCTATAAGAATTCTAGTAAATCTAACCTTTACTCTCAGTCATTATAAATGAAGCCTTCAGGGTGAATGTTCTTCTTGACGCCACTAAAGGAAGCAGAATAACTATACTGTAAACTACATACCATGCATGTTTATACAGGACTTTAAAGTGTAAGGCAAACAGTTACATATGCTATAAAGCCATTCTCCGTGTTTTATCAAAACCCACCTATGTTTTCTGTCAACACTACTGGAAAGTTTTCTTTACATTCAGTATTCTGGTACACCCATATTTCTTAAACATGCTATATAAACTACAAAGTAAAGATCTGACACATATTTTGAAATTGATAATATGCTATCTAGCCATAAATAATATTTTCTTCTATAAAACAAATGTTGCATCAATTTAATTTATTTGTAAACTTTAATGGCTGTGTGGGATGCTGTTAGCAACAATTTTGGCAAATTTACCATTACAGTGATGGCTACTACTGCATAATTGCCTAGAACAATGCAAACCCCTGTACTCTTATCGAAAATCATAGTTGCTATTGGATTGTACTAAAATTTCGGAAGGTCTGGGCAAGGGTAGCTGCCAAATGGCTGTGGCTTCTTTACTTTGTACCTTTCTATTAGCGCTGATCACAGGAATTTCACAAAAACTGTCACAGCGTTCTTCACAGACAACCTTTGCATTTGGAAAAAAATCTGTATTTGGCCTAGGGTAGTGCTGGTAATATTCTGTATGCAGTGCAGAGCCATCAGGTGGGGTCTCTTGAGATTTTAGGGATTGTGGGCACAAAGCAAAACTTTTCAGTAGCATCCCTACAACAGGAGGACTCTAAGAACCACTTGTCTTGATGTTGCCTTGCTGTGAAGGGTAAACTGAGTCTCACCTAGACCAGTATGAAACTACAACAGTGCTGTATCAATCTAGCCATACTGGCTAGCAACACCCTTCCTTCATTTTCTGTCTGACTACTCCCCCTCTTCTGTGGGAATTAATCAGACAAAAGTTTTAATTTAAGTTTGAAACCTGTGCTTTATGTTTGTTCTTATTTACTGAACTATTTTCTTCATTGGCTTCAAGCAATGAAGTAAATTTTCCCCTCCGTCCAAGCTGGCCAGTACAGACCTTATCACTGCCATTCTGCACAGGGCTTCCTAGCTAGAAATGCCATAAAAGAATGTGAAAATTGCCTCAGGGCCCATCATAGCTCACGGCCAAGATGAAGCAGAGGGCTGTTAACACTTCGAAGCAAAAGTGCAAACTTTTCCTAGGGCAGGTTGTGGGGCAATTTTGTTCACTGATTACTCAGACCTTACGATAAATCAGTGTGGCTGAGCTTGGTGTTTTCAACTTATCACAGAGCTATATTATTCTTCATATTTCTAAACAGCTTTTAAACACATAATACCTCATGAGTGTAAAACGGTATTTGGAAGGAAAATGTAGGTGATCTTGAAGATCTCCAAATCTCTTAATTTAGGGTTAGACACAGCACTTTTGTCATCAGCCTCTGTATGCATCAAGGAAGGATTAACCTGTAATTAAGAAATGGCCTGGTAACTGTTTTCTGTCTTTTCTTTCTTTCTTTAAAAGAAAAAACTTTCTTTCAGGGAAGAGTCAAGGGAGAGGGAGTAACCAATGCCTACAACTGCCAATTTCAAAAGTTCAAAAACCATGGGCTGGGCCCCAGAATATGCCTGCTGGCTTTTATTCTTGTACTTGCTTTGTATTTTCCCAGCATTTCTCTTTAGCCTTGAGAACTAGAAAGCAATTCTTGCCTAATCATTTGTCTCTGTGAAACTGTGACAGTAAAAAGCACTTCTTAAAATAGTACTTTATTTTGCTGCTTGCGCCCTACATAGGAGAATGCCGAGGTCATAGTCTAACTCTCACAGAGTAGATTCATTTTGTGTAATAATGACCATCATCTATGTAAGTTCTGACATATTGCTTATTAGGTAAAGTACTGAGCTATTGCACTGAGTGAAGATCAGTTATTAGTCAGTGGAAGTCTTCTGTATCAGTTTAGTCTCAAAGTTTTTTATTACTTTACTTTGTTTTTTTTCCTCGCATAATTTTTAGTCTGGAAATTCTGTCTACTTAGGAGTCCTTAAGAGAGACGTCTGTTGTTTGGGTTGAAATCCTGGCTCTGGTGACGTCAATGGAAAAAAACCACCCATTGACTTCAGCTGGGTCAGGATTTCTCCCTTGTGGTTTATGAATCTATTGATTTTAACTAAGGCTGTAGAGCCACACATAAGTGAGAAACAAACTGCAGAAAAGGAGCAAATGATCAAACTCTTCCCCAAAACAAAATCCTGGAGTGTCTCCGGTCTCAGCAGCACCTGCCTCATGATCTCATTGACACATCTGCATTTCTCTTTAGAGGAGACAAAAGCACTGCACAGCACAAGCTATTCCTTAGTTTTTGATAAATCTTATAAATAAGATGCCTATGCACGGTATAATCACCCCTCAGTTGGGAGCATGAGCTTTTGAGCTTTCGAGCTTTCTTCTAGCATCAGTCTTATTGGACACCAGAAGACAGATCCCATCCTGCATGCTGACAGTCATGTAGCAAAGTTACTTCTGAGTAGCTTCCAAGCTGTGAACTTGATGTTTTGATAACACTTGGCCTTGAACTTTCTAATATCATAGTTAGTCAAATATACTTCATTGTTCTTGGTCACTGAAACTCTGCTTTCTGTTACTGGTGTTGTGAAATAATGATGCTTCTGCCAAGAAGGCGAGGCGCTGAGACCTGCTGGAAGGCGGGTTACGTTAACATTGAAGAAGAAGAAAAAAAAGCATGGCTCTTTATGGTAGTGAAAGTCTGTGTGGAGCCTGTTTGTTTTCCAAAGGTAAATTTTTTGAGAGGACTGAAGAGAACAACCTCCTAAACTTAGTATTCGATTTTTTAAATTATTTCCTCCTGTATCACTCCTTGGGGGGGAAGGGACTGTATCTCCATTTTAACATTGCACTCATTTAAAAAAAGGTATGTTTGGGGGTAACATCTTGTTATCAATGGATTGTCTCCTTGCTGTCATTGTGGCCATGCTGACAAGTGAGCTGCTTGATGAGAATTAGGCATCACGAAAAGCTGCCACTCCTACAATGTCCTAATAAATTAAATTAATCAGGAAATCCAAGAAGGGTCTGCTTGGGAACAATCATTGCTATTACTGGGCAGCTCTGTATTTGAAAGTCATGAGACACCCTGTTAGGTCCTCCAGTAGTTTTTGGTTTTTTCTGTAAATGCAGTAGGTTGCTGTTACATTATCAGGTTAGGATCTACTGAGATCTATGAGGATCTACTGCTCCACCTTGTGGTCTGGAAAAAGTTTTTGTTATTCTATTCTGTAGAGTGGTGTGTCAGAAAAAGTCTGGCCTCTCCCCCTTTTCTTATTAAGCTGGAATTTAACTGGAACCAGTATTATACTTTTCCTTGAGATACGGATCTTATGGGCAAGTATTGTGTTGTCACTTTTGGCATGCTTCAGCATAGACATTGCAAGAGGTGTTTGATTACAGAAGAGAAAAAGAGAGAAAGAGAAATAAAAGTTAAATCAATGGAGAGTGCTATTCAGTACACGTAGTGCAGAAGGTGCAGAATAAATTATAAATAGCTAGCAAAAAATAAGATATGCAATACTCAGCTGCTTTTTCCAGTAAATACACTTGGCCCATGCTAACAGCTTGTTTGTATGGTCAGTGAGGCAATCAGATAGGGTGTATTCTTCCATGCTGCCAGTAGGCCAGAAAATCAGTGGCTTCCCACAGTTCTGCAGATTTCAGTAACGATGAATGCTATGCAATTACCCAGCCACAATCCTTCCTGTACATCAGTGCCACAAAAGCTGTTTCTCAAACTAACTAGAGTACCATACCAAGACATGGCTTTTTACTCACTCTGTCACTAATTGCAGTGCTTGGAAATTATGCAATATTTTTCTCCAGCTCTGAAATAAAGACTGTAAAGGAGTAATATTCTTCTGCTGTTGAAATCAAAACTCCCGTGTACTTCAGTGGGGTGGGATCAAACCAGTACTGCTCGTCTGATGCTGGGTTTGCTCTAAGGAAGCAGTCTATAGCAAAGCAGTCCAAGAAAGGCTTTATATTTGTGCAGTCTACCACCGCCGGTCTGGGAGTGTTGATTCTATTTTGGACTTAAATTGGTGTATATTCTTAAACAATTGTAATAGCCAAACAATAACAACCAGTTAATACCTACATGAAGAGCACAGATTCTGCAGTCACTTATGCTTTTGGAAGTGAGTGGCTGTGCTCATAAAGTCTTAAAGAGTAGGAGCACTGGAAAAATTACTGTTTTCTAGAAAAATACTTATTGTATAATAAGGGCAGCTTGTAGGTACTGCATACCTACAATCAGAACAGTAGTCATAAAAACATTAATTGACTGGTAGAAGACAACTGCCTGCCCAGTCCTGTCCAAGTTTTGTTTAGTAATATGTTATCGCGGAATTCCATGCACTGGAAAGTTGGTAGTGTGCTTTGGATGAATATGAGTGTAAAGAAGTATGTGGCTTATGTAGTCAGACCTCCCTGCTGACAGCTTCTGTTTCTGTTCTCCGAGTGGTGTACTGTGCTGTCACCTTTGTCATGCCTCAGGAGAGAGATTGCAAAACTTGTTTAAATAGAGAATAGGGGAAAGGAGAAGGAAGAGTGAAAATAAAACAAAGGATAGCTTTGGTAAGTAGTGTAGAGGTTCTTTCCTATGGTCTCTGTGAAGAATAATATGCCAGAAAGCAAGGAACTGTGTCTCTTCCATTCCCCCCACCTCCTTCCCCCTTCTTTACGTAATAAAGGTTTCAAAATCTGTATGGCTAAAATTAAGTCTGTTGAATCAATACAGAAGTTAAGATGCTGAGTTATACTGCGGTTATCTCTCCAGAATTTCCATGAGAACAGGCATTATTCCGCATTACTGGGGGTCTAGGCAGTTTCGGTGCCGATTTCCTGAAAGAATCAGATATCCATCTTTAGGAAGTCAAGTTTCGAGTGTCAGTAAAGCCTTTCATTTGAAAGTATTCTGACCTGGCAGCAATGCATAAGATCTGCACAATTAGGATGAAATCTTGCCATGAAAGGTTCAAGACTTAACTGGGAGGCAGGGAGAATGAAAGGGGAAGATTAAGGAGCTGTAGCTGGAGGAGGGAATTACAGGTTGTCAAGACACGGGTAACAGGCTACTAACATGAATCCTGTGTCTCGAAATGCCCTGAGGAAGGGAAACAGAAGCTTTATAATCAGTGTGTTATTCCTGGAATCTTTATGTACTCTTCAGTGAAACTGGATTGGGGCAGTGGGGCTGTCCTGAATACAACTTATTTCAACTTCATGAAATAATAATATTATTTATAGTAATAATAATGATAATGATGATATCACATTTCAAGTCAAGAAGTCGAGTCAGTTGCAAGATTCCCCCAAATCCATTGTCATGGTTTTGTATATTCTATATGAAGGGTATATACAGAGAGAATGGAAAGTACTGAAAGATCTAGAACTGTATTACAAAGACACTCCATTTAAATTTGTCTCCTGCCTTCTGAATTACAATATTTTAAGATAAATATATCTCTACATATAGAATTTATTTCATTATGGTTTACTATTTTGTAATAGTGCTAAGAGCAGTTAGGAACAACATCATCTAGTAATTACAATGTGTGTAAAAGCTATTGGGTTTACAGTGCAAACTGACATTAGAGAGCCATACTACTGTTTGTAACTATTTAATTAATTGGTTAACTTGGGACAAAGGCTTTAGGACTGGCAGCTGCTGATCTGCTTCCCATTAGACATAGCAAAAATGAAGGCATGAGCTATTTGACGTTGCTCCTGAGAACTGCTCAAAATTCTTTAAACCATTTGTTTCCATTTTAATTCACAGCAAGAGGTTCAGTAATTTGTGGACTGATCTTAATCATCACTTCCCTCACAGAGTATCTAAACACTCACTAAAGCTGTGTGTTCCCTCTGATTTTATGTGTAAGTAGGTGCATTACCATTCTGTCTCATATTGGTCTAAGTATCGGAAGAAAAGTATCTGTCTTGAAAAAACATCTTTAGACCGCTGGGGCTGTATTCACGTATTCACTGGACTGATGGACAGGTTTGTGATATTTTGCCAAACGATGAGAGGGAAATTCTGCCCCAAACCCATGTAGACCATGTCTCAGTCTCCCTAGAGATATTTTGATTTCTTCAGTAAACAAGGGCTGTTGGCTGCTACACTCATAAAGCGGCCTTTCTATTTTCCATTGCTCCCAGCAAATTTAATAAAGAGCTTAAGAGACGTTAGTGAGAAAACAGACTAGAAACAGAAGAAGCTTAAGTGCCTGCTCTTTCAGCTTGAATGAGTATCCAAAACCTGAGATCCCTACCCAAACTATAAGAAACCCCTGTATCTGTTTTAATAGGTGTTACTGTGAACTTAGAAGGATTCTTCATGTGACTTTCAGAATTTACTTGTCCAGGAGGGATATATATCCTATTGGAATGGCTTTCTAGGGATATTTCAGTACTTCAGTTTCCTGGCAGAATGGAGAACAGCAGGAATGAAGGTGGGGGGTGAGGGGAAGGGTGTGGGGAGGTGTAGAAGGGGGAGGAAGACCTTAGGCAGAGATTTTAGATTTCCAAACAATGGAACTAAGTTTACTACTTGATGTCTTTTCTGCCTGTTACTTTATAATGAAGTGTTTCTGAGTGGTAATCAAAATGTGTTCATTCAGCATGCTTAGAAAGAGGCATCTTTGCTTTTGTCAGAATAGCTCATTTGGTTTACACTAGCATTTTTATTGTCTTGGGAACATGGAGAAGCAAAGGTGGAAAACCAGTTTTGGTGACTGATTAGAGCACCCCTTAGATCCCTTCTGAATGCTTGCCCCGCATTAATCACAGGATGGTTCTCTTAAGGTGGAACATCAAGCTAAAGGCTAGAACCTTTCTATGCTTGTATATCTCTAGAAACTTCGTAAAATTATCAATCTAAGTGTTGCTAGAACTGTTCAGGAACACATAACCTTTCTCCTCAGCCAGGTATTCAGCTGAGAGTCCATATAATGTAACATTTATATATTATTTCATGGCACCTTACCGAGTCTGAAACTAGAATTTTAGAATTAGTGAAAGATTTGGGTGAGAAAGATTCAGTTCTTATCAACTGTTCATAATGCTTTGTAGGTAGTAGGTATATGACATAGTACCTTACAACACTGCAGACATGCCAGTTCTGAAGGTTTATTTTGCGCAGCCACCAAGACATGCAGAGGAGCACAGGGAATTCCAGGGAAGTAGCTGGCAACTGGCATGTGAGCTGTAGTGCCGGTGAGCCTAGGTGAATCTATGCTGTGTATATTCCAGGTGATTAGTGGCTGATCAAGGGAAGGAAAGAGGAGCGATGAAGTCATGTGGGAAAGGGAAGAGAGCAACTGTGAGTTGGCCACTGAATCCAGCTCCAGGGAAGGAGGTACTGTCACACCACACAACTGAACATTGTCCCCAGTGTCACATGATGCCCGGGAGCCCAAAGCTCCTGGCCACAGTGTGGAGATCAGCATAACAGTTTAACCCCCCTGAGGCCACTGGTTTGATGTGCTAGCGGGAATTGCAAACCCCTTGTTAGAAAACTAAAATCACTAGATTTGCATCTAAACTTTGATTGATTGATGAGTCAAACTCTTGGCGTAGGCTTTGCAGTGAGATTACTTCAAAGCCAATTTATTATTATCATCATCAATGCTATTTTGGAATGTAAACCTTGATAGTACAAGGCAAAGGTCATCCACCCTTGAAGGGTAAAGTGCCAGTTTATATTCTTTCTCAAAATAGTGATTAAATTTGGTGGCAGACACTTGGCAAAACACAGGGGGCAGAGCCTAGTAGACAGGCAGGGTGCTGCTGGTCAGCATCATAGCTGGCTTTTGGAGAAGCGGTGTGCTAGGCAGGCTCACAGCTCTGCGGGAGGTGATCCTTTCACAGGTGCCATTCTCACTGTGCTACAGCTCTTGGCTCCTGCCTTTGTGCTGGCCCTGTGTGGGGATATTTGGATTTGGTTGTATGCTGCCTTTTGTACCTCTGCTGTGTATTGCTAAGTCCTGCAGTACAGCTTGTGGAGGCATGAATAGGAAAGGGAGCATTAGGATAAATTGTAAAATACTACTGTTCTAAAATGTACAGATTGCTCTAGGACTGTTCTTTGAAGCAAACAATTTCTTCTACAAATACTGTGGTATAAAACCACTTTAAAATAATGCTTTAGAGGCAATTAGAAGTGTATATTATGATAGCTAAAGAATTGTTAATATTTATCTGCAGCTACTTGGAAATTCATTAAAAGCTTAATCTGATTCTTCTGATACACCAGGTCTCCAGTGACTAATCCGACAATGACATGCTTCATAATGATAGTCTGAACATGACTGACCTTGCAAATTGGCTCACAGAAGTACTTTATGTTGGTAAATTCTTTTTCCACAAATTTCAATGGGAAATATTAATTTTGCCTATGACTGTGCAGGCAAACAGAACAAAAATGAGCATTACTACTGAAAGTATCCCGTACAAAAACTACAATAGCTTTGTTAACTGAGACTGAGCATCATCCTCCCCCACTGTGAGCACATCAGTTAATCATACTAGGCATTACTCAACTTCATTTGACATCAGTAAAATTTTAGATGTAATTCAAATATCAGGGTAAATCTTTCCCTAGGATGACGAGAGTCTAATTTTAATGCTCTTCTTATTTTTTAATTCAGCATAGCCTCTTACAGAACTGGGGAGCACTTAAAAGGTTGGATGTGTTATAAAGACTTGTTTTGAGTACATTGATGTTGATCGCTTCCGGACAGAGTCATGCAGCTGGGGAGTCTCTTTTTAAAAAAAAAGAAAAATGGGCTCTTGCCAGAAATGAGTTATAATGAGGACACAGCACTTGTGAGAATAGCCAGTAGACATGACCGTAGTTGATGATTTCTCCAGTGACATACCCTGCTCCTTGAAACCCTCTCAAATGAACTGCACAAAAAGTATTTGATTTGCTGCAAACACCGCTTTTCCTTTCTGCTGTGAGAAGCAGTCAAATACGTGTGAGTTGTGGTGCTTATTGATCAGCCAAACTGATGAGGCAATGTTTGAGAATTTCCCTCTTCTGGAGTGTTGCATTATCTGCTTCATAAGAGCTTGCAGAATTTTACCATCTGTACAAAGCCTTCCTATCATCTTAAAAGTAGTTTAGAGCACATAGCAGGCATATCCTGCTTCACAGAAATCAGTGAGGGCAAGATCTCATCCAGTCTGTTCATACTAACTGTCCTGAAAGTTTTCTGTGGCCTGTTTCATAGTATAATACAGCCACTAGATCTGTCCCTGCCCTTGTAAGGCAGGCAAGTCCTATGGAAGTAGGTAACTGATACAAAAAATAAACACTCTAGCTTTTTAGACCTTACTAAAGATTGGGGATTTTTTTTTTTAATAGGAGAAGAATGTTTCCAAAAATCACAGTTGTTCACAGAAGGGTTACATTCTGCCATCTATCTTTGTGCAGAAGTCCCACTGGGGTCTCTCAGCAGGCTACTCCCAAAACACAGATGTTTCTGGCTATTCATTCAGCATTTCAGTGCTGCTGGATGCTTCTTTCTCTCTAGCTTTTACTGGGAGCTTGTTAAAAACACAAATAGGTTTTTTTTGTTAACACAACTGGTGCTGTCTCCAAAGTTACCTAATATAAAAAAGTCCATCTAACTACCACTGGGTGGTGTATGCCTTGTCTAAGTGAAACTCACTGAAGTAAATTATCAGGAGTTTTGTATGTGGTAATCTAACCCAATAATCTAAACCGAGATCTAACACAAAAGCCTGTATGTCTAATTTTTAATCAGAAAATTTCCCCGGAGTTTATCAAAGAAAGAAACTCAAGGGTTTGGCTAGTAAGAAGGTGGGGGTGTATAATGCATCCATGTCCTTGAAAATTCAACTTAGAATGAAGGAATACAGGGTGTATTTATACTTTCCTTCTGAGTTCCTGTAAGTTCTCATGCTTTATTGAGAACCACCTATTTTTACAAGCATGGAAAGGCCCTTACTGTGTCTGCTGGCATCTTAAATTAATTGTAGCCAGTCTTAGGAACATAACAGTCCACACGTCACCCATGTCACTTTTTTCAGATGTAAAAGGCAATGCCATTTTCTACCACTTCCATGTCCTTCATGCTGTTGTTCAACATTTAAAGAGCATTTGTAGAACCTTTGTGGGTGTAGATTCTGGAAGGATAACAGAATTTCTTTTTGCTAGATAGCACAAGCTATGCTGAAAACAAGTGCTAAAATACCTTAGTGGCTTAGGACTTACGGTGTTGCAACATGCTTCCTTTCCACTGCCAATTCTGTATCAATCTCTTAAAGATATACAGGTTCATAACCCACATTTGACTATCTTTGTCTGAAGTCAGCTCTAGTTAAGCTGCTGAGGCTGAGTAATTAATGAGACTTTCAGAATAAAGAGAAACTGAGTGAGGAAGAAGAAAGGAAACCTTTTTCCTTCCACTGATTTACTTTCTACATGCCATCCAAGTTTAATCTGTTTTGGTTTTTTCCTTTATCTAGTAGCTCCTTATAAATACCAATAAATATTACAAGCATCTTGTAAAACTTTTTTAAAGAGTCTGAGCATGCTATACCAGAATAGAAATGCCACCAGATTTTGTCTCTTTAGCTTGCTTGGCAGTCCAGCAAAACTACTAAGATAATGAAATTAAATTTTCTCTATATCTATTGGTACTTTAATTTTATTATGTTTTCTGTATGGAGATACATAAGCCAGCAGCTATATGAAACCCATTGGATTATTCTTTTGAGGTAGCAAAACTTGTTCTAGTGCTAAGAAGGTTCCCTCCTGCAGTAACAGTGTGGGGGAAAAAACCAAAATATGTTTAAGAACATCTGTGATTTAGGACTGGAAAGATAGCAACAAAATCCAACAATATCCCATAGCTCTGCCCGTTACCTCATGTTCTTCGCTCTTGTAGGAAAATTTACCCATAGAGCAAACAAGCTCCCAAACCCAGTTTGACAGAGAAAAGGGACTGAGTTGGCTTGAAACTCAGTACTTCTACAGCCTGAATCTCTTACAGGAATTTCTACTAAATGAAACTGATATATACACACACACACATATATATATATATAGATATACATACTTATATATATATGTCCAACATGGGATGCAATGGATGGAAATATTTAAAGATAGCATAGAGGCAATTGTAAAGAGAAGGAAGAGGGATGTTAACCAGTTCTGAGCTGTATTTCCATTCCCCACTCCTCAGCACAGGGTCTATCCTGGAAATTCTGTCATGACTGATACGCTGATGGCCATAGTCTATCAAACAGCATAGAAAAATAATCTCAGTATCTAGATATGATTAAACTTCATTAAGCCAAACACAATCAAGTTGTAAAAATTAGTTTGCCCCCCTATTAGCCACAGCTGATGTGTCTGTCCAGCTCAGCTGGCTGATGTCCTCCATGAGAACACCTCCTTAGGAAAAGCCCATTGCTGATGCTTTCTGACCATCGGGATTATCCCATCCTGCATTTTATGGTAAAATCAGTCTTTTAAGCACCAGTAAAGGGTGTTGCGATATTATGTATGTTTGGGAATGACATCCTAGGTGTTGACTGAGATGCTTCATACTGCAGTTGGTTCTATATTGGAGAGCAGAGTAAATGAGTTTTATAATCTCTGTATCAGCAAGCAGTTGTCAGTCATTCTATAGACTTCGATAGCACAGGGCCTCTCTGCCTTTGCTTGTAAAGGTCTGATTTCACTTTGATGGTATGGAAGAATTGGTGCACACTTTCCACTGAAAGGTGCCTCTTGTAGCCGTGAGGTAGGTTAGCTGTCTCTCCACTGCAATTTGGAAGTATTTGAATTAAAAGATGCTAATGAAGACCTAGGTTTCTCTAGCTGAACTGACACAAGCTAATACATGGAGACTAAACAAAATGCAAGAGAGATGCAGACCGTCACCTCCTGTGCCTGAGCTAGCAGCAAATTACAAAGGAAGCAGGTTAGGAAATTAAGTGACCCAAAGCATGATAGAAAAGAGTTCAAGCACTCTGGGTGTCACCTGGCGCGATGTGAGATAGTGGATTATATCCCTTTCCATAAAAATTGCGAGATGACCTGGCAATGGTGCATATGTACTGAGTGGCATGAATGATACCCCTGCACCTGACACAGTGGAAGCCTGCTGGGTTCACAATGCATTGTGCTCCTGTAGCATGAATTGGTAGAATTATTTCTGGACATAACGAAACAAGTACAGAGGTTATTTTTCAGTGCTACCTACTTTCTTCAGCCTGCCTGGGTGGTGAGCAGGGAGATTTTCTGACTCCCCTCAGAAGTTTTGGAGGTAATTAACTAGACCAAGTGTTTCAGTACCAGACTTTTCTAATATCCTATTAAGTTCCAAGAACGTGTGTAATTCCATGTTAATTGGTAGGGGTTTTCCCATCCTGCAGTCCTTCTGTCCCCGGAACAAGTATTCTATGCTACAAGTGTGAACCATTAGCCTTTATCACCAGGCAACCCAATTATCAAGACATACATAACTATCTTACAGAACATGCTTTCTATCTCGCAGCTCTCCTCTCTGCAGCGTTCACCATCCGCACAAACAGCCCTCCATCTGCTCGGCAGGGTCTGGTCTTCCTCCGTGTGGTTTGAAAGCACCCCAGGCACCTGCCTGGCTTGCAGATGGTGTTACTCCATCCCAGTGGGGAGTCAGCGCTGACAACAGTGTATTTCAGGGAGATGAAAGGGGATGATGGAGTTAAGGTCTTACTGAAGATGTGCCAGGCAGTCTCAGCTAACCGTAATCAGTGTGTATCTTTTTTTATTGTTGTTGCTGCTGTCATAGCCACAGTGTGCAGCGGGTGAGGTTTTGTTTGTAGCAAGACTCCCACCTACCTGGTTGGGGGGGGGGGGGGGGGGGGGAGAACCGCGAAACTGCGGAAGGGAGGGCAGAAATCCCGATCACACGTTAAAACTGCCCCCAAGAAACCTTTCAGCGGTCCAGCGCTAACTTTTCCGGACGCCGTTTTTCTGCTCAAGTGTTTTTGGTTTGGGTTCCCCCCACCCCCCCGCTGCTATTTTTCTGCGAACGAAAAAAGCGTTAAGCGGGCTGGAGCGGCAGCAGAAGGCAAATACGCCCGTGCTCGAAACTAAGTTGAACTCCGAGGGGTGTGGGAGCGAGCCTGACGGGGACGCGCCGCGCCGGACGGCGGCGGGAGAGCGAGCCCGGGCGCCGGGCTTTCCCCTGCAGCTGCGGGACGGAGGAGGGGATGCCGCCCTTGCGGCGGCGCGGCCTTGGGGTGGGGGGTGGGGGGCCAAGACCTCGCTCGCGGCGCTCTTACCCCCTCCATTTTTGTAGCAGAGGTAGGGGAATCGCCAGACGTTGGCCAGGTCCACGGCGAAGCCGATGACGGAGAGGAGGAAGTCGATCTTCTTGCCCCAGGTCTCCCTGTCCTGGGCGCCGCAGCGCGGGGCGGGGGCGGCGGGCAGGAGGCTGCTGCTGGTGTACTGCACCCCGTTGTGCTCCTTCACCAGGATCAGCTCCACGTCCTTCCTCGGGGGCGGCGGGGGCGGCCCCGCGCGGTCCGGCAAGGGGGCCACCACCGACACTTTGCGGTCGGGCTGTATCTGTTTGTTCATCCTTGCCTTAAACATCCAGAGAGAGCGGGCTGAGGAGGGGGAGCGGGCCCGGCGGGCTGCGGGAGCGCAGATAACGGCAGCGCGCTTCCCGCTGGAGGCGACGCCGCGCCCCAGCCCGCCGGTGTCAGCGCGGCGGGAGCCGGCACGGCCGTAATAAGAGCCATGCAAATGAGGCGGGAGAGGGGGGACCGGGGTGCCCCCGGGGAGCGGGGCTTCCCGCGCCCTTCCTCCGCCGGGGAAGCGGCCGGCAGCCGGGCGCGGCCCCGCCGCCCGCAGCCCCGCCGCCCGCCGCCGCCGCCGCCGCACCTGGGGCGCGCCGCCCCTGCCCCGGCCGCCGCTGGAGACCGAGCTGGAGCCTCCCGGCCCGCGGAGGCAGGGAGAGCGGAGCCCGCACCCTCCGGCCCCGGCCCCAGCTCCTGCTCCGCTAGCGGCCGTTTCACCCCGGGGTTGGACACCTGGGGCTCGGCCCGCCGCAGGGCGCGGGGCGCTCGGGGCTGCTCCGTCCTTCCCGCGGGGCAAAACGCGCGTCCCCGGTCAAGCAATCTGAAAGTGCTGTTAGCAGGCAACAGGTAGAGCTAATTTCCATCGCCCGCTTCCCTTCTTTCGCGGCTGAACTGCGGTGCAGACGCAGCTTGCCCCTGCCTGCTAGCGTGGCATTAGTTAAACAGTGGAATTTGGCTTTTGACATCAGAACCTGGTGGGGTGCAGGTTGAGTGGCAGAGCTGGACACTGCTAATACTCCTACACCAGGACTGACGGATGCCTAGCTTTTTCTTTCCTGGCAAGTACGGGGCTGGTAGGATTCAGTTGGCAGGTTGAGGTATTTGCAGGACAGTAACTATTTGCTGCTATTCCAAATGGGACCTGATTCTTTTACACGTAAAATGAGCAAAGAATTAGCTGGCAGAACAACAGTGATTGGCGCCAAAAGTTGGCTAAATGCAGCTGCAGAAAGGGGTTTTCAGGGGCTCTCCCTGTTACAGCTGAGAGCTGTAACTCTACATTCAGTCTCTGTTACAGGAATAAAATTTGAATGCAAAAAGCAGAAATTGGCTCCCCCTCCCCAGTGGTAAATAGCTTCCCTTCTGCCTGGCGTCAATGAGAATAGGTCAGATCGCAGAGGATTCTCCGTGGTAGTGCAGACTACCATTCTTACTTGCTCTGCTAGGGCTGATAACAGTATTATAATCGTAATATATGAAGAAGTGCTAGTCAGAGTTTGCAAGGAATACCAGGTTCCTCCGCAAACTTGGAACATGAAAAAGAATCCCAGCTCAGAGTTAAAGCTCTCATATTGGCATCTTCCCCTCCTCTCTGTAGTCCACAGACTACAGCGATGCTAGTAAGACAGCTATTGACAATTTGAAAAGTTTCTGCCTTGACAAAAAGCTCTTGGTTCAAGCTCCAGGATCCAAGCTGTGAGGTGGAACCTAAAGCCCTCAGCTGGGTGAAGTATTTGGGCAGTGGCTATACTGTTTCAGAGAAATTGTATGCTTAGAACATGCAGCTTGTATGTTCTCTTTTGGTTACTCCGTGATTTCCTGCCCTCATCTTCACCAAATACACCACATAATACCATTTTCTCTATTCTTTTTGACACCTCATGCCATACATGCTGCAAGTATGTCCCCTGTGCACGGTCATTATATAGTACCCTGTAAACACTCAGTGTTTGCCTGTGCAGAACAACCCATGTTTCTACACTTATGCACAGCTAACACTGCTGCCTGCTCCTCATACCATCCATCAGTCACTGCCCGTGTTAGATGCAGTGCCCCCAAGTATGCCCATGCTCCCCTGCATTTCAGTGAGCCTGCACACCCATTCTCCCATAGCGAACAAAGGACAAGCTCTGTTCTGGGCCTAAGGAGAGCCTCCACTCCCAGCTGCAGAGCCCTGAAGCCCTCCTGCTGACAGACTCACCAGGTAGCACTGAGGATGTCTCTGTCCCATTCCCTGGTACGTATGGGGAAGGAGAAGATGACTGAAGGGGGATTCCTCCTTCTTGGTTCCACCACTCTGGGACTGCAGTCTCTCTGGGAGTTGAAGCTGTAGCCTGGCCAGAAAGGAGCTTTTTAAACCTGGTTCCCCTCACTCCACGTGACTATTACTGCCTTAATAATCTGCACAGACTTCCTATGCTAGGCAACAGCACTCACATGTTGCTTCTGGAAAAATAGGGCCTTGCAAAGGAATACCCTTTTCCCCACAAGGTCTCAATTAGCTGAGCTTGATCATTATGTCTATGGTGGGAGGAATCTAGAAAGCCCCCACTTATTTCCTGAGAGAATTAAGTCACTGTACACATATATATATATATATATGCATTTAGTTCTTGCATGGGAAGTGTGCACAATCTGGTTAATGTAATAGATGCTGCACCCTCAAGGTAAGAAAGTCCTCAATTGGATTTTATAAAAAAGTTGCTTAATCTTGAATCTGTCTGGATCTTGTTATGCCTAATGGAGCCTGACAGCGGGTAGAGTTGAAGTCAGAGAAGGGACTATTGTATTTAGAAACCTCAATGGAGTCAGGCAAGATGGCAGGCTGTTAGGGATAGTCTGCCTTTGATGGGGCAACAGGCTATAATTTACCTAGAAAACAGTCAGGTGTTGCTAGGTTAGTCATCAATTATTTAAATTCTTGTCTATCATTCTCTTTGCAACATATAGGAGAATATGCTGTAACAGAAAGCTGGGATTATCACTCTGATATGTTAGTGTCTATGAAGAGGAAAACACCCCAGTGAAGAACAACTCAGCAGGTGCTTCCAGATCTCCATTTGCTGCTGGTGTGAAGGCTCATTATGCTTGTTGGGAGCAGGGTTTGAGTTCTCCACCTTCAGCAGCACAGCCCTCTGCCACTGATAATATGAACTACAGGAGCTGGCCACAGTCCTTCCTGTGAACCAGGTTTTGAGAAGGGCTGTATCAGTTTCAAATATGTTGGAATTTGCACTTTACAGTTGGTGCATCTGGAAAAGTCTTGCCTCGTGTTATGTCTGATACACTTGATGAGAGAGCTTGGCAGTTGAGCCAAACAAAACAGTGACTGAGAGGGGAAATGATTCTTTATAAATAAATAGAGGTAAATGTCACAGAGGAAAAAAACCCAGCACCAACAATATTTAAACCAAAGGACAAAAGAGTCATGATAAATTTAGTTGGAAAATAAGAAGAGTTCTAACTATCAAAGTAGCAAATGCAGTGGGAACTAGAGGCCTGGGTTTTAGGGTATTGTTTTATGAGCAGGGTTCTATGATGAAGTTGCTCGTGGGAGCTGGGATTTGGACTTGAAGACCCAGGACATCACTTTCTTATTATAATCCAATATATAATGAAAAGACCAAAAATGGGCAGGGGACATATACACCAACTATTTAGTTTCACGTCCTGGTACATCCACTGAAACTCTGAGCTCATTCTGGCCGTGGGGTCACCGACACTGAAAGACAAAACATTTTTCAAATGAAGTGTATAAGCTGAATAAAGTTAGGTTTAGTTAGTCTGTGATAAAAGAAACTTGGGGAATAGCCAGTTGCTGTAGGAACTGGGAACAAAGAAGACAACAGCCTTCTGACTGAATCAATGTTAAAACAATTTCACAGTGATAGGAACATGGCAGTGGCAGGGGTGCTCATCTTTCTAGGTTAGCAGGTAAAGGATACCGTGCTGTAAACTGTATCAGATACCTTTTGATGACAGTAGATAGGTCAGTTCCAGCTTCTTGGACAGGTTGGGCAGGTTTGCTTCGTAGTATCTCTATAATCATATTGCTGTTCCAGATGTAGTGTTTACTTGTTATTCAAAAGCTTTGTGTTGTGTTGTGTTGTGTTGTGTTGTGTTGTGTTGTGTTGTGTTGTGTTGTTAGCAGACTGTTGTCATAGCATCTCTTCCCTAGAGCCAAAGAAATGCATCTCTTTCACTGGGAGGGCCCATTTGGGTTGGTCCAACCCTTCATTTTGACAGTCAGTGTCTTATGCTACAAACTGTCTTCAGACTGAAAACATGTCACAAAAGCACTCCACAAGCTTTTGGTATTCCATTTATGCAAGAATGCCAAGGTCAGGGGAGGCCTCTCTCTGTTTTTTACAACAATAACATTTGTATCAAGTTGCTTGAGATTCTTACAAATACATGCCTCCCAAGCTCATTTTACCTGGGATCTGTTACCCCTGGCATCAGGTGACCTTCTTCAGGGGAGCCATCAGTGTCACGCAAGCAAGTGATCCTGTGGCATCTTTATCATTTTATGACATATAAAATGTGTGTGTGTGTGGAGAGGATGATGTTGAAGTCTAGGAGGTTTATCCTTCACAATTTCAATACTGCTTCCTCTCTATAGGCACCCCTTCTTCACCTCACTTTGGCCTCTATCTAGCTTACGAGCACTTACTGTATTCGAAGTTTATAAATATACTTTGGGACATTTCACACCAGGAGTCATTAAGTTTCAGCTTCAACAATACTCTTTCTCACTACCTGTTTTGAATTGCTAGCTCTTCCTTCTGCTTTAGTGTCAGGTTTATTCTGTCTCAGAGAGAGTTGTATGGGAGCAATTTGCAAAGCTGTGTGTAAGTGGTGTGAAACTGGGAGCACTCCCAATTTCAGTCTGACTGTGCATGAGGTGCGCTCCGTCCTTGTCCCTTCATCTAGGCTTGTGCAGAAGAGAATCCAGGTACAGGGTCAAGAAGGCAGCAAGGGCACACCCTGACCTAGTCCCTACTTTGAACAGTAAGAGAACCAGAATACTTGGGACCCACATGGGTCATCTTGGTTTACCATGTCATGTGTCCATGTAATCTTTCTCTTTTCCAGTTGGAATAAACCTTTCCTGAACAAAAATGTCCTAGCTTTCAGATGAAGACTTACCAATGTTTAGTGGAACAGTAATAATGCCAGGATTATCAGCCAAGTCTTCAATGAGAAGGGGATCTCACTTGCCTTTTTCACACCAGTATTATATGTTTGTCCACAGACAGGTTATAAACACCTAAGTCATTCTGCGCTGTTGTTTCCACATGACAATCCTGTAGGTTACAGAAGAAATTCTTTTTTTCTCTAGTCCTTAAAGACCAGGTTTAACATTTAATTCTCTTTGCCTCCATGCCATTTCTCTTATTCTAGGATTCCTTTTTTTTTTCTGTGTGAGTCCCGTTCTTCACTGATTTAATATTGCCTGCCAACTTAATAATCTCTACATTTCGTTAGCAAACAGGAACATTTGGGTGCATATTATTAATGCAAATATTTAATAAGCTCATTCCCAATAACAGATCTTTCAGGATGGCTAATCTCACTCCAAGTCTGTAATTATCCTTGTAGCACAACATAGTATTACATCCTCTTCAGTCAGTTCCTTTCCTGTCTTAATAATTCTATTTCTCTCCATTTCCTCTGCTCAGACTAACAATTACAAGTGTCATTGTAGCAGCTGCTTTTCTGAAGTTGTGATAGATTAATATCTACCATATTTTCCTTGCTTTTATAAATGGCAGTTATCAGAATAAGGTTCCGGATTAATGTGGCTTCCTTTGGCAAGCTCGTTTTTGCACTGTAGCCGTCTTCTCTGCCTATATGCCTATGAGCAGAATTTGTGAAAAGTGTTTTAACTCGGGAACTCCATGTGGTCACAGGATTGTACGCATCTCCCTGAATCAAGTCTTTTGTAAGGTACGTCGTAATTTCTGTTGTCTAAAGACCCTGAACAAGACACTCGCTTGATGCCCACAGCTAGACTGAGAAATGACCCAAAATATATAATGATATGAAAACTCACTGAATTTCAGTTGATCCTAAGATTACATTTTTTACCGCACAGCTCATGGCAAGGTGCTGGATATTATTTTTCTCCTTTCAAAAAGACTGAACAAAAACCCAGAAGCAATCTGTCCTTGCGTGCTGAGAGGACCTGTCTTTACTCTCGGTGCCAGTCTCTTGCTGATATCTCTGCTTGTACAGGAAGTGAAATATGTCCAGTTGTGCAGGCTGCAAAAAAGACTGAGAATGAGCACTGATACCTTGCTTAATTAGAAAGGTTAATTAGGCTTCTGACCTTAAGTTTATGTACTACGCTGATTATCAAACACATTCAAAGCCAATCTTTATGTAGTCTCATTCATTTTAAGAGGCATCGTGTACCTATATCTGAAGGCACAACAGGACTGAATCTTTTTCCAAATGCACACCAGCTGATTTCGCTGACTCCACTAAAGCCCAAACAAACAGTGAGAACAATTACATTGTTCACTGTTGGTGCTTTCTGCTGGGCCTAATATTAACATTTGGATGAAATTATTTGCTTTGGTATAGAAACAGAACGCCCTTTGTTGCCAGTGAGAATGGTATGCACAGATCTGGAGAATAGATGTGGAAATGAAAGCCTCACTTATCTGAATTCTGTTTTGTCATTTTTGGCTTTTCTGAGAGTACTCAGAAACAAGTGAATTGTGCTCGGTGAAGTTGCCTTTTCAATAAGGGATGGTGTGCAAGCAGCAGCTCACACTACTGTTGCCCAAGGCTTACACTGCAGTTATACCCAAGTGAGAGTTCTGTTGTGCTAGATGCTGAACATTCCTAAGCACAGAAAAGTCAGATTCACCTTACCTACCTAGAAGCAATTAGCTTTCCATTGCTGGTAGCTGGAGAGAAAGTGCTGACATGTCTGTCAGTGGTCCTAAGGCAACCGATTTCCTTAATCTTTTGATATCATGATTCCATTTTTTTGAGACCCCAGTAGCTAATTGAAAAGAGTCTCCTCCAAAGCACTGAACAAGACCACTTCTTTATTTCTTTTAAAAACCAAGTGAATCTGTAAAATTATAAACATTCAAAAGGATCCAAGTCTCATCACAGATATTAGTTGAAGAGTCAGAAATAGTTTAAGGACTTTTGTATATGTTTTGCCTGATGTAATTTTACACATTCATCTTACAGGTGTTTTTACCTGATCACCTCATGTGTAGGTTTGAATGAGTTTTACTTATTTTTGCTGTCCAAAGCCTCTGAAGTTCTATAGCAACAGGTCCATATAAGTACTTAAAGTCGTGAACTGATTTAGCACTTGGAAACCTCCAGTTGCCCTCATTTGTAGCATTTATCCAAGTGCAGCACCCAGTAGCAAATTAGCTTCCCAGCTAACATTGACTAGTTTGGACAGTTATAAGTAAATTGTTTTTGTTGAGCTGATTGTTTTAAAATTAAGCCTCCAAGCACTGAAAGAATCAGCAATGCCGAAGGAGGCTCAGAGCCTGTCTTCAAAGTTATGACAAGTCAGGCACTTGGCAGTTTTCACAATGACCTATATTTTAATATGGGCTATTGGATTATTTCTAAAGAGGCTTCTTAGCCATAAAAGAATTATGCTCATTGGCCAGGCTGTGGCAAAAATACAATTGAATTAAGGATTGAAATAATTTAGGATCCAGCTGGACAAGTTGTCCCTGCGGCTGAGCAGTAGCAGATGTATCAAGCATTGGAAATTGCACAGAAAAAAAGGTATAATTGATCTAAGGTAACCTCACTACTTTGTATTAAATAAATCAATGCTGATAAGCTGAAAGGTTAGAAGCAAGAAGCTGAATTGAAGGAAGGTGGACCTGGGAAAAAGCAAGCCTAGGTAAAACAGGTAGGGCCTGTGGCCACTTGAGCTCTGTAAATACACTGGCTACGAGTTTCCAAGTCAGCAGGAATGCTGGGGAGCGTTGGGGGAGAGCGGAGGAGTGATACCAGACTGCACATCCCTGCAGAAGGGACACATTTTCTAAGTGGTAAAAAAATTTATAATTGGCCATCTCTATATTAATTTGTGCATCTAAAATAATTGGTCACTGAAAACCATAGGTGACCCACAGTCCTCACTCTGACAGACGTATGTACCTGTATGTGTCGTTGCATTTCAGCTCAAGGATTGAAAGGGAAGGCTGTGCTGTGACAGCCACATTACACAGAGCAGTTGATCCTCTAGGAGTGCAACATGTGTGTGTGTGGAAAAAGAAGTAGGTAAAACCAAAATGTTGGCCAGTTATGTAGGATACAGTACAGTCCTCTTGGGGACACCCAGTGCCTGAACACGAGCAAATGGAGCAGTACTGGAGTGGGAGGCTATAGAATGGAGTGAGGAAAAAAGTATTTTTCAAGCTATATCTGTTCTTCAAAAAGTCAGAGACAAACTTTTCACAGTGAGAGCAACTTCAACTAATCTCATGTATGTATTTAATATAGATAGAACTACTGAAAAGTAGTAGAAGAGAGGATTTCCCTGTTGTTACTCACTTAACTTCTAATGCCTTTTCTGTGTTTCCAGACTAAGCACAGATGGTTTCATAGGTGTTAACCTTGTTTTGCAAAGAATGAAAGGGTAAGTACTTGCATTATTGCTTTGAGTGTGCCTATATTGAAGTGAACTTATACTTGCATGACTCCTGTTGCTTTGGGTGTACATACATTAAAGTGAACATATCCTTGCATGACTATTGAAACTGAGAAAGGGAGGCACACAAGCTGGCCGAGATGGTATGGTCCTGATGAGGGTGTTGTAGCAAGTGCTGTTGCCGTGTTTCCTGCAGAACGGATAAAACAGGTGCCAGGATGGGGTGGCGAGCGGGGTTGTTACGTGGCTAGGGAGATAACAATTACAGTGCTTTGGCTTCTAGTTTCTGAACGGCTCAGCTTTTCTGGCGGGAAGCCTTGCGTGGCTGGGGGGGTGGTGGTGGTACAGTAAGAGCAACTTTCGCGTGAATGCTGTGGGAGGAAAGGCTGAAAGTCCCTTTTTGGCTTGCCCTAAAGCTCCACCTGCTGGTTGTCCTTCACGCCACCCCCAGGGACTAGCGGCCGGGCTGTGGCGTGCAGGCAGCAGGCTGCGCAGCGGCTGTGCTTTCTGGTACTGCCGAACCTGAAACTTCAGAAAAGTCGTTAGGGGAAGCTGGGTCTGGTCTTATGTGCCTGTCCTCTTACTCCTATCAAATACTGCAGAACTCTAAAAAGACTTGAGCTCCATGGATTTCTACAGAAATTAAAGACACCTGCTGTGGAAATGAGGAAGACACAAACTTCCTTAATGATGAGGCAGATATGCTGATTTAAAGCATGTATTTGAGACCTATGAATGCCAATGTTAAAAGCCAGTCCCAGCTCTGAGGTCAAGCAATCAAAGTTTAGGAAATGTTGTCAAGATAATGCCTTTAGTTAAGACTTCGCTGTGACACAAACGAATGGAAGAGCTGGTGTTAGATCTTAAAAACATGGCTATGCCTCTGACATTCCACTGACAGCTAGCCCTCTCGCACACTAGATGTCTTCGGTTTCTCTCCCATTTCCAGGAATTGAAACTTTTGTGACCTACTAATTCCATGTAGGTTTCATAAAGCTAATACCAAATTTTGCCTGATTGCTCCTTGCCCTGAGCAGACAAGAGTCTTTGATGTAAAAGGAAGGGGAATGAAAATGCTGATTTTGAAGTCAGTTATAGATTTGAAGAATTGGTTTTTCTTTGTTCATTTCAAATAAATGAGCTGAGATGTTACCAGCAGGTAAACATGCAGTCATTCCTCTTTGCTGTGATTATTTAGTTTTCAAACTGTTCTTAATCAAAGTACATTGCTTGCGTCTCAGTAAAACAGAAGCATAGAAATGGCTAAACATAAAATTATGTGATTAAAAACATGATGATACTTTGCCCGGCCAAAGCTGTTTATGCACTGAAAGAGAAGTAATACCAGAAGATTATTCAGCATGAAACATTCTTTGTGAGACTTTACACTCTGAAGGAAAGATGGGACATTCAGATGTATTCTTAACATTAAAAAATCTCTTTTTCTTTCAGAAGATTTGCATGTTGTATGTCCAAGTTATGATGAGAGAGTGTATCATTCCTCATGGTCAAGGTCAAAATTTATCATTCATTGGAAGAGTGTGATGGCGAAGTTGAATATACTCACCCCTATACTGTCGTTAACAATTTCTGTGCTGTTTCTGAGTATTGTGACTTGTTTGATAGCAGAGTCTATAACCTGGTTGTAATAGCAAGTCAACAGTGAGCTTCGTCCTGTGCTCATGCACAGTTGGTGACAGGGACAGAAGATTATGGAAACAGATAAGAGGGAGAGAAGAAATAGATAAACAGTGGCTCAGATTATGCTATGGAAGAGATCATCTGCTAGTCCATCGACAGGATCAGATCCTCCAAATATTAATTCTTTTCTGTAGACTGAGGGTACATCTGCAGACTGTATGGTCTCTGCTCCACCGGAAATCCATCTCCTGGGTAGTGTAATATTGGGATAATTGCTTTCCTGATACACATTAGAGTATAAAGTTGTTAGCATTCCCAGGAGGGATCATGGTGGCCAGTATGATTACACTGGGATTCCATGTTGGTAACTGGAATGCCATTGTACTCCATGAGGTATAAGTAGACCTTTCTTTGTTAAGATGTGCTGACAGCTCTGCTCCTTCCTTTTCTTAGTGAACACCTGTATATGCAGTCTCCCCATTCTCTGACCCACTGGTGGTCTCTTATATCCATTTGCAGATCATCGTTATTAACTGATTAGTCTTGTAATCTCAGCAGAGGAGTATTCTGCCTACCTTCCCTGTGTCTGCAATTCGGATTTTTCAAATTTAGGTGTAGAGAATATGACTGTGCACTGGAAAGGCAAAGTAACTTGCTACACAGTTAAGCTGCAAGCATGGCAGACCATTATGCTATGCACCCTCCCACCCTTCATCTGTGCTTTTGGCTCTGGTGAACTGCGGACACTGTCCTTTAGGATTTGGGTATGGAATGGGAACCCAAATGACACCATTCAGACTTGTTTTAAGTGACATTGTTTACACACTAAGGACAGCTCAGTGGGAGTGGGATGGGACCTGGACCTGTCTTCACTGTGTAAGGGGAGGAACTGGGATGGTACAAATACAGTCACTCTTCTGGACATAGAGAGGAACCCAGAAAAATCAGCACAGGGTGGAACAGCGGTGCATGTTCTGAAAGGATCTCCTGCAGCAGGGAGCCTCTTTTAAAAGAGAATCTGAGAGAGTGCCAGCCCTGGGGAGTGCCTGGCAGCGAGACTGAGTTGGAACAGAACTGTTGGAGGGCTGGTGGGTGGTGTGGCCTGGTGCAGATGGGCTGCTATACTGCAGCTCCCCAGGGATCCTCTGCCTTTGTGGGTGGGCCCAGGGCTGCCAGCTTGCCCAAAGCTCACAATATTTAAGGTATTTTCATGAAGTCTCACCTTCTGAATTCATGTCATTCTATTAGAAACCTAGCTTCCATTCAAGAATAAAAGGTTATATTTCAGGCTCGTAAGCTTGAAAATGTGAACCGTAAGGGCTCAAAAATGCAAAGATAATAAAAATAGAGATGTTACTATTTTTTTGAAGAAAACAAAGATGGTTTTAGAAGGCTTTTTCAGTGTGATTTTGAATGTATTCAGGAGAGGGAAACCACTTGAGCCAATTCCTGTGCATTTGGGGAGACATCTCAGAATCTTTCTAAGATACTTCACATTCTGCAGGTCTGTTGTGGTAGGGAGGTAGAGGTAAGGAAGTAAATGGGATCAGGCCCTAATTACATAATGTTCCACTCAGTTGTGCTGTCCTGCAGCTGTACAGTCCAGAAATTTCTTGCACAAAGGAGCACATGGAAATCTAAAAAATAAAAATAAAAAAGGGGGGAGTGGGAGAGTGAGCTGAATGTGTGTGAAAGGATGTCAGATCAAAAGCAAACTAGCACATTATTACAGAAAATCAAGACATACTAGCATACACTGTGTGAGCTATTGAGCAGCATAGAACAGTGAGTTGTTGTACATGCTCACTCCTAATTCCTCAAAGCAGCTTTTGCTGTAAATGGCAGGCTGTTGTTAATTATTTGCCTGCATATTGTTGCTGTAGGCAGTGCTATTTCTTAATATATTCTTGTGATCCTAGTGTTTTCTGTGGTTTTGTTTGGTTGGGTTTTTTTACTTTCCAAAGTTTGGGCAAGGATCTGCCTGAGCTTCCATGCATACTGCAGAAGGAAATCTAAGGGCCAGTCTCATCCTGGCTTCTGCATCTCATTAGCAGTTTGCAGATTTTCTGGAGGGGGAGGGAGTGCCACATATATCCAGTATATTCAGTTCAGTGTGGTTTGCCTTGAGTTCAACCCCAGCCAGGAGTTCAGAGTCCTTCCAGCGAGGGTTCTGAGCTAAAGCAGTCTGATGCAGATGAGTTGAGTAAGACCCAAAACGTTCAGAGGAAGTTGGGAAATGTGGTTTCTCCTTTTTTCTTTTATTGTTTTCTTTATGAGAGGGAAAAAAGTAAAAGAAAAAAGATATATATATGTAAGATATGAAAGATATAAAAGATACATATTGGTGAGGACTTGTATGTGCTGGCAGCTAAGAGCTTATTTGTTTATTTAGGTTGCAAGAAGGACTAGGCTAGCATATTTGCTGCACTCTGAGCTCTGGTTGGTACAGGAACCCTTTCAGTAAATTAACAGGTACACAGGAAATTATGGGGATGTTTGAGCATGAGAGGATGAGTTATTTGAGTATGGGACTTCTCTGAAGCTTCCTGCGGTTCTTTTTCATCAGGGCTGTGCTCCAGGAGACCCTAGGTAAAATCTGGAAGGCAAACTCTACTTTGAAGAATTATTGTGTGTTTAGTTATGTTAGTATATGATGACTTAAGAAGACTAGAAGACAGAAAGTAAGAAGATATACACAGAATCGATAGGTTGGAAAAGACCTTTAAGATCATTGAGTCCAACTGTACACCTAACACTGTCAGTTCACCACTAAACCATGCTCCTGAGCACCACATCCAAACACCTTTTAAATACCTCCAGGGATGGTGACTCCCCCACTTCCCTGGGCAGCCTGTTCCAATCCCTGACAACTCTTTCAGTGAAGTAATATTTCCTAATATCCAATCTAAACCTCTCCTGGCGCAGCTTGAGGCCATTGCCTCTCATCCTATCACTCATTCCTTGGGAGAAGAGACCAACACCCACCTCACTACAGCCTCCTTTCAGGTAGTTGTAGAGAGTGATAAGGTCTTCCCTCAGCCACCTCTTCTCCAGACTAAACACCCCAGCTCCCTCAGCTGTTCCTCATAAGACTTGTTCTCCAGACCCTTCACCAGCTTCATTACTCTTCTCTGCACATACTCCAGCAGCTCAGGTGGTATGGTCAATAACTTCATCATGCAGAGGCTACTAAAGGCAAAACTACCTATACCTTCCTACATCTAGGTCAATTACTAGTTCATGCTTCTTTTGATTCTAGAATTATTGCCGTTATCTTCAGCATCTCCCTTTCTTAAGAGCTTCAGCCTCCACACCCCTTGATCTGAGTGTCTGTAAGGAGGCATAAGCAGGGTTTAATGCAGCAACAGCACTTCAGTATTCTCCTTCTCGATAAATTAATCATTAACATTGACCACTGACTCACATATTATTTATCTTATACTTTTCCCTGTTTTCTCTTACCCTCATTCTTTTTTCCTCTTCTGAGTTGATCTCAGCAAAACTTGGTTCCAGGCCCCGCTGTCGGGTAAATTTCTGCAGCCCCTGCGGGGAGAAGGAGAAAATGGGTCAGAGCTACAGAGGCAGCAGCAGGGCACAGTCGTCTTACTGGAATGAGTATGAGGCCAGGAACAGAGAAGTGCTGGAAGCTTCGTGCTGTGTTTCTGTGGTATAATAACACAGCTCTGATGGCACACTAATTCAGTTTTTTTACTTTTAGGAACCACTAAGGCAGTATTGATGCTTCCTTAACTGTGCTAGTTCATTATCATACAATGTAATTATCTGATTCTGGTATACAGTTTGTAGGACCTATTTTGTGGGGCCTGTTTCTTGGCAGATATACCTGATAATGCAGCTTCCAAAAATGTACATTGAAAGGTCAGATTGCTGTGCCCAATAAATTATTATTTGTGTTTTGGTGGGATCTGGGGCCCTGTTATGATAGGCTCTGTAAAATATCTAACAGAAGGCCAGCCCAAGCCCTAAAGAATCAAAGTTAAAAAAACCCCAACAGATAAGAATATGTAATAGGCTCAAGTCAAAATCCCAACCTTTTGGAAGGAATTTGTGTGTAAATTGGAGCTTGGCAGCTCTGGAGGGTTTATAATTAAAAATGCCAAATAAAACTTTGGTAGGAGCCTTACCATGTCATTGCTGACATTAGTGTTAGGCTGCCTTACTGGGATTGATAGAGGCTTTCTTCCTTCTTGTTTAATAACGTATTTCCTCTTGGAGGAAAACTGTGGTGGTAAAACTCAGCAAAGCCAACAATGTGTCTCATAAACAAATTCATTTCCTTCTTCAAACATTGTTTCATTCAAGAGCAATACATTTAAAGTTCCTTTTAGCACTGGAGCTTTAATTGGTTCCCTTTGCAGGAACGAAGCAGCCATTCTTTGACTCTTCCTTCAAGATTGCTGAATTTGTTAAAATCTACTCTTTTATCTCCTGTTGGGAATGCACTCTTTACTGAATTGCGGCAAGGGAATGACCTTGATAATCTACTTGATCTATGACTTTATTTGGAGTTTCTTAGGAAAAATGCACTGATTTCTTTTTAATGGTGAACATTTGCCTGTGATATGTAAAAACTCACCCTTAATGTGTGTCTAGTGGGATGCAGCTGAGTTTCAGGATTGTTTAATGATTTTTAAAACAAACAAATGAAGGAGATATCATTTCATCTGTCTCTGAAAAAGCCTCAGCGGCTCTGCTTCTCCCAGAAACTTACTTAGCACAGTCCAAGGAAGGGGGTAATAGGGCGTTTCATTTGTTTAACATCAGGCATAGCTTTTGCTGCATTTTTTGATTCATTAATTTTTTTATTTTCACACACTACTGTGATGTACAGATGTGATTTGAATGCAGTTCTTTTTATTGAGACTATACAGTCTCTTTGCCTCCAGTTAATAAGTGTAGTTATGGGAAATGCAAACTGATCTGTGTTACTTCCAGTGTTGCATGTTCTGTACAGAGAAGAGACAGAAATAAAGCGGGTGAAGGTAAAGGAGAAGTGATATGATCTAAATGATTTTGTGGCTTAAGACTGAGCACTGACTACATCTGGGAGGAATAAACACCTATTTGGGAAGTGTTTCAGCAGTTAAAAGAATTAAGTTCAATTTATTATATGGACAAGATGACCTCTAAAGGTCCCTTCCAACCCAAAGCATTCTATGATTCTATATTCTGTAGGAAAAAATGAAATTCAGATTGCTAGTTGCCAGACATTCATTGAAACAATTATGCAACTGAAGTTACCTTGATTTTAGCATTAATATTGCCTGGAAGGTCATGAATTTTTTCCTCGAAGGCTGTGGTTTAGATTAGTGGTTTGTATTCCCTCCTTTTTTGGGATGGTTTGGAATGTTTAAAAATATTTTTATCCAATCAAGGAGTAGGGGACATACCACGCGATTGCAATGGTGCAGCAGAAGTGGTAAGGAAAGCTAAAGCTGTGGAAGAAAGTCTGCGGTATAACCCAGGGCTGAATGTGTTCCATTAAAACTTCCTTAAATGCTCTCTCATGTTGATGAGAGATTCTGAGAAAATAAGCACTGGCTTTTGAATTATCATTTATCAATTAATGAGAAAGCAAAGTTCTAAAGAGTATGGTGATGAACATTGAGTAGTTATAGTAGAATATTGTAAGAAGAGGCCAGAGCAAAATATGGCACCATGGCAATGTTCCCTCACCCAGTCCTGGATAATGAAGGACCAGAAGTTGCCTTTGTTGGAAAAAAGATTACATGCACAGACCCGCCTTGTGAGCCAGCACCGACTTTCAGTAGCAATAACTAAGTCAACGTGCTATTTTGCCATTACAAATGAGCTAAGCTTCCTTGTGCATAAATGAGGCTTTCGGCAAAGAAAATACATGGGGCTTGTTGCACTGGGTGGCAGACATCTTCCATTATCCCCATAGCATGCTGACTGAAAAGTACTTGGCGTTTGGCAAGAGGCAATACCTGTAAGCCAAAAGGGCTGTGTCATGCTGCTGCTCTGCCTCTAGTTGCAGTTGCTTCATTACCAGGATGAGAGTTGTTCTTCCAACAGTACCGTGAATGCTGCCTGGCTTCTCGTCAGTCTTTGTTTGCTCTGACACAGCAGTGGGGAAAGGCTGGCTTGTGCTTTTTTTACCAGGTGTATGCTTAGGTCCTCCAGACAGCTTATTTTCACAAGTAAAAGGGAGTTAACAGGAATTTTCTTCTCTTCTATCACAACCTCTTTGTGCCCTGTGCTTGACTGGGCTGTGTTTCTGAAGAAATAGGCTGAAAATGTATTTTAATGATACTTAGTCCTCTAAACTATAGGTTGCTTTTGGAAAATGGTACTTTAGCCACAGAGGTATCTTCGAGCTTTAAACAACATGACTTTCTGTCTCTGAGCACTTCCACGCAACATTTATCTGGATGTCAAGGTAAATTTTTACCTGAGATGCAGCCTCGAAGTGACTGCTTCTGAAGAAATAGAAAAAAGCTCTTGATTTTTTTAATAATTCCCCACTGTTTGAAAGGGGGTGCCACCAGTGGGTCACAGACATCTGTCAACTGGCAACTTCTAACTCAAAATGAATATTCTTGTTTGATGGCTCATTTCACCACTAAAGACATAAGCTATAGCATTCTAGTAACTGAAGACTCCACAGCTGTATGTGTTTTATTCCTTAAAAGTTTGGGTGACCTGATTGCACTAGAACTGTTTTTAGGAGAGGCAAGATGCTAACCTTATCATCCTGGCTTGATTATAGTTAAGGTTGCATCTAAAACAATTGCCAGGGTGATTTCTTTACTGATGTTTTTAATTGGGAAGCGCCACCAAAATAAATTGGGTTCAGTTTTGCTACATCAGTATCATTTATTATGGAGAGCACTGTGAGCTTCAATACATGTCGATGGCTAACATCTTAATGTCATTACATTATTTTATATTTTGTCAGTTAAAAGATGGAGGGATACCCTGATAGGTATGCCTGATATAGGATCAGAATAGGAGTAGAATATATTTTTTCATCTAAGAATAGTGTGGGATTTTGAATATTTTAAGGAAAGGGATGAAATGCTTAATATTTGTTGCACAAACGACTTTCAGAGAAACATCCAGTGATGAGGAATGATTCAGTCTTGATGAATTACCCTGCCTTACACAATGATATAGCTCGACACTTCTAGCTGACTTCGTTTTGTATGACCGGTGTGATATATTCCCAAGAGACTGAAGCACATTCTAAGGAGGGAATACATTGTCCTAGTCTCATCAACAGTCCTTTCTTGGGTACATTGTGACATCCTTTTTGTGGGATGTGTTTGCCAGCATGCTGTATGGGAGATGTCTGCGTAATGAATCCAGTGAAAATAAACAGTGTTTTCCCCCTTATGAATATTTGATCTATGATTTATTTATCCACCCAGACTTGGACTAATAGCATGTCAAATGTTGCCTGTTTGTTTTCCTGTTGACATTTTTCTATCAGCAGTGTCTTCTGTATTATGGACAGGAAAAATATTAGCAGACTTGTAAAACAATGGCTTAACGAGACCAATTCTTTGATGTAAGCTAGATGGACTCCACTTGGGAAAATAATAAGAGATTAGGTGGAGGGGAGGGGTTTCTTGTCTACTGTGAAATTGTTCACATTATACTGGAAGAAGAGTAAATTGCGACTGACTGACTCCACCAGAAGGTCAGACACTGACTGATGGTGGCAGGCCGGAGTCTGCTCGGGCAGAGCTTGCCCACGTACCCCTCTGTAACTCTATGGAGACCTGAGATCTGTCTCTTTTGCACCTTAGCATGCTCCAAATCATGGTCGAAAGAATCGGGCTTGATATCACTGAAAATGCCTAGTGACAGCAATCAAGTCAGAGATAGCTGCAGGTAAGAAGTCGAGTATTCTGATAGGGAAAAATGTGCTAAAAGAGTCTAAATACACCATCTTACAATAAATGATAAAATCTGTTTAATCTGTGCTTTTCATGGTCTGATGCTGAGCTTGCCTTCTTGCATCTGGAAAAAAAAATCAGTGGGAATGCTAAAGCAAAGAATGCCAAATTTGATTACAAGGTTTGGGACACTGTGAGCACCCATGGATAATTCACTTAATCAAGAGTCAGAACTCTTGTATTTCTATCTCTGCTATGCTGGTACCGTCCTGTGTAACTTTTGTCAACGTAGTCACTTTCCTTTTGCCTTGTGTTAAATAAGCAGTTAAATATCCAGGAAAGGTAGGAACTCTTATTATGTTCTTTATAAAATACTTAGTTCAATGGCTGTTTCTTCTGCAAAGAAGAGTTGCAATGAGCTGCAAAGTCCATTGTAATAAAATGAATAATTATGGAGAGTTTTGTCAAAGGTGTCTCCTATTACTTTTCATCGTCTGAAGGGCTGGTTATCTTTGGTCCACAGAGTATCTTTTCTACTAAAAGAGAAGTTTCCACTATATATAGACTTTTACCTTTAAAACAGGCAATAGCAAAGGTAGAAAGAACAGCTCCTGCTCCTGATTTCAAAGGTTGTTTTAGGCTTAGTGTAGCTTTGAGTTAATAATAGCTCAAACCTGCATTCAAACTGCATAGGTGAAAATGGTACTGTTTCTCTCTCCCCAAGGTATATTGACAATACACTTTTCTGCTTACAAAAGACAGGCTGCCAAAGACATGTAATTAAATAATATTATGGAGGTCAGCATGCTTTCACTCAGGAGACCAGTTTACAAAATCTAAACATTTAAAATTATTTCTGCTTTGAATGGCTGCTGTGGTTCATGGCTGGTTATCTCCCGTTTCAAAGACTTCCGGCACTGAGGAAAACAGCTGTCCTGAAAGCTGTTGGCAGTTCTGGTATGACTCCTTCTAGTCTCCTACACTTTTTCCTGTTCGTTTCTTTTTTACATTTTAAGAAAACATTTTGAATTTTCCTGCAATCTTTGATATCAGGAGATATGGGCAGAAGCACAGACTTTCGTATCTAATTGTGCACTTGGCCTTATCTTTGTCTGCAAGGCTGATGTTTACCTTTGAAAAGGAAATTGTTCTTTTTGAACAATTATAGCCTCTAAGCTTTCATCACGTCTCTCTAATTTGTAGTGCTTTGCTTCTAGTGCACTGTCAGATGCTTAGTGAAGCTTTAGGAAGATAATCTCCTTAACAAAAGGGAAGAAACTTTTTTTTTTTAGAAGAAAGCTCTTTTTAACAATAATCTGAGCTGATCAAAACGTTCTTGATAAACTGACCTTTTAGATTCAGTAAGGATAAAGCTAATATACTCCAGTAGGCAGGAATAGCAGTTGTAGGAGGAAAGGGGGAAGCTGGTTAAGGAGCAGTTCTTTAGAAGATGATCTAGGGCTTACAGATTGGTGATAGCTGTATATGAGTGGGCAATGCTGTGTTGTTTTAGGAAAGCTAAGCCTTACACTGGATATATATGAGCAGGAATATTGCCTGCAAATTATGTAAAGAAAGCCTTCTAGTCTACTGAGGAGTGGTAGGGCTGGAGCTGAAGTGCTGTCTCCAGAGAACTGAAATGAAAATAAACAGAAGTCTAGAAAGTGCAACTTGTGAGGAAAGAGTGAAAGAGGTTTTGCTTTTTGGCTTAAGAAAGGTAGGCTGGGAGACGCAAGAGTGAAACAGGCATGATGATAAGCTCTGGATATATGTATGTAGAAATATAGTTACCTTGCAAAGAAGCAGAAATGAATCAATTCTCCTTGAGCAAGGTGAACACAAGGCCTAGTGACTTCAGTTGCAGAAGTATTGAAGTTAGACCATGAGAAGAACTTTTTAAACAGCAGAAATTGTTAAGCAATGGACTAGATTGTATGGCAAGGCTGGACAGCCTTCCTCTGAAGAGGTCTTTAATGACAGGTTTAATCTAATGAATTTTCACTTTTGCAAACAAATTCTCTTTGTTGGGTATATAGGCAGGGTATAATTTTTTGTGTGTGTGTTTATTGGGTGTTTAATAACAAATTCACAATGAAACATAAGACAAGTACATTCTCAAAATGCCTAGAAAACACAAATCCCCAATCCCCTATATAAAGCCCATGACTGGTTTGAATGATTCCTGTTCTAGTTGTAGTACTGTTGCACTGCTAAATTGAGTCTCATGCAGCCATTGTATAACCTCAAGAATTAACAGGCTCCAGGAGACTTCTAGAAACTAGGGAAATATGCTCACTCCTACCTGTGCCCAGTTTGGAGCAAAGCAGTGAGCTTTAAAGATGAGCCTCAGTTAAACCTCATTTTAACATGCAAAAGAAGATTTTCAACAGCAAGTTTTTATTAGAGTATCTAGAAAATAAACTGATAAAAAAGTTAACATCGTTTACTTACTTTTAGCACATGAGAGCATGTGCATGAAAATGTAGAATAATCGTGATGTGAGAATAGAGGAGGGGCATATATTTACTTTGAACCTGTTGTGGCATGGGGGGGCTTAAAAAAAGACAATAAAGGTAATTAAGGTAATGAAGTATTTCCTAGTATAACATTGTCATGTGTCTCTAAAGTCTCACCAGTCAAGCTGTGGTTGTCACAGACTAACTTAAACTAAGAGGATGGCACAATAAATGAAAACTTTTGTAAAATTTAATTGTTTTCCTTGGTGAGGGTGGTGTAATTCTTACCACCATTAACAATGACTAGCCATGGAATTTTTTCAAGTTTTCTAATTATCTGTATTATTGTGTGCTTTTAACACGTACCAAGTATCTGATTGATGACCACAGGATTAGGCATACACTTAAGTGCTTAGCAGAAGTTGGGTCCTTAAATGACCCTTCTGTATTTCCTTTGTCATGGCACTAAACCTGCTGTGCTTCTTGAACTTTATCTGAGTGCCGCATACTGTATTTATATCAGACATCTTTTTGTTTGCATTTTGGCTTTATGAAATGTCAGACTCAATCTTATACTAATGAAATGTCCAAATTTCATCTCAGCTATGAACATAGCTGCTAATCCTATAAGATGTTTACTTTCTGCCTCTTTGGCTATGTATAGTAACAGAGAGTCTGCCAACTTAAGCACTGCTGACAAACGTGTCCCTATTGCTAGTCAGTCTAAGAAATGTTATTTCATTGAGTAAAGATTTAAAATTAATTAATTAAATGTCATTAAAATCCCTTGCAACCTTTGACAAGTTTGCTATTACTGCAGGCCTGTAAAAGTAATACCTGAGTACTGCATGTGCCCACTGAATCCCACCCAATTCAGTGATTTTTATGTTCTATTCTTATGATTTCTTTACTTTAATCATTTTGGAATACAGCTTTTGATGGTTGTGGCTGCATTTGAGGCAGAAACGTGGAGGGAGAAAGTAGAAAGACAGGTAGGCTTTTCCAAGGCATGCAAAACAGACAGGAAAACCGTAAGCCAAAAGCCACTGGCCAGAGTCCAACCTTCCTAGCAAATCATACAGAATGTAACTACAAACCTCCCAAATGTTTCTTAAAAAATTGATCTTTAACTTTTTCCTTTGGCATTCTCAAAGTGAGAGCTATGTAATTCTCAGCATGAAATCTCGGGCTGCTTTCCTTGTCAAAGGCTGTGGTCAAACAGTTCACAGGCAGACTGTCCAAAGACTGTGGGTGCGTTTGCATATGTAATGACATTTGTTACATTTAGTTTCTAAGCTCCAGGCCCAGATTTTCCACATCCATGCATTCTGAGTAGCCCTTGGCACCTATGCAAACACCACTAGAAGACTGCTCAGGCAGAATGGTGTATTTATTTGCACTGGCATAGTGCCTGAGGAATTACCCAGGAATAGGGCCCTGGTGTGCTGACCACCATAGAAAAAAACCGATCTCAACAAATGTTTCTCAGATTTCTGATACCCAGGCAACATTTTGTTTTAGATGGAAACCGCTGGGCAGATGACAGATGTTCCCAAGCAGCCCTTACCCTGTGCAGCAGTCCTATGAATGGTCATTAGTGGTTGAACAGGCAGAGTGCACAGCCATCTTGCAGAATGTCCCTTGCAAGCAATTTGGGATTCACTGACCTCCTTTTTCCCCCCATGTTATGGAGCAAGCTGATAAGGGAGAGGAGGCAACACCTGCAGGAACATGGCGGGAATATGATTTGGTGCCTGAATTGTTGATGTAGATAAGTACAAAAGCTCAGAAGGAGCAGCCACTGCCTGGCTTGGTACCTCTAATGGATGCTGCACAGCTATTGGCTGTGAAAAGAGAAGATCCATTTTTGGATGCTTTCCAGCAGTGTTACTGAGCCTCACAGTTCTACCAATGGACAGCAACCAGCCGGGAGCTATGTCATTTTGGCAGTTTAGGACCAGACCTTATAGCAGTATGATCTGACATGAAACCTGGACGCATTAGCTCTATTTCTGTATTTATTTAGAGAGTGCCACTGATACAGCAAAGGAAGTACAAATACAGTTTTAATTTTTTTTGGATCAGAAGATCTTTCCCTCAGAAATCAACCTCTGCTGTGGCCAGTAGAGACCCTGTTGATTCACCTTCATTAAACAAATTGATCAGGATTTACAGTATTAATATCTTCCTTGTCCCAGGGTGAACAAGGAAGGTCCACTTTTCCAGGTGACTGGCCATTGCCTTTCATGTGTTCAGAAACAGGAGCCTAGCTTGTAAAAAATGTAAATGAGATTTATTTGTAGTGTATGTACAAAGTTATCAGAAAACATGAAAAACTGCAGTCCATGAGCCTCTGTTCTTGAGGATTTGTTGTGTTTTCCTCTTGTAAGAGACTTGTCCTTGACTTATTCTCGCCCTTGTTAAGATTGCTAGAGTTTCTAGATACTTTATAGTGTCTTATTCTGGTATCTGTGAAGGTTTTATCATAAAATCCGTGTTACAGCATGACAGAGGCACACTGATTAAATAAATTATGTTTCCAATAGTGACAGGGAACCAAATATACCTTTCTAGCTCTTCTGTACAGGACTCAAAATGATCCTTAAGCACTCTGTAGAATTAAGAACTGGCACCTCAAGAAGCCTCAGGTAGAAGGGTGTCATCCCTCAATGCCTGATTGAGAACTGTTTTCTGTTTAGTATTTTTAACCTTCTCCTTCTGTTTAGTTCCTGCTCTGCCGCTTAATGTAATGCCTTTTTATTGCAGACTGCTTTTAGTTTGGTCCTTTTTAAAGCTCCCTGAGGCGCAATGATGCCTAGAAATTAATGTATTCCCTTCCCGCGCATCAAGCAGATGTGTGTATATCGAGTTAGTGTCTCTAATGTTTAGCTGATTTCTTTTCAGAGCATAGTTGAATCACTGCTACATACCAAACCCAGTTGTGGCCTTTCCTCCTTAAACTATTGGAACACACACTATATTTTTAGCTTTAATTGCAAAGCACTTGGGTGATTTGCAGGTTTTTATAAAATCACTAGTCCTAAATATGCTGCACTGTTGGACAGCATAGTGCTCCAGTTGTTCCGTGTGGCTGGATTCAACAGGAGCATCTGTAAAGCACCCTTGGTATTCCAAGACTTCCAAGTGGTTGTCTTTGTCATCTTTGCCCATCTATCCTTTTGTTACTGGTTGGAATAGAAGTCATCTTAGAGAAGGTTTCTGCTGGTTGAAAAGCTAAGGACTTTGGTTAACATGCAAGGCAAAAGCATCCTTCCCAAGGAATTAACATGTATTGCAGCTAACTGTACAGCCAGGTTAGGGTAACTCCTGCTTCTTCTCTAAAATGAAAGAAAATCCTCTCCTAATGTTCCTATTACACAAAGCCATGACTGTTACTTCTCAACTATGGTTGCGGTTACTCATTTTACCTGTAAATGGCAATGCTTTATTTTCCATCAGAAACCGGTTGTACCTCTCCATGTACCTGCAAATCTTTGCATCATATCCCCTCTTGCTGAGATAGTCAGCAGAAGTAAATCTTTGGAAACGCATCAGTCTTGTCCTAACTTTCCACCCTTACCATAAAGAAAAGTGCCATCACACTCAGAACTAAAAATGCCAACTTCAGGTTGTATTGTTTTTATCAAGGTAAGACATCACAAGGAATTACTTTTTTCATTCATTTGATTCATTTTTGTTCGTTTACATTCCTAGAATCCCCCCCCCCCCAGCCCCTTAAGGTAGACAGAGTACCCTTCCCACTGTACTAAAAAGGCTTCGCTGTTCAAATAAAGTCTTTTAAAAATACAGATTTATTCTAAGCACATGAAACAACAGGATAGGCACAATTATAAACACAGAAAGATTAAACATGGCAATGAATTTGCTGCCACACAATGCAAGCAATAACTTAGAGGCAGAGGTTACCATTTTACATACGAAACCTGCTGACAATTGGTTATTTATGGTACTAGACATTCTAGACTTTGCTCATCTCAGTTTTAATTTGCAATTATCCTGTCATTCCACCCCTTCCAACTTTTTACTTAGAAGTTACGTGTGTAAATACATATATATTTTAAATACTGTATAAAGTGCATTCAGATGAAGAATGGGAAAAGGTAAAGGCCCAATTTCCAGTGCACTAGAGGGGACTGAGGCAACACATACTCTAATAGCTGGTTAGGAAGAGCTTGGTTTTGCAGCAAATAATATATTGAGCAATGGCACAGTAATACAAACATGGTTTCTAGGAGATAACTTCAGAGTAGATATTAACTACTAGAACTATGGCTTGACAGCATATTTGCCTTTTAAGTTGTGCAGAGCACGGTCACATTCCTCTGTTGATAATTACTAGAATAAAAATATGCTGAAGTTTGAAATGTTCCTTCTAATGTGATCCTGAACAGTTGTTACTGTAAACAACATTCTACTTATTTTGAAATAGTCCATTAACTCTTGGGTCTTATTGTCTGCATTTTCCTGTAGACTGTGAGCTGCTGTCTTGGAATTCCAATTAGTTTTTTTGTTGTTAGAAGTGCAGCCACTTCCATCTTTAACTAGCCTTTAAGGCTAAAGCTGTTTCTGTTAACATCAGTGCATCAGCATGTCTTGTTTAGAAGCTTAGGCTTTATAGTTCACAAGTCGTTAAGGGAAATCTAAGGACAACTAAAAGAAAAAAACAGCTTCAACCCTCAACTTCTCGTAACTCATTTGTGTGTCTTGGAAACTTGAGAAAGACTAAGGGATAATGCAAATTAAAACACTCTGGCATAATTTTTTTCCCCTTAAGACATCTTGGGGATGTAGAGGAATTGAGCAGCACCAAAAACTCCACTTGTTTTTACACAAGTGGACTCCTCAGTCTCGTTTCTGAGAGGTCACTGCAGTGCTGGAGCCTCTTAGCACATCTGGTACTTTTGTAGAAGCATGAACTTGGAAGACAGTGAGCAACATTCCCAGTATTGTGATACTGACATCAAGGACAGAATAGTTACAGTGGTTTTTCCCTTACACTCAACAGGAATAGCTCCTCCTGATATGAAAGTAAAAAAAGAAACTTCTTTTTTTAAATTGTAACTTCCATCTCTATTTTATACCTATTGTGCTTATGAATAGGTAGGGAGGAAGTCCTGTGGAATTCAAGAGATGATTTCTTTAACTCTTCTCAGTCATCCTTTTTGTCAGAGGTACTTGAGTTATCCTCTTCATGGCCTTCAGGACAGACTTTATTTCTTGCAATTGGTGTTGTTTCTGAGACTGGGATTGTACTCCTTCTAACTGGACTGCGTTTGACTTCAGGTGACTCAATGTCATCCTCCTCCAACATATCTAACTGGTATCTCTGTAGCTCTAGGTATGTAGTGAACAGCTTGGCATATTCTGGATGCTTGAATGCAAAGTCCTTGAACTCATCTGAAAAAAATAAAAAATACAGACACTATCCTGCAGCAACAGGATCAAAGAGAATTTCAGTGCCTGCTCCTTTTACTGAAGCTCATCTCCAGTTACTTTCCTGTGAAGCACCTCAGGCAAATCGCATAAAGTATCTATGTCTGTGCTTCAACAGTTTTCCCCAGAAACAGGATATGAGAACCATCAGATAACTCCAGGGAGAAAAAAGGTAGGAAACTCTCACTGTCAATATGACTATCAGAGTCCTCTTTGTTACAAAAGGACATAACTTACCATAGGACAGCTTCCCAGTTTCATCTGCATCTATTTCTTTAAAGAGCATAGAAACGTCAAGCTCAGGCACACCCAGAGCTGACTGAATGATAGAAGCAAACTCATCTTCTGTTATAGTGCCATCCTCATCCATGTCAAAGAGCTGGAAAAGACATTATGGTAGAAATACTTTAGCATCAGTTTGCCTGTGAACCTTTGGTACACATCAGCCACCCATATCAGGTTTCTAGTATTCAGGAGGTGATCTGCAAACAACACCTGGGATTTGAAGAGCCTGGTTGCATCTCAGTTACTTTCTATTGCAAAAGATTTTATGTATGTTCCCTGGAAGGAGACTAAGCAGACACTTAGCAAAGCAATGTACATGCTATAGTTGGGATTAGAATATTCTCTAATAGGAGAAGTATATAGCAAACCTGCAACAACAAACAAACCTGACAGCATTATCAGTAGTAAAAGCCATGCAAAACTGATAAAAACAAAATGTAAACAAAGTTTATGTTAATTGTCACCATGAGCTACACTAAGGGTCTACTGGATTCAGCCGCAGTATAGTGGAACATCGCAGATTTTAGTATTAATTTTCATTAAGTTATGGCACAACTGCCATCAGATTAAATTTGCCATAGTTTATGCTCTGACATAAAATACCTCCATTTTAGTATATGTGATCTGTCATCCACTAAGGAATTATCGTGATTAACAAGCAATTTTGGTGACTGGAATGCAGACAGTAGGTGTACGTTGATCATCCCATCCTTCCCGGTGCAATGACAGTAAGCATCTGCTATGAATCAACCCCTTGAGAAATACAAGGGATGGATGGCTATAATTCTTAAGTACTGGCTACAGGCAAACTTTCCCATTGCGAAAGAAAGTATATTTAGTGGCAGAGAAAACAAGTGGCAAAAGGAAACCTATGGTTGCATTTCAGACTGAAATAGGCTTTTACCAGCTGAACCAGTCATTTCCCACTGAAACTGGGAATTAAATTATTAATTTTATAATCAGTGCAACTGTTAAGATACTGAAGAGAAAACAAAACAATGAAACAGCAACAATTGCTGCTAGGCTTGCTTCTTCCTAGGAATTTGTAGTGATAAAACATCCGTGAAAAAGCACAAATCACTTTGAACAGCTGTAGCACTTATCTGTCAAGCAGCCAGTGGATATAATGGATTACCCTAAAAATTCTGGTATTTCCCAAGTATGCATCAGCACTAAAAGGTATCCAGTTTAAGATGAATATGATCCGTATCTCAATATATTGTTCAGTATGGTTCGTAGGAACAGATTAGTGGGTAAAATAACTGAATCTGTGTCAAAGATCTACTGAAAAAAAAGTCACTTGAGCATTTTCCTGTTCAGGGATTCACAACCTGGGCATCTCTGGCCACATATTGCCTGTTTGTACCTGAGATCTGAAAGGAGCTACTGCTCCTAGACTGCTTGTACTATCAGGACGCCATAGTAGAAGCCAGTAGATGATCTTAGATGCAGCCCAGTTTTGGATCTGCCAGTCCTGAATAGCCTTTCTTGATTTTTTCCCCCTCCTCGTTGTTAACAACAGTGACTCTCAGTAGAGTCACTGCTTGACCCATAAGAGGATATTGCTCCATCTATTGTCTACTTGTGACACTGAAGAACCACAGCAGAAAAAACCTCAGGCGAAAAAACTGCAAGTGCTGCTGAATCATTTTTGGAGTTAGCCTGCCAAGTTACATATTCATTAGTGCCTTCACATGGCTTTTGAAACCCTTTTCTATGAAGCTGATGCCTGCAATTCTCTCCCTCCCCTTCAGACTCTAAATGTCAATTGGTTTAAGAGTATTACTCACATTTGCATAACAGATTGAAGCTGTAAACTTATGATTTGAAAGCTAACAGATTTACAGTCAGTCTTGATTTGTCAGGTTTGTAGATTCACACTAAATTGAACTCACCTTGAATGCCATCCGAATAGTCTCTTCTGTGTTGGCCGGGTTACAAAGAATAGACAAACCAATTACATATTCTCTGAAGTCAATGGTGCCGTCTCCATTCTGTAACCAAAATCCGTATGGCAGTATTTATAGTTAATATAGCAAATTGCTTTAAAAGCTGTTGTATAAATCAACTATACAACATGCACTAAGACAGTTTACAACACGAGAGGTATTTGTTCTTCCTGAAAAAAAATACTAACAGCTCACTAAATATATGTAATACTAGGGCTGAAGTAGCTATATATGTATTTTCAATAGCTAGAAATGGGGTATCAATTTCTATCTTATAAACACACAAACAAAAAAGATTTAAAACAACTTACAAGTTTTTCTTTAGTATATGACCTCAAAGAAGCCTCTAACGAGAACTGGAATACATGTCTTTAAGGTAACTGTAACAGTTCATGTAGCACTGGCACTTGCTGAAGTCCAGAGCCCAATGCAACATCCTAGAATAAACAGGCCAACAGTGAGGCTGTTGCCTATAGTTAGTTCTTCCTGGGAACCTTTAGCAGTAAAATAGATGCCAGTGAAAGTACAGCCTGATGATGCAGTAAATCTACATGGTCTGTCTTAAGCCTTTCTTTGAGGTGAATGCATTGCCCTACGTGCTATTTTGAAGCCACTACATTGTCCTACCTTTTAAGCCACAAATGCAATGAATTCAGTGTAACAGCCTCTCTGATAATTCCAGTTCTAATCTGAATGAACAGTTCAATGTGTTAACTACAAAGGTACTTCAACAAAACATTTGAAGCTTGCTTTGATGGGATTCGTGATTAATTCTGTGTAAGCTACATTATATTTGCAGATCAGGAAAATGGCAGATGCCCGTTGAAATATATGCTTAAGTCAGTAGTGTTCCTGTGACCACACTGAAAGTTTCTTGAGGGTTTTGGGAAACACCCAGTCTGGGGAAGAAGCCATATACAAGAGTTACGTGAAGGGACACATGGTAGGTAATGAAAACATAGTAGCGATTACTAGTAGTTCGTAGTTTTGAACATTCACAAACACGACTTTCATAAAAAACATTTTAAAAGCAAAAAAGTGTAAAGCAGAGTTCCCTTTGTGGATGTGTTGTACATTTCAAGAAGAAAAAGACTTTTAAAGAAGCGGACTCCCTTAGTCTGAGGACAGCACAAAACTTTTTCAGCCAAGCGAGAGGGGTGGTCTCCTGGGTAAATCTGTAGTGAACAGCCAGATCTAGACTCTATTTCTGGCTCTCCTACCAACTTCTAATGCCCACTTGAGCATACCAGCCTTAACCTTTCTGTTCTTGACTTTCTGCTGCTGAATAGTGGAATATGGAGCTTGCCAGTGGAGAAATGCTAAGGCAGCTCTGTAGAGCGCTTTGAAAATCTTGGGCTCTATGAAATAGGGATTTCTGTCATTGAATGTAGGTCTTAAGATAGTCCTTGATTAACAAAATATGTGTAATAATGGACTCAGTACTAACTTTTATTTGTCAAGCTATATATTTGACAGGATTTAAAACCACTAAGATACAATTTTATTTAGCCTTCAACACCAATTCAAGACTGTTTTGCATGGAGAAGTGTGATTTTCCTTATATTAATGGTCTAACCAATCTTTTTTGAAGACAACCTTTGAACATCTTGTACTTTAAAGGCCTGTGAATTTTAAGGAAACTTCTTCGCAAAAATATGAATAGTCTTTAAAGTTATTTTCATGTGTGTCTAAGGGATATAGCTTTCAACAGTTTTCAATCATTAGAAAAGGACAATGTTCTCTCATAAATGCTATTTTATTTAGAAATCTGTGCTCTTATTGTGCTGCAAAGTTTGACTTTAAGTATTTTGGCTGCATCATAGTTCTCATAACGATAGTAGATCTAACTTTTAACATTTATCATTATAAACCTAAACTCTTAAAACAACTGAAGCAAGACTGTAGATAATAATTGTTCAAAGTTCCATGGAATATTATTTCTGGACAGTTTTATAGGCTGAATTCTTAGCAAAGGACTGTTTGCGATTAGAATATTTTTTAAAATTTATTTTTAAAGAAGAAGTATTAGTATCACAGGAAAAGAATTGGGAAGTAAACTTTAAATAAAATAGTCTCATTAAAAATAACTTTTGAAATCAGTTAACACAGCTTTGGCTGTGCTAAAATGACAAGAGCTAATAAGGGTCATGTTACTTTCACTAAAGTGCTAAACCCCAGTAACCAAAACTGAGTGCAATCTGATACACAGAACTCCAGCCATCTGAGTAGGAAATAAACTTACTATACTTGCAAGATCATGTTGTGACTAGCTCTAATAAACCCTAGGATGCTGGCTAACTTCCAGATGCTCTGGCATTTTGGTTAAGGAGAAATGATAGGTGTTAAACTGAAAATGCCAGAAATCCTTCAGTGTTCATGTAGCACCACTGCAAAAGAGCAACTTGCAATAGTCTTTCTATCTGTATCTAGCTGTTTTTGCAGCCTATGCATGCAATAATATTTTAAGGAAAAAACACGTGAGCTGAGCTCCGGTTCTCTAAATAGCAAAGTACAACATCAATATTTATATATTTGTATTTATGCTACACAAAATAACTGAAACATAGCATACCCTCAACAACCCTTGTTTTCTTTAAGGTAACTAGTTTTCTGCTACTGTTTTCACTATAGCATGCTATGGTAACTAGTGTTTTGTTGTTGGGTTTTTCATATAATACAGTAAATCTTACACTTTGCTAAACACTAAAATTTGCATTGTTGTGAACAGTCTCCATTTAAGAGTTGCACAAGGAGATTCGGGCTGGATAATCAGTAAACTTTATGCAGTGAGCAAAGCTCTCTGCAAGACAGATGCAGTCAATAAAGTTTAAAGTACTACTGCCCCAAAACTTTTTTCTCACTATGTAAGGCAACAGGAAAAATCAAGTGTGTGTATGTATATGTGTGTGCACTGGTCATTCCTGTTCTGATTAGCTGAGTAAACCATGAGTCACTTACAAGGCTACCACAAAAAAGCTACAGCTGGACCATTTGAGGAGGAACTGCAGATGCACCTCTTGTGTTCATATCCCGGCTCATAGTCTAAGAAGCTTTTGCTGTAACTCCAAACTTCCACTGCCCATTGCTACATGCAAGTCCTAACGAGTCAGAAAGGGAAATTCTGAAACAAACCTGGTAGGATGGTGCTCACGTAGAGGTACCACACTTTCCCTCATGCTCAGTTTTCTATTACTCAGAGCCCAAATGCCACTGTGAATAACTCTGTTTTTTCACTGAATAACTGGGAGGGGGGTGAATGCCATTATGAAGGAACTGACCTCTTTCATCACAATACAACTATTTTTACTGTTTCTGTCACCCAGTTTGGTATTAAACAAAGAGCAGGAGGAAAACAGTCTGGGCAAAAGTTGTAAGTTAACTTTTTCCTAAGTTGCAAGTAAAAGGCCTCTGCAAGTATACCAGTCAGGAGATTTCATCAGTTTGGAAAATACTATCTGCCAACTGCAAGATTTAGAAATCAAAGCTATGGAGATTTAGAAACAAAACCAAAACACATTAGTATTCAGATGCCCTGCAGCTATTGTGTGGTATTTCTCAATTAGTCACTGATGTCTCCCTGGGGAGTGGCAGGGGCATGTAGACTCTTACCTCTGGAGACTGTGCGCAGTGCAGTACACAGTGCCCAGGCTGGGCTACTCCACTCATCCTTTCACATTCCAGTCAGCTGGTACACACCCTACACAATTTTCTTTTAAAGCAGCACAGCCCTGCTGAGAATTCTGCTTTGTTACATTGCAGTGCAAGAGCTGTTTTCATCAACTATGTAATCCTTAATTTGAAGAAATGTACATTTGACAGTTCACATTATTCCTTTTTTTTTTTTTTTTTTACTCAAAAATTGATGTCTTGGACAGAACTGCATAACTAGCTTTAGTGGGACTCTGTGCCCTGATAAAATTTAACTCAGAAAGCCAGAGGTTGATTTTGGCTGGCTGGCTGCTATGGGATTGCATTATTACAGCAAGCTTCTCTAAATATAAACGCAGTATTTTAAGTTGTTCTCATTATAACTATAATAAGGCTTCAAGGAAAGAGAGAAAAGACTAGTTAACAGAATTGTAGGATGGAGAAAAAGGTTGTACGAGTAGCCTTATATAAGTCTTCAATTTTGTCCTGGCCAGTGACAATACCACTCAGGTTTTGCTTCAGCAGACAAGCATGAAAAAGCAGAGGTCAGAAGGAAATTAAATATGATTATGTGAATTCATTCATCATTACAGTTATTGTAATTGTCATGTTTTCCCCCTTGTTAGGAATAACTGCACAACTCTGTTTACTAGTGATTGCCTTCAGGCAAGCAGCTTTATTCCAGCCTAGTGAATGCTGACAAATCGGAACAGTAACACCACAAAGCAACACCAAACTTATGAGCTTTTTATATAACACGTATACTCATATACAAGCCACTTTACATGAAGAAGTAACTAAACTTTGATGCAGAGATAGTTTTGAGAGACTTACGCAGCTGTCCAACTGACACAAACCCTTCAGAAAAGCAGACTAATGCACACAGAAGAGGAATTGCAACACTGTAAGCTGAGCTATCTACCACTAACTACATCTGCCTTAGAACAACAGAAAGACTACAGTTCTATAGTACGGGATTGTAGTCTTCCATGTATATCTTCCACACAAAGCTTACTCTTCTCTGCTATGCCTTCATGAATACATGGTCAGCTGCAGCCAGTCTTCAATGGTCATTTTGATCTGTCCATCTCCACCTTGGTCTAGGGACTTGAAGGTCCGGAACATGCTGTCCAGTCGTACCAAGCAGCTAATGAAGTTGTTGAAATCCATGCTACCGTCCTCGTCAGCGTACCTGCGCACGATCACCTGGCAGAGTTGTTCATGCAGGGTGAAGCCTGCAGCCTTCAAGGCATCCGGCAGCTGAGCTCTCCCAACAGTGCCTGACTGATCAGTATCATACTGCTTGTATACACATTGCCATTTCTTGATGTTGTTCCACAGATACTTAAACTCTTCAAAGCCCAGTTTGCCATTTGTATCACTGTCCATGACGGCGACCATGCTACGGCATGTGTCTAAGCTGAAGCCATCTGTCTTCAAGTCTTGATGCCTGGAAACGACTTTGTTCAGGATGTCCCTTAGCTCTGTGGCAGACACTTCCATATCATCTCCAGCCAGCTGGACAAAAAGGCAACGAAACCGTCTGATCTCCTCACTCTCATAAGCTTCCACATTCATAAAATGATTGTGAGGAGGTGGAGGTGGCTCTGGATTATACTGAGCTGCTGCTTCACTTATAAGATTGACAAGACCTCCGACAAGTCCTACAAGATTCCCTCCATGTCCACCTCCTGTTAGAAGACCTCCAAGGCCACGTGCAAGGCTCCCTCCATGACCACTACCACTTCCTCCACTCAGCAAAGCTTTAGCAAGGAACATTGTGAAGATTTTTTGAAGGGAGTTACTCAGAGATCCTGTTCTTCTGTACCTCTCCGAAGTTGTACTGTGTCTGAGCTGGGCGTGGGCACAGCACAGCTTATCTGCGTGCTTACGCTTCACCATGTCTGTGCATGTCTCCAGCTGCCAGAGTTATCTCAGGTGTCAGTAGTTTTTGTCAATTGTTGATACACGTCTATTTCTTCTTTTCTTCTCTGCGTAGTTAGCTTTATGTGATTTGAGGAGTCTTTTTAACAATGAGGCTGAAAAGCCACAGAGCAGAAGTCTCAAAATACCTGTGCTCATAACTGCAGCAATTTGAAAAGAGCCCTGCCACATTAGTGTGACTGTTCCACAGTTATGCTGATCTCCTTAAAGATAAATGCAGCAAAAGCTTACTAGAGTCTTGTCTGTTCCTGCTATCTTTTATGCCTTCAACTTTTTAGTGAATTGAGCATTACATTGCTAATTCTAGTCTCTGACGCTGTTGTGCCATATAGGTGAAGTGAGAGGAGCCTTGATCGCCCATAATTATTTTGGTTGCCACACCATATTTCTATTGTATGTACTGTGCTTCAGGACTCGGACTATATGTTCATAGGAGCCAATGGTCCAAGATGGGGAGGCAAGAATTAAGAAAGGATGAGTACCTAGCTCTGCTAGAGCTTCAATGCATTCAGCAATTAAGGAAATACATTTGACTCCTCTCTATTTTAGAGCTTGTAATACCTTTTTTTTATCTGGAAAAATCCTGAAAAAATTTTGATCGGCATATACAATGCAATGACCTCCCAAGTACAGGTGTACTGCTAAAGCTAACTTCATCAGGAAGAGTGATGCTGAGCTGGGAGAGGTCCTATGGTAAGAAACAAACTCCAGTTCATAAGCACTTGCAGTACAACATGCTGCTTGCAGTGTAGCACATATTGGGTGCCAAGAAGTAAGATGAATTCTATGCTACACTCTAGTCACTGATGTTTCTGGTATAGTCAGAGGGGTGCATCCACAGAGCAATTTTTCTCGTCTTCAGAGAGAAGTAGAAAATGGGAGAGATCACTCATGACTATGGAGGAAAGCCTAAAGGATCACATTAACGCATAGCCTCCTTTATGGCTGGAGGTAGGCAAGAGGAGTCCTTATAGTGTCTAACAGCACCCTTCACAAACACAGCAGGAACATACGCTGTGGTCAGCTTCAATCCGCCTTAAATTATCCACTTAAAACTACATCAGTTAATTAAGCTGTCAGAGTTTACATAAGCTCAAAATCTGGGGTACGCAAAAGGAAATATTCAGCTATTCCCAGAATGAAGATTATCATCTGATGGTGGTGCAGCTGCTTGGTCCAAGAGATGGCTGTCATCTCACAAGGTACAAACTGACCAGCTTTTTTCCATCAAAACTTATGAAGGAAACTGTAAGAGTCACCTATCTTGCCTATGGGAATTGCTAACCAAGAAGCATTTACTAAGCTGGATATAATGAATTAACTATCCTTTTGGGATGTGATTTAAAAAAAAAAATTGTCAACAAGTCAGTTAACCAACTACTCACCCTGTCAAAGAGTAGAAACAGCTCTTTGAGGACATCTGAAATAGGCAGCTTCAAGTACTCCGCAAAGTCCTCAATTCCAATTCTTCCCCCTTTGGAAGCACTTGCAATAGCAGCAAAGGTATCCAACTGCTCTCTGACATGATTCCATTTTAGGCTATGCAAACATGAGGGAGAGGAGATATTTCTATACAGCAGATCTTGGACAGATGGAATTTCAGTAGGAGTTATTACAGTGTTCAAAGATGAAAAACAGCCAAACAGAGCATGCATGTACAGCATTAGAAATGCTGTAGTTCCAACCTGATATTTTATATGAAAACAGCAATTAATACTGCTCCCCTGGGTTATTTATATTAAAAGCAGGCAGTTCCATGCTTCGGTATATCAGACTTCCTTAGAGTAACTTCCCAAACCTAGAATCATCTGTCCAGTTACTAGGCTAGTCTAGCAGAGAGCTTTTCATTACCGTGAATTCAAATGTGGTATTATTTTGATGCATCATGCCCTAGGGTGAATATTGCCTTAAAAGAAGGGAATAGATCTCAGCTCTATTAACTAGCTTTCCACCCAAACACTAGTATCACTACAGCCTGAAAAGTATCTTGATCTCTCTGCAGAAATACACCACTGCATCTCAGTAAGAGTGATTAGGATTGCCATGTAACTATTGAAGATTGTCCCAGACAGAGTTCTATAAATGGATATATAGCAAATACGTAAGAAGTCAAGATTTATTGTGCACATACTTCAGATTTGACCACAGCCACGCCAAGTTATTTGATGGAGTTACTGTATGATTAAGTGGTCCTGTCCTCAAATACCACTGTATCCAGGCAGAAAAAGCCAATACCACTAGGGAAACATGGCTGCACAGTACAACTAAGTAAGCCCCTGGCTGAAGTCTGAGTCTGGAAAGAAGTTTTTTTTTTACTTCCTAACACACACTGTCTGTGCATCTCCACAAAAGCAATTTAAATTGGGCACCAAGATTACCATCAGGTGCTTCAAATAGCTACTGCTCTATCTTCCTCACCTTTTGGTGAGATAAGTCCTTAAAAGATTAGAAAAATGCATTTTTCCTCTTGTAACACTGCCCACAAAAATTAGTTGGGATTAGTTTGTACTGAGGTTTTCCTCATCTCTGATGTCCATATAGTTTATGAATTTAAGTTGTGTACATAAGCACACTACGTCACACATGGCCAAGTCATTTGTCAAGTAACGTATCCTTTTATAGGTGGCCATCAACACCTGTATCACTGCAGTAATTATGCTTCCAACAGCTAAACTTCCCTTACTTGAGTTTCTTGCTAATTTTGGTGAACTCCACCAGCCCAGCTTCCATGGGTAAAGTCAGCTGTCCTGCTGAAATCATCAGTCTGCAGTCTTCAAAAGTGTGATCAGTGACTGGCACATTCAAAGCACTGGAACAAAATTAAGGAAAAAGAAACATTTCTTATATTTCTTATATTAAATTTCTTATATTAAAATTACTTTTAGTTGACTGTTTGCCCTCTCTGTCTGTTTGGCTTTTATGCTAATATACAGAAGAAATTAATTCTTGCACTGCTGCAAGTAGGAAAAAGCAATACATACCATTTTGTGAAACTGTGAAACCATACTGTGAAATTATGTTATGGCAGCGTCATGATGTTTTAAGATTTACAATCTTGTAAATGCAGCCCAGTAACCTTGGAGAACAAATCACTCGCTTATTCTTGCCAAGCAAATATGGGAGCAATTTATTCCAGCTTTCCATGAATTGAACATACTATGTTCTAATGTAAGACAGCCTTCTTTATGGTCCATGTAAAAACAATCAGGGTGTTTTAGTATATGAATTTGACACCTCTTAGTGAAAATCTAGAGCAATTCCTATTAAAAATACCTGGGACTTAACTAAATTGTACTTTATGGCCGAGATATATATGGAATTGCTGGATATAAAAGAAAAGTTCTCAAAGATTTTTATTCATGACGGATTACATACGTTGCCATGGTTTGCCGGACTCTGTTGGCAAAAAGAATGGGATCATTCTTTTCTTCCTCAGTAGGAACATGAACAGGCAGAAACTGAAAGAGATGAGTTATCCAATCAATTCAGTAGTCACCACTTTATTAGCAACATGGATAATTTCTTGTTATTGTTTGGAAAGGGGGAAAAAGAGGAGCTAAAAAATGAGCCATGCAATGAAGGAACTGAACGCTAGAGGTCTCAACCACCTTAGAAACCTCTCAGGCTCTTCTGCCTTAGCCATGCAAATAAGATTTGGGTCAAATCTGCCTCTTAAAGATTGGTAGAAGCTGCTTTAATATGAAAAATCAAACCCCCAAAGAAAGGAAGTTTTAACAAATGCATACTTAGTTAGAAAATTAAATACTACACTTGTAAGAATGTGAGTCTGAAATACTGAACGCTCCTTCTCAAAGATTCTTTATAAGTGATGTTATATACTGGAATAGTGTATGTAAGATTTATTATGTTTTTAAGTACATACTGCAGTCCCACCTCATACCTGTTAATTGTATTTGTCAGCACATGACTGATGAGTTTCCTGTAAGTTCTTCCTCCATGATAAAAATGTTAAGGAATCTTAGTTCTGAGTTGTAAGTAGAGTACTATACTGGATACAAATACTGTAAAATTTTGGAACTCCGAGCAGAGAGTAAAAACCCCAGCAAAACAACCCCATCTCCTCCAAAACCTTGAAAACACCCCAGATATCTAAACTGCAACATATTTACTGATCAGGATTTACTCAATGCTACTAAAAATGTACTACAGATGAATTATTATCTAACATGGCATGAATTAGCATCCGTTTGTTTGCAAAATAGTGTGTGTGTACGAGTGTTTTGTTCTTTCCACTTCAGTCTACAGTGTTTACTTGCAGCTCTGTTTAGCATGCCTTTTCTCAGTTATGGTTATCATTTATCTTGGTTCTGCTACTCCCCACCCTGCAATCTTGCCCTTAAATCCTAGAATACAGCAATTCTAGAATAAAGTATAAGGTGTTGCTCATGGTTCGCTGGGAGGCACACTTGCTAATTATGTGCCAATATGTTTCTTCAGTTACATTGAGTTGCTGGTGATGCACTAATATAGCAGTAACTGCCCATATAAATGCTGTCCATCCTGAAGAGCCTTTTAGTCTTTGTTTTGAAGGAATGCTGCCTCTCTGATTAAAAAAAGTATGTTTATGGAATAGGTTTTCTGTCAAATAGCCATAACAATTTTCTGTTTATGGCTAAAAGTTTTCTCCCCTGCAAGGACAGCAGGGGTCCAGCTGTTCACATGAAGGTTTGAGATATTCCTTCTATAAGCAGTTGCAAACTCTGTTGAAGTCTGACATGTCCCTGCTTATACAACTCCCCTTCAGAAGTCATGTAACCCTTAAATCGAGGAAGCACAGGCACACTGTACAGATGCAGAAAGCTGTGTCATCACTAGGTGTGATGAAGTAATAACTCTGAGAGGTTTATCTATGCAAACATGGGGCATGGTCTTCTAAGTGGTCATTACATCATTTGAGGCTGAGGTCTTGCTCAGACAGCAACCTGAATTTCTGGTAGGTTAAATACCACCTCTGTCCCCTTCAAAAAACCCACCTACAATTATTCACAAAACTGGTTTACCAGAAACCATGTCTGGAGATGGAGAATTTGGTTTCTTGGCCTCCTGAGGTGGCATGCATGATCTCACATATAGCCAGCTGCTTATCTGGTGAAGACTAGTAGGTATACCTTCCCTGTCAGATTGCAGTCCTGTTAGAAAATTCTTCACAGCTCTTTCAGTAGGAAAAATACTTCTCTGATCTGCTTTTGACCTTCTTACAGAATTTGCCAAATGCTGTATCTTTTGCAGTCCTAAAACTCACTGCCAGGTTCACTGTTTAATCTTCAGTATCCAGTTTGTTAGAATATGAGTAGACACATATGCACATACTCCCTCGGACTACAGGAGTACGTCACTGTTCATGCACAGTAGGTAGAGGCAGCACAAGACTGACTGGAGTGGAGAGGCTACTTCCTTGCAGTATGGGACAGCAACAGAAATGTGCGCTCCTAAAAGGAGTAGTCCGATTCCCTCCTTCCCCAAACAATTCTGCCCCTTCTCTTTTTAGAAATGGAAGGACTTTTGCATTGATGCTAAGAAATTAGTTCCACTTTGGGGACACATGCTGCTGTGAAAGCTGCATGTTTTTTTATGTTTCAGTTTAATCTTTCAGAACATGAGATTCATTTTCTAACAGGCAAGTTTGAGTTCTGTTCTGAAGTAGGGGAAAATAAACCTTCTACTAAGAGGGCTACATTAACTAATTCTTGCTCCCACATACATAAATTACACAGATATGTCCTTCTGCACAAAATCATTAGGAGAATTGACTCTTTAGTACACCTTCTATAAATATGTCTGCTGCACGTACTATACAGTAACAAGGTGCTCCCTTGAAAATGAATTTGTTTCACAACAAACGCCATATTGCTAATTGCTAGTAGTAGCAACACAGGTTGTGTTCACAAAGCTTTGCACAACTTTGCTGAATTCTGTGTTTTGCAAATAAACAGCAAAACCTGTCTGAAATTCTCCCATTCTTCAGGCCCCTAAACAAACTTAGTCCACACTGACAATCCTTTGTGGTTTGGTAAGGAATGTGAAGTACAACACTTAAACTGATGGCACCTCAGTTACATGGCTCCTCACTACTGTGTTTCGAATGTTGACTCTTTGACAGGGAGCAGCTGGACTAAGCGTAGAGATACAAAGAAGTGTGTATGTTGTTTCAGTTGTCATTCATCTGCCTTTGTGCTGTGCAGCTGATTTTAATGATCAAGGGAAGAGGTTCGTTATACAAAGCTCAGCTTTCTCCCCAGTGCCAGTACTAGTGTCCTTAAGTAAGCTCTTCATTGCAGAAAACATTTTAGAGTTCAGTCTGGGAAGATGGTGAGGAAGACATGGATGCTTTGAAGGGAGAAGGGAAATGAGAAGGTGCATTAAAGAGAGAAGTTGTTACCTTTAACAGAACATACTAGAATTCTTAGTTTTAACATCTGTAAAATGCACGTGGTGATAATGCTTTAAAACTAAAGGCATTTCTGACAGCTTTCTTCCAGGAACTCATCAGATAAAGTGATGCATAGAAATGGACAACAAATATAAATATATTACCACAATTCTGTTCTTGTTTCTGAGACATTTGTTTATTGTTCACTAACAGTGACAAATAATGTGAATAAATTGGTTGCTTTATCGTAGTAAAAAAATATTGCTAATTCTTACCTCAACTTCTACTCTTGTGAAGAGCTGACACAGCGTCATTAGGCACAACTCTTTTCTGCAGGCAAGAAAGAAAGAGGAAGAATAATACATTTTACTTACTTAAAAAACAAAGTATTTGCATGTCAGTAGACGAAACTTTTAAAAGCATTGACAAAAACACAGCCAATACTGGGTAAGGTTTTCAAGTACCTTGCAGTGAAGTTCCCTGAAATGTTGCTTTCAACATTTTTTTCTACAGTGCTTCTGTGTACATCTGCTACTTGCTCACTGGGCAGGCAATTTGTTTTCTGTTGTTGTGCATATTAACAATACTGTACAGTTCTTTGGCCAGCAAAACGTATATGTTACTTTTTCTTTAAAGAGGTGAATACATCCTGGATTTTAAAGCCTGAAGAGTTTTGATTCTGAGAAGTAGCTTTACTTTATCTTTTATTCTCTCATCTGCAAAATGGGACCAGTAACTTCCTTCTGCAGAACTGAAGCAAGCATTTGTTAGTATTCGCTAGCCTTTTTGCAAATTATAGTGTTGCAAAAAATAGTGTTTACATGAATGTATTAATGAAGTGTCAGTATGTTCAGGACCTTCAGCATTTTTAGAAAAAGTCATAAATTTTAGTATCAGCAGGTAGGGGGAGGAAGAAACTGGGAAGAGGATAAGCATAATCACTTCCCCTCTTGAATTGCTCTTTTCACTGTGATTTTTAAGGAGAAACAGACATTTGCTCTTTACTTTAAATCAGGTAAATTATAGTAGAAAACCCTCAAGCAATCTTTCTTCTCCTTTTGTTTTGGACAAAATAAAAAGAGAGAAGGAAAAGGCAGAAGAACTAAGGGATACTTTCTACTTTCTGCAGCAATCCATTCTGAACGCCTGATTTTTTAAAATATTATGTGTTACGTACATATGTTATATGTTATACATTAGGTTTTCCTCCCAGTAAGGCACAAAAGTAATAAAGAAGTAGTAAGTGAAAGCTGGGGTTTCAGGAGGTTTCTGAGGAGGAGACTGGTACCATCCCATCCTGGCCGCAATATTCACGAAGTTTCACAAAAAGCATGACAGTTCTGCACTTTGTGAACTGAAGGTTTGTGTGGGGGATGGTCTTCTCCCAGTTCCAGTTATTTTTGTTAAGAATCTCTAGATTCTACCCCATCCATCTCTTGTCTTCCCATGATTTTGCCAAGCTGTTCCTTTCGTCTTCTCACAGGTTTCAATTTGAGCCTTCATCAACCAGCACCAGGCTTAAAGCAGTTCTCAGTTTTTAGTGAATGGGCAGCCTCCTCCTTTCCACAGGAATACCTCTGATATAATTTATTTATTCACCTAATCTTACACCATCTTTCATAACTGAAGATGTAGCTCCTCTTCAATCTGCCAGCATAAATCCTTCATAGGGGAAATCTGTAGTATGCTACTGAATTTGCAATATTCATTACTCTCAGTATGCTGATAACTGTAAAAGCAGTAATGAAAACAGCAAAAAATTCTTGGGAAACTAAATGAGATGGACATTTTCATCTAGGTCAGCTTTCATAATGTCCATTCTACAGGTATGCAGATGCTAGGAATAACTAATGATAGCTTAAAAGGCACTTATGATCCGCTCCACTTGTTCAGACATGCTTCAAAATTAGTTGCCTTAAAAATTTTAGTCACTTAGTAAATCAGTACTATGGTACTTGGATACACTACATATTCCACATGAAAATATGGCATATGGATTCTGCAAATCCACATTAATGTATGTTTATAAGGTGGAAAGTATTTTCAGTGCAGCTGTAAATGCTTTTTAATACTTTAATAAAATATTTTGGCATATTAGAACGCCACCTGCATTGAGAAATAAACAGAGATCCATTGCCTAAATGGTTTGCTGAAATTTTTGTCATTATTTCAATGCCAGATACTATATATAGCCTCTTCCCTAGGATCTCAGGACAATTGCTTTTGTTGGCTTGGGCCAAAATAAAAATCTGAAGAAGAATCCCTGTTACAACAGGAGAAGATGGGGAAGTCATACTTGTTTTGCTCATCTTCATTTACTTCAAATGAGATGGAGGAATGAATAAACAGAAGGGATAATTTTTTCTTGTGTGTATACCATGTAGGAAATGGTAAACGTCTATGGGTTTTGATGACTATGATTGCTCCCCAAAGAAAAAGAACTTAAAATCTTTCTTCTGCTCTAGTGTAATGTGCAAAACAGGAGAAACTTAAACAAAACAGTGGCAGAGCTGGAAATAACGCTTCGCCATTTGCAAACCCTTTCTCTAGCCATTCTGACTGCATGACAGCGTTATCCCCAAGTATTTCTCCCGCATAAAAACAGATCTAGAAAAGCATGTGTCTTGGCTGAGCTGAATCTGTTTGGTGGACTGTTTAGGAATGGAGGGAAAAAATTCTATACACACTGAAAATTAGGATTAAGCAACTTACAATGAATAGCCCTGCCACGTCCAGGTCACAGTATCCTAAGGAAAAAAAAAAACAAAAAACCACAGAAATATATGACAAAACTAGATTAAAGTTAGAGAGCAGATACGTTACAATATAAAACAGGCACAAGTTTAGTAAAAGCAGATGATGGTTTTAAGTCCTGTAGTGAAAACAAAAAAAAGGTGTCAAGACAACTAGGATCCCTTGCTTTAAAATTCTGGAAATAAGCATGGCAGACTTTTGATAATATAAAAAATTGGGAATAAAGTTTATATAGTTTCTTAGATATTTTAAATCATTCATTCTGATCCAAACAACAGAAGTAGGAAAAAAATAATCTAATAAGACTTTCCCAGAGGACTTCACCAGTCCCTTTAGAAAGGCACCCTCAAAAATATATTTCATTTAGTTTTTAAGGACATTTCTGAATAGGTAATTCACCATGCTTTTTCTTTGCCTTTTTCTTATTCTATGTTTATTACTTCCTATGTATGATTTTTACAATGTATACTGCAGATCCTTAATCCCTGTCAGTGAAATGTGATACCAATCCCCTTTAGTGGTTCACTGCTTTGAAATTGATCTGTAAAAGGATTTTACAAAGGCAACTTTCTAAATAACAACAACAACAATAACAATCACTTGTTTTTAATCTTAAAAACCATTAGGAATGAACAGTTTGGTCTTTGGATTTGCTGGATGGCCAGATAATAATAATAATACCAATAAAAAAATAAGGTTAACAAGCTGCTAGACTCACGCCCCAGCATTACACGTCAGTGAAGCAGAGCCATACGTCTGTACCCCTATACTTGGCAGAAAGTGTAAACATTTACTTGGCAAAAAAAGGGAAAGTTGCACGAGAAGAACCCTCTGCAAAGCTGCCCTCCTGAGGTGCCTGAAGGAGGGGGTGTTGGAGGCGCTGCATGGCTCAGCTTTGCTTTTGTGCACAAACTTTGCAAGCCCCTTTGCAGTGAGAGTATTTTGAGCTGAAACAAAAAGTAATGACTAGTAGGGAAGTGGTGTACATTTTAGACTTCAAAGTGCAGGCTCTGTGGCTTTGCAGGAAGTTTCTAACTTCCGCTGCAATACTTTCCCGTGCTCCCTCTTAAAATACAGCTAAGAAGCCCAGCAGTAAGTTCTTAACAATCAGAACAGCAACTACACCATGGTGACACTTGGGAAGCCCAGCTGCTTCCAGGAGCTCTCCAGTGCTAAAGCTCGGGATAGTAACAGTGATTCTTCAGTGACAGTGACAATGACAAAATTCTTCTGTGACAATGCAAAATATTAATCGTAGGTGCCGTTTAAGTTAGGATTTTGACTTCTGCATTACTAGTTAGTGATAGAAGAATGTTCTGCTTACCAGCTTGTTGGGGTATCGGAGCAACACAGGTTGTACAGGGACTCGTGGAACAAAGGCACCTGCCACCACAAATTAGAATTGATTGTAAAGGCTAAGCTTAATACAGCAGTTGGGAGTTTTAAGTGATTCACGTAAGACATGGTATCTGGAAGGAGCAATTTTGAAAAAGGCAAAAAGAATGGGAAGTGTTCTTTTTGCTGTGGGGTTTGTTTTGGGTTTTTTTGAAATCAGCAGCGTGACTAGCAAGATGTCAGGTCAGAAAATGGTTTAGGAGAAAGCTGTCTAAGATTCCTGGTGTGTTCAGGGCCATCACAAGGAGAGGAGGAGGAAGAGGACGAAAGAGAGTGGATTCAAACTGGCCAAAGGGATATTCCATATCATGTAACGTCACGCCCAGTATGTGAACTGGGAGGAGCTGGCTGGGGGAGGGAAGCAGCAGTTGCAGCTTGAGGACCAGCAGTGTTGGTCGGCAGATGGTGAGCGGTTGTATCGTTTGTGTTTCTGGTTTTTTCCCCTTTTTCTTTTTATTATATTAAATATACACCTCCTACTGTGTTCAAACTCATTTTCTGTGTATTATCTCCCCATTGACTGACATTCATTTCAAGGGATGAGATGCTCACAAGGCTACTGAGTGTCTCCTGAACCCTTCTTTTTCTGATCATCTTCATAAGTGATATGGATCTGAGCATCTAGTACTGGTTCTGTAACTTTGCTACCCAAGACACTGTACAACAGTAAGAAACGAGAGCAACATGGCTTTAACTGAAGTGCACAGCAATCCAGTGATCAGTGATGCTATCGAGTACCTTTCTGTGTTGGTCTGCCTTGCTAAGCACTACCAAAGAGATTTCATAATTTAGTTGCTAAATCTTGCATGGCAAAACGTACAGGAATCTAAGATGGGATGACTGCAAGTTGAGCTAAAAGACCATCATAAGTAGCATGTATTTTGGTAGTTCATCTTACAGTTATCAGTCAAGTTCCTGGGTAAGTAAACTGGATTAAAACTGTACCCATAAAAAAACCCCAGCCAACAAAGAGTATACATCACAGATATTTTGCATCCTACAAAATACCAAAAATCAGAAAAGTAAGCTGACTAGTACAAAATAGTGGGTTTAACGCCACTTAAACTTCAATGATGTAAGACATTACTACAGCGCTGTTGTGGATGACGTACCTGCAGAAGTATAGGCCTTACTAGAACTACCAAAGTAATATTTCACACATTATTTTTCAACAACAATGCAACAAAATCTCTCACCTTGTTTAAATGTGATCAGGCAAGATCGGTTTGTGCAGGTGCCTTCTGGGAAAATCAGTATCTTCGATTTAAAGAGAAAGAAATACATATATACACATGCATTTCATAAAAAGATTATACTTCAGCATCAGTTACATAAAAGCTGACTTTCTATGCAAGCTGTGACATGTTACACTGTATCACAGGAATATCATTACTGTTTCAAAAGGAAAGGAACAAGTAAATGAAGGATGCTTACAGTAATATTAACCTGTTGACCTGATAATCTTGATTTGGAAAAAGCTTTTTAAGAGAGGAGTTCTGGGGAAATGCCTTTATCAGTTCAGAAATATGGTACAAAAGCCTTTAAGTGTTTCAGTTGACATATTTAGTGTTGGTAATGATATCAGAATTGTTCCTCTGTTTGTAGCTCCTTACTGAACTCCTGGGTGTATAAACATCAAGAGTCTGGGCTGACATGAAGTGCATAAGGTACTTGAGCCTTTGCAGGCACTGATGCTATCAACATGAGTCGAGATGCCAGCTGTGATGAGAAGATCACAGCTTGAGGGGTAGCAGCAAAAGGCAGAGAGACTATGTATATCTGTGACGCAGAGCTCTGAAGGCACTAGACACCACTACATAGCCTCTGAACCTGAATGACTCAGGCACACCAAATACCCAGAAGGTTTCTGAATTAGTGTCTGAAAGATACTAGGTTAGATGTGCAGTCACATCAAATCCAGCTCCCTATAGGATACACAGAAGCTTTATGTTTCTCATATCACCACAGGATGATAAGCAGCGTTAAAAAAAACCAAAAACCCTCAGCACAAGAACAGGTCTCGATCAAAAGAATGTTCAGGGTGTGCTCCCACTTCAGTCCAAATGAACAGGTCAAGGCTAGATGAAAGAGGGCATCACTGGGTCATACCCAAGTGAGACAGGCTGTTCTAGGATCACAGAGACAGCTGCACATACCGATTTACAGCTTGACTATGCATTCTGTAATCAGAAATTGTTTGCTGGTGCTATGGACGGAAAAATGGGTATGTTTCTGCTTAGCCTATGTCATAAGCCCCAGGAAACATATTAGTGACTGACCAAAGAGTAAGTAATCATTCCCTCCTTCCCCTTTGTTTTGGTACAGGGTTAGGAGAAACACTAATCAGAACATCATGCTGTTAATGAGCACAAGTGCTGCCCAGCCTCCTGGGTTTTGGTTTTAGACAGAGGGAATGGGGAATCCAGCTACTCCTTCTTTTCTGTTGTGCTGAGAGAATGTAGCCCAGGCACTCTGAAGAGGATATAACACACATCAGCTTGTGGTCAAAAAAACAACAAAAAAAGAGAGAGAGTAGGAGGAAGGTGTGGCCAGGGCACAGGACTAGGAATCACCCAGTGACACTCCCAAGCAATGCTGCTGACTCAGTCCTGTTGATTCCCAGATCACTTGACTCATACACTATTTATGCCGCAATATAGATCTAGCTTTTATCCCAAGTACAGAATTGGTGTAAGGCCAATTCCCCTTTCCCCCCCATGCTGTTTTCAGCAGAGATTGGGTCTACGAGGGCTTTGCTGAAATCACTTCATAACAGTTCAGCAAATCATAAGCATCAGTGTAGTTTGTAAGCACAGTATTACAAAAAAAGCCTTCCTAGCTTTGACATATGTGTATTTAAAATCCTGCATATAATTGATAAAATGAAAAAAATATCAGAGGCTCTAAAAGTATTTATGGCAGCTTAGAAAAACGCATTTATGAGTCAGATTAAAGCAGTCTAAATACTAACTAAAAAGCTTTTTATAAGGTGCTTGCTAAGTAAAAATGATCTAGGAAATGTCTAAATAATGCCATTTAAAAAAAAAGTGGCAAGAGTTGGTCTTCCCTCAGGATGAGAAGCAGTTACACTCAAATGTTCTGTTTCTAGGGACTATTCAGAGAGCAGAGCAGTGCATTCAGGTCTAGCTGCTGTAGAGATACCTGCTCTTGAAGTCTGTATTTTCACTAGCCTCTTTTAATTTTCCTCAAGAGCCATTCATTGGAACAAAAGTGAAGGAGAAGGTAACTTCTCAATCATTTAGGAGGCGGCAAACTGAACAGATCTTGTGATTTTAGCTACTTAACCAGTCACTTCTTTTGAGTTTTCCATTTTTTTAAGCAAATTAATCCTTAAGAAAACAAGAACTATTTAAAAACACAAAGCATGAATTTATACATAAAACCACACAGGATATCTTTGAAGGTCTCATATCACTGACTGTACGTGTCCAGCAGCATGGTAGGGATACTGTATTTGTCGGCAACATCAGAACACAGTTAATGCAACAGAAGAAATCGGAGAAGCACTGCCAAATGAGATGTTAGTAGGTTCAAAGCTGTTCCAGGTGTTTCTCCTTGCAAAGGATGCAATTTCCATCCCAGCCCTCTGCCTGTTGTAAGAGCAGCAGAGTTGCTGCCTCAACGTGTTCCTCCCTCCAGAGCAACCCCTGCTCCATTAGTTCTTCAGGTTGGAAAGCTGTCCAAGGCCTAGAAGTGCAACAGCAGCTTGCTGCTGAGGAATGACTATGGAAACAGTGCGCAGAATCAGTTACTATTGCTTCCATGTTAAAATCTTACCACAATTCAGACTAATCTGAAAGTTTTGGGTTTACTGCATTATTAACCTAAAGATTGAACTGAGTTTCACCTCAGCTATTCTTCACATGTGCAACTGATGTTGTCAGCTTAAGTACTGTTCACGCTGGAGCTTGGACAGCCCAGGTTACTCATCTCATGAACTGCTCATCCCTGAACTGTTGCACATGCAGCTCTGTGATAGCTTCTCGCACATTAGTTTGCTTGAGAATACTGATTCACGTATACCAATCCAAGTCATCTGCTACACTGAAAACAGCATGTTAAGACTTAAATAGGGAGAAGAGAAAGCCAGGAACATCTGCACTTTGGAACAGCAATTGGTACTGGCTGGATTTTAACTAACCCATTTGTCATGCAAAACTTTTTGGGTACCAGCCTCTCATCTTCCTTTCCTAAACCAGTCATATACCTGAGAGCTGACTTACCTTCATACTTCAACAGAATCCTATTCAGCTGGGCACTTGCGATATTATGAAGCACAGTGAATATGGAATATGAATACACAATGGATCAGTAGTAGTGTATTTATTACCTGCGGCCACTGGCCTCTTGATAGTGCCCGCTTAGTTATCTCAGTGACAGTATTCTTTCGTGAATCAGGGTCTTGACGAGAAACTGATACAGGCTGAAGGGAATTTAAAATTGCTGTGAAAGAGATAAAAAATTTTATTTGTCTTACACTAGTGCTTAGAAAACACATGGGTTCAAGGCTCCCTTGCAGCAAAAAAATTGTTACTCTCATACTAGGAGAGTCTGCACAAACAGCTTTCAGACTAAATAGATGACTATTATTATTCTCCTCATTCTGCAAAACAGGAAGTAAGACATAGAAGATATATCTACACTGCCAGCTGAGGAGCTTTACAGTAGGTATAAACATGCCAAATTCATCCAAACACTTTCTGCTAATATTGCTGTTACCTTTCACTGAGCGTTTCCACACAATTCTAAGGAAAAGACGTGATAGGGTCTCTGCTCATGAGCCACACCCAGGCCTAACTCATGCAGGCTGCAATCAGCAAGTAGTTTGAGCATATGCTAAAGAACTAAGATGTCCCTTTTCAGTTACAAAGCATACACAGCTCGTGTGTAAATGACAGGAAAAAAAACCCTCATTTTGTCAGAAGTCTACATCAGAACGTGTGGACCTATTGAGATGTGATGAGAAAATTGGGGAAGAATTATCTTCTGTGTCCCACTCCTGTGCTTTTAACAGAAGGTCAATATATTATCAGTCAGTTTATTTCCTACTAGACACTTTTCTGTGTTGCCTGCTGAGTTTAGTTTTGGGTTAATGTTGGCTTATTCTTTTAAGAGTCCTATAGAGATAAGAGACATACAGCGAGCAGAAAGTCTACAGCTGATTCTAGTAATAATGCAAACAGGAATTCTTTTTGTGCCAAAAAGAGGAGAAAATAATAGAAGTCATCTGGTAAGTCATCTGATCTTTTCCATTCTCGGCATTTCCTTTTTGAGTAACTTCTCTTTTATTCTTTCCTGGTTTGACTCCCATTAAAAAAAACCGTAACAGTGCCTGCAAGTTGCAACTTATAAATAGGGTATTTTCCAGACTGCTGTAGTTTGGGTCTGTTTTGAAATAATCTTCACTAATCCATGTTCTACATTTGTGGGCCACACTGTTAAAAAGCAGCAGTCGAACAGATTTCTCAAGCTACCTACTGGGACAACTTTAAGAGAAAGCCTCTAGCCCGACCAGTTACGAAACATGCTTTCAGTATAAAGCAAATTTAAAGTGATGTTATATTTCATCTGTGAAAAGAAACAGCATAATTTCAGAAAGATAACTTGTCCTAGGGATTTAACTGGAGATAATCTGTCAATATCTTTGGAACCTAAGGATTTTAAAAAGTTTGCCCTTAAATCACTTTCAGAGATCAGATTTTTGGCCTCACATCAAATTGCTGAGTTCTAAGATTTTATTTTTTCATAAATACTTACTGCCAAATACTGGAGTTGACAGGTTCTCTGCTCTAGTCACTATTGATGGCATTCCAGTTAGGGCAGAAATAATGGCATCAAAAAAGCTTGAATGAGGAGCTGCAACAAAGATTGGGGCTTCCAGTAGACTTGCTATTTTCCCTTTTACTTTAACTTGGAAACCCATTACGAAGAACAAGGTACGAGTTAGGCATGAGAGGGTTGTCTGGATCATCCTCCTTGTAAAGAGAAACACAAAAATATCATCCATCTTACAGTCAGAATTTCTTTTGTACTTTAAACCAGAGGCCTATGAAAGATTTCCTAGTTCTCACCGGCACTGGGGCCAGGCACAGGGTAGCAATACTACTCAACAGGAGAGTGTAGGGCTAAAGGGGAAGTAGGGAAAGGAACATCACCTTTTCATGTTGAAACCAGATTATAATTTTAATGATAAGGCAACGTACAGCATCTTACTAAGCCCTGCTCCAAGGTACGCTATTTCTCTTGCTGTATCTTGTAGCACTGTAGCATAACAATAATGCAAGGGGAGGGTGGGTAATTAGCAGATTCAGTGTTCTTCTTGTAAGAACTTCTTTAACTCTGATACTGTTCTTTTACTACCAGTCTTAGCAAGTAAGATTAAAAGACAATGTTCCCTTACTGGAACAGGGGTCATGTTCCTTTCATGGGATCTCCATAATCTCTCAGCCTTGTGAGAATTCACTTCCTGCACCTCCTCCATCTGCGTGCAGCTGCAGTGCATTGCAACTTGAAGGCAATGTCACTACTCTGAGGTCAGAGGCTGGGCAACTGAAACCCAGAACCCACAGAGGCAGCTGTAAAATACTCCGTTCAAGGGCAACATAGCTAAGAGAGGAGCTGTCAAAGCTAATTTTGTCATAAATTATAGCATAGAGGGAATGACAAAGGCTACACAGAAACTCAGCCTACATAATATTACTAAGTACTTTTCTTAATGACTTTCTTTTCCTAAATATTCCTATCAGAATTACTACTAAAATAAGTCCTGCCTTACAAATAGTCTACAGATTTTATCAGATTTTCTTTAGCCTCAAGAAAACTAAAAATCTACCTATTTAAAAAGCTCCCTTATAACTGGAATACATTATAAACAAATCCATATTGTTGTAAAACACACTCATCAAAAAATTGCTTCACCTAAATGGGTAAAACTAAGATTTCACTGAGGACTCCTCTTTAATCAAAAGGAGGAAAGGAGTGAGAGGGGGAAATAAAAAGCTTTAGACAGTGGCTTTGTGTTATTTAAAAAAACAAGCACAGAGTTTTCAAAAATATTTTACCTTCTCCATCCTTGAAGTGGCACAGATCCTTTTCCATGGTGACGGAAAGTTGCAATTGATGCAAACAGCCATGCTAGCAGTAAAATGAATGCAATGCATATGGCACGGAGGGGGAGCAAAATAATCCCCTGAAGAACAGTCTAGAAAAAAAGAGGAGAAAAATCTTAAGAAATCATATCAACAGGAATGACACAGATATCTGTGTAGTTATAGTATATGGACTTTAAAATACTAACATTATTGCTATGTGTTTTAGTAAGGAAAGCATTAGTGATTCCAGTGTTCATATGGGGAAGTCAGTCATTCAAAGCATTTCTTTGTTCTTCACTTCTGGGTTCCCATTTCAGGTAGGACTGGAATATCTGAGTATTTGAGTTTCTGGCTTGGATGTTGTTAGACAGAGAGGGTAAACAGTTTGCTGGTTTTAGTTTATACTTAGACTTGGTATGCAGCATACAACCAGCTCAAATGAGTCTGCCCAGCTAATAGATATCTCCAATACAGAGTCTTCTGTAACTAGCTGCCTGTCTAGAAGCCAACTGGGACTGTTAAGATGACAAAATTGTACTCTTGCCCTTTCAAAACAACAAATCTTGTGTCAAGTCACGCTGTTGTTGCAAGTGATCCTCACTGCTACTGCGTGGAGTAGTGCACACGCAACGCAGCTTTATCTCCCCTAGTTGGTACTTAAGCAAAATGGAGTTTTTGGTAAAAGTGAACCTGCGGTTTAAGGCAAAGGCTCAGACCTTACAGTGCCGTGAAGCTGCTGTAGGAGCTCTTGTCTTGTTGCCTTTGGAAGTGGTTGGCTCACTGCCCGCAGTAAACACAGAGCAGAACCCTTCTGATTACAAAGATTAACTTGTTGCCTCCTGTTTGAAGCATTTTGGATATTAACCTCTGCGCTAGGACCTCCTTGAATTTTTCAGAATAAATTCAGAAAGCTAAGTTCCCTTTCTACCCCACAATCAGGAAACTGTTCTTATCTTCCTTTAACTTGACGCAAAAGAAACTATTGAGAGAGTTGTGCTACGGTCACAGCCAGCCAAGCTAAGAAGCCTGGTATAAAACAGATCCAAGGCAACACTGTGGTTCATAGCTTCTTCAGTTCTTCATATGCATTTGTAAAAGGACTATGGTGAAGGGGAAACACTAATGTGCCCTGGTTGCAAGTAATCCTCAAATATCTTCCCTAAGGAATTTTTAGTTTGCATTTTTTTGTGCACAGCTCCAGGAAACAGGTGCATTGGCACAAGGTTGTTAACAGGCAGCTGTGATACTGGGCAGGGCAGGAAGAAAATCTTAATTATTTCACCCCCGTAAGTTAGGTTAGAAACTATATCCTGAAGGTTGGCTTTATGGTGCAACACTATGCAGATTGAGCAAGCTCAGGTCTGGGAGGCAGGTGAGCTGTGTTAGCATGCGGAAGTCATAGCCTAGCATTCCTGGTAAACTAGTAAATGGTTCAACTCCTTTCAGCACCTAATCCAGCTCAGCTACCACTTACTGAGGAGGATCAGCTCTGTGCACATACATCTGCACAAGACAATACACACCTAAGCAGAATTCTAACAGTGACTATTTCTCTTCATTTGGGCTGTTTCTAAAAGCCCCTCAAAAGTTAGCATGGGAGTGCATCAGTGGTCACAGACTGACAGCTCCACCAGCTCAGAAGTATGGTGGAAGTTACTAAAGGATATTTATGCTTATGCTTGTGAGCTTACTATTTTTTATGCTGTACTATTTTAAGAAAATCAACATCTGAATAACAGTGTTCCTCTCTCAAAATCAGCCTTTCTAGTCAGCTCTTTAGCAATGACTACTTACTGTACAGGAAAAGCAAGGCTTTTAATAATAACTAAGTTTTACAAAATAGTTTGCAACATATATGCTTGAGCTATGACTGTTAAACAACACAATGGATTTTCATGTATCTCTTTTCTTCAGAAAGGAACAAATGTTTGTAGTATATTTGGCTTCTATGCAAAGTAAGCATCTTTGCATATTACCTATCTGATTCTTTAAAACAGCAGGTTAGTTCCAACTGTCCTTTCATCAACATGGTCCTTTTCCTCCCCACCAAATTCCTTCCATCTTCACATAATTTCCTCTTACTTTCCTCTTATCAGTATTCAGGAGAGGCTCTGGCCTCTGGCTCTAAACCCTGTGATACTGATGAGGATTAACAGGAATTTTAGGCCTTCAGGACTCAGTTCTGTGTTACAAAAGACACAGTGACGACACACCAAACATGATCATGGATACACAGTGTAAATTAGGATAAGGATGAGAAGCAGGTACATGGTGTTGCTGCTCGTGTTCTGTAAGCACTGACACGTAACATGTCTCCAGGAGAGATGTGAACATTCAGACATGACTGTTTCCTTCTTGAAGCATACAAGGTCTTTTTATATAAAAGTTGTATATAGCTAGCTATGGTATTTTGACCATAACCTCATGGACAACAGGAAAAGGACTGCTCTGGATCCAGAAATGGATTCAGTAGCTGGGTATGAGAGATTTGGTCCTGGAGATCTATTGCTCCCACTCTCTTTGGTGCCAGTTGTGGTGAATCTGAAAATTCAGGAAGCAAGCTAAACCAACCAAGACTCCTTGCTTGCCTCCCAAAATCAGATGTGTCTTTTCTTCTCCATATGTGTCCTCTTGTATTACCATCCATAGCCCCAGTTCAACATTCCAGCTGCATTCAGTTATGCAGAATGGGCAGCGTAAGCGTACGTCAGTGTGTTTTGACTTAAAATAACTTTTTTCTTTGTGAAAAAAGGAAGAATATTTATGCACTGACCTACAATTAAAAATAAAGGATGCAATAGCAAAAGCAAAGTGATCCTTTCCTCAAAACTTTAATAAATTCATTAATCTATTTTAGGCAGATGCGCAGGTGGTACTGATTTGCTGATGCAAGCTATTGGCTTTCTAGGTCACTGTGTAATGAGGCAGTTGATTTCTGCTTCATCAGCTGCAGAGTAGGGTAAGAAAAGGACAGAAAAGAGAAAGGTCAAGGTAGGCCAGAAAATAAAAGGTATCCTATATCTTTTCATACAGAAGAAAATACAGGTTCAAAGTTTAGTAACTACTAAGTAGGATCAGAGCCACTCCACCTTCTGTAACCAGTAATCGCAGAGTTATTCTCAGTCATCCAAAGAACCTTCTCCCACATTTGGAATCACCCCCGTACTTTGTATTTAAGGTATCTGCAACAACTGCATGGCCTGTCACTGCCGTAGCTGCAGACACCTGCAACAGTCCGTGCTGTCCAGGTCAGACTCCCACAGCCAACTGACCTTTAAGCAGTACAGGGGATTACACTCCCATCGATGTCAGGAGCTGGGGAAGGGGGAAAGCTCGTCTATCAGAAAGCCACAGAACCCAGTTTGAAATTTTGCTCAACTTCAGCTGCTGACAAGTTATCCAGGAAGCAGCAGAAGAGGAGGCTGGGGACCAGAACGAAGCCCAGCTCCAGCTGAACTCCCCTGACATCTGAAACTGTGAGCAGATGAACTGGCTCCCAAAACAGTACATGCCTAGCAAGACAGGGTGTTCCATGAGCACCCAGAGTATATCACAGCTCTACGCCAGGCAGTCTAGCTTAAAAATATCTTGCTTTTAGCGTGCCAGTTGTGCCATTACATAGTTCACCATTACATAAATCCACGGAGCATCTCTTCTCAATAAAGGAAAATCTAGTCATGACTTAACTAGTATTTGTGCTTTGCAGTGCAGCTCAGAAGTTGAGAGGGCAGGTGAGCAATCAGGATGAACAGAACTGAAACTACAAAAGGAAAAAATCCCAGCAATGGCTTGCTGCCAGCTTCAGTCAGAGGATGGAAACCAGAAGTATCTGAACAACTGTTTTAAACTCTTATTTGGCACATGCAGATGTTCAGCACAGCACAACTGATCCTTGTTTTGCACATTCTAAAGAACGACAAACATCTCATTGGCTAGTAAACTATTAGCAATACAAGGGCTGGCAAAAAATTGTAAAATCTTCTCACTCTGCTTATCAGCCTGGCTACAGCCTATTTTTATATTTGAAGGTGAATGAAATGCAAACAGCTAGCCTGTGTCACTTTCAAGCTCCATTCATCAGGGGACAGCAGCAGCCTTTACATTCAAGGAGTTCACCAACATACGAAAATCCAGCTTTGGGCTCCCAAAGAGGGTTTTGAAATGCTATCTGTTTTTATCAGTGTATGTTAAAGGAATAGTATAGAATAGGGGGAATATAATAAAACAATCCTTTAACATGCAAGAATGGAGATACGCTACACTTGATTTAAATGGACGGAGAAGGGACACTTCCCGTGTTTGAAGTTTATAGTAAAGCTCTCTGGTAAGGCTCCAATTCCCAGCTGATCCGATACACAGTGCTGGGCAAAGAGGAGCAAATGTTTACAGGATAAAGCAGACAGTAAGAAGTATCCTGGTCTCTATGACTATAGGGGAAAAAGAACAGAGGGGAGCAACACACAATAAAAAAAGGTTGTCTTTTTTGCGTCTTTCTGCTTTAAAATTCTGTGACTACTGCAATTTTGCTTCAAAGCTTGCTAGTACTGGGCCCTGACCCAGCCAGGTGCTTTTCCTTCCAGGTGCATTGTGGAGTTATGTATGGAGTGTATCTTGCTTTAAGACATACCATGGTTTTCATACCTTCCTCCTGAAGGAAAAAAAGGAGGATATATTTTTTTAATCTGAAATGGTAATTGTAGCTTAAAATTGCAAGCTTTTGAAAGTAGTCTGTGCGTCCTCTACAAAGAACAGTCAGCACAGAAAGCTATTCATTTCTCAAACCTCATTAAGAATCTGGTTTCTTTACCTTGGGTTCATGCCTGCAGCTACTGATTCAGATGCACTTGAAATGTGTTTCAGGCTGCTAGTAAAACATAGGGCAAAAAAGGATCTGAAATTGCTTTCCAGGTTTCTCACATTTCCTCCACCCAGTTACCTTCAGGGCAAACATTGTTTCTAACTTGAAGAGCTATATGAAACATAAAATATTTAGTTGCACGTCAGTCACAGATATTTATAACAATCAGCAGAAAACTTGAGGAAATGCTCGAAGTTCACCTACACACCAACATCCTTGTCCTCACTGAATTGTCAGTTCATATTTGGCTCATCAGCTCAATTTGTAAGAGAATGTTTTTAAAAATCAAAGCCCAGAAATGTTTCCTTTCTTAATTTGTAAAAGTACCCTCTAAGTCTTATGTGTACACAAGCTTGTACCCAGCTGTCATGGGACAGCATTCAGCTCAGAAACCTAATTCAGTTCACCCAGTGACACCAGACAGTAACCCAGTGAAACTGGGGATACCTTTTTTGTTGTCCACACTGCAATATGGAAACAAGAGATTAACTCTCCCCTCCCGGCTTAAAAACAGCCTAAAGTGACTTAAGCATCTGAAACAAGATTTCTGAAAAAAGTTATTTTATATTTTAGCGTATCATATCAGAGAGAAGTTACCAACATCTGCGCTCTAAAGCTGAGGCACCTGACACGATGGATACAGGGACAGTGCTTCATTCTTGAAATTCAAACATGATGCAAAACACGGAGTCCAACAGGACTCCTATTTCCTCTAGGACTAACGTGTTATCTGTAACGATCATGCAAAACCTTTTAAAAAACTTGTTACAGCTCAAAAAGCCCGTGTGCGTGTGCGTGCATGAGTGTGCAGGGGAAGCATGCAGTTTGCGGACTCTGAGGAGCAATGGCTTGCAGAACTTCATGTCAAAATACAGTGACTTTTTTTTTTTTTTTTTTTTTTTTTTTTACACTGAACCCTTATTGCGTCTTTGCTTTGGCCATTTACATAGCTTGCCCATTTTCTGCTCTCTATCGCTAGACTAGATCAGGAAGCAAACTACGCCGTACTTGGGAAGGAAGTCTTCGTACTAGATGCTTTTCCCTGGAGAAGATAAGAGCCGTAGATGTTCGCTTGAGTGCCGGGAGTGCTACTGTCCCCTCGGTGCCGGGCACCGGGCTGGGCCGGCGGCGCCGCGGCGGCCGCCCGCGCCCCGCTCGCCCCGGGAGCCAGCCGTCCCGCCGGAGCCAGCCGTCCCGCCGGAGCCAGCCGTCCCGCCGGAGCCAGCGCCGGCTATACTCGGCGCCTGCTCGCGCAGCGGCGCTCTCCCATCGCGAGGGGTCTTTGACCTTCCCACCGCATCGGTGACGATCCCTTGGTTCGGACGGGGACGGTAACGCGGGTTTAGACACGTCGGCAGAACCAGCGTGGGCTGGGGGTGACGGCGTCCCCCGCCGCGCTGATGCGCCTCCGAACACCGGGCGGCCCGGGCCCCGGCCCCGGCCCCGGCCCCGGCCCCGGCCCCGGCCCGCCAGGCAGGGCGCGCCCGGCGCCCTCTCACTCCCGCTCCGCCAGCCTTACCCGCAGCTTGTCCCCGGCGCTCAGGCGCCCCGGGTGGACGAAGGGGTTGGGGACGGTGGGCGGGCAGAAGGAGTGCTGCCTGGGCAGCGGTAGCACCCGCGGCGCCATGCTCCCGCTGCCTCCGCCGCGGGCAATTGCGCATGAGCCGCCGGGGGGGGCCGTGGCACCCCTGCCCTGCCCGGCCCGGCCCGGCCCGGCCCGCCTCGGGGAGCCCCGCCTCGGGGCAGGCTGCCTCGGGGCAGGTGTGGGCGGGCCCGGCTGGCCTCGGTCGTCCCCGGCTGTCTGCTGAGGAGAGGGTGCTGAGGCGGGCGCTGCCAGGCGGAGACCCCGGGGAGGCGCTGGGGATCCCGCCCGCCGCCACGGCCGGGCAGCCCCGGGGCCCCGCCCGCCCTCTCCTTCCCCTCCGCGGCTGCTCCGCGCTGGCGGAACTCGTGTTCGCCTCCTGCAAACGCCGCAGCGCCGGTGGCGGAGGCGATGCTCGCTGTGGGTTGTCGCAGTGGGGTTGTTCATAAGGACTGACCGCTCAGGATCAGCGCGGTCTGTTATCTGAGAGGCAAACGCGGTCGTGGCGTACAACTAAAGTAATTTCTAGGAGAAAGATGCATTTCCACCGCTGCAGAAGGCTGATACAGAGATTCTGGTCTAGAGTAGGTGAGGTCCAGAGCTCTCCCGCAGCCTTTCTTAAGGTGCTGGGTACCCACGGGAGCTCTTCCCGCACATCGGGGTGCCCAGGAGCTGGCCCCGCAGGGCCAGCCGCCGCCCGAGGGCCGCCTGGGGCGGGCGGGCCACGGCCAGGCCGGGGGATGCTGTAAAACACACCGTGCTCTAGCACCTCCTGCCAGTTACATGCCTTCGAACGCAGCTGCCGCTGCTTCTGGTTTCAACCCAAAAGTTTCAGCCTGACCATATTTAGGAAACATGCTTTTAGGTTCTCATGGTAATCTGCTACAATGGTGGGGGTGAGCCACCAGTCTCTGCCTGCACAGGGCGTGCGGGTCTAAGACCGCTGGCTCCTGGCCTCTCCCACGATATTGTTTGAGATGCTTTGTTTTGTTACAGTGATTTTCCCTGTCACATATCTGTCCTTCACACGAAAATACTGGTGCTTCCTAACACAAGATTAGTCTGTGTGTTGCTGTGTTGTATTGCTGTAACAAAAAGAATTATAAATGTCTCACAGTTCAGTTCCCAGTTTGACGTCATGGCTTCCACAAAGATACCATCAGAATTAATAAAACTTGATTATTATAAAATTATTATTTGTGTTTTGCAACTGCAGGTGCTTAAGGAGTAATCATAATGATATCTTTGGGCTAACCGAAGCTTGTGTATAATGGAAGCTTGAGGAGTGTAGGATTTCCCTTGGCTGGTTTCCAGGGTATATCCCTGTGTTTTCCTGTCCTTGCAGCCAGCACTGTGCTCTCAAAAACCCAAGAGCTGTGTACGAACCAGGTCAGCACAATTGTCACAGAAAGTAAGCCTGGGGGGAACTGCAGAGGAGAAGGATCAATTCTACCTCCATCATTCTTGACAGATGATTGTATAAGCTCTTCTTAAAAGCCCTTGACTTCTCTAGCTGATCCGTTCCAGCACTTCCCTGGTAGTGTCATGGAACAACTTTTTCTGTATCTGAGCAGAGTCTTTCTCATTGCAGTTTACGTCCATTCTTGGTAGACATAAGAACTGTTCGCTCTCCTCTTTGCAGCTACTTTTTGCAGGCTCATACAGTGTTATGCTTCTCTTAAGCCTTCACTAGACTAAACAATCTAGTGTTTTCAGGGTTTTTTTCTCCCAGGTCACAGTTTCTAGATATCTGATTATTCTTAATGCTTTCCTCTGGCCTTTCTCCAGTGAGTCCACACCTTTCTTGAAGTACCCAAACTGGAAATACTACCCCCTGGGAGGACTGACCAGTGCTAATGAGTGGGCAGGAAGGATTAATTTGTATCATCTAACATGTAATATTTATAAATCCCTATACAGTCACTGCTTTTTTTGTCACTAGCCTGACCCTGTGACTCACACTGTGATTCATGATAACACTTAGATCCATTTCTGAACTATTACTTATTTTTTACGTACAGAGTTGTAAGAAACACTGCATTTGTCCTTATCAGATGGTGATAGTGATCGTACCTCTAGAACTGGGAAATTCTAAGACATCTGGCCTTACAGGCATGATGCTTTTAAAATGTAGAAGAATGTTTCTGGTGATACGTTTGTTAAAAATAATGATATTGATTACAAATGTTTTACTCTTCTAAGGCTTATTCACCATAGCACCATCAAAAAGTCTTAACATTGTAGGCACCAAGATACAAAGAGTGCAAAAAAAGTTTCAATGTTCAGAACACATGAGAAGGTGCGACCACATGTAATTCTTTTGTCTAAATAGATGTATCTCTTTTGAATAATAATTCCTTTTTAATCTGTGACTCTATGGTAAATCAACCATGGTGCATTTGGTGCAATGGTCCACTAATACAAAATACCACCAAGCTTTTGTGAAACTGATGTCTGGGGTCACCTCAATACCCTTCCTTCACCAGAGGTGCATATGGTACTAGAGACAGGATTGAGGAAACAGTAGCATTAGGTTGCTACTAATTATTTTTCTAGGTTGAAGGTACAGCTTTAGTTCTGCAGGTCACTGGAAAGATGTATGCTTTCCCTGAACAGCTTTACCCTATATTGTCTGGATTCTGCCTAGAAACTGTAAAAATAGTGTCTCTGGAGCTGGTGTAGCTTCCATATACAATCTGGGTGAATCATATTAGCAATACGTGAAAACCCAGTAAACATTTCCATAGTGTAAGATAAGGAGTCTTCTCTCATAAAAACGACAAAGCTTTATAGTTTTTAATATAAATTACATATACAGTTTAAACTGGACTGAGATCTTGGCCCATCATAGCTGCCTTTAGGACAGTTTACTCTATTTCCTGGCATTTGTAAAAATATAGTTCAACATATCTTCTTATCATGATGATTTTAATAAAGCTATAGTGATTTCAAAGTAATTCCAATATATATTGATTCTATAAAATGTGGGCTAGACAAAATCATATACTGCAGAATGTAACATCCTTGCAAATATTTTTTTAGATCTTCTGTCAGTAATTCCTAGCTAAACCAGAAGCTTAAAGAAGTTGCCCTTTTTTAACATTTCTCTGTTTAATTTTTCTGACTGGGGCTATTTGTTTTAACATGATCATAAAGGCATTTTTGACACAGAAATTGAAAACCTGCTTTGTGTTTGAATTGCTTCCTGCTTGAATTTGGCAAAAATCCGCCATCTGGTGGCCAGAGTCTTGTAATACTGCTGCACGGAAAAGGTGGGGCAGCAGCTGTTAGCTGCTTGTAAGAAAAACAACCTTTTCTCAAGGAACGGCTACAAAACTTCTTCGTGCAAAGTACCATTCTGATTTTCCTCTTTCCTTCTGTGATGTTAAATGTGAACTACTTGTGCAAAATTAGTATGAGACGAGAAATAGATTCCCAATGTGTTTCCATTGTCAGTTTAACTTAATTCTTTCCAGGCCATGGTGCCCTAATGCCAGTTCAGTCTCTGCTTCCCTCCTGGAACAATGCCAGCTAATGTCTTCCAAGAGCAAATCTGGGTGCAGCTGACAGCATGATTTCTCCAGGGACCAGTGCAGCCAAAAAGTGTAATGCAAGTCACATCACATTTGTCTTTTTCCACCTGGGACAGTCTTCCAGTGTTATCCTGGTAAGCCAAATGTCCTCAAAGGTCTTTGTGCCTTGGCCATGCAACATACAACTGCAGTATCATGCTATGTAAATGTCGCTGTGGCAGGCTGCCACAGGTACTTTGAAATAAAAAGCCATAAACATTTTTGATAGCTGTATCTCTGAATCAGAAAGGCATTGCGTGAGGCTCTGAGGGAATACAGACTTAGTGCTAAGCAGTGTGGAGGTACTTGTCTCCTTGATGAAGTCTGCAGGGATAAACATGGTCTGTTGTGCAGACAATATCAGCTGCAATAGTAGACAAAATACTTATTGTGAAAGAGGAATTAGAATTGCCCTGCACTGTTTCAAGATCTGTACTGATAAAGGACAAATTAAATGACAGACCTTTGGGGGGGGAAAAAAAGAGATCTGATTATCGAAGGTAACTGAACCAAGCATTACTTGACAGTCTTTGAAACTAATATCTTTTTAGCATTGAATAAAAAAATGCCATCCACGGGAATGTTCAATGGGCTGGGTACCACATGTTGTAATTCATTAGGGCTCCATCAATCAATTTCAGTCTTCAAGGAATCTAGCTCTGCACATCCCTTGGTAGAATTTGTTGTTTTGGTGTGGCTTCAAACAAGAAAAGCAGTTCTGGACTGTTCATTTCACAGTGATCAGGTAGCTGTGGGCTGGAGGATGTGCTGACTGGCATACATGTTTCCATCCAAGCAGGCACACACGTACGCATGCATGTAATTACACACAAACCCAGACAGACTTTCCTTCTAAGACAGTTGCAGAGATACATGTGTCTTGGAGTTTTCATTTAATGTTAAATAGAACTGTACCCCTAAAGCTAAGCGTTCTCCTGGGTATTCCTAGATGTTTCCTCTTACAGAAATTCCTTTCTCTGCCTCTTTCCCTTCTTCCTTAAATGTTAGACTTTCTGTGCTGGTGTTACATCCCTTATATGGATGCACACAGGGTTCACACAGCATCTGCCTGGTAAGTTTCCAAATGATTTGCTCCACTTGAGAGTTGTTTCTGGCTGGTTTTTTTAGAGGGAAGTTGCTGTTCCCAGTCTGTTAAGTGTGAGAATTCGGGCCATAGATGTAGGTAACTTAGTCCAAGAATAAGTCCTAGGGTGCTGTATCAGAAAGGAACACGTCATGCTAAGAGTTCCCTGAAACTGCTGCTGCTGAATTCCTTTCTCTTTGCACTGTGTAACAGACAGAAGGCAAGTAAATTTGGAGGTAAGAAACTAGTCACTTCAGTTGGCAAGTCATACCTGATGACGACCTCCACAAAGGGAGGGAGGCACTTAAGTAAATGCTTAGCTTGCATGTTGTTAGTCCCAGTGGAGTAAGTAGGACTTGTTTTAGATTTTTGGTCCTAGACAGGCAGATAGATTGCTGAGCTAGCTCTCTTAACAAATTAGGAAAAAATAGCATTGGGTCTTGCTGATGCTGAGTGAAAACAAAGGTAGTATTATCTCAGGGAATCCACTGGGTATGCCCCCTTGGAGAATTCTCCTGTTCAAGTTCCTCTCCTGAGGAACTGGACAATTTGACAAGAATTTCTCTTCTGTTTCTCTGGGTAAGGAAAGCTGTAGACTGATGATGGGGGATCTCCAACTCCCAGTGCTCTCAAACTGGCACCTTCCCCGATTATTGAATTCACCTGAAAACAAAAGAAAAAAGTAGATTTACAAGAAAAAGAGAGACTCCAGTGAATTGTGTGAGAATGAGATATAAAATTAAGTGGGTTTTTTTTCCCTTTGAACTGAACCCAGGAGCCTTGGTAAAGTTTACCCTATTTAAAGCATTAATTAGGGAGCTGACTGTACATAAAGATAAAACAGAACTCTTAAAGGAATCTCCAGGGACTCCAAAAAACCCAGTTTTGTCTACATGAGGCAAAAGAATTTTAATTAGAAGCAACTGAATTGAAGTGAACTGATATGAGCAACAAAAAGAGAATTTATCCCACAATGTATTCAAGAAACATAATTGAATGTTCATTAGCTAAGAGTTATATACTGACTGCTAATGAGCAGAAATGAATATGCATTATTTCTTATTAAGCTGGAAATATATGGAACTAATTGGGTTTAAATATAGTAGCTATAAAGCTGTGTTTATTAAGTGTCACTACTAAGAAGAGGAAAGACATAGGTGAATTTGTATTCTTTACTGCAGTATCTTTTAAAATATTTATTATGCTAAGTGGTATTAATACATAGCTTTTCATGGAAATGGTTATTACATTGTCCTAGTAGGACTCGGTGATGCCTTCATTTGGATAGGATTTATGCTTTGTTTATTATAAATTAGGGAAGGCAGCATAACCAACACAGAAGCTCTCAGATTACTGTAAGGCTGTTATTTTTGCCTCTCATAATGGAAGTCCTCTGTTATTCACAATCAAATGGCACTTGGCTTCTCAATATTATGGCTTGATAATGATCTCAGGAGAGAGTTTTGGTAAACTTTCTTTGTTGAAGAGGTACAGGAGAAAGCTATCTTGTTATTAGATGTGGTGATAGAAGAACAGAATTAATTTGTGTTGTGTTAACATGTGCTGTGCATGCACCCAGGAAAGGCCTATGCCTGCCTGGGAAACCCTACAGTTGTGTGATAGACTGAGCCTAAGAGGAAGGTGGTAGTGTACAGGGGCCACTTTATCTTATGAGGGGACGTAGAGGAGCATGTAGGAGTAAGAACTCATAGAACTCTTTAGGCTGGAAGGGTTCTCTTACGGTCATCTGGTTCAGCCCCCCGAAATGTTAGTAAAGGGTGTATGAAGAAGGGCAAAGTAGAGGGAAGGGATGATGTAGCTGGCCGGAGACGTAGGGCAAGGTGTGAAATGGAAACCCTGGTGTCCAACAGCAGGTGCTGACCCTTGCTTTCTCTTATCTCTGGAGTTTTGTGAGATGAGGAGTGGTGGCTTTGCCTGAACATTTTATGGCTTTTACCATTATTTCAGTGATCTCTTGGGAAAGAAGAGGGACAGTAGAGGGAGAGGGAGAAAGAAAGGTGCAGCAATACCCTGAGTGGGGGCAGAGCAACAGGGAAAAAAATGCCACAAAGAGGAAGATCGTTAAAAATAACTCAGTAGACTTCTGATGACTTCCCACTATTTAGTTAGCCTGTTTTCTTCTGGAAAGTGGAAGTAGAGTGTACATGGTATAATTAAAAGTGGAAGTAGAGTCCAGCACTCCACTCTGCTTTGCTGTGCTGGACGAAGATGCCCCTTGTCCTGACTCTGGGAACTTCACTGGGTCTGCAAACAAAGTTAGACTTAGACCCGTGGTTATTCATTGCAGCTGAAAGGCCACCTCTTCTCCCACATGGCAAAAATAGATGTTTTGATCCTCCTGCTCCCTTTGAAATTGAAGGATATTTTGGGACTGCCATCAGGGAGGGTTAGCCCACCTTTGAGCTAGTCTGTGTCATTTGACATCAATGCTGTAGGCAGTGATTTTGTGGAAATTAGATTGCTACCTTCCTGCTTAAATGGAAAAAATAACTTGTTTGGTCTGATTTGAATTTGAATTATTTTTAATTTTCTGATTTATCCTTTTCTGATAAAATTCTTATAGTTTATTGCAGTAACCAGTGGTTCTACCTTTAGTAATCCAAATTTATGTTTATTAATTGTACAGCTTTGTTTGTACTACAGGATTCTTTAGTAGCAACAACTGCATGTTCATTTTCTGAAAGATTGCAACTTTTTTCCAATTCACAAGAGGGCGATAAATCCCTAGTCATCTTTATCCAGCCTCTATTAAGTCATCAGTATGTTACTGCAAAATGTCATAAAAAGCAGCTTGCTGTCAGATAACTTTTTTATATAAGTATACACTGACCTGTATAAAATATTGTGATTCCTTTTGTTTTATGGGAAGTTTAGGCTATGGTCTGTTCATTTCATGCCACTGTAGATCCTATTGTCCGTAGAAACTAGATGTGGAAAAGTTATTTATAATACTCCATCCACTGCAAGTGCAAGAGTTTCCTTCATGGTATGCTTACAAGTATTACATTCAGATGAATGTGAAGTACCTCAACTAATGCAATTTTCAGCATACTGCTTGGGAGAATTTCCCATAGCCTAAAGGTTGTTGCGTATGTTTATTTCTTACTCATAGTGAAACTGTTTCTTTGGTAATCAGAATTTTCCATTTCTTAACTTTAATCCTATGCTTCAATTAAAGTATCTCTCCTCTTGAGCCTCCCCTTTCAATGCAATGTTATTTCATCTAAATACAAGGACCACAACTTTAAGCCTTTTTTTGTAATAATATAATATCAGTATGGGAAGCTGCCGTTAGCACAATGATTTCTCTGTTTGTGTAGACAATTTTATAATTTATTAGTACACTACTATATTTTTAAATATTTAATGTATTCAGTTTCACATCCATTGTCTTTCTGAAATAGCTTCTGTTTTGCAGTGTATAGTAAGAATAATTTCAGGAGTTGTACACAGAATAAGGAATAAGGGAAAGAAAAATGAACAAAGGGTTCAGTATGCTAGATTATTTTATGCCTCTGTTGATGTTACCTCGGTTCGTTCCAGCTCCTGTGTTTGAAGGAGCTGGATTCCTTCCAGCTCTAAAGTTCCACAACCCAGCCCATGCAATTTTTAAGCTGTCAGTATTAGAACAAATTCTTAATAATTTACAGTATAGTATGGCCTCTAAAGAATGTTTTCACTCTGTGTCTTAATATGAAAAATAAATAAATGCCCGAAGTATCTGGGAACACACTAAGGCATTTGCTCAAGGTGTTAGTACAGTGTCCAACTGAGTTTAAGAGCGTCAAATGATGTAACTTCCAATATATACCTAAAATAGTAAGACAAGTCCATGATTCTTGAGGCTCTTTATACAATGTGAACAGAGTTCTGGGGCTGTCTCAGATGGCTGAGACAAAACCACCTTTATATTGTCTTTCAACAGCTTCAGCAGACATCGGTTGCAGAGGTTTAGTCTTGCCTGGCCATGTGCCCAGTCTCTGATTACCTCAGGCTTGTGGTAGGAGGGACCTGTTAGAAAGCAGGGCTACCCTTAGCTTATTTATTTTGGTATTATCTTGCCTGTAACAACCTTCACAATTCACCTCCACCCCCTCCTCACCACTGGCTTCTGCAGGGGCAGAACCAGCACAAGGGCAAGGTTGTCCTTGAGTGTGGCAACAGTTCTCCTGCACTACTAGCAACTATAATGCAAACAGGAGTATGACTGGGCAACAAGCAGAGCTTGGAACAGATGCAGGTTGGAGGTTTTGGGAGTAAAGCTGTATCTTACTCTGATTAAGTAAAATTAGAATCTGTCCCCTTCCTTTCCTAATCACCAGACAGGGTCTATGGCCTCTTCACTGTTTATTTTCAACTCCAAACCAAAGAGTTTTAATGGGTGTCTTGGCACAATCATAGGTTGGGAGCTCCGCTTTAAACACAAGCTCATTTACAGACATTTTCTCAGTACAGTCAGGCATTTTGGCTGTTTTAGTCAAGACCAAAATTATATAACAAAACCATGTGACTGTGTCTGTTGGTTTACCATCAGCTTTCCTCTGGACAGCAGCAGAGTTCTGTGTGCTTCATTAATGTCTCCTAACTTATTTGGCAGATGCAGCCCCAGTTCTGCTATGCATCTGCGGGTATGAGAGTCTTAATAGGGCAAATTCAATTGTAAAATGATACGCCTCACTGTGATGTATAACTCATGTGTATCCAGCTGAGGAAAACAAACCCTTCTTACCACAACTATGTGCCCTCCAGAACTCCATCCATATGTCAGAAAGATACTCAAGTCATATCTTTGTCATATTATTTAAAGTTTTAAGTACACCACAATAGTAGGAGAGCAAGTATGCAGATGGGCCATTTCTTTTTATATATTTACAAGAAATCACAGAATCACAAGTTGGAAGGGACCTCAGGGATCATCTAGTCCAACCTTTCTGGGAAGAGCAGAGTCTAAACAAGTTGGCCCAGCACCCTGTCCAGATGACTCTTAAAGGTGTCCAATGTGGCGAGTCAACCACTTCCCTGGGGAGATTATTCCAATGGTTGACTGTCCTCACTGTGAAAAATTTCCCTCTGGTGTCCAATCGGAATCTCCCCAAGAGCAATTTGTCTCCATTCCCCCTTGTCCTCTCCATGTGACTCCGTGTAAAAAGGGAGTCTCCATCTTCTTTGTAACTACCCCTTAAGTACTGGTACATGGTGATGAGATCCCCTCTGAGCCTCCTTTTCTCAAGGCTGAAATAAAAAGGAGTTGAGAACAAAAAAGCAAGAGCATGTGAGGCATTTCCAACCAGCTCACTGTGACTCAGCTTAGGCATCTGAGGCAAGAAAGACATTCGTAACTGTAATTAAGGGGGGAAAGTCATGCAATAAACCTTTTTTGTCTAGCATCTGTAGGAAGATGCCTTCCAACTTTAGATAATTTTGTTGAAGTCTATGGGTTTCTTACAGCAAATAGGATGAGAAAATCATCAAGGACTTGCTTTAGCAGTAGAGAGCTGAAGATCATGGTACTGAGTGAACAAAAACAGTGAGAAGCCCAGGAAACAGTGTGGGTTGTGTCAAACCATGAAGTCCATTTTACCCTGTGTGTTGTTGTAAGTCTGGACATGACCAAAAATTGTCCATTCTGTAACATCAACAAATAGCTGCTTTGCTCAACATGTGTCTGGATGCTTTTTTAAGTGCTACCACTGAAGCCGTTCTAATGCCATTGATAAGACAGGTATGGCTGCAAGATTATAAGGAGAGCAGTAGAAGTCATATCTGTGAGCTCAATTAACACTAATGTAATCTGCCCTGAACCAGGCTATCTTTTCAAATGCTGCAGGTTTGTTGCTAATTGTGAGACAGCTGGGTAATTTAAAGCAAGACCAAGTATTCATGCTGTTTGGCAGTCAGGACCCATGAAGACAATGGAAGTGTCTCTTCTACACAGGTACTCATAGATAAGGTTGATATGATATAGGGAACAGCTTAGAATCTTGCTATGAAGCATATAACAGAGATGTATTGTGAGTGTTGGAGTATAGGTTAAAAGAAATATTTTTAGAGGAAAAGGGCAGGAAGAGTGGAAGCAATGAGAATCTTGCAAAAAGGAGTGAATGCTAGGGAAAATGCTTAATATAACTTGGTGATTTTCAGGGACCTGCTGCTAGTTGTGCATTAAGAATAAACATTCTGCTTTTTCTGCTGATTTTCACCAAAGCTGGGGGTAAGCCAAAAGGTGGGGGAAGCTCTGAGGAAGGGCATGCATTTAACAAGGAGAGTTCAGATGCCGAATACAGGTGCTTTGCCCAAGCATTGGAACTCCTTATTTCAAAGAAGGTTTGTGTTTGGAAGTGTGCTTTAAGATTTGAAACACTGCCTAATCTCTACCCAGCTGACTTGGAGAAGCTTTTACACTAATATGTGAGGCAGGTTCAACAGACTGGTATTGGGCCTTGAACACTAAAACAATAACCTCTTTTTTTTCTGTGGAATCAGATCACAGATGCAGATGTTAACAAAGGATTATGTAGCTGTAGCTCAGTTCTCATAAAGAGAAATGGTGGTTAGTTACAGAGACTTGTGAGCTTACTTCACAGCAGCAGCAGCAGAGAGGCATGGACCTGCAGGGGCCAGGTGTTGGAGTTTCACCCGTGCTTCACTGGGCAAATGACAGCAACTCTGCTGGTTTTCCAGTCTGTGGAAGGATGTGGTTATCTTACTGAAGAGATTGAAAGACATAATTGTGAAATGCATTGAAACAGAAAGTGCTATCTCAGTGCAAAGTGGTTTTATCTACTGCCTCACACCCAAAGGATTTTGAGGTGGAGACACATTTTTTAATGCCTGTGGTTTGTACTGAAATGATTGGAAATAATAAAGCCTTGGCTTAGTGGTGTTGGAACCTTGTTATTATTGAGGTCAGTAGCAATTCTGTCACTCATTTCAGCAGGAAGAGGATCAGGCTACTTTATCAGGAAGCATTAGGTAAATACAGAGTTTCCAAAACTAAGGATCTGGGATTTTTGGAAGGCTAAATTATGCTGTGCTAGTCATCACCCCAGTAGTCCAATGGTTCAGTATAGGCACTTTATGTCAACAAACTACTTGAGGATTTATGAACCTGAAATTTTAAGGAAACTGCTAGCTTCATTGCTGTCTACATACAAAACACGCAGAGTGAAGAATACTTGAATACCCTAGGGATTCTGGCAGAGAGTGAACATTAGATAAAGTATGTTAATTGAACAAAGGAAGGTAATTTGAAAGGATGTGTGCCATTAAAATGGATCATGTGATCCATGGAAGGGGTTACAAATAAATACAGTGCACCACTGTTGTGGAAATCGAAAAGTGGCAGTAGATGGGGAAAAACCAATAGAAAGAAAGAAAGATAGAAAAAACTGCACAAAAACAAACCAAAAAAGACTTTATGGAGATTTGTGGAGCTTTACCCCAACATAAATCTAGTTTAAAATGTATTGATATTTGGGAGATGGCTCTGACAGTTATGAAGTCAAAGAAGAATCATGGCTTTTGCTCTGAAGAATTTCAGAGTGTATAGATCTGCTAACAATTTATATATCAAAGCAGTCACTAAATGGGCTGGAGAGGCAGAGCAACAAATCATTTCCAGAAGCTGCCATTATCAGGATTTAAAAGTAATGTTAATCTCAGTGTTGCTACAAAAGAGAATATTAATGGCTATATTTTAAATAAAATCTGATTTTGATTTTGGTATGGGAGCTTAGAACTCCTTGGAATTGGTTTTGGAAAACAGTGCTTTAGCCATGTCCGTTGGAGTCTTTTGACATATAAATGACAGAAATCTGGAAAGTTTTCTAAACTATATGTACTGTCTTGTTAAATCACAGTGCAGTGTTTCATCCAACCGTTGAAGACCCATATAGTAAGTAGAGATAACAGACAGGTGCACAGGTGAGTTTCTTATTAAAAATCGGAATATCCCTCCTTTATTTCTGATGTTTTTCTAAAGAATTTATGCCTTTGCATTAATTTCTTATTTTGGAAGGAAGATCTTTTAATAATGTTTCGCATCAGCCTCCCCCACCCCTGCAATTTGCTGCTCTGGTAAAAGTGCTGTTCCTCTGCAAAAGCTCATAATGTGCTATATGAAATGTCAAGAATCATAAAGCAAAACAAAGAACCTCTGAAGGAAAATGTGCTGCCATGAATATCTGAAATCTACAGAACCACTGCTTTATTATACTTAAATTTCAATAAACACTTTTCTTAAGAGCTTGTGTTTCAGTAGGCAGGGAAATGTGTTGTCCGTGTAAATAGCAGTGTTTGCCTTTTCATTAAAAAATGTATTCTCACCACAGTGGTAAATCCTACAAGCAGCCTAAAACACAGTTTAGGCCATGAGATATGGAATAAAGATCTCTGAAACCCCTCTCTGTGCTTGTTGGATTGCCATTTGTGGCCATAGAGCAAGAATGATTTTCACAATGTTTTTATGTATGTTCAGATTTTGAAAATGAGAGAAGTGAGGAAGCCAAAGCCTTCAAAAGGGTGCTAGTAAGCTCATTTTGCGTCTTCCTTGTTTTATGTCTTGCTCCAGGTTTTATAGCTTTACTCTTAGCAGATATGGTATGGCACAAGATTTATTTCTGAGTGCTTATCACTCCTTAGTAGAAAACATTTAGGTTTTTCCATAGGAATGCTTTCTATTCACCGCTTCCTTCATAGTATTTTATCCACTTACTTCACCCTGAAGTATCACTTAGAACACTGCTCAGGGGCTGGTAAGGGTTAGTGTAACCATTAATGCATTAAAGTTGGATGCTGGAGGTGTTAATGCTTTGCTGTCAGTTGTGTTTCAGTGCTAGCTGTTGGGGATGTCAAAGGACTTCCCTTCCTAAATGCAAGGCTAGTGTTGTCCTTGCCTGAAGTCTTCCTCAGTAACTCTACTAACTCTCCCAGTTTTTGAAAACTTTTTAGTTTCCCAAGAAATCAAGCTTAGAGCCTTGAAAGTTTGAAAATGTATCTGTAATTGTTTTTACAAATGTTTGCAAATATAACTGGTCTTCCTTGGTGGCCATTTCAACATGTTTCATTTGCATTTCTTGAGGGCCAATTTAGGAACAAAGCAGGAAGACAAGTAAAAAGGATGGAGCGTAACAGGCCCAGTTTGTGACTCCATCTGTTGCTGAAATATCACTTGAATAATATTTTCAGAATGAAAGGCAGAGCCTCCACTTCAGTTTTATATTCTGCTTATGCTTTTCTGCTGCTAATCTTCCACATAACATCTGAGAGGTTTTGTGTGGTTTCTCAGGTGAGACAACTGCTATCTGTCACACTGAGCTCTCTCTTTGTTTCTTCCTTCTTTCTAAGGAGGAATATTGTAAGGGACGACAACAACAACAACAACAACAGTATTGCTGCCTGTATTATATCGAGTGCTGTGGTGATTGCTTAGTTTTGCATGGGCTAGAAAAAGGCTTGAGTTGCAGTGTTCTTAAGTCTGTTGGTGATTTATTCAGTGAGGTTGGATTGGTTCTTAAGCTGGTTTAGATCTGTTTTGCTGTGGCTTAAATTGGCATCACAGCGCTTTTCCATGAAAGCAAAGTTGCTTACTTTCACACAGACCTAAGGCACATCTCCCTTGGAGGTAATGTCATAGAAGAAAGTAGTTTAATGAAGGAAGAATGGAAACACTGGAGAATTCTGTGATTATTTTTTGAGATTTCATCTTCCTGTTCTCTATCTCGGAGTAAACATTCCGTCTTTGCATGAATAAGTTGAATTGTATGTCAAGGCCTCTGAATATGCTTGGATAGCTTAAAATGAAGAGTCTGTGTCATAGCGTGGTTGAGCACAAAGTATGCGGCTGAGTTTAAATGCTTCTGAGGGGAAAAGAAACATGTCTAAGGAACTTTTAGATAAAAAGCCAGGTATTTTAGCACACATGGTTGTGCAACAACATTCCAGCTTGTTGTGCTTCATTAAAGAGAAAAAATAATGTAAACAATTACTGATGTCCTGTGACACATTGGATCTGGTGCCTCTTCCTGTGGCAGCTCAGACTCCTCAGCTCCACAGCAAATGCCCCAGTTCCCAGAAGTGGCTCACGAATTAATTAGTTCATGATTATAATGTGCCTTGATGTAGGAAGTGTTGTTATTATTACTACTTAAAGCTCTTGAACTACTCCTTGGTATAACGATGTGAGACTAATAGGTTTTAATTACAAAAAATATTTGTGCCGAGAAACACAATCTCATTGTCTGACTTCTATGGTTTCCTGTTGCCATCTAGTTCATTTTTAGGAACATGCAATTTTATTTTATTTTTTTTAGAATGGATGTTACCTGATGTTAAAATATTTAGATTTATTCTGATGTTATTTTCAATTGCATACAGAGCTGCTTGGAAAATATTTAGACTGACAAAACCCGTGCCAGTAGACTGTATTTGTATTTGTGCTCAACTCTTCAGGAAATTGCTGTCTGTCTCTGTTGCTTGGATATAATGCACTTAATTAAAACAGCTTTTCTGTTGTTCTTGGTTTTTAAGAGTAAATCTGGTGTAAAGGCTTTAGAAAGAAAATGCTGCTGACTTCCTAAATAATTATAAGAAAGTGTAAATAATTTTGTACGTAAGCTGTATTATTTCTCATTCATTGTCTTGCTTCACATCAGAAGCCTTGGAGAGGTTAGAAGTAGGCTTTGCTGTAGGCCAGTGATGTAACTGATAAAATGAACAGGGATTAATATGGAGTAATTGATTGTCCATCTGTTTTAAAGTTATTTATTCCACCCCTGTCCATCACATGCAGTACTGCAAGTTGATGAAAGCAAGAGCATCTTTTTACTTCTTCCTCTAATGAGGAATAATTTCCTTGACTCTGAGTCTCACTGGAGGTTGACGTGTCTGGACCTCATTCATGTCTTCACCTGAAAAGATGGACATGATAATAAAGTGGAAATGCTTTTTAAAAAATTAAATATGAATAGTTGTGTTATTTAATTTCTTGAAATTTGACTTGTGAAAATGTGAAGTTAACCTTGTCAAATGCTTTGGTTCTAGGAAGACCAAGGAGTTCTAACTTCTGCTTAGCGCACCAGGGTGAGCCAGAGTTAGTGAATATCATAAAACAAGGTTGCCATCTATAAACTAATGCAAAGTGCATTTTAAGAAACACATCTGTAGTCAATAATCTTGAAGAGTAAATAACATTATGGACAAATTCATTGAAAGCATGTTTTATTTCGGATATGAAATTCCTGTGCATGGAATTCCGTGCACATGTATAAACAGTGTAATTCCTGGGCTCTGGAGGTCTGATACAGGGCTTTGGATAGGCGCTCAGCTACCAGGGTTTGTATGTTTGCACATAGTTCTTAAACAGCACGATTTGGAACCCAGTCATGTCCTGTGGTTTCCTTGTATCCTTCATGTTGGATGAAAAATAAGCTGTCATTCATGGCATTGTAGAAACAGAACTATTTAAATAGACAGTGATTGGATGTGGTAATTTTTCTGTTGTTTACAGCCTTTAAATCAAGGTTTGTTGTCTATCTAAAAGTGACTGTGATAGATGTAGTGATCAGTGGCTGAAATTTGAGGGGATGTTTAAGGAGTTGTTTAATTCTGGGTCAGTGTATCCCCCCCACCCCCGACAAGAGAATCTTGCATTTTGATAAACTAAAAGTGTGTTTGTAAATAGCCACCAGTACTATGATATAGATAAAACCTCATCACGTTAATAGTATGCACCCATCCCATCACGGAAATGGGGAGCTCTTGCCAATATAGGTTAGATCGTGATGGATATTAGACAGTAAGGGAGAATAAATTAATCTTTATAAATGTGAAGTATTTAGTGGTATTCTTCAGCTCCAGATAGTGAAATGCCATAGAGGCACAGTTAAATTTCTGCTTATTGTCAAACATCTGCTGCAGTAAAGAGCCTGCAAGGAGCATGGTCTATGTTGTGAATTGATTTTATACACTGATAACTGTCCATAGTTGTGAGAAACATGGCCAAGTGCTGGAATGGAATACAGTAGTTCTGTCTGTAGTAATAGTTTATCTGTTACCTTGTCTATGATTACTCCTCTTCTGGTGATCCCCTCTCCCCCTTGCAAATAATAGCAGAAGGAACACCTTTGCTTGCCCCTCTAATGACAAGGTAGTTCATGTCATTAGGTAGTTCAAGTAAGGTAGTTTGAGTTTTGAGCTGCTTGAATATTTATTTTATACTGTCAGTACTTTGTTAATATTTCCATAATGCTTGAAGCTTTGGTATCTGCCTAAATGCAGTAGCAGCTGTGAAAGCTCTTTGGTTGTGAAGAATGATTTTTGGACTCTTAGTGTAGCTTTATGTTGCTGCCCCTCAGGATCTGACAGTGAGTGCTGAGTGATGTACATGGTGGGATGACATGGGGGAGACGAGACCAGTGCTGGCTTCCCAAGGTGACATAGAGCCATAATCTCTGTGGAGATGAACCATGTGGCCGCTTACCTCAGATATCCATTTATTTTACCACTTCCTTTGATCTTTTTCTGTGGTCATCCTCACTTACGGCCTCTATACATGTTGGTTAATCCTGCAAAGTTACTGCTTGGTAGCTCTGTAGTTTCATTGTTGATCTGAGACTGGATTAATCCTTCCTCCTCTGCCGTTCTCCAAAGACAGGGGTGTGAGTGTGCAGCAATCATTGCTCCTCATTAGCAGGATTTCTCACTGCATCTACTCAATTCTCAAGCACACAATGATATTTCAGACTACATTTTCACTGAGATGCCATTGTTGTGCCATACCTTTTATTCACAGAGGCAAGGCTGCCTAGTTTCCCATTCTCCGGGCTGAGAAGTTGGCATGCTAGTCACATGCGTAAATCTCTAAAAAATGACTTTGCAAAGGTAATTCTAGAGTTAATAAACATTTTCATGTGTTGAATTATACTAGAGAATTTCAGTAAGATGACCTGTTAAAATTACATTCAGGTGGTATCAGTTTAAAGAACAAAAAATGTAACAATGTGCATGTCTGGAAAAAAAGTACAGATAATGGGTTGGAATATAAATAGTTCACGGCTGAGATACTGCTGAGACGTGGGCCAGAGCAGAGGTTTACTGGCAGCACACAGTGCTGCTATAAAGACGATATTTGCTCTTCAGACTGGCAGGAGTTGCTGTGGGGGACTTACCTCCTACAATGAGGAAATGCCTTGAACCAGTCTTAGTCGCTCCCCACCCTCTCCTGGCTGAAGGCTGTGCGGCTTTGGATGACTTTCCTCCTTTGCATTGAAGGGATGGTCACTAAAATGCAGAGCCTGAGGGACATGGAGAGGAGGGAGGGACAGTCAAACTCAAGGAAAAAGCTTCCTCTAAATGAGTAGAGTGTGTATATATAGCAGAGTGTATATGAGAGTTGTACAGCAGTTCTCCCTCTCTTTAAAGAAAAGTCTTTGAAAATGCATTTTCACACTTATTGCCAACAAAACATGCTTTCCTTTTGATGTTTAAATACCCTTTATCTTTTTTAATAGCTTGCTATTACCCCAAAATAACTGACACAAAGTGAACAAAATCCTGCAAGCCTCCTGCTTGGCAGTCTCTTGCTCTGCATCAAGGACTCAGAGGGATACAGCTATTTTCTGTGCTGCCTTGGGTACACAGGCTTATTCTGGGGCCATGATTTTGCTTTGGGGGAGGATTGGGTTTGGGTGTGATGAAGGAGTTTTTCATTAGTTCTCACTGAACGAGCTCCATAGGGTGGCTGGTGCAGTGATCCATTTTAGCCTGCAAGTGGCATTGTTTGTCCGGTTACTGGACTCAATAGTCTAGTTTATCGGAAAACCTTACCTAAAGCGAAGTATTTCAGAATGGCTCTTTCTTCTCAAATGTTTGTCTACGACAGTCTGTTTGCTGACTCTGGAAATAAAATCAAACTAGAAGCAATGCTCTGTCAACTGCAATAACTCTCCCTTGGTTTGCTCTAAACCCATCAATTATTGTAAAGCCACTTCTTGGCACTGCAGAGGCTTTTCTCTCCTTGAACTTTGGGAACACTTCTAGTTCACATCCACATTTCATAAGTGCCCTTCTGAATAAGCTGCCTGCCTTGGGATTGTATGTAGGGATCTAGTGAGGATGCAGCCTATTTGCAAACTTAGGACAAAGTAGGACTGTGCAAGTCTCCTGAACTTGGATTATATTATTTCCACCGTAATTTCTGCAGAGTTTCCTTTGGCATTTTCACAGTGTGACATGTGGTATCTGCTGCAGCTCTGCTCATGCCACAGTTATTCAGATCATACTCCATTATTTTAATATAATTCTTAAGAATTTTAGCATTGACAAGCAAGGGAATTACATCTTCTATGAAGACACAGGAATTAAAACAGCATCTTTGTTTCTAGGAGCTACTTTACCTGCTGCAGTTAATTTTACTCATGTATCTCCTAAATGAGAAAATGGAATAGAAATGGTTTGCTAATCATGGCATTCAAGCTATACCTGAAAACAACAGGGTGTTTCCCATTGGTCCATTTTGGGTGATTTTTCACTTTTGAAAAACTAGAATGTGTTTCCGCAAAGAGCGTGAAACACAAGAGAGACTCTTTCCTCATAAAATTGTGATTAGGAAATGTGGGAAGGTGATTCTTCTTTTGGGCTGTATTGTGCTGAGAAGGGGTATGGAGCTGGGAGTCTGGAATCTTTTACAGCTTTGAGAGATCTTTGCACTTATATAACCAAGTTTTTAGTTAGGATTCATAGTATGCTTACAAAGTGTGAATCACTGTCTTTAATTTTTTAAGTAGAGAAACTAAGGCCAGTCCACCACATGAAAATAGCTGAAGTTAATTTCAAAAATGAGCCCCTAAATGGATGTTGTAACATGTGTGTTCATAAGCCTTTCAGGTTCCATAAAGCGTAGCCTTTGCCAGCAGTGATTAGAATACTAATGAGGAGGAATGAAATATTCTGGAGGGATGAGGAAGGTGAATTAGGCTTGCTGTTTACCTGTAAAGTTTAAAAAGGTGAGAAAGAATGTGTTTCCTTGACTCTAGACCACTTCAACTGCATAAAAGAAAAATTGCCCATGAATTCAGGACTTCAATGCCTGTGTGTAACAACCTTTGAATAGACACAGTTTTCTCAGGAACACTAAAAGCTGCCAGTGTGCCCTAGAAGCATAATATATTTTAGCAACATTTATTATGTTAGTTTTCATTTTCAGAGAACACGCCCAGTTTTGCATGGCTAGAATTTATGGAGCAGAACTTTTCAAGGACTAGAATTATTTAAAAAGAAGTATTTTCATTTTTTCATGCACAGAGGCCCTGTGAGGTTTCAGAATCCACACAGCTTTCAATTTTAGGAGTATTCTTTCCTGTGTTTTCAGGAACTTTTCACATTCCTGAATCTAGTTATGGGAACCTAGTTATGGGATTTTCTCCCTAATTGAATCCAGACTTAAATGTTGGAGTCATGCATTCTGTCAATTACTGAAAATAAGTTCTCCGAACTCATTTAGTGGGTGCAAATAGTTTTTATTTAATGCTCTCTGTAGCCCTGTGTCTCCAGTGTATTTTGGCACATTCCTGTAACGGGTGCTGGGATGGTCATATTTTAAGCTTTCCTTCCTTCTTTCCATCCTCTTGGTCACAGGAGAAAAGCTATCCACTGGGAAAGTTAATTGCACAGTACCAGTCAGCAGTCATGCTCATCTGGTGTTCAGGGTGCTTTTCTGATGGTAGCTGAGCAGCAGAATTAGTTACCCAGCTTTTCTTTCTTGGAGTTGCCCATCGTGTGGTTCTCTCCAGCCAGCGTAGCACTGGAGGAGGCCATGGCTGGGCCAAGGCAGCCTCGGGTACTAACTGTACCATAACTCTTGACCCTTCTTGCAGACATCTGTGTGTCTTGGAAGGATGATGGGACAAAGCCACTGTTCAATTAGGGAGGGTTGGGAACAAGTGTATGGAATCCTTTTCTCAAAAATGGTGGGTTTCCTTCTTTGTGAAAGCAGCAGAACTTCTGTGAAAGCAGCAAAGCTACCAAGATGGGGTCCTTGCCCATGTGCAGCCTTGGGAGCCCACAGTGCTTAGCCTGTTGGCATCATTAGCTGATGGAGGCTTCCTTGGCCAGTTTAATGGGCTACCTTTGAAGCCAATGTTCTTTTTTTTTTCTTTTTTTCTGATTTTTGTTTTTTTTTGTCCAGAAAACTGAGCTTCTGACATGTGGCCCGGAATGCAGGGGCCTGTCTTGGTGGAAAACATGGTCTCAGTGAGGGGAAAAAAAAAAAAATTTCTTTTATGTCACGGGAGGTTAGTATGCACAATTGAAAAAAATGTGCCCAGAATTTCTCTTATTGCTGCCTTTACCGAAGTGTGTCAGGTAAGGAGCTAGCAGTTGGAAAAATAATGGTATAGACAAGACTACAAGGGGATGTCAGATTGGCCAGGCAAGCTTCCTGCTTTGTCTGGACAAGAGTTTGCCTGCTCGGTTTTACCCTGCCTGTCTAGTTGTGTTTTCCTGTCATAGTATCTTGCGAAAACTCATGAAGTGCTTTTGCATGGTTTGGTTATTAGCTCTAGCATGTTGAAAGCCCTCAACAGGTTAAAATCCACTGCAGTGTCTATTTCATGGGAGACTAAAGATCTCATAGCTTTATAAGCAATCCATATTTAATAGCTTTCTGGTTATACTGGTGAGTGTGGCTTTCAGTAATTTAATGTGAAGAATTGCTAACACAGTGGAAAAATCAATTATATTTATTGTACTGAAGGTAACTTGATAAGAATGCCATCTGCAAGCATCTTTCAAATTGGGTTGGTGTATGAGTGCATAGTTAATGTCTATGTTTGGAGAGATACCAGATAAGTGACCTATGATGAAATGTTGATATTGCTTTAAATTTAAGATTTTAGTCTTCATTTCCCTTCTAAAATCTGCTTGTGCCTAATGTTGTTGTCTTTGTTCGGAAGTACGCACACCTCAATCCAAAACATCGGGAATGGTGAATAATCAGCTCTTTACTACATTCTTACCCATAAAAGTCAGTGGGGACTCCTGCATGAAGAAAAAATACAGATTCAGATCCTGAATAGGAAATGTGAAGCTCTGGAGTTGTCACTTCTTTAACAACTTTATTTGTTTGCAGTTGCATATAAGGATTTTGTAAATTTCTAGGGTTTAAATTTGCTAATTTTTTTAATTGAATGTTTAGTTATCTTTCAGAAAAGCATGTTTGCCACATGGCAAGATGGGCTGTGTTTACAGTAGACAAAGTGAAGAGTACTTGCTGAGGGCACGACTCTATTGCGATAAGGACGGAAAGTAATGTTGTTTTGAAGTCTTCAATTTAATGCAATCTCAGTGTGTGTTATGTTTAAAACTTGCCAAAACCAACGTGGCCAATGATGTGGCTAGACGCCTGCTGGACTTTCCTGAAAATGCTTTATGGGGTTAAGCAGGAGGTGGTTGCCTTGGTCTACTTTAGGCTCACCTGCAATTTTTTGGCTCCTAAATATTTTAGAAAATACAACCTAAATCCAGATGTGCTATTGATTTCCTATGCCTGTAACAGATTTTCTGTGAGATCTAGATAGAGTAGATATCTCACCCTATTCTATCTCATTTCTCCAGTTTCTGCTATACTTTTTGTCTTGTTTCTTTTAGACATTAGGAGATCTGACATACGGACATGTATTGGTGCCAGTTTGCCATGGAATGCATACCAAATGTTCACTCTCAACTGTGACCTTCTGCTTAATCAGGTATACAGTATTTTATGCAAATATGAATATACATACATACCTACATATTTATTACAATAAATATACAATAAAATAGTTGGCAATAAAATTCTTATATGGCCTCTCTGGCTCGAATACATATAGTTGAAACTCCCTTTTTCTGAACTCGGAATCAAAAGCTGAAAAGAAGTCTGTCTAGCGGATGTAGTAACAGCCTGAGATTTAAATGGAAAAGTTCTATTTAAGCTCATGGTTTCACTGAAAAAAGACAGGAAATCAAGCACAGAATCTGCTTGTAACTTCTACTGTGTAATATTTCCAGTTTTTCTGGTCATAGTACAGAATTTGCATGCAAAAATAAAGAGTGTATGTAGACAAAAATATCTGAAGGTGACATAGTCTTGCTTCCTACAGTGTGTTTGAACTGATGATTTACAGGTAATGGTTAACTCCTCCCTGCCAATTTCTTTTTCTGGTCCCAGTGTCTAGTTGTTTATGTAAGAAACAAAGCTGAAAGAACAAAAGGGTAAAGAGGTGATAAAAGTGCAGTGAAACCAAAACAAAATCTGTAAAGGTCAGGAGTGCTTTGATATATTACGCATCATCTCAAAGAACTTGCTTGAAGCAAAAGCCAAAGCAAAACTGAAAGCTGAAGATCTGTTAGGCAGGTACCCTAACTTTTCGGTTGAAAACTTATTCCCTTTTAGCTTCAGGATATTCCTAGATTCAAGAACACTGCATGAAAGTGAGAAGAACTGGAATTTACCTATCTGAGCATAGAATCAAGCCATAATGGTACACGCATTATTAGTGATGGGAGACAAGAGAGAGATGACTGAGGCAGTGCTGTGCAGTACTACATAGGAAGGCATCTAAATATAAGAATGGATGAAAGGCATTATTCATGAAGAAGAGTCCTACAAAGTCCTACAAATGAGGATATCAAAAGGGCATAAATAGAAGTCTCTTTGACAACATGGGAAACAACAGAAAAAGGATTTTCAGGGTGGGTCCTCCTACTTTGTATTTTTATGCTGTTGAACAAGAGAATTCTCAGTGATCTTGAAAAGTACATGTTTCTTAATGGAAAAGCATGAAAATGCAAGAGTTTAATGAGCCTTGCCAAGTCCTCAAATAGTGAGAAATCACTCTCTTTCTTTAGAGGACCACATTCAACAGTTAGTGCATTGACCACAGAAGAAGCAGACTGATTATCTTCCTTTTGCAGGCAGGACTTGCCTCTTGGTAAATTGCTTCAACTTAGTTTGTCTAATGCAATAGTCAGCTGCCGTCCTGTAGCAGTGAACTGCACGTAAGTCACATTAAGGGACTCAAAGGAGAGCAATGGAGAGAGGCAGTGGCCAGAATTGTCTATTGTAAGCACGACCACAGAAGAAAGTCTTTGTGGCTTAACTAACTGTATGATATGACACTGGAAGGGAGACCTGTGGTTGCATTTCCTAATACCTTGGCTAGTAGTGATTAGAAACTGTGCAGTGGAGGTGCTGTGTCTTCATCATTGCCTAGCACCCAGCTGCAGAACGTGAAGCTGCTTTCTAGCTTCAGCCCTTTTGGCAGCAATATTATGGCTGCTGTAATAGGCATAGGGAAGACAGAATAAAGCTATGAAGCAGTCCAAGGTTAGAGCAGTGGTTAGAGAAACAAAAAACAAGCCAACTTGTGTAGCTTAATATTGTGAATTCCTGTCTTTTTGGAAGTGCAGACCACCTCCAAATAACTCCAGGGACAGACTGCCAAGCTCCAGGCTAATGTATATTAAAACAATTATCCTCTTACAATTTTAAGTTTATTTTGGCAATGCCAGCAAATTCTTAACAGCAAAGCAAGTTAGTCACCCAGGAGTAGTTCTGAGAAGTCCCAGAGGAAAGCACTGGGCGGTAACAGACAGCTGAAATCTCGATGGTTTTCTGTTTTGTCACCCTCTGGTTCATTGTGCAGAGTCTGCAGCAAGGTATGCAAGGGAAATGCAGACCTGTACTGACACAAGGACTTTCATTTTTGTCTCCCTTTTTTCAGAGTGACTTGTTCGTTGTCTGGTAGTCTGAGCATGCGTATGGTGAAGTTGGCTGAAGCTGAACTTTAGAAGTATACTAGGAGTTTGGGGATTTGCAAAAAGAGGTGAAAGAATGATCCAGAGATTATTATATCAGCAGGCAGTGTGGGTGCAGTCCTCCCAGTTCTGGTTAGGCTGACTGACCTGATAGTGTTGGCAGAAGCTGCTATGACCTGTTGAATGGTCACTGACTCAGCTATTGCAGCTATGGAGAAATTACTTGTCCTTTGAGCAATAAAACCAATAAACTGCTGATTATTTTGAAGTTCTTGACAGTTATCTCCACTAGAGCTACCAAGGAAGAACACCCATGCAGACTGAATACTTGTACTTTTACTCACTGTATTGTCCTTTGCTCAGAATGTGGTGTATTTTTTTGAGAAAGGAAAAACTGGTACAATGTGCTAAGCAGGTGAAGGTCGATTAGCATTCAGACAGTTAGACTAGATGATTGTTGTAGGTCTCTTTGAACTGAAATACCCTATTCTAACATTCATAGGAAATCCTTAATATTACATAAGATATTGTGATATATCTATGAGCTATTTCTTTGTGTGTGTATATGCATGTACACATGAAGGCACATACTTAATTTATAATTTTAAGAAGTTATTCTATATACTTCTTAGACTATGAAATTAATTTATATAACTTTAAGGATGTTGAAGGCTAGAAGAGGCTATTGGTTCACTTAATCCAGTCCCCACTTGGTCCAGGCCAGGATTTCTTTTCTCAAATATTCTGTATTAACACCAGAAAGACTACGTTTGAGTTAAGGATATTCTCCAAAAAGGCAGGGAGTCTTGATCTGAAGACATAACCCCTCCCACTCCCCAACAAACAAACTAACAAAGAAAACCACAAACAAAACACCTCTCACTTTTGGTAGCCTGATACACAAGTTTATTGTTTGTACCACTAATAAAGTGGCATTTTTTCAGGTTCTGTTATTTTCTAGGCAGTGGTTCATGTCGTATCTTTCTCCATTAGATTAAAGAGTTTGGAGATAATAACAACAGGGTTTCTTAATATTTGTCTCAATTAAGAAAAGACTAATTGGAGACCTTATTAAAAACATTTTTATTCTAATGATGAGAATGAATGAATGTTGTTGAATTATCTTGTTTATACTGAATATCATATGCCTGGAAAATTTGAGCCAATTTATATTTGCAGGTAAAGACTTGTTGCTGCAGTCGGGGTGGGGGAAGCTGTGTACCCAGCTTCCTGGCTCGTTGTGCATGAAATCATGGTGGTTTGTGTGCAAGTGTAAATCTCAGAACTGGCCAATTTACCCTAAGATGCCATTTTGCTCTCACTTATGTTTTAGAAGGCAATGTCTTTTAGCAGGAGATGCATTCCAAGTAATAGCACATGACTCACTATGAACTGACAGGTTTGGTATGCAGAAACCTTGCGGGCAGCTTTTGAGACACCTTCAGTTCTGCCTGACTCTGCTATTTCTCTGACAGCGTCTCAGAGTTGTTGGTTTTGTTGTTGTTTTGAGGGTTTGTTCCGTTTTTATGCTTTTGTCCCTACTGTAGTTCCCTATGTTGAAATACCTTAGTACTTAGCAACAGTTTATATAACCAGTCTGGAACAAGTCTGTTTCCCCTTGCAGGTATAAATCTCTGCATTTGCAGCGATCACACAGAGCCCAATGCCTACTCATATGGTGGCTTCATGTCTTCCAAAAGCAGAAGCACCTAGTTTTTGCTGCTAAAAACATTCATGCCTGGGTTTGCAAATACAAATAATTTGTCCAAAATGGGCCCAAAGGACCTACTTCCTCCTGATTTAAAGAACAGCACAGTTACAGTCAATTGCTTAAATTTATGGGTCCAACCACTGCTTTGTTAAATCACAACAGAATAGCAGGAGGAAAACATATTTTTAACAAATACAGAGTGTTAGTAAGACACAAACTGTTAAGCATGATTCACAGTTCAGGCTTCTATTAAGTATTTAAACTGTGTCATTTCGTTATGGCCTTGGCTGCCTTTTATGTATTGTGACAGAGTGGTTAATAAACCGCTGCCCTTTACTCCATTGGATTGGAACGGCCCTGCTGGGTGGGTACAGCCTGTCCTGCTCATAACTGGTAGAAAATTTCCTTCAGCTCAAAGAGCAAGAGTGTCTGAGCTCTGTCCATGTTGCAACAAGCCCCTGTGCAGCACCTGTGCAACTCCACCCTGACACCAAAAAGTCTTAAGTGAACCTGACTTCAATTTTATAAAACTGTGCAAGTAGAACAAGTTAGGTAAAGGTTTGATAGAGTTTGGTGCTGAGTTTTGTGTGGCTTTGACAGAAACATTTACACTTTTGGCCTTTGTTTCTTCCTCTGTAAAGAAGCTAGGTAAAAATCTTGATTCAGTTCTGAAAATGTCCTAGGAGAAACATGGTGAGGAAAGGAAAGACAAGGGCAGTGGCCTCGCTGACAAGGGCACAGTCTCGCAGTGCCCAATAGAGGTAAAAAGAGCAGGGCTGGCGAGGGTAATCTGGTTCAGCCAAGAGTCCAGGGAACACCAGAGAAGCCCATAGTAATGGGGCAGGTCCAAGTCAAACAGGGAAGCAAGTCAGTGGGACGGATTGGCGTGGGACATGCTCGGGTACAGGCAGAGCTGCAGTGGTGCTCAGTCAAGAACTTTCCACCTCATGGTTGACTCATTGCAAACAGGAAAGAAGAGGTACAAAATAATTGAGGAAATGTACATTTTCTTGAGTTTTGCCATAGGAAAAAGAAAAGCATCCCTAACTGCACAAAATGCATTGAAGTAACTTTAAAGTTTCTTCTCAGTTATCGTGGCTAGATGATATCCTGGAGGTGGTGCAGGTTGTTTCTGCATTCCAACAGTAAGGTTGTAAAAGTGGCTACCAACAAGTGGAATTAGAGCCAATGACCTTTTCAGGACACATTTTGTGACTTTTGGCATTTCACAGGTCAAATGTGAAAGGTTAATGAGAAGGGGTCAGTACACTCTTCCAGCTGGTCTGATACATGTAGGTGATAACCTGGCAAATGTTACAGTTCATCAACAGAAACAGATGGTTTACAAATGACAAGTGATAAATTTAGGGTTGCCAGTCTGAAACTGAACCCAAAGAAGTGAGAGTTGGTTTAAGGATAGAAAATTTTTCTGTTTTTCTGCCAGTGATGCAGTCATTGGAGTCTTGCCTACACAGGCAAGAACAAAATGAGAAGCTGAGCAGAATTCCTTAAACCCACCAGCTGTGTGGAGTTTTGTAGGATTATGGTTTTATTATTACAGAAGGTAAGCTGGTAGATTTGCCAATGTTGCAAAACATATATGTAAGTTTTGACGAAAAGGAAACTATTTCAGTCAACAGTTGAAATGTGCTTTAGCAAGTTCAGATCTGAAAAAGCCCATTGCAAATGTTCCTCTAGTACATCTATGTTTCAAAACCCTTCCACATTAAATACAGATGCTAGAGCATGCAGTTTGGGGCATTATTGACACAAGAACATAAAAATCTTGATGGGATGGTTATTGAGGATGCTTAAAACAGAGCTTAAATTCTCTAGGGACAAATTATTGCAACGCTCAAAAGGAACTCCTGGTAGTCATTAAAGCTACAGAATATTTTCAACATTAGTGTAGGAAGATGTTTATGGTCAGGACTGATTATGCATCCCTGCAATGGCTCAGTAGATCGTGCAATCCTAAGAAGGTTGCCAGGTTTCTGTAAAAACACACACACTAACATTTTGCAATTGCAACTACTTTGTTTTATGCCTTATTTTGTTGACTCTGGTGCAGGACTAATTGGGAAGACAATGAATGATTTCTGAAGAGAATGAGGATGCTCAGAAGGAGATAAGGAGATTCTGAATTTCAAACTTGGTTCTGTGATAAGCCATCTTTTCTTTTGGCATAGGTGAAAATAGGACTGGTTCATCCAGGTGAGAATTGTCTGTAGTAATCAACAGCTTCCCAAAGTGGGAGTTATATCTGGATAGTGTGGAAGGGAAATATGACTTGGCAAATCCAGCCACTTTAGAAGCGGTATCTTTTCAGAATACTATTGTAAATAACTCTGCTTAGAACAGGAAAGCATTGTTGAAGTTATAGATGACATGAGAAGAAACCAGTTGTTCATTGGCTTAGATATTAGTTGGTTACTAGCCAGGTCTATGAATCATGGACTCAATGTGAGACATGTGTTGCAGAGGGTCTGAGCTGACCGTTTGCATAATGCAGTCCACAGAACCTCACAAATTGTTTCATGTGTGTGGAGCTGGGTAAGATCCTTCACCAAATGGTGTCTGATCTCATGGGCAGGAGTAAGGTTTTACATCTCTCTTTCTCAAGCCTACGTTCCCTACAGGATACATATACTGCTGTGCCTATGCTGACTCTTCCTGGCTGGGTTGTTGTGAGGTAGCCTGCTGATAAGGAGAAAGAGCATGGATAATGGGCATGTAAACTGTTCTGAGAAGGCTGCAGGCTTTGGGGAGGCATGGGACCATATAATCTCTTTAATGTAAATTGCTGCAGTTACATCTTAAAACTAACAGAGAAAACCTAGGTTCCTAAAAAATCCAGTATGCAGATAAATTCTGGGGTAATACTGTCTTTCCTGTGACAGGTATTTCACTGCAACATGCTGCTGGATTTCTGATTTCAAATGATACAAGGAGGCCTGGCCATGAGAAGTCTTTACAGTGTAATTGGATTTTATTTGTATTTTTGGGACTTCATGTGTGGGACATTCTTTTCTGTTTTACTTTTTTAATGAGAAACATGCCATCAGATTGTGTAAAGAATAGTTTCTGTTGCCCAGTGCATAAGCAAAAACACCTAACCAAACAAAACCCCAATATTATGAAGAACTGAAAAATAAAACAAGTTAAACAATAATACTTGACTTTTATGTATAATGCATTGACTTCAAAAATCTGAGTCGTTCTGTCCATATAAACAAGTTATGTAGTAGTAACAAAGTGCATGAAGCAAATTGCTAAATTTAACTAAGGTATTAAAATAAAAAGTACTTTAAAACAATACTTTAACACAGTTTCTTGCCATGATTCCATCATGCAACAACACAAATCAAATCCTGAGGCAACCTGTGCCTTTGACAGTCTTTCTGCATTATTATGTAAATAACTGGAAGTAATGATCAAACTCGCAAGAGGATGAAAAACATCAAGACAAACCTTCTTTCTATAACAGAGTTGTATTTAAAAAAAAAAAATCAAAGTGCACTGCTGGTACATCTCGTCTGAGCCTATTTGGGATGTGTATAACGCAGGGGCGTGATCCAGTCTCCAATGGTTTCAATGCCTTGTTTAAGCACCAGGGGAATAAAGAATAATGGATGTTCTGTTACTAGCATTACTCTGACTAGCATGAAAACTGAAAAATTGTACCAGAATATATACGTAAACATCTTTTGTATACTGAGGAGGCAAACACTCTTAAATTATCTGATGAGTACAGTACTGGTACTTAATGTTTTGGTGCCAGTACCAGACTGGTCCAGTAATTAGCATTCAGAACTATTTCTAATTACAGATAAGGCATATAACGAAAAAGTAAATATTTGGTTATTAATGTCTCATACAGTTCAGCAACCCAACCAGTCAGAATTTATCTTGCCAATTTTAACAATCTTCAAACTCTTGTCTTCCATTTGTAGGTAGTACTGATCTTTAAAAAAGTAGGTGTATCCTGTGAAGGTAAACAAAAAAGCATACTCAGATTGTAGAGCACATAATTTTTGATCAGAGCTTTTTTCATCTGTTTGATTTCATGAAGCTTAATGAACTGGAAAACTTATTTCCCAAAATATTTGTACACAATAGAAAATATTTCTTTTAAAAATACATAAAAATTCCCATCCTGGAAAAGAGAGACCTTGTTAAATGGAGCCTGAAGTCAGGTTACCATTTGGGGAGCCAGAATTTTTGGGGAAGAAATGTTTGCTGGCAAAATAGATGTTGAAAATATAATTGAGTCGAGACTTGTGATACCAGTGGTGCTTCCAGGCATTTACATGTATCTGTGCAAAATATGAGGCCACCTAAAACCAGGGGCCAGGCTCTCAGCTGCAGTTGATAGGAGGTTAAAAAAAAGAGCAAAACACAACCTATTTGTGCCTGTGATCAAGGAGATTATCATACTCGAGTTCTGGCTGTGCTAGAGCAGGATGATGCTGAAATGGTGCTGTGACTGCATGCTGGTACTGGGGAACCTATGGAGCTGTCAAGAAGTGGGGAAATGTCCAAACCTGGACCTGGGGACTGGCCCAGTCATGCCTTCTGGTGTTAGGACATCCTGTGCATCAGGCATTGGGTGGCAGAGGTCAATTTAGTCTCTGTCTCAAACTATACTAGAAAGAGAATTCTCCACAGAGCTAGTTTTCCCCATGCCCAAATTGGAAAACCAACATGAGCCCAGATCTGAGCCTCAGGGACATCTTGACATAAAAGTGACTGCATCACACATTACTTCCCTCCGGGTCCTCTCTGACTTTTGTATAGCGGGTTTCTAGACCTGTACAACATAGCAATGGAAAGCAATAAGAAGCTTCAGACACTTAAACAAGACAGTATACAGCTTTTTTTTCTTAAGAAAAAAAAAAGCAAGGAAGACAAGGGGGAAGATGCTAATAAAATATATGTCTTGCCTTGTTAAGCTTTGCAAAGTAATCAGCATTAAAGAAGTAAATGATGAAGAGTAGTAGCAGATTGAAATTAAATGACCTTCACGAAAAGGGAAATGAGCATAACTATTATTATTATTATTTGCTTGGATAAAAATATTCAAGAGAGGTAGTATTCCCTAAATGTTTAATTTAAAAAGTTTAAACTGATTAGGTAGGCTATTCATCAGCTGATATCAAATTGGAAAATAGAGGCAAAAAAAGTTTGTGTGAATCAGTAGTTTGCAAAGCTGAATGGCGTTTTGGCTCAGTTTGGCTCCTACTCATGGACCACAGAAAATTGAGGTCTCCAGTATGTTTCACAGCAGACAAATAAGAGAGCTTGTTAGTGGCTTAAGTCAGAATTACAGCTTACCACTGTCAACAAGACCCAGGACAGCATCGAGGTTATCTGGTACTCCATTCCAAGAGTCAGCAATGAACTTAGGGGATGCAAGCTCCATTTTCTTCTTTTCTTCATTGTACCTGAAGAAAATTATATCCCTACATTACAAATCTATATTTAATGTTAATTTTTAACATTAATTTTTCAGGGAGTCCTCAGCAAATGTGACTATATAAAACAATCTAACAGAAATGTAATAAATGAGATTGTAATGTTATTTCTATTTCATTATAATAATTCCCAGCTTTAAAACCTTATGAAATTCAATATCTTTCCTTTTGGAAATGCAATTCTTGCTGAATTGAAAATGCATTTCCTAAGCAAAACCCTTTTCAGAAATGTAGCTTTAAAATTCCAAACATAGTTCTAGGAATGGTAACTTTTTTTAGGCAGCAGCCAACATCTGAAGATAGCAGATTTCAGTGTGAAATGGCTGTCTTTTAAAAATCTTATTTGAAATGCTAGTATTGAATATGCTTGTAGTCCATGTAATTGATGTATTGCTATTAAATTACTAATTATATTCCCTACAGTTTCATGAAAACCCCCAATTATTTTCACAGAGTCTCTCTCTCTGTCATGATCAACAGATAAATACCGTGATAAAAATATATGCTTTTCTTTGGCGGGTGTGGAGGAACAACAAAACCACAACGGCTTTCACAATCTATGCTTTCAAGAGGAAAAACTCAGCTGATGTAAATCCACCTAACTCCATGGAAGTTGGATCTAGTTTGCAGTGTCCTTCAGAAGGAAGTGGATATGTCTGTATCCACATCTGCAGGTGATCAGTCCATTTACTCTGTGTGCTTTCCACTTGAGTGTGAAGATGGAGGGAGCAAGGCTGTGGCCTGGTTTCCCTATTTTTCTGGTTCACAGGTGGGAGTCAGTGCTGAGCAGGAGGAGCAGAGATGTCCTGAGGAATGGTGACATGGGATACAGGCTTCCAATGCATGGGAGGCCTCAGTCACCCTGGCAGCACCTCTTCAGGAGCAGTGGACTTCAGAGAGGTCATCTTTGACTAGTACTGGAGGGAGGGAAGCATTTATGTTCTTGATTTCTATTTATCCATAGCTGTATGTGTCCTGGGTTACCTTTCCTTCATTGCTGTATGGAACTACTTGGATTATATCCAAAGTTACACCAGTACAAATGAGCAGTACATTGGTCAAAAACAATTTAAATTATTAATTTAAAATGCTTTCTATTTTTTCCTCAGATATTTAAAGAAAATCTAGTACTTTGCTGAGTAGCTTTAAAACTTCAGCTGTGGAATCTGAGCCAACTCTTCTCCCTCACAAAACTCCTCTTTGCCTAACAATCTTGCTATAATAACACTAAAATAGCTTGGAGCTGGAAAGAGGGAGAGGAGAAAGCTTCCAAAAAATCCGTTTAAAGTAAGTGTGATAATGGCACAGGAAGGACTATGGTATGTAGCTATTTTGATTCTATGTGGCAAAGTCCTTGTATAAAATAAATCAGCCACATACTTAGGCGTATAGGGTCACTGTTAAACAGATGCATTTTCTTCTGAAATACTTGTCAACTGCTTGCTTTCTTCTTTACCCAGATAGAAATCACTTAAATTTATTTTGCTTCCTGCATTCTGCAGTAAAATTGATAAGGTCCTTTGATAGAAATACTGTCTGTGATTAGGGTGATGAATTTCTTGGAGGCCCTGGAGAACAATTAATCAAAACAATTGGTACAGAGGAGACCAGCAGCTTTGCTAACTCATAGTCTGTTGGTTTTGGTAGGAATCTGAAGTATTGCAGATGGCTGTATCAGAACTACTTGCAAATGTTTAAGATGGTCTCTACAATATGACATTAAAAAATGAATAACATTCTTTAGCTTTTAAGTTCTTTTTTTTTTCTTTAGATAATGGAGAAGAGTACTGTCCTCAAAGTAATTGAAAGTTATAATCAGGTGGCAATTGTGAAAGGGTATTTTATTTACTTACAGGAATCCACAGCCATTAGGGTATAATAGAGACACTCATCCAGTTTAATCATAACGTGAAATTAATGTTCACATAAAATGGACTCAATTATACTGAGACCTCCTGTGCTATTTTATATAGAGCATCTCTCAGAAGGAACCCTTATAGCTAGGAGAATCTTTTAGAAATCTGGTGTTTTTTCTGATGTTCATCTTTCCCCTAAATTGTCAGTTCATGAAAGGTTCAACTTTCAGCCTGTTGTGTAATGTCTGCATTCCTGAAGTAAAGTCCTGTCCCTGGAAGAAACCTCGGATGGTGTAAGCAGGAGTTAGTGTCTCTGTTTTATTCTCATGGCGTTCTGATAGGCAGTAAAGAGGTAACTCACAAAGTTCCTCAAAGCACCAAATTGCCTCTGCTTTTCAAGGTGATCTTTTGTGCCAGATCTTCCTGCCAGCTATTATAATGAAATTCTATTAAATAGAATTAGTAGACTCTTCATCAGGTGTAATGTAGGATATTTAATTCTACCGCAGTAATAGCCTTGAGACATTTTAAGGGCATTCCTCCCTGTTCTGAGAGTCCAAAATCTTTCTTGGACGGAGTGTGGTAGCAGGCCACCTGAGTTTGGCTGCTTACATTGCACCATATTTTGCTTCTCATACAGTATTTCAAACAGGAACCTCAGTGCAGAGGTAGAGTTACAATGTAGAGTTACAGGCATTTGTGGAATATCACATTTGTGGTGTTATTTGCAACAAAAACTTCCCTGCATGTGTACTGGAAACATGAAAAGGATTGTAGAGACTGTCAAAATTAATTGAAGCTAAGACTTTCCCCAAAGTACTAATAGATACACTTCTTGTGGTTTGCTCAGATCTCCTCAGTGCCAACTCTATTAGTAGAGCAAATGTGTTAGTGAGGGGTAAATCAGCTACTGAAAGGCTTTACAGTCATCCCCGGCATGCTGTGCTGGTCACACTGCGGTCTTATATTCAGCGCCTCCAAACCTGATGGCTTAGTGACAGAATTCCAAAGGTACAGTTTTTGGCTTCAAGTGATTGGAGATCAGTCCATTTTGAAGGAATTTCTTTCAGAGCCTTCTCCCAGCAGTTGTGAGCTGACAGAAGGAACAGCTTGCCTCTCTTAAGAACCTGAGACTGATGTGGGGTGGTTGCTGGTACATAGGGGTTGAGGTATGGGTTGTTAGTGGTGAGTGGCCTGGAAGAGACTCCCAGATATCTACTTCCCTTGCAAGCTGTTTTCTCAAATACATGCTAGTTTCCTGCTGGTGTATTGAAGCGCTTTCCTAGCCTTACTCCCTGGTTTGGCATCTTTGCTCACCAGTGCTGTCAGTGTGAATTTTGTATTCTCAAAGGATGAAACCCCTGTGTTTGGCTCCTGCCTCCTGAACCTCAGTGTGCATTCAGCCCTAGAGACACAGCTCGGCTAACAGCATACCACCACCCCTTCAATGCATCTTACTTCCAGTATCTGTCTCCAGCAAAAATATATGTCCTCTTGTTTCTGTCCCAGTTAAAAGCAGCATCAACACGTTGCACATCAGGGGGTAGTCCTAGGTTGGTGAGTTTCTTTGGATAGCCTCTATCCAAGTTACTGGCTGAATAAACCCAGTACTCATTTCCTAAGTAGGGGAGAAAACAAAGCAACACACACTATTAATCAATCAGATACAGAGGAATATTTCTTCTTTTATGCTTTGTTATGGGACTTTTTATTGCACTAAGTGTACTACTAGTCTTTCTAGTATTTTACCATCTGTGAAGCACTACATTAGAGTGCAGGTGTACTGTGCTTACAGTTTCTGCTTTTGCTTCTCAAGTGTTTCTTGCCTCTCAGCAAAATATATCACCTCAGTCTGCTCTTGCTTCCTCTTTTCTTGGCTGCCCCATCTTTGAGGAAGATATGTCTTAGTCTAATGTGCAGCTACTTCTAAAAACCATACAGTTGGCGTTATGTTAAAGCAAGTAGTTAATATGGGTATTTTTTTTATTATGAAGGTGGTCTGAAACCAAGCATGGGCACCTGGAGGTCAAATGCAGCAGCTCATGCTCACTCTTTATTTGTTTTATTCAGCAATTTACCTCCATGGTTTGTTTTGTTCAGAAATTTTTCATGAGTAACTAACAGGTAGTTTTTTCCCAGAGTTGTCTTTTGTCATATGATGTTTTCTACTGTCTCTCCAAATCTGTACTAGTGGAGGACTGATTCTGTGTTCTCTACATGGAATTGTAATTTACTTAGTAAGTACCCTCACTGGATTCACTGGAAGCAGTGGGAAGATTCATTTGTGAAAGACCATTTCTTTGATTCTGTGAGAGAGTTAGTGGGAAAGAAAGTAAAGTATTAATATAAGAAAAGTGTAATGTAGCATTTCAGCTCCTGAGAAGTTACTATTTCACTGTTCAGGAGCAAAGGGTGGGTCTTGATACTAAGTATTTTAAGATAGTTGGGTTACAGATAACTTTCAAACCAATCTTGGTTTGTTTGATAGGTCTTATTTATTTATTCTTTTTTTTTTTTTAAAGCAGGTTAGTTACATTTTCCTGGAAATTATAGAGGGAGAGAGGTGTAGATGTAATAGGATTATGTATAGTATATGCAATATTTAAAGTGTTTTGGCTTGGCTGAAACAAAACTTTGTTAAGCTTTTGGTTTTTTTCCTCCATGTAAACTAAAGTAAATGGCCTTTGAGACCTGTGGAATAGATTATTATTACTTTTTTCCCTTCTGTACAGAAAATGTAGCAGCATTGGCCATATGGTTTTTATGTGATTGGAGATGTTTAGTCATGCATTTAGTAGATACTGGAGCCCAGTTTTTGCTGGCTCAGTTTTTCATGTTGAAAACAGCCTCCCAGCTCCACTAATTTGGCCAGTACGGCTGACCCATATGTGTGACTTATGACGGTCATAGCGCTTCCTGTTATCCTCCTCTCCCTTGGAGGAAGCTCGCATAGCCACCTGTATCCTCTGCCTGATGAGCCACCAAGGCAGATACTTGGAAGCCTGGGTGGAAGTCAGTCTTTGGCAAAAGGGGGGAAGACAAGGAAAGGCGTGGGGGAAAAATGGTCTAATCTTCTCAAGCAACTTGTACCGAGACAGTAGCTTAAAATGAGAGGAAACAGAAGAAAACCAGATCAGTGACTGATGAAACAGAGCTCCCACTGTTTCTGCTTTTTGTTTTAAATAATGACTCTTGTTTAGTCTTGCTTATTGTTGAATGTACCTTTCTAGGTGCTTATAGCTCCCCTTTGTTGTAATGGAGGCTGAATGCTATTCAAAGTATTTCAGATCCAGCGTTTGTCCTAAAATCCTCAGCATGGGATGCTTGAGGTCTGTCACTCATACCCGCTGGCTATGCTGACTTAGGCAGACCATTCCTGGCCCAGTTACAACTCAGAGGAAACTGAGCTCGAATGCAATATTTATGCAGAAGGATACTTACATTTTAAAACTTAAAACCAATACCTGAAAAAAATACAGCCTTCTCGTCCTGAGGGGCCTCGTAGACAGCATCTATTTTCTCTGGCAGATCAGGCCAGAATGTAGCAACGAGAAGAGGACCTGTGGGTTTTCCTCGGGGGTTTACAGTCCTCCACATGAATCTGAGCAGATCAGAAAATTGTACAAGATTTACAATGAACTAATTCAGCAGCACATCTGTTTCTCATAATTTCTGGCAAAGGCCACATAAGCATGCATATACACACATGCGCACACACACATTAGCAGCAACACACGCTTGTAACTGTTTTCCTACAGTGACCAAACAGCCGAATAATTAATTTAGAAGCCTGTTGCTAAAACAGTTGCACAATAAGCTGCATGCTGGACTGCAGGTGAAATTGCTTGCATTGATTGCTTTGGAGTTCCTGTTGCTTTTTGCATCAGGGCAAAATGTGTCCTGTGCTTTGAGTATACAAATAAACTCATTTGCAAGGCATTTAAACTATTAGAGCTCTCCTGCTGTTGTGTATGGAGCAGATGGATGAGCATTTGTCAAAAGCAGGGATCTGATTTCCGTGAATTGTTCTTGCAATTACTATTGTAGTGACTAAAAGTTCAAATTTAATAACAGTATATCAAACTGCTTGGAAGTGAGCTTGGCTGTTAAAGAAACTGCTAGCACTAAAAATATTCATTAGAGAAATGCAAAGGGTAATTTATTGGCCATTTTATGTATAAGTAGGATCATAATTTGATTTACGCTTTAAAAAGCTGTAATTATCTTTAAATGGCAGAGCTTTGTGCTGAGGCCTTTTGGTATTAAAAATGGTACTGCTATTTCCTCCTTTGTAGAATGAACAACTTTTTTCCCCAGTGGAACAAAAGTTTTGCCATGGTCATAAAATGAAAAATCAGCAGGCCGGTGGAATCACTCTTGCACCAAGCTATGGCTATTAAATTCTCCAGTCAAACAGCTTTTACCATTATTATGTTGCTGAAGCTCAAGGTGTTACTGACATCTTATTTTGTGCAGAGTATAAATAGTCATTGCCCATTCCTACCTAGAATAATTATACCTTTGAGAAACCCAGAATCTGAAACTGAATTTTGCTTTTGCCTAAAACTTGGAGGAAAGTTTTTCAGGAAAGTCCTAAATCAATTTAATAAATTGCTGTATTTTTATGAAGAGAAGTTTGACTGCAAGCAGAGACAAATACAACATTTTGAAATGTATTTGCAACTATAATTAGTTGCTGCATACTGAATTATGATACTCTGTAGGTTTTGATATGAGGAAGAATACAACTGGCAAGTGTGTTGGTTTTTGTCTCTTAATTAAAAATATATATTAATCTAACCTGACATATGGTACTAGTAATTAAGACAGTAACATGCTAACTTATTCTAATTTTGCATACACGTATGTATTTCTAACATGTACAAAAATATCTCTGAGCAAAACTCAATAATTTTCATTTAAAAATGAGGCAAGGAATAAGGCATTTAGCTAATTACTCTTGCTCTTCACTGTGTTTAAACACATGTGAAACTCTAAAAGGTAATAACTTGTTTCATGCATCTCTTACTAGACAGAAGAGCAGATCCAATAGATATGAAATGGAAATCAAAACAAATCTTTCTAACACTGCATTCATAAAAGTAGCTCCTTTAAAAATCCAAGTTACAGAATTCTCACTCAGATTTGGACCTGATTTATGGCTTAGTCAGCACTAATAATCACTATCTGCTTGAATTCCAAACTTTCCAGAGCCAATTGAAACTTAAACACCAGGTTTTTATTAAGGCACATATTTCAAGGGACTTGTTAAAATGGTGAGGTTTTCTCATGGAAAGGGAAACTTTGTCAAAGCTGAATTTTTATGTTTTTGAATCAGGTATGAGGAATTTTTATTTGCTCTCATCTTATTGAGGAAATGGTGAAATTAATTATTTGGCTTTCTCACTTCACTTTGAACATGCCAACATGTTTTAACTCAGATTACATTTTAATATTATGTTTATAGACAGATTTAATACTTTGTTACAGTATTTTACAATATATTTTAACATAATCACAAGTTATTTTTATTATTATTATTCAGTTATGTAAAGGGACCAAATCAGTGGGTCTTTTTTAATATCTTGGTAAACTTCAGAAGTTTGAATTCTTGTTCACTTTCTGAACAAAAACATCTGTGTAAATGCTGTGCTCAGGCACTCTGTTTGCTTGGAGGGTTCTGTGCCCAGTGGAAAAGCTCAACTGTTCTCTTTGGCCAACAGCACCTCCAGTAATTCCCTTTTATTTCCTTGGTTTGAAGGGGGAGAGAAAAATACTTTTTTGAAAGAATTAGTCTGATCTGACCTCCTTTTTGCTATTTACTCCTTTTGCCTCTGTAATATGACAGTTGGATGCTATGGTAATTTTCATGAATCATAAAAGTCACACGACACATGATAGATACTTGTTTTTTGAATTTCAATAGTGAGTCATAATGGTGCTTGCCTGATATTTGGAAAGCTGCAAGACTGACGGGCAAAGCCATTCCAGAGCAAAACAATTCAACAATTGTCTGCTTTTGCTGCATGTTAGATAAAGCATGAGTCAGTTTTACAGATTGGTTTGGTATTTGCATAGTTCTTTGACCAACTGTATCTGAATACAAAAAACTTCTATTTTGTTGGGATTATACAAAATACTCAATCGCTTTGCTGATTTAAGAATAGATTTAAAATTGTTCCTTGTTGAATCACGCCTCGCGTCATTACCAGTTTACAAAAGCAGAAGCAAGGTGGAGGTCTGGCTGAAAACAAGGCCCACAAGTGAGCAAAAGAGGATCAGTGTGCTGTGAGTATTGTGGAACATGAAAGGTTTTTTTCCTGCTGTGAGAATATGTTTTTCCCTTTGAAGGTACTGAGCTGAGGTGAATACTTTAGTGCTCTGATGACTATGCTAGCAAAAGTGTTTTTGACACTTGTTAGGCCAGGGTGGTGGGGCCAACTCTGTGCAGCCTGGTGGTGGAAGGGTCCACTGCTGGCTTTCTGTGAGGCTGATCTGTTGGTACTGGGAGGACATTTTGTGGCCAAGAAAGGGCTGTTTCTTGCCAGCAGGGATAACTGGATTGTAAGGAGTCTTAGCCTGTTGCTGATGGGGCCAAGACGAATAGAACAAAAGGTATCACAGGTATCCTCACAGACATGTTGTGCCCCTAGCAGCTGTAATAGAAATGGGGAACATTGTGTTCTTATAACCAGAAGTATTAAATCCCATTTCTGCATCGCTAAAACACAAAACCCGTGATAAGAATTAAGTCAAACTTCAAACCCAAAGCACATAGATAGGAACTAGAAGGAAATGCACTGAAGGAATTATGGTATACCATAGCCTGTAAAATTACCCAACTGACTGTGATTTTTTTTGATATGAAGAGCTGGTGAGTAGAGTTAAACCATGCAGCATAGTAATAAATCCTTCATTGTATCTTCTACCTGAAAATTTAAATCTGGAGGAGATGTCTGGACTTTACACCACCAGGAGGTACAAATAACTATTAAATTTCTGTTTTGTGAGGGGAACCTTGTTGGTTCCTGCTTCCTTTTAAATTTCAGCTGACATCTGGCAAGGAGCAATGAACAGGTGAGTCGTAATACTTCCATCAGCTTCAGATGCTTCTATATGTTCCTCTCTGATAGAAGACAGTGTTTGACTTAGGCATGCACAGTGAATATGCATGGGCCCAGACCTTCAGCGTCTTTTGGAGAATGTTCAGGGTAACTGAGGATAATTGGTTTCAAATAGGGCATTAATTTATGGCAGGGAAAAAGGAGCTTTATTGTATCTCACCATGGTGCTGCCAAGTCCTGGAGTCCTTAGGAGATGCTCTTCATTGCTGAGCAGCTGGGTAATACAGGCCCTGGCAAAGGCAGTGGGAGCTGCAGCTGTGCAGCCACCTCCATTTTATCAGGAATGCTTCTGCCCTTGCATCAAAAATGCTTTTTGTGTCTTCTGCCTTGGAGGCCTCGCACACATGGAGCCTATCCCAAACACCAGTGTCCTGGATATGTTATTACAGCAGTCGTGAGTTACATAACACTATTATTTTATGATTTTTGGGCTCAAGGGGATTAAACCACTCTTAATTAAACATGACTTTGCTCACAGATTTCCATGATTGTCCCTTTATGAACATGGGAAAGGAACTGATCTTCTTTGGACCAGTTGATCGTAATGAAAGCTATGCTAAAAGTGAAGGTTTGCTTAAAGAGTGTCTCCATGGTGGAAGAGGCATTTGAGGTTATTGCCACTAGCTTTGGATGAACTACTTTTTTTGAGTGGTGTTTTTAGAAGTTGAGACTGGAAATTTTCCTGCAATCAGATTTGATGCTTTCCCCCAGAGTACAGACTATATGAAATCAGGAAGGATAGTACCTCTGGAGCTCTACTCACTGAAAGTGATGGGATTTCCATTGCTGAATTACAGTCCTTGTAGGTTTTGCTACAAAAGACATCCAGAAATATTTTATAGGGAATGAATCCTCCTTTGGCAGGCAGTAGACTGGCTAATACATCTCTTCCATTGCTAATTTTGTGATTAACATTACAGATGGGTAAATCTCCAAAGATTTTGGGGGTGTATCTGGTTTGCATAAGCATTTAGAAGTTTGGATGTGTCTCCCAGCTACTTTACCCTTTTAGGCAACCCCTGTGTGACTCCACAGAAGCCAACAAGACTGACACTAGGGTTAATTTTTGCTCTCTAATCTGTAGAATTGGGCAGAAAATATCATGAGAGCGGGCTTTTTTGTGAGGTTTGTGGCATTTCCTTGTCCTGATTTTAGCTAGAATACCACCAGCCCTATCGTTGTCATAGCATCTTGGCATGTGCAATCCCAGTGTCGGGCAGAAACCAGAAATTAAAAACCACCACAAAACTCCCTAAAATAATGAGTGAAGCTGAAAAATCCAGACTCTTAAAGAAGTTTGAGAGTAGGTCTGAGAAAAAGTGAACTTATGGCATCATCATCTCACCTATCTCTAATTACAGACAATCTTTTGCACATGAAGGTGGTTGGGAGCAGTCAGCATGGTTTCTCAAATAGGAAGTCATATTTGACCAACCTGATAACCTTCTATGATGAAATGGCTGGCTTGGTAGATGAAGGGCGAGCAGTTCAGAAAGGCTTTTGACCCTGTTTCCAATAAAAGTCTCATAGAGATGCTGTCGATATATGGGTGAGGTAAGCAGACAGTGAGGTGGACTGAAAATTGGCTGATTTGCCACGTCTAGAGGTGTGGAGTCTAGCTGGAGGCCAGTAACTAGCAGTAGACCCTGGGCGTCAGTACTGGGCAGAAGACTGTTTAAAATCTTTAGTAATGGTCTGGATGATGGGGCAGAGTGCACCCTCAGCAAGTTTGCTGGTGACCCAGAACTGGGAGGAGTGGCTGATACACCAGAGGGTTGTGCTGCCGTGCAGAGGGACCTTGACCCCTGCAGAAATGGGATGACAGGAACCTCATGCAGTTAAGCAAAGGCCAGTTCAAGGTCCTGCACCTGGGGGGAACAACCCCAAACACCAGTACATACTAGGGGCCAAGAGGCTGGGAAGCAGCTTTGTGGAAAAGGACCTAGGGGTCCTGCTGAAAACCAAGTTGACCACGAGCCAACAGTATACCCTTGTGGCAAAGAAGGCTGTATTATTTAACCATAAAGCCAGAATTTGCCTTCTCTTTCCCTCAGGAGTTGATTAGGACACTTTTCTGTGTCTGAACACACAAAAGAAAGGGCAGAGATTGTGCCTGGTAATAAATATCTAAATTTTAATAAATGGGTCTGACAGATACCTCCACTTGAGGCCCCATTTGTAAGCATTTATCTCACTTACCTATCTTTGAAGAAAAATGTTTCTCCTCTAATTTGTGCGACTCCATCGAATACAATGTCATACTTGCAGAGCTCTGGAGTGACAGGTCCAAGGGTTGGATGTGGGCCTGGCCCTGGTCCTGGCCCTGGTCCAGGTTCGACATCGGTTGATACTTCTGCAATGGTGAACGGAGATACTCTGTTACACTGAAATACAGTGCTGCACAGGTTACACAGAGAACATGAACTATCATAATTTCTAGAAAGGGAATAATTTGGAGGCAGTACTTGATGAAGAAAAAACTTATAATGAAAACTTTTCAGAAGGGTCGTCGAGCGCAGCGGAGAAGGCCTTAGTTTCCAGCAGTGCCTTAATCTGCTGTGTGGCCTCATTCAAGACACTGTGCCTGGGTGAGTGTCTATCCATGTTGAGCTGCCTATTTAACTTGATATTCAGAAGTGACTGTACTGGGTTCAGATGTTAACATTACGATTTTTATTTTACTGGCTTCTAAAAAGAAGAGAAATGCATTTCAGAGCCCTTCTATTCAGAATTATCTGCAACTCCGCTGAGAGAGATGTTAAAGTGGATTTCTCTTCGTTCTAGAAGTGCCAATATTTTGCAAGTTACAAAGACAAATGTATGATCTTTATGCCCTCATCAATAATCAAAATATGCTCTGTAGAACATGCACTTTGCCATCTGGCTTATTTTATTTTGGTTTTGTTTTTTTTTTTTTGGCTGCTGCTGTATTGCCTTATGAGGCATTTGCCATTTTTCTTAGACATCAGTTTGATTTCCTGTATGAAACAAAGTGATTTGAGCTGATTTGAGATAATAATAACGGAAGAAAACCAAGGCTTTTTTGAATACATGTTTTATATAGAAATTAGCTTGTAAAGGGTTATATCACTAATTAGGAGGCGAGAAAGATAGGTTTTGAAAAGTGCCTTGAGAGAACTGGTTTAAATTCTGAACTCTATCAAAGATACTCCATGAGAGCTTAGAAAATTCACTTAACCTTGCCCATGTCTCATTTCCCAGTCTTAATTAAAGCAGCTGAGAACAAGGGAAAAAAAAGATTCAAATTCAAATCAGATTTTTGATAAAAATGTGTCTCATGTGGCAATCATTTTGGCGTATTCTTATTATCATTTTCAAGGCGCTGAATACTGTAGAATATAGTAACTTACAATTAAGAAGATATCTCAGTAGAAAAATGAAAAGCACAGAAAGAGAAATGGTATAGATTTTCTTCAACTGCTGGACTGACTGTAGTATACTTGTGCCTCTACAAGGTAGAAAATATATACTTTAATTAAGGAACTTTAATAATTCTTCTGCATTTTACTAAGAGTATCTCTGGAAAAAATAAAATGTACCAAAATAAAAATGCTGAAATCCACTTTTCCTCCAGGAGCTTGCCAAACACATTTATGTCAAAGTATCCTGCAGACTATCTGCAAATGTTATTGTGACAGTACAGCTTGAATTGTTATGGGAAGGCAATATGAACTGTTTCCAAGCTGGGACAGGAAACAACGTCCTTCACCTCTTGCAAGGAGTTGCAGTCTGGGAAGCTTAGAGTGTTGTAGACAGTAACACCAAAACCCACCCACATCAGTTATTTCAAGCTAGAGAAAAGCACAGCATTTCATTGTCCCAGTAAAGGCATTAGAAATTTTCATGTAAAAGCTTGGTTATGGGAAGTTTGGGTACTCCTGTTAGTTCAGTAAATGTAGTGACCCCTCATCCTTAAATTGTGGTATTTGACTGAAGTAGGAGCCCTGGTAATAACATGAAGAAAGCAGGGAGAAAGGAACAGATGTTTCTGGCCTTGGTGGTATTGTGCAGTATGTAATTTACTGCAAGTTCTGTGTCCCAGATTTCAGCCTGTGTTGCATGCTTTTCTGATGAGTTCTGCTGATGAGGGAGGACTTTACCATATAGCTCCTGGATCCCTTTAATGTCGTCCTGAGAAAGTCGGAAGTTCTTTGTGTAGGTGTAGATAGGGGCCATAAGAGCTCCTGGATCCTCAGAGTGCTCTAATCCCATAGCATGGCCAAATTCATGAGCAGCAACCAAGAAGAGACTGTATCCTAAATAACATAACAAGATAGTATTAGCTGCTTGCATCTAAAGAGAAGCGTACCACGCAGGTTATTCATAGTCTTATGTTTTGCTTGCTACCCATCAAAGATCTTCCAATAATAAATTTCATAATTAGTATTTACAGCCTCCAATGGCCAGAAATGACATTACATTAGAGAGATTCTAAAATCTCTTCTGTAGTTCTTGTTTGCTGCTGTCTCACATGCAAGTGACTTTGACTAGAGTCTTAATACTTCTGTGAAAAAAGGAAGTGTAGCAAATAAAATCAGACTTTTTTTTTTCTAAGCATAGAAGAATTAAACTTGCAATCTAGACCTTAGTTCTTACTGTTCGTCATGAAATGGCATGCAAGTGATAAGCAGGTCTGTATATCTGTGTGTCTGTGAACAGATCCTAAATCAGTACTGTGGTACCAAATATTGTTACGTTACAAAAAAAATCTTTTATCTGCCCAAACAGTCTCTGAAATTTGGCACTTATTTTCCTCCTAAAAGAAAATCCTGAATCTAGCATTTGTTTGTAAAATGTTGTAAAAAGCCCTCTGCTATATTTAATTTTAGTCATGTTACAAATAAGGACAAAGATTAACCAAAATAATTTTAAATACTGATATTCACCATACAAACTTTACACTGTCAATCTCAGTTTTTAAACATGTTTTTCATCTTTGGCAATATCAGTCACAAATATATTAATTTTTTACATTTAGCATTTGTTCATAATTTGTTTGTAATTTGGCCAATATCAGAGCATAATTATTACATACTAGTGAAATACTATAGTACTTGTGGATTTTAGCCTTAGAAGGAAAAACTGGTCATGAGAAAAACATTTATTTATTTATTAAATGGGGGTGGGGGTGTGTGTGGGTTTGGTTGGTTGGTTTCTTGGGTTTTTTTTATATTTTGGAAAGGTACTTCATTGTTATAATTTTAGAAAATCTGAATGTTTCAGGCAGATGAGCTCTGGGACTGACTCTTTAACGACAGTCTTACATTTGAATGTTGGGGCTTTGCTCAGATTTTGTGCTCAGAAGTGCTGTAACCAGACAGGAGTGACAAGTATGAGAATGAAATCATCCTAAGTGTGATGTACTTGGTGTTGTCAATCTGCTGTTACCATTGTATTGCCCTGACAAACTGTGTTACCTTGGTCTGGACAAAAGCCCCATTTGCGATCATCATCATAGCTACTGGTAGAAGCACACCACAGCTTGCCATCATTGCGACCTGCGCTTGTACAGGAGTCGTATTTATTGCCAAGGAAGATGAAGGGGAAAACACAAGGGGCTCCTTCTGAATTTCCACCAACGGTTGACATGGCTGTGGAAAACAACAGAAAAACACAGTGAGAAGGGAATCCCTTTGTGAGATTAAGCTGATGCGTCTTCTCCTAAACTGCACATTAAAAACAGAAAGCAAGGAGAAATCTGCAATCCTCTTAAGAACATGAAGAGTAAGATTAAAAGTTATATTTGAAAAAAAAAATTGCCTGTCACAGAGGAAAAGGAAAAAATGTAGACATTGCCATTGCAGTGAATTTGCCAGTAGTTTTGGCGGGAATAAGAATGAGCCCTGGACTCATGTTCACAGCTCTGAGAAAGCAACAGTTAAGAGTATTTTGTGGAGGGTAACTGTGCAGCAAGTATCTTTGTGCTGTCATTTTGATGGTCTTTCCTGGTGATGTTTGAAAGCATGTCTCAAATAGGTTGAAGGTAGTTTTAGTGTCAGAAAGGTTAAAGGGCTGTTGAGTATCCACCTGGGTAGTAGATGTCCCCTGAAGTACGAGCTTTAAGTAAAAAAACAAAACAAAACAAACAGAAAAACCCACCATAAAACAAACCAACAGGCAAACAAACAAAAGGTCCAGAAGAGGAATCATATCAAATAAATAGAGGAATTGTTTTATGCTGACAGTAGGGTGCAGTTTAACAGCATATGGGTTTAAATATTTTATAAAGAAAAAGATATCAAACGTGGGGGACTTTTTTTTCTTTTTAACCAGTATTTTTGCAAAAACTTGAAAGTTTTTCCCCTAAGTGTGTTCTAATCTATGTAGTATATGGCAGTAATATATATAAGAAATAACATTTGTTATATGCATGTGTAAGTATTTTCTAGAGGGAAGAGGGTTTAACTAAATGTAAAATCACACTTTAAAGTAGGTATCATAGACAGAATATGAAAAGAATATAAAACTCATTTAAATTAATTTATAGTGCTACCTGGCAATTATAGTTCCTTTCAAATTATGGTCTGTCTTTTGGGAAGGTACAGGAAAGCAACACAGAGGCAAAGCTGGTTGTGTTCTTATTTAGTATTATGTATTTTGCATTCATGATTATTAATTAATAAACCAGAAATTATAAAAAAAAACAAACCACACACACACACACAAAAAACCCCCAAACCCAAACAAACAACCAAAAAAGAAATCACAGCTACCTCAAGCAATAACCTTTTATGCTGAAAAAAAAGGCTTAAACTAAGTGTATTGTTTTGATCCAGTGATAGAGACTGTGTTACCTAGGACTTTGGAAATATTGATTCTAGATATATTGGTGCTTTTTTTGATGTACCATCCTTTTGATTTGCTCTTCCTAACTGTGTAGCAATTTATAATGAATTTGATCCTTTCTTTTATTTTTCTTTTTAAATATCTGTAAGGCAAAATTGAAGGGTTACACCTGGTTATCAAAAGTAACAGGAAGCCAAATATCAGTACATAAAATCCCTGTTGGAAATAGTTAGGCATTTTCAAAAGACTCAAAAAACAAGGTGCATGTAAGTTTGAATGTAGCTTCAGGGTGCTACAGAGTGAATGTAGCTTCACCTTGGCTCTGTTAAAAACATGAGATTTTAGAACTGCCATAGTCACAGTCTAAATATTTATAGCTCTAGTCTGTATCCTAAAATTGAACACCTGCCAAGCTATACAAGGCTATAAATTATTTTCTATTCCTTTCTGTAATAAAGCTCAAGTTAATAAGTATAAAAAATTGTAAAGAAAGCAGAAATCTATTTGCCTCTCTAAACCGTTTCGCTTAGTTCGTTTGAATTGCTGAAAAGATATGTTAACTCAAGCTTAACATACTAAACAGGATTTCTTTTTTTGGGTGTAAATGGTAAGTATTAAACTAAAATATTATTCATGCTTTCTTCCGTCACATAAGACTTCTCTTCCAGGGCCATTAAATTGTAATCTACATGTAATTATCCTGCAGTCAGTGGTAGACATTCAGTCCTATGGTTCAGTGACATCTGTGTATCCCTGATAAACTTGGTGTGCCATGGCATACCCTATCATTTAAATAGATCACTCCTGTTCTAAGCCTCCTGAATGGACCTCAAGGTTCCAAGCATCCTTGGCCATTGATGCTGAGATCGTGCCTAACTCTCATCAACTTTTGTGTGCTCTGGTGAAAATGTGCAAAAGGAGACTTTTGTTACTTAACGCAGTCTAATTGGCCATTGTTTTATGCAAACTTCTCATACCGGTCTCCGGACAGAATCCATATTTCTTATCTCTATCATAGTCTTCAGTGGTTCCACACCATCGGTATCCATCTGTCCTGCCTTCTGTTGTGCACTGGTCATAGGACTGGCCTTGAAACTTAAAGGGAAATTTGCATGGCTGCCCATCACCATTACCGCCCATTGTAAAAAGTGCTGTAGGGAGAACGAAAGAGAAAAACATCAATACGTAATGCTCAGTATCAACGAGGGATCACAATGTGCCAGTGGTAATGTGCGAAGGTCTTGACAGAAGTTAGACAGCCAACAATGAAATGCTTTGGCAAGATAGACTAGGGATGTTACAATCTCACAAGTGTATAGAAAGGAATGACAAATTGATCTTTATAAATGAACTGGGAATGAAGAAAGTTCTACCAAGCTGTTTTAATGTGGTTTGAATTGTGTGAACATAAAATTAATATCCCTTCTTGAAACAACATTTAGAAAGAGGATGCTGGGAAAGTCACTCATGTTCCTTAGTGCTTTGCTGATTCATTCACCTTCCATCAAAACTGTTAGCTAGAATGGCAAACTTTGTACAGAGCCACGGACATACCAGATCACTTTTCCTAACAGCCCTCGGTGCATGTTTTCAGTTTCTTTACCATGCTGTACAACTGCAGTCAGATAATACCTTGTAGGCTTTTCCTCTACCTTTGCTTTTCATTTCTAAGAATCCATGCAGCTGGGCTCAGGTACTCAATAGAGAGGACAAATATGACTCCTCTGACAAAGCTGAACGCTCGAGGCTTCTCTTATCTTTTGCTTTGTTAATGCTCCTGAATGTAGTGCATTTGTCTTCTAGGGGTTGTTTATACACAAACAAGGCCCCACTGCTCAACCCTGAGAAACAGAAATCTGTCTTGTGGATGAAGGAGTATAGATTAAACTGAGTCAAGAGTTCTGGGATCTGTTTTAGGGTTTTGGTAAATTTTCTGGAATATCTAGAGGAAGACAGATAAAATTTCTTATGCTGCTATTTAAAAAAATGTATGTCCAGATTGAATTACATGAAAATGCAGGTGGCCTGAAGCATCTGACATCTTGTGAATCTGCCTGTGTTTTCTCTTGGCCACTCTGTCTGTGGGAATCCTTAATGGTAGGACAGCGTCTATGAGAACCATGTGCTGGTGAGCAGAAACTGAGAGAGCAACAAACTGGGCCAGGCCTCGCACTGAACAGAGACAAAAAATCCTTCATGCAGCCATGTGCTGTTTCCCCTTGAGATTTAAGAACAGCACCTCAGAATGAAACACATCTGTGGGAATTCCCAGTGTAAAGTATGCATGATCTGACCTTTTTTTAAGGTGCCCAAGGGGACACCTTTCTTCCTCCTTCCCCCAGTTAAACCTAGAGCTAAACCCCAAACATGTATGTGGGAAGGTTTGGCAGGTTATTTCTGACTTTGCTATTGTAATTTTTGATGACCAAAAAGCCATTGTAGACTCAGTGTGTTTGTGTAGGATTTGAGGGGTTTTGCCTTTGCTTAGTTTGATACATCGATGGGAAGAGATGTTATTTATGAGCGTGCTTCACTCTTTAGTGTAGCAATAAATAAAAACCAAAGACCTTTTCTAGCTGAAAGGGGACTGGGAAGGGTTCTAATGATGGGGTATTGTGACACAGATGATTCATTTTGCCTTTTCCACTTAAATCAGTAATTGGCCACAGTATCAGGGACATGAACTGGTAAGTTCCAGTCCCAGTAAGGAGAGGACTTGGAGCTTTGCAGGCCTGGCTCATACACATAAGTTCGCTGAACTTCTGATCTGGCTGAGCTCTCATCTGTATCATTCTGCATCCTGGACATGGAAGCAGCCACACACAGGTCCTGTCTCTAGGCAAAAGGCACTCATCAGGATAACTGCAACACACACTGTGCCTCCCCAAAAGAACAAGCTGCAAGCGTTTGTATTTGTCTCAGTTGCTGCAATAAGTTAGGAAACATCCACCAACTAGGACTGTGGCTATCGTGATTAGAGAAAGACTTTATTTTTTTTATAAAGAAATGATAGAATTGGAAGGCAAAATTAGACTGAGTTGTTTAGATGACTCATTTACCACATGAGCTGCTCCCAGTTCTAGGTCTGGCAAACTCTGTGTTTTAATAGTCCTTTTTTTTATTGGTTTAAATGTGGCTAAGTTGCAAAAACCTTATGGAAAGTCAATCTCTTACTGCTTTGCATGGAGTCTTTCTGAGTCACAGTCAAAATGCAGTTTTTCATTTTGCTTGAAGTAACATCATGTGATGGTAACAACAATGGTTTATTAAGTTTTCAAATCCTCCCTTCCTTCCCCTGCCTTAATGAGAAAATTACTTGCTTTAATGTAAACTAAGGTTAAAGACAGAGACTAGGTCAGTTTCTCCCAAAACAAAACAAAACAAAAGTTTTATTTACTTGTAAGGGGATCTTAAAGGGTCTGACTCTTGTTCTGCGTCATGGTAAGCTCAGTAGTTTAAAAATCAGTGAAGATATGCTGATGGAGAGCAGATTCAGACCGGACATTACTAACCTGTGAGCTGCACTGCACTGTTAGCTCTTCCCAGAAAAATCAGCTAGTTGTGATATAAGGAAACCTCAGGCTGGAAGGCTGCTAAAACCCCTGTGGCACAGACCGAAGGTGGAGGTAGCTGCAGCTACATGAGGGTTCTGCCTGGGAGAGCAGTCGAGCAGATGCCTACAAGAATTGTGACTGGTGTGAGGGAGGTACAGACAGAGGACAGATACCGGTAACATTGGATATCAGAGGACCAAATGAGCCTAGACTTCCTGTAACGTCAGTGGAGTTTGGCAAAGAGAGAGGTTCAAGGCCCCTTGATCCCATGTGGTAAAGGAGAGGTGCAGCACACCTGCGTAAGATTTGTGTAGTATGTAGATAACTTTCTGCTTTCCCTTATTCTGCTTTGACAACTGGTAGTTTAATCAGTTGACAAAATTAGGGTACAGATCTGGGATTAACTTTAGAAAAGCCTGGTGCAGTATGATACCTTTAAAAATGTTTCCAAATATGCAGGGTGGTTCTATGACAAGAACTGAAACTAACTTCAGTGAATTATATGGGGGAGAAACAAATGCTGACGACTAGAAATGTTGCCCCCAACAGAGACTCTATGATGTAAATCCTCCCCTATCCGAATTTATTAGCGGGGTTTTAGCAAATATTGTCTTGGAATAATAAGTGAACAATGCTGCTCACAATTTAATAAGAAACATCTGTGTATAACTTTTCAAGGGTCTTGCGAAACAACTACATTAGAAACAAAAGGCCAAACCCCTTCTGTTTCAGAAACCTTGACACAAGCATTTCCAGGAACATCAACTTTCAGAACCAACTCTCCCTGAGAGTGCTTCACTGCTTACATTTTTGGTCATGTATGACTTCAGGATTTTACAAAGGTATCAGTCAGGGTATGTGGGTCTCGGTTTGTCCAGCTACCTATAATCCAGGCTTTGTTCTCCCTATATATGAGCATTTGGGGTACTTTAAAGAAATAAGCCCAATTTTGTTCCTTTCCAGCTCAGGATTAACCTGAGGGAGAGGAGATTTGGGGAAAGGAGGGGAATGAAGGAGGTGGTAAAGTTCTAGGTAAACAAGATTGAGCAGGTATGTGTGTGTGTACGCATATAATCTACTGAAGTAAATGTTGGGCTAAAGAAACTAGTTCTGAAAGTCATGTAACTAATGATAACTTTTTTTAAATTAACTGAAGTCTGTTAAAAGTTTACACTTCTACTTGCTCATCCCCTGTAGTCTTATAAATAGCTGTCACCATGGTACATCCGAGCTCTAGATGTGATCTATAATGGGCAATTAGGGTTTTGGAAATTTGTCATGTTAGGGCTAAAAGACCGATATGTTCAAAACAGAATGTCTTTGCAAACCAGTAGCATCTTGATGCAGAGAACTTGTAGTATTATATTGGAAACTGTATGGGTTTGCAAATGAACTTGACGAATCCCAAAATTTGTCAAGCAGGAATCCATTTAGTGGATAGGATACCAGAGAAGTTTTGAAGACATGGTATAAGAACTTTTTCTACATAGACATATTTGTGGCCTTTTGGAACGTTATGTGTCCTTAACTGACACATATATATTAATGCACACTCATGGTTTTTTACAGTAGTTGATGAAGCTTGCCTGTGACATGTTGGGCTGTGCTTGTGCATTCCTGGTCTGACAAAACTCTGAACATCTCTTCTTAGCTTTGCATCTTAAGCATCACTAATTTTCTCATAATCAACATGAGCGAACAGTGTGCTGCTGCGGCCAAGAAGGCCAATAGGATGCTGGGTTGCATCAAAAAGGGCATCGCCAGCAGAGAGAAAGAAGTCATTATCCCACTCTATTCAGCGCTTGTCAGGCCACACCTGGAGCACTGTGTACAGTTCTGGCTCCCTCTGTACAAAATGGATGTGGACAGGCTGGAAGGGGTCCAGAGAAGGGCCACCAAGATGATCAAAGGACTGGGAAGCCTGCCGTATGAGGATAGGCTGGGAGAACTGGGTTTGTTCAGCCTTGAGAAAAGGAGGCTTCAAGGGGATCTCATCTCCATGTACCAATACTTAAGGGGTAGCTACAAGGAAGATGGAGGCTCCCTTTTACACAGAGTCACATGGAGAGGACGTAGTGGAATGAACACAAGTTGCTCTTGGGGAGATTCTGATTGGACACACGAGGAAAATTTTTCACAGTGAGGACAGTCAACCATTGGAATAATCTCCCCAGGGAAGTGGTTGACTTGGACACTTGGACACCTTCAAGAGTCGTCTGGACAGGGTGCTGGGCCATCTTGTCTGGACTGTGCTCTTCCTAGAAAGGTTGGACTAGATGATCCCTGAGGTTCCTTCCAACCTGTGATTCTGTGATTCTTTTGGCAATCTGCCCTTTCTTTCCTTGTACTGACTGCCTATAGCCTGTATTTTACAAGTTTAGTACTATTGTTCCAAGCAGGATTAACATGTGTCCCACAAAAGCTCCATTGCTTTGTGTTTTGTCCTTTCATAACTCTCTTATTAGTTTTTATGACACAGCAGTAGCAGCCATTTTTTGAAAAGCAGTGTGAAGTCATTTAAAGGGTGATTTGTGACAATAATAGTGTCATGTTGCACTAAAAGGCCTCCCAGACTCAGAGGACCTGGGCTGCCAGTGGGTAAAATTGGTATGTGAATTTCTAGAGGTTTGGCTTAATGGGTTTCATCCTTAACTGCTAGTTTTTCAGTTACTGCTCTTGAAGGAGATGCAGTGCAATTGTTAATGGAATGGCCTGCAATTTAGGGAGAGATTTCTGTCATTTAGTGTGCTCCATCTCCAAATTTGGCCCTATCCTTACTCTAAAAGGTGTTTGTATTTCCTGGATCATGAAACTGAACCTGTAGTGTCTTTGATGTGTATATATAGGGCCGACATTGCCTCAGACATATCTTCAGTATGTCCTTGTTTTTAGAAAAATGCCCTGGCCCGGGTCATCATTAGTTACAAACTCTCCTATACCAAGGGAACCTTTATTTGTCTACTTAGATACTAAGAAGATATTAAAGAGCAGCAAATCTAAGTCTGTCAGAAAGGGAGTTAAAAAAGTACAAGAAGTCTGTGGGCAAAATAATTACGGAACAGTCTACCAGGAAAAAAACAGTAGAAACAATGATCTACTTACACTCGTGGGGACAAAAGCCATATTTGCCATCTGCATCAAAGTCTTTGGTTGTGGAACACCAGAGGAATCCATCGCTGCGTCCTGCATCTGTGCAGCTGTTATATTCCTTGCCATTGAACCAGAAGGGAAATTTGCAGTATTCACCATGCGCATTTCCATACTTCACTCTAACCACTATAAAGAGAGTAAATGCAGTGGTGAAATTAGCCACCAACTGATATGGAAAATACAGTTTCTGGACATCTTTTCCTGGAGGACATTGGTATAGAAATGCAGTCTGCATTTCCACTTTGAAATTCAATATGTTGTTGGTCTGTCTACTGGCAAGATGATCATAGCTGAAATAATAACCAGTAATTTTGAAAGAATTACATGGATATTACTCATGGTGAAGTGTTAGAATGAACAGTCCTTAAAATCAGCCCAGAAAAATATATATGTTGTTGTTACTATGGCAATGCGAACTTACAAACATGCTGTTAATACGTTTAGTAATTTAGTTTCTTTCGTAATATGGTCTAAAATGTTCAGTATAGCTTGAAAGGTTCCAGGCAGCAGTTAAGCATGAGCTGAACATGCCTTGTGTCTCATAAACCACTTTGATATTTCCAATTCGACTCAAATGACATCTGTTGCTGCACGGGGGGATAGGGTGGTAACGCAGACACACCCAGGTCCTGGGGTTTATTTCAGTTTTTCACATGTAGTCATAAGACTACAGTACTGGAGCTGTAATATATGTTAACATATAGATACTTCACTTATCTATAGCATTTCTTTTAATGGCAGTAACTAACTGGATGCTTGTGGAGTATTTCTAGTAATATGGAAAACGTTTTCCTCCTGTTATTTGTTAATCTGAGGCAGACTCGTAACTTTTCCAAATTATTTTACAGTTGAAGACTTATAATTAGCACTATATGATTGTGGCAAAGTTCAAGCAGAAAAAAGAGGTTCAAAACTACTAATACTTGGTCTTGTTTATCTAGTTCAGGTGATATTATCTTCAGTTATTTTATTCTAAAGGGTATGGCAAACTGCCTGTTGAAGATTCTTGGAGATGTTCTTAATTGGCTGTTTGATGTTAATTTTGTTTCAGTTATCAGCATGGGGGATGTATATTCTATTTGTTTTTGACAGATACCGTGAGTATATAAATCCTTATTCAGGTGGGTGGTTCCATTTTTAACAACTGGAGCCACAGCTTAAGTCATCTTAAAAAGGGTCTGTCAGCTGAAAAGCACTGGCAAGTCTGCCTCTTACAAATGAACTTAAGATGTTGTAGTCTGAGTCTCTGAGAACTGAAGCACTCAAAATCATAGTCATGACTTTGTACTTTTCCCCAGTTCATGACGGATGTGCAGCATCACGCCATTATTAATTCAGTTTTTGAGGGGGCAACAGTAGAGGAACAGAAAAGGAAATCCTAGTTAACATTTATTTAGGAATTACCTAAACATTTTTGTAGAGAACAATCTAATTTGTATAAATTAATTTTCATCTCCTAACATTTATTAACATGTTAATGGAAACATTTAGTGCAGTGCCTGAAACATCATTAAAACATAGCAGCCAGCAGGCCATATGTTCTGAAACATTAAAAGGTCTGGTACCTTGTCCCTCTCCAAGAGTCCACAGTTCATCATCATCAAAATGAGAGTCTCCTCCAATTCCTGACCCTGGTGCAAAGGCATGAGCCAGGAGACCATCTTTGCCGTCAAATGGATAGCCATCACCATGTTCTGCAGGAGGAAGCAGACAAAAAAGAGCATTTTCTAATCACCTCAACTCCGTCAGAACCTATACATGAATGATGATTATCATGTGCACTTTCCCATCCAAGACAATAGCAGAATAGTGAGTGAGGTCACTGGTATGGGCTGTGCTGGCAAGACTGAACCAGAAGGGAGGAAGCCAGTTCTTACAAAGAACATTAAGTGTCAGTGCTTCAGTTGTCAAAGCATGTGATTTTATATCTTGGAAGTATTGTGGAAGGGAATCAAAGACAGTGAAGGGAAGTGAAATATTCTGCTTTAGCTGTATGACTGCATACATTCTGCTATTTCTCAATGGAGACGGGTAGGAGCTGTAAAATAAACATTGTAGATGAGAGGTATTTTCAGATAATTTGGATCAGTCTCCGACACAGAGATTGGAAAGTAAAGGCAGATTTCTTTTTGCAGGCTACTCTTTTCTGCTGCACCTCAGATTGCTGTGCTGTTTTCTTCGTGCAGGGTGCACATTACTTTAAGCAGGAAAACAAATCAGCTGAGTGTCTCAGTAGTGAGCCTCTGGAAAGCTAGCTCTTATGCAGTGCTCTGAGTCCTGTGAATGAGCCTATTCCTCCTCCACATCAACCACTCCAAGACTCAGGCAGCTCACAGGGCAACAGCAGGTTAAGTAGCTCTCCTGTTATTACACTGTAGGCTTTTCTTGGAAGTACACGGCATGTGGGTAAGGCAGGCTGGCAAGGGCATAACCCTGGTATTCATAGCTTTCCCACCACACTGACCTGTGCATCAAAGCTGGTTGCCAGCGTCTCCAGTTGCATCATTTCAGGCCTTTTGATCTGATGCCTTGCCATCTAACAGAAGCACTGAATACACAGGCCTGATTCTCTACTCTGTTACACTGACTTTGTGCTGGTGTCACTCTCCTAATACTAGTTCAGTTCACTCATTTCAGTAGGCTAGTGTGTCAGTTGTCAAGGAGAAGATTTTGACATATATTAGATGTCTTACTCCTGTTTATTTCAAAGTAGATCCTTTGCTTAAGAGAAAGCTTAAAAATGAAAAACCTTGTGGATGTCCCAGCTCCTGTGAATCTGACGTGCAATAAAATGATAAGAATGAATGAATGTGGAAGGGGTTCTTTTCCCACTGTTTCTGAGCTGACTATAACCAGCAAGGACTAAATCCAGCAGAAACACTTCTGCTTTTGTAAGAGTTCTTTTTGCCTACCAAGCCAGCCTGGATGAGGATCCAAAGCTTTGAGTTCTGCACAGAATCTCTGAAGCTTTTGAGGTCAACTCATCAGTAGCTAAAGCAAAGAAAATCAACTTGAAATGGAGGCTTTTACAAAAAGCTTGGTTATTCTTTGAACAGTTCACTTCCAAAGTCTACCTCCCAAGTGACTGGCTGCGTGAGTATTTCATTAGTATTAAAAATTCTGTGATTGTCCATAAGAAGTTAAAATGTCCCAGGTTTACACTGAAAAGTTATAAACATTCTTTCAGGGGAAACCAAAATTAATTGAGAAGGCATGCACAGTGAAAATGAATCAAGTCACCTATCATCAGCTGGACTCAAACCATAATTCAGCTTAATGATCCATATTTTTAAATTCTTCAAGACCAAAAAATGCACTGAAAGCCTGCATTTTGCTGGGCTAAAGAACAGCCACCAGCTATGGAGTCAAAATTGCAAGCCACAAATCCATTTTTAAGCTCCAGTATGTTAGAACCTCCACCACTATCACTGGAAAACTGAGTATGGAGCTATAAATAAGCAGTATGATGGCGTTCCATTCTCTTCTGTGGTGGGAAGCCAGCTCACATCATCTTAAGATCTGTACCAATATTTACCAGTTCTATTTCTGATCTGTAAATTTAAAAATAAAATGTTGCCCCTAGTGATTCTCTTTTGGAAAAATAAATATAGTATAAGGATATTGTATAAATACTTATCTTTCTCTCTCGTGTATAAGAAAGAAAAAAAGATCTTAGCGAAATTAGACCTTAGCCTGTGTAAGCCAAGTGCAAACTAGGACAAGGTTTGCCAGAAAGGCTCATGGGTACTACTTATTGAGGGTAGATCATTCCAATATTAAGGAGTAATGAAAGGAACAAAACCAAAAACATATGTAAAAATAGAAAAATATACCCAATCGGCCAAAATTAATCATAATGTCAGCTTCTCCATCATTTATTCGGTTAAATCTCAGCGGTGTGACATCACTCCAGACTTGAAAGGCTCGAGCAAAGGCATCATCTACTGTCTCAGGATCCAAATCTGGGGTGTATCCTATAATCCTTAGAGGTAAGAGAAAGGGTTAAATAACACGTAAATCCCTTCCTAGTATTTGCTGCTTACTAATTAAAATGCTAATTAGACTCAGTAGTGAAAACGGTTAAGAGGTTAACACTGCTCCACACAAGATCTAGACACTTTCCTTTGATTCAGAGACATGCTTAGATGTGGCACTTACTATTTATTTTCCTTTGGAATTGATGCAGCAGCATGAAGAAAATTATATAGCCAGAGGCTGTAAAGCCTGCATGGCAGAGGGCCTTGCACAAAATATTCAGGGTTTTGCGTCAGTGCTGAGGTGCTGGCAAGGCATCACTTTATGTTCTTTTGCTCCATTAGATTTGAGATTTACATGTTTGTAGACTACTTAGCTTGCAAGTTGTACTGTCGCTTTAGCCATGAACATACAAGCACATCTTGATATGTAAGATTTACCTGCCAGAAAAAGAGCTCAATAACGTTTGGAAAGTTTCAAGTGTGGATTGTTTTGCTCTTTAATAATAACAACATTAAAACAGCCCTTCTCCCTCACCTTTGTAGTTAGCTGTATATTTCAGCCCAGCTGAATACTAATCCTTTACTTGTTACGCTGGCAATAGGATACATGGGGAAATAGGAGGTAAAAACATGTAAAATAGAGCCATAGACCTGACATGAGAAAGGGACAAACTCTTAAGTGCAATGCTTTCTTCTTCTTCTTCATATATTTTAATTGGACTTCTTAGTGCCTTATATTATAGCCAGCTAATCTCCAAGTAAAGACAAATTTCCAATTCTTTGCTGTTAGGGTTGTGCATAGTGAGGGAAACTACTTTGTGTCTAAGGAGAATGAGAAAAAATCAGAGGAAGCACATAGTCAACAAGAGGGGACTGCGAGAGCTGCCACAGGTTTTTTCAGTGTTTCTTAGGCTGATAGCAGAATGAGAGATGCTTTGGGTCATAACTTGTGAGGAGGCAGCAGACCAAGTAAAGGAGATTTTTTTTTTTTATTACTGACTTCAGTGAGAGCTGTATTGGTCCCTACCTCTTCAGAGTAAGAGTAAGAAATTAAAACATTCCAAGCCTATTGCAATAGGTTTTCTTTAAATCATGTCTGTATATATCTGAAATACGGTTGTTTTCTTTTAAAATCTATTGGATAACCTCCTTTTTTATGACTGCTTAATGCAGAGGAGTTTGTCCTCCTACACGGCCTTGGCAGTCAATAAGTACCATGGTCCCCACTGTGTAGAGGGGCAGGTGAGATACTCCTGCTCCAGTTCCCTTAGGATGCTTGCAGCAGAGCAAAGAATAAAACCAAAACCTCTTTAGACTCAATGAGAACCATAAAATTGATCTTTAGATTATTATTCCTGAAATTTTACAATTTGAAATTTCAGACACGTTATCCAAACACAAAGAGAATTTAATTCAAGAAATCTTGTCTAGCCCACTAAGCAGCTACTCCACTTCTAAGAGCCTTGTTTGATTGGTTCTTAAAAATGCTGTGGCTATGTATGAGCAAAACCCGCCATCACCATTCAGTACCTGTATGTTATATGATTCTTTTCCCATTTTGGCTTTCTTGGAAAGAAGTTGTAATTAGCTACATCTGGGTTACCACAGCGGGGTTTCTTCATTGTCTCAATAGTATTTTGATCCAAATCTCCTGTTTCAGGCAGCCCAAAAAATTTCTGCATTTTCTTCAAAGTATCTTTCAGGACAAATAAATTGCAATTGTCTTTCGGGCATCCATAGTATTTATTCAGGTATTGCTTGAAAAAAAAGCACAGAACAAAGACTTAAAAATTCATAAAAGAAATAGTCATTACAAATAAATACTGTAATTCCATGTTACCTTTCTGTCTGTAATTTGCAAGTTTTCCTTTCAAAATTACTATTATTAGTAACTGAGACACCAGCAGAATCTCCTAATTGACACAAACCATCCTTGATCACACAGCTTTGCTAGTTAAGCAATCATTTCCACTATTAGCTATCACCTTTACTTAATGAATTGCTTTATTAGTAAGTGAAGCATAAAGCTTTAATGTAGGACAAAGTAAAAATGGGTTTATCATTTTTGGTTTCTTTATGATGTAGAAATCTGCTTACAGTTTTAGATTTTGTGTATTTTTTTTCTTGGAAGACTCTATGGATTTTTGAGAAACTTGACAAGGTATCAAAGCAACCACAGAAATGAGACAACATTAATTGAAAAAAAGAAAAACATTGTTTATTCAAACTGTATAGAACTATTTGAATGTTGCTTGTGTTTGCTTTTGAGTCAAACATTGCAAAGACCTGAGGAAGAAGGTCTTTGGTAACAACTCAGTTGCCTGCACGCTTCAGCCAATCAATATCTGCATACTTAAAACCATCAAACACGCCAGCAGATTACCACCGGACTGGTCTTTCTGATACAACCATGGTGGCAGATCACAAAATTATCTCTCCTTAGAAAACAGTGGTCATAAAGGATCAAAACAGGCAGCGCAAATCCCATTATTTTAATCTCTTATCTAAAATAATACACACTCAAGTCTCTTCCACTTTCCGTTTTGATCAGTATGACCTAATTAGAAGGTGTAGTGCAGTTAAAATTTTTTTTAAAAAAAGTCAGTCTGTTGTTTGCCATTGCCTCTAATTGCAGAGGAGCAATGGGGGTTAGTCTGTTCACCGGCAATTGTTCCAGGTAAGCAGCCATGTCTTTCAGATATGTGTTGGTAAGTGGCGTATTTATGTTAAACTAAACTATAGAGAAACATATAGAGAAACAGCTGTGGTGCTGAATATCCATACACGGTCCCCACCTTCTGTGCAATACACAAGTGAGCTCACACAAGCCCTTTAGTATTTTTTTTCTTTTAAGTTCAGTGTTGACTGGCAGAATAAGTGTGAGCTTCTTGGGGGAAGGACCAACCCTGAGAGAATGCCTGGCAGTCTCTAGCACATGGTGAAACCTGCCATAAAAACAGTCATTCAAATGAAAAAGAGTGACAAGAAGCAAATGAGGAAACTTCCAGTTATATCTTCAGCAACTGTATAAAATCCTCTACCAACTCCATTCCTAACTGGAGATTATGAATATGGCCACATGACAGACTGCTGGCTAGCTAGAGGTTTTGGATTCAGTGTTTGGATCCAGACTGAATTTGAGAAAACCTGTAGCTCAAGCTGTTGCCTTAGCTTGGACTGTTGCACAGACAGGCTCAGTCACACTGTTTAGGTTATGTACAGCTTTAGATTGTTGAATTTATATCCTCCTTAAGGAGCAGGTAAATGGATTATGATGAAGATGTTAGTTTGGGTACTTCTATAATGATAATAACTTATCATTACCTAATTATTTTCATTCACAGGTTCTAAACAGCTTGACTAAATTATCTGGAATTGTAGGCTTTATCCAGGAAAGTGAATCTTATGGTTCTCTTGCACGTAGGTTTCGGAAACTCCACACTCAAGTCTGGGTTTGCAATACTTTATGCCTAGCTCTGAAAGAAAAGCTACAGCCATGTCAAATGGCAGGTGTTCCCAAACTGATGTGTAGGCCACCCCAGCTGGTGCTTAGCATGGCACGGAGCTGAGAGACACCCTTCCAATGATGCTGTTAGACAGGAAGGTTGCAAGTTACTGCTCTTTCCATTAAAATGTTCTGGAGCAGAGGAAGAAGCATCCTTCGGGTATTGTATCCAAAATATTAACTGCAAATCCAAGGTAAGAAAACACTCTAAATAAGGTAAAGGTATATTTGCCAAAAAATGTATCAGAAATATCAAAGAATTATTTCTAACTGAGGATTACAAGGAACTTGACAAAATGACTGCACATTTAAGTTCTTGTGCCAGGAAGTATTCCTGAGGGAAACCTTACTTTGTTGTGTCTAATTAATTGACTGAAGTTCACCCAGCAGACTGGGGGTGAGACCACTGCATCAGCAAAATATAGCAAAGGGTATTTGATGACTGCAAGTTGGTCAAGCCTGGATTTCACCACTGCCTCATTAAGTCCAGGCGTACCTCATCTTCCCTGCACAGGAAATGGTTCAGAGCTTACTCAGAAAAAGGTTTTAATCAAGATGTTACCCCATTTCCTTCAGAATGTCCTCTATCCACCTACTGACTAAGCACAGACTATGCCCAGTTTTTTGTGATTTTTATAACTTCTGATGTGGTGGTATTTCTCCAGTGGAGACTGTGGCACTGGCAAATAATGGCCACAGGATAGTTTGACCTTTGCTACCACTAAGCTGCTGTCTACTCATGCTTAATGGGGCCTGGTGGAAATTATGTGAAATCCATTAAGAACATAATCAAACAGGCCAGTATGGATGGTCTATTCTTATCCCAGTTTTCATTTTAATGTAGTTTGATAGATTTTCTTATGCTTCTATTTACATCTCCCAATGAGGTACCATGATATAATACAGACTATACATCAGAACTGATGTTTACTGAAGAAGCAGGATGCTGCTTTTGCCATTTTAGGTTTGGGATTAAGATACAGCCAAAAATATGAAATGAGGCATGGAAGAGGATTTTACTTGCTGGGATTCTAAATGAAAAGCTAACCCTTCTCATTTTTTCCTAAAATGGAGATTTTACTGAAGATGAAAAATGAACATAACCAGCTGTTTTGTGAGAAGTGAATCCTGAAGAAAATGTAGTGTCTATGTAAACCACATCTTGGCCTAGGCTGCAAAATTCAGTTTCCCCAAAGTCAGCAGGGAGCTGTGGTGATCTGGAATTTTGATCCAGCCCATTAATGAAACGGGGTCCAGCTGCAACATAGCAATTTGTGTTCTGATGCTGAGTGTTGGGGCTGTTCTGATGGAGGGTGTGAGGGAAAGGCAGCCAGTTAACATTACCAAAGGATACTACAAAAAATGACAAAGACGACGTGCAGTGTTAAACTAGCTTGTAATTTTCCTCTGAGTACACACAATAAATAGGTTGTTAGAAAGAAATAGGGATGAGGGGAGATGTGGATTGCTGTTATTGAATGAAAGCCTGGCTGTGTCTAAGAAAATAGATTATTTACAAGTGGTTAAATTACTAATAGACATGTGTGACCCCACTCTCTTCTCCCACTTGAACTGCCCCCCCCCATCCTGTAGCTGCTGTGCTGCTAAGGCAAAACCTTGGGTGAATTTGTTTTCTTAAAGGCTGAGGAGTGCCCTTTTTGGGTCAGTTTGTCTGTTTTTCCTAAACTTTCCACTGCAGCTCCCATCTGGAAGTTCTCTCTCTACCCTCCCCCAGCCCTTCTTTAAGCTGGCAAGCTTTCCCAAGATGCACAAGAACTCCTAAAGAAAAGTGACCAACTTTCAATCCTCTATGTCCTAAAATAAGAATAATTTATCTCAATCTTCCTTAGAATGGACTTACTGCTGAAGAAGAGAAATGTCTATAATTTACATGCTAAAATAAGAATAATCCATCTCAATCTCCCCTTAAATGGACTTCTCCATAATGTCATTTTTATGAAGGTCCACAGGGCTAAAATAAGGTTAGAATAAAATGCTGTAGAGTTATAGTTATAACTTGCTAATGTCACAGAAATCCAAACTCCTTTTTTTGTTCCAGATTGATTTTGGAAAAAAGAATTTCATTAAACCTCTGATGAGATTTTTTTTTTTCAAAGTCAAAACTTGTTACAATGGCTTCTGAAACTCAAGCCAGCTTTCAATCATAGTTGTCCCTTAAAGCTGTGTTTATGCAATGCACGGTAAACAATCTGGAAAACAAACTTCTGGAAGCTGTGATACATACATTAAGTGAGTCTCAACAGTCCTCACTTCTACTTGATTTACATAAAAAATTAGATGTCTATTATTTGCCTTCTCCCCTCTTAACCATTCAAATATTTTGATTATAGTCACAATGATTTCATGAAATAATCTTGTATGTTCATACTTAAGGAAAAAAAAAAAAAGACTTACTTTGCTGGCTTAAAAAATTTTAAGAGAGGAAACATTACTTGGCTCTAGTTTTAACTTTTGAAAGTTGATACCTTTGCTAGCTAGCTAGCGCTTCCAGAGACTCTGGGGAGAGAATGCTACAGTCATTCCTTAGCCTCAGCTGAAACAAGAAAGAAACATCTGCTTATGAAACAACAACATAAATCTGAAGCAAAGATGAAACCAACACTTACCACTGCTAGTTCTTTGTCTGTTTTGGGAGTGCTGTCTCCAGGAAACTTAATGATTGGTGATGGCGCAGCTAAGGTTTTGTTAAAAAGATATACTTGGATGAATAGTACTTTAAAAACGAAGCCACAGACAATGTGAGTCTTCATTCTGCCTAAACTTGCGCTCTCCTCTTTGGAAAAAGATTTTCCCCAACTGTCTGCCCGTTACTTTAGCTGCACAGTGCACCAGTTGCTTATCTGCACATCTTAACTCTCTGCACCGTTTTCTCTTTTGCTTGCTCTAGCAATTCCTTTGTATGTTTAAAACATCCAGATGCGCAGTCTCAAGCTACCACAAGAGGAAGTCTGAAAACTAGTGGAAACATGAGAAAAGGGCAGTTACCAGATGTGATTGCTGTGATTTTAAGGTAGCAACAGGCAGATACTTATTACTGCTGAAGGAGGCCACATTTTCTCCTCATTTGCATATATGAAAGTGTTTAGCTATGCCAGAGAGCAGCAAAAAGCAAATCTGACTTAATTTTGAAGATGAAGTGCCCCACATATATTTTAAATTAGAAAAAAAATTTCTAAACATTATTTTCTTAGCTAAGTATTTTTATTATTTTTTAGCCTATTTTCTTGCCACAGACATAATAATCTGCTTTAGTCATATGTGATTACACTCCTACACAGTGACTTACAGTAAACATTTTGATTATGGATTTTGAGGCAGAGCCTGCACGGTGGAGTGCAGCCAAGTGAGGCTTCTTGTCCCTCTCCTGCTTAGGCTACATAAACGGTAGGTCTGTGTACACAGGGCTCACCCGCACTTGGCGTGAGCATTGCTCCCTCCCTGGTCTGTGCAGAACGTGCATGCAGAGCTCTCTGAGTAAGATTCTTGTGGCTTGTTTGGTTTTAAAACCAGCTTGAGGCTTTGCCACCAACAGGCACGGTATATCACCTTAATCTATGGGGTAAGAGATCATCAAGCAGATTCAGCAATAGAAATTATCCTCAATAACTGACGTCAGGGGAATTGTACAAAAATCAGGTTTTGCTTAAGCTGGAGGTTTGGTCTGCTGGTGCAGCTGCCTTAGTCTGAAGTTCTGCTGTAAATGCAGCCATTGTTATGGACAGTCTTTTTATTATGTCATTCATAATATTGTCAGCTTTGAGATGTTATTACAAGTGGCAAATTTTTTTTAGCTGAATATCCCTAATCTAGGGTCTTGGCTTGTGACTTCTTAAGACAGGAGGCTGGCAGTTCTGCATGAATGCAAACTGTGTTCTGGCCAGCCAAGTGTCACAGAACACTTTCTATTAAACATGAGTCCAGCCATCAAGGTTCCTCTGAGCTGTATATCAGCATAAAGGTGGTTACAGCTTTCCACTGAATGTTAAATGACAGTTTTCCGGATATGACTGTTGTTACCAAATAGGGCTGTTAATGAAAAGGAAGTACTTTGCTGGTGTTTGGTGTATTGGATTGTATATGGTTAATATTGACAGCTCTTTGGTTTATGCTAATATCAAGCTATTTTGCTAACTGCACCCCATCATTCATGAATTGAATAGTCATATAAAGGCAAGAATTTCAAAGGGTGGGATGAGGGGTTCAGGGAGAAAGCATTAGTAGGAGCTTTTGCTGCCCATACAGTTCCATTGACAACCCAACACAGCAGCTGTATGCACTGCCGCTGGGTGAATCAGCCATGGAAAGCAGCACTTAACGCTCAAGAGAGAAAGAAGAGTTGCGGCAACTTTGTACGTGAATGGAGCTTGCTTTGTAAGCAAATGGCTTTGTATTTATGCCCTTTCATGTATGATTCCAATGGCACTTGAGTTACAGCTTTCCCCTAATGGTTCAGCTTTGAAATGACAACTTTTTTTTTTAGCTTTTCCCCATCAGCAAAAAACCCACAGTCATTTCTAGGAGTTGCTTTAATAAATGGCAGTCCTGAAAATATGATCCAGTTTTTCCACAGCCCTGCACTTGGTTGTGGGGAATGAGTCTCCTGCTTTGTTTGTGATGACAGCTGATATTTGTGTCTGGCCACGTGAAACTGTAAGAGGACAAAGGCTAAGAAAGCCTTCACTAGATGTGTCAAGTTACTCTTAATTTATCCTTAAATGAGCAAGTAAAAATATTATGTTTTGTTGCAAGATTCTGCAGTTATTGCTGTGCTCTCCAGTAGGTCAAGGGCTGCTGTAAATCTTAAAGCCTAAGAAACACATAATTTTCATAAGAATTTTAGTGTAATTTATGATGGCTTAGTAGCTTTCATTTAGAAGGAAGCTGCAGTGAAGCCATTTAAAGTCAAATGTGTCCTGGTACATTCCTGTTGCACTCATAAGCCTCACTGAAATCTAATGAATGCTCAGTTCTCAGTGTGTCTAAATGAATGTCAAATCAGAAATGGATGAGGAAACTTTTGAATGAGCTGTGAGGTCTGTGCAGTTTGAAAATCTCACCGTATTTTGTTTCTTATCTTTGTTGGCAGTGAGAGCTGGTAGAGGTCACCTTCTAAATATATTTACAAAAAAAATCACCAAAGTAACAGAAACTGTACAGACCTGCAGTGAAGCATTGTTTCTCATCTTTGATTGCAATTTTGCTGGTACTACTTCAGATAGTGAGCAGTTGAGCAAGTTATGTTCAATTAGGAAACATAATATGTAATGGAAAATGGGATTTATGGGTACTGGGTGAACCCATATATTGAGTTTCTGACTATTCAATGAAAGGCATTCTCTTCCATTACTGCATGAGATCAGTAGCAGTTTATGAGATCCTAACTGAGATGCCCTCTTTCAGATAAACAATGCAAAATAAATGCTGTTGATGCTTCTTTGTGAGAGTAGAAGTCCTACTGTCTTATGACTAAATTTGCGGTAAAAGGTTTCTTATCTCCTTATATTTCTCTTTAAGGCCCGTGGGATCATCCTGGCTACAGAGGTGCTGCTTTTCAGGCTAGGAATGCAGTGGTGCTAAATCCTGAAAGTAGGGGAATTCTGCTGCTGATAGGCCTCTGCTTTGAGCCAGAGGTTAGGCTAAATGACTTCCTGAGGTCTGTTACTGCCCAAACTGCTCCGTGATCCTACCACTCTTACTGACTTTGAAAAGACAAGGTGTGATGTGTTTTCTGTTCTAAGACTAGATAAGCTTAAAATCAAGGAGACAGACTCAAACATTTGAACTGATGTATTTCGACATTGACAGATTGACGGTTTAACTGCTATTAGTGTTTAGTGCATAAACATTCCTCAACACTCAATACTCTGAAGAGGTTAGCTCTAACATTAATTAGTGACTTCTGAATAGATTCATAGCAGTTAAAAATTAAGGAAAGAAGCAATACAAAACAAAGTGGGAAAAGCCCCACTGAGAAGGGAACAAAAGGCCATCTACCAACTTTATGGAAAAGCTGAAAGAGTAACCTAGGTCTGGGTTATGATCTAGAAGCTGGGCCGAGGGCAACCTGATGAAATTCAACAAGAGCATGTGCAAGGTCCTGCACCTGGGAAAGAACAACCCCATGCACCGGTAACAGGCTGGGGGCTGACCTGCTGGAAAGCGGCTCTGTTGAGAAGGACCTGGGAGTGCTGGTGGTCAGCAAGCTGACCCTGAGCCAGCACCATGCCCTTGTGGCCAAGAAGGCCAACGGTATCCATCCTGGGCTGCATTAAAAGGAGTGTGGCCAGCAGATCGAGGGAGGTTATCCTCCCCCTCTACCCTGCCCTAGTGAGGCCACATTTGGAGTTCTGTGTCCAGTTTTGGGCCCCCCAGTTTAAGAAAGACAGGGAACTGCTTGAGCAAGTCCAGTGGAGAGCTACCAAAGATGATCAGGGGACTGGAGCACCTCCGTTATGAGGAAAGGCTGAGCAACTTAGGTTTGTTCAGCCTGGAGAAGAGAAGACTGAGCGGGGATCTCATCAATACCTATAAATATCTAAAGGGTGGGTGTCAGGATGATGGGACTGGGCTCTTTTCAATAATGCCCAATGACAGGCCAAGGGGCACAGGGCACAAGTTGGAACACAGGAACCTCCAGCTAAACATGAGAAAAAACTTTCCTGTGAGGGTGCCAGAGCAGTGGAACAGGCTGCCCAGGGACGTTGTGGAGTCTCCTTCCCTGGAAACATTCAAAACCCGCTTGGACACAGTCTTGTGCCCCCTGCTCTAGGTGTGCCTGCTCAAGCAGGGGGGCTGGACAAGATGATCTCCAGAGGTCCCTTCCAACCCCTACCATGCTGTGATTCTGTGATTCTGTGATCTCACTTCTCTTATGTTAATGCTCGCTCTATGCGATATTTTCTGTGCATAGATGCTACCTCTGGATTAACTACAGAAAATGAATACAGTTATAACTACAACTATAGCCTTTATGTATTTGTGGAAAAAAATCATTTCAGTGTTGCCTAACTTCCACATTAGGTAAGATATTTTGTTGATATATACATTAATCTCTCCTGAGTCATAAAAAGCTCCTCCCTAGTTACTGTGCTTGTTTCAGGTTAGAACCACTCCATATTGAAAGTCTTAATCATCTACTTTATGAGTAAGATGCCGGATTTGAATTTTAAATGCCTACTTTCTTGCATTAATAGGAACTGTATGGCAGAAACCACACAGTCTGAGATGGCAAATGCTTCTTTTGAGGACATACTTCAGTAATAACAGTAAAAAGGGAATAATGATGTCTTGTGAGCTGTAAGCTACATGTCTCAGTAGATCTGACTATGCCAAGAGACACATGAGCATGTATTAACTTGCTGTTTTCATCAACGAATTTTTCTGTTTTCAGAAAATTATTTTTAAAATTACTCAGGAGCACTCAGCAGTTTCAGGGTTAGACTTCAGATGGTGTCCTGGGTAATTTCCTGACAGTAGTCATCCCTCCAGAAATGCACTGTAACGATTCCTACTGTCACTAATTCCAAAATTTTATTACAAGCTGATGATTTCCTGGTGGTTCCAGAGGAATATGTTAGGTGGAGTGTCAGTGATCACAGTCCATGGGAGAATGATGGATTTATTCCTAGTGGGCTCTCATGTTTTATATTGAAACCTGTAGCTAGGCTGAAGAAATAGATAATCATCAGGACAACTAAGATCTCAAGAAAGCAGCCGATCATCTGATTACAGTCAGCTGGCTGTAACTGGGTGCAGTGGGATGTGTGTCTCCAAGACAGCTATTGTGGTATGTGTATATAACCTCTTCTTGTATTTGTTACTTCTTCCAGGTTCTGCACTGACAATTTATATCTTCATGGTTAGGAAGCAAAACAACAATTTGATTAATGTAGGTGGACTTGCATTGACTTTAGCAGGGTTCTTCAAAAAGAAATAACAGATCAAAATTGTCAGGAAGAGCCAATGTGGTGTTCTTAGGTCCTCAGTGTTTCAGGCCCACTAGAGAGGAGCCTAGGAGTGGCATGCCAGGGTTGGGGTGAAACTGATATCCCAGCTCAAGTGCATCTACACCAATGCACACAGCATGGGTAACAAACAGGAGAAGCTGGAAGCCGTTGTGCAGAGGTATAGCTATGACTTAGTTGCCATCACAGAGACATGGTAGGATGACTCTTATAACTGGAATGAAGCAATGGATGGCTATAAGCTCTTCAGAAGGGATAGGCAAGGAAGGAGAGGTGGTGTTGTGGCTCTGTATGTTAGGGAGTGCTTGATTGTGTAGAGCTTAGTGGTTGTGATGATAAGGTTGAGTGCTTATGGGTAAGGATGAGGGGGAAGGCCAAAAGGCAGATATCCTGCTGAGGGTCTGTTTTAGACCACCCAGCCAGGATGAAGAGGTAGATAAAGTGTTCTACAGGCAGCTGGAGGAAGTATCACAATCGGTTGCTTTTGTTCTAGTGAGAGACTTCAATTTACCTGCTGGAAATACAACACAGCAGAGAAGAAACAGTCTAGGAGGTTCCTGGAGTGTGTGGAAGATACCTTCCTCACACAGCTGGTAAGAGAACCTACCAGGGGAGGTGCCTTGCTTGACATGCTGTTCACAGAGAAGGACTGGTGGAAGATGTGGTGGTTGGAGGCTGTCTTGGGCTTAGCGACCATGACATGATTGAGTTCTCAGTCCTTGGAGAATGTCCTGGTTTCAGCTGGGGTAGAGTTAAATTTCTTTGTAGTAGCTAGTATGGGGCTACATTTTTGTTTTTTTTTTTGCTGGAAACAGTGGTGATAATGTGGAGATGTTTTTGCTGTTGCTGAGTAGCACTTACACAGGTCAAGGACTTTTTCAGCTCCCTGTGCTCTGCCGGGTGCCCAAGAAGCTGGGAGGGGACACAGCCGGGACAGCTGACCCAAACTGACCAACGGGATGTTCCATGCCATATGACGTCATGCTCAGTGTATAAAGCTGGGGAAGAAAGAGGAAGGGGGGGACGTTTGGAGTAATGGCGTTTGTCTTCCCAAGTAACCACTACGCGTGATGGAGCCCTGCTTTCCTGGAGGTGGCTGAGCCCCTGCCTGCCCATGGGAAGTAGTGAATGAATTCCTTGTTTTGCTTTGCTTCCGCGCGCAGCTTTTGCTTTACCTGTTAAACTGTCTTTATCTCAAACCATGAGCTGCCTCACTTTTACTCTTCTGATTCTCTCCCCCGTCCCACCAGGGAGGAGTGAGCGAGCGGCTGCGTGGTGCTTGGTTGCTGACTGGGGCTAAACCATGACAGAGAAGTAAGAAGGGGGTCAGCAGAACCACTACCATGGATTTCTAGAGGGCAGACTTTGGCCTGTTCAGGGCACTGGTTGGGAGAGTCCATTAGGAGGCAGTCCTGAAGGGCAAAGGAGTCCAGGAAGGCTGGGCTTCAAGAAGGAAATCTTGCAGGCACAGGAGCAGGCTGTCCCCAGGTGCCGCAAGATGAACCGTCAGGGAAGACGACTGGCCTGGCTGAACAGGGAGCTTCTGCTGACACTCAGGAAAAGAAGGAGAGTTTACTGCTTTTGGAAGAAGGGGCAGGCAACACAATAAGAGTACAGAGACCTTGTTAGGTCCTGCAGAGAGAAAATTAGCAAGCAAAAGCCCAGCTAGAACTCAACCTGGCCACTGCTGTAAGGGATAACAAAAAGTGTTTTTACAAATACATTGAAAACAAAAAGAGAACAAAAGAGAATCTCCATCCTCTATTGGACACAGAGGGAAACATTGCCACTAAGGATGAGGAAGAGGCTGAAGTACTAAATGCCTTCTTTGCCTCAGTCTTTAGCTGTCAGATCAGTTATTCCCAGGGTATTCAGCACCCTGAGCTGGAAGGCAAGGACAGGGAATGAAATAAATTTTCCATAATCCAGGAGGAAGCAGTTTATGACCTGCTGCTCCACCTGGACACTCACAAGTCCATGGGGCTGGATGGGATCCACCCTAGAGTATTGAGGGAACTGGCAGAGGAACTTGCCAAGCCACAGTCCATCATTTGCCAGCAGTCCTGGTTAACGGGACGTCCCAGACAGCTGAAGGCTTGCAGATGTGACACCTATCTACAAGAAGGGCTGGAAGGAGGATCTGGGGAGCTACAGCCCTGTTCAGCCTGACCTTGGTACTGAGGATGATTATGGAGCGGTTCGTCTTGAGTGAGCTCACCAGGCAAGTGCAGGACAACCAGGGGATCGGGCCCAGTCAGCACGGCTTCATGAAAGGCAGGTCCTGCCTGATGAACCAGATGTCCTTCTACGACAGGGTGACCCACCTAGTGGATGAGGGAAAGGCTGTGGACATTGTCTACCTGGACTTTAGCAAAGCCTTTGACACTGTCTCCCACAGCATCCTCCTAGAGAAGCTGGCAGATCATGGCTTGGATGGATGTACTCTTCGCTGGGTAAAAAACTGGCTGGGTGGCCGAGCTCAGACAGTTGTGAACAGAGCTAAATCCAGTTGGCAGCCGGTCACAAGTGGGGTTCCCCAGGGCTCAGTGTTGGGGCCAGTTTTTTTAATATCTTTATCAATGATCTGGATGAGGGGATCGAGTGCACCCTCAGTAAGTTTGCAGATAACACCAAGTTAGGCAGGAGTGTCGATTTGCTTGAGCATAGGTAGGCTCTACAGAGGGACCTGGACATGCTGGATCAATGGGCCAAGGCCAACTGTATGAGGTTTAACAAAGCCAAGAGCCGGGTCCTGCACTTTGGTCACAACAATCCCATGAAAAGCTACAGGCTTGGGGAAGAGTGGCTGGAGAGCTGCCTGGAGGAAAAGGACCTGGGGGTGTTCATTGGCAGCCAGTTGAACATGACCCAGCAGTGTGCCCAGGTGGCCAAGAAGGCCAACAGCATCCTGGCTTGTATCAGGAATAGTGTGGCCAGCAGGAGCAGGGGAGAGATCGTGCCCCTGTACTCAGCACTGGTGACGCCACACCTTGAATATTGTGTTCAGTTTTGGGCCCCTCACTACAAGAGGGACATTGAGGTGTTGGAGCACAGCCAAAGAAGGGCAAAGAAGCTGGTGAAGGGTCTAGAGAGCAAGTCTTATGAGGAGCGGCTGAGGGAACTGGGACTGTTTAGTCTGGAGAAGAGGAGGCTGAGGGGAGACCTTATCACTCTCTACAACTACCTGAAAGGAGGTTGTAGTGAGGTGGGTGTTGGTCTCTTCTCCCAGGTCACTAGCGGTAGAACAAGAGGAAACAGCTTCAAGCTGCGTGAGGGGAGGTTTAGACTGGATATCAGGAAAAATGTCTTTACTGAAAGATTGGTCAGGCATTGGAACAGGCTGCCCAGGGAGGTGGTGGGGTCACCATCCCTGGAGGTACTTTAAAGACACGTAGATGTGGCACTTCAGGGTATGTTTTAAGAGACATGGCAGTGTTGGGTTGATGGTTGGACTTGATGATCCTAGAGATCTTCTCCAACCTTAATGATTCTATGATTCAGAACTTTTAAGCGGCTGGAAAACCTGAAGCTCAGGTGATGGAGAAGTTTACCTGGGCTTCAGGAAGGGTCCCATGAGACTATGCCAGGTCCCATTTATCCTTCTCAGTGTGCCAGGGTTGTCTTGTGACTTATTCTCCTTTGCACTGATCCTGTTCTGTAATTTCTCCCGGATCATCATTCCAGTGCCTTCTTTATTCTTGTCTGAGAAAAAGGAATTTGTAAGGACCAGGAAAATGAAGAGCTTATGGAAGAAAGCATAGGACTGGATTAAACTGAAGGATGGATTTTGGTGCATTTCACTGTGTCTGACTTGTAGGAGGGCACTGCAATAGAAAGTAGCAAGGTGTGGTGCCAGACCGAAGCCCCACTGAACCTGAGGTGCATCTGTATTATTTATCTACTCACTGCACTTTTTTAGCGGTACCTCTGCTCAGGGTGGACCATCTATGCAAGTAATAGTATTAATACAGTAAGGGACTACATTCTTCCTGGTGCTTGGCATTGGCAAGACACTAAGGTTCAAGTATCTGCTGTTTGGTGCCTGTAACAGAAATGGCGGGTGTCTGCTGGAGTTGACTGATGGAGGTGTGTGCCCCTTTAGGAACAGAGAAAGGCATAATATTAGCAGTTTATCTGTTTTAGTGAAGTTGTCTCCAGGAAACAATGATTAGTCACAGCAGACCCCTTTTGAGTTTAAAGGGTTTAATAACTTCAGTGAGAACTCATTTATATTGCAGGCAAGTGAGCTCATTTAAGACATGTATGTTGAAGAGTTGATCCTAACAGATCGTAAGCCTTAAACACCCACATCATTAATTGTCTGGATATGCTCTTTGCCTGCTCAGCGGCTCGCTCAGACTCCAGTGATCTAATTCACCATATCTGACCACCACATGAGGGAGTCTTTAAACTGTTGGAAATCTCTGTGTGTGTGTATGTGTGTGTATGCATAGAGGGGTGAGAGCAGGACGATGTACAAAGGGTCAACAGTTGGTACCAGATGTGATCTTCAGCATTTAAGGTAGCGATTATATTTTTGCTTTTGCTTCTCTCATCCCTTCTGTTTTGGGAAGATAGGTCCTAAGGATGTGAAGTTCTGTTGACAGATGGATTTAATTTGTTAGCTTACTACTGAATTAGAAATTAATTTTAAGTAAATCTGTTACTGTGGACAAAGCATTTTCTATTGCATTTGTTCATTATGCTTTTGCCTGAACCAGGAATTCCTGCTTGTGTCCTCAGCTGGTGTTAACTGGCATTGCAAAGCTTCTGTTGGGTGAATTAGTTCAGAGGAAATACGCTGAACTGCTTCAGGCAAAACCCCAGGCCAACTTTATATGTGTCACCAGGAAAAACTTCTTTGTGCTTCTTAACACTGCTAGGTAGTCTAGAGAAGGTTTAAAATGCAGAGTCCTTTGATAAAATTATCTCTTGTCCCTACACATTTTCCCAATGTAATTCTTACCTGTTTTAACTATTTTTATTTCAAGTATCTGGTAGGATAAATTGACATCTTGTGAGCTCTTGTACCTTGAATTTGGGGCATTCAAATTACTCATTGCTGTTGATCATTCTGCTAGCTAGTTAGTTCAGAAATCATAAAGCCTTTGTGAATTTGGTTAGAAACTAATTTCAACCACTTCTGTTTTTTGAAGTTGTCTGTTGCCTGCTGGTCACCCCTAAATTTCAGAGAGAGAATACATAAAATTTAAAAATTATGTATTTTAGGTATATCGATTTAGAGACTGATTATAGTAAGTAGCATATGCCTGACCTATTAACCATTAAGGTCACTAATTTAAATGTTCCTTCAGTGAAAATTATGCCAGTAAAATGAAAAGTATAGTGCTTTCACTAAAAATGATGTAGTTTAATAATGCGAGGGATGTGAATGGGGAAATATTCCTAAATCGCCATAAATGGAGCGCAATATAAGGCAATTCCTTATGGTGAAACTGTGAAAATACTTAGAGAAATAGTTTCTATGCAAGAACAATTAATAATAGAGAAGATCATAAATTGGACGACTAGAGTGGAATATTGTGAAAGTGTGTTTTGATAATGTTTTTCTAAATGAGTCTGAAGAACTCCCTTCTGGCTTATAGGGCTGTTGAATTTAAAGGAAATCAGGTTGGTCTGTTTATCAAGATAAACTACTCAAGGAAAGAAAAGCGTGAGGAGATGGCTTTAGCTTCCTCAAGAGCCTTGCTTTTTAGCTCCAAGAGGGCTGGCTGCCCACACCACCTGGGGTTTGTGGAGAGAAAACAAAGTTTACACTGCTCCTCAGCAGTGAGGTGAGAAAAAAGTTTTAGTGTCAAGCTTTCAGCTGCAGAGGAGTAAGAGGAAACCTTTATTTTGGAAAGTGAGTCAAGCTGATGTTGAGTAAGGATTTTTTTAGTTTTGAGTTATCAGTGTTCTCTGAGGACAGCATGTCTGTAAAGGGCACAGAAAACTTGGGTTGTTTCCAATGAAAACCCAACACACTACTTAAATATAAAGAAGTGCATCAGTTTGTATTACATCAAAGAAAAACATGACTGTTAGTATCTGATTTTATACTTCTCCTTTTTCTCCCTTTTCACATATTGACTCCTCCTCTTATCTTCAAGCATCCAATTCCACGGTAATATACAAAGAAGGTTATTGCTTACCTATAGAGTTTGCCCGGCTGGTTGCAATGTGTGAAAAACACCTATTTTATGTTCATTCGTATTTTACTTTATCAAGTATCATCCGGTCAATGGCTTCTTTATATGAAAAAGAACTGGTTTTTGTGGATAAAATGTGCAGAACTAACTTGCCTTTAGAAGAAATTCCAGATCACTGGTGGCTCAGCAGAAGAATGAACTCCCCATGCTTCTGTATTTGCTTAAGCTTGATAAACTCGGCATGATTGTAATTAGCACTGGGGACAGATCCTGCCATCCATATTGATGTTGGCTTGCGTTGTATTGTCAGTGAGCCTGTTACCCTTAAATGAGGCACCTTGCAATGAAAGAGGAGAGTAAGCATGATGGGACCTAGCCCATAGCTAGTAAGGTAGCCACTGCTACACACATAGCAAGAGCAAGAGCTAAGTTGACATGATTTTGTGACCAGCTCCTAAGCCCCATAGTGCAGAGCTATGGAATTTCTGCTTTTCAAATTTCAGAGACAGACCCTAAGCAGTACCTCACTGAGCGACCCATTTCTCAAATTCTGGGAAGAAGCACATTACTTACAAACAGTGCCACGCCAAAGCTTGACTCCTCCCCACTGCTGTTACGTTTGTATTCATGGGAGATCTCCTTGCTGTAACAATCGGCAAGTGCAATCCTGAACAGGTCAGAATAATAGTTCTGCTTCCTTTGCTGCTGCTGCTGTGCAGCCGCTTGTTGATAGGCACTGTACATCTCTCTTGTCATTATAATGTTAGTATTCAGACACTGAGGGGCCTTAATTAATTACTTTGAAGATCTGGTCTTTTATAATTCATGACAGATTTTTAATTAAAATCAAATATATAGCAGTAGAACTAGCAAAGGATTTAAAGTGCACAATCTTTGATAGAGACAGTGATTCCCTTTGACCACTAGTGCTGTATGATGAATGCAAATTCCATTTCATTACAGCAGATTCAGAGAACAGAATGGGCTTTTTTTTAAAACAGAGCCTCTGGAAAAATGGTAAGACTGAGGGGCCTGAAGTCAGTTGATTCACCTTCCTGCCCCCTTTTTTCCTTCTAAAATCCTCAAATATTTAAAATATCTGTATTGGTAGGGGGGAAAATGAAAGGGGGGGATGACACACAGTTTGTATGATACTTATATTCTCATTTATTATTTGTAGAGATGGGGTGTTAAAATGCTGTGTATGGATCAGGTAGTCACTCCAGGACTCTTGGCAAGGGAGTGGAGAATTCTTATTTCACATAAAGGGAAACTGAGGCAGTGCTTTCACTCAGACGGTGCAGGTGAAATTCATGTATTTTTGAAGAGTTCGGACTGGTGCAGTGATCAATTACATCTCTTTCTGTCCTATGTTATAACTGGACTTAAGCAAGTATGTAGCAGAATAATTTGCTGTATATTAAATCTGTTGTACCAGGGAGCATTGTTTTCTTATAGCAGTTGAATTTGTTTCAGTTTATTTCGTCTTACTGAACACCTTGATTCACCTGAATTTCTTATGAAATATGTTTTTTATCCAGAGTACTTATACTGCTGTCCCATTACTGCAACGACTTCCATGAAGTTCTTTGAATGGACTTCATAGTCTTGCTGGCTACTCTGCCTCCTCAGGGTAAAAAATCAGAGGACTTTTTTGGCTTTGTTTTTACAACTGTGGGTTGTATTTCAAGGTTTATCATCTAGTCTGGTCTACTAAGGGATGGGTCTGCCTTTCTGTGGGATTAGGTGTTTGTTTGGAATTGCTCAATTTCCCCATCCTGTGTACGGAGGCCAGTCTGTGACCTTACCATCAGAAACAAACAAGCAAAACCAACCCACAGGAAAAGCTACTTGGTACATATACAGAACATAATAAATTAAACAAAATCTACAATTTAATAGAACTGGTCAATAAGTCACATAAAGATCTTTCAAAAAGATCTTAAGTAGAAAAAGAAGGAAAACACAGGCCCACTGTTAAACGGAAAAGGAGAGTCAATCACCAATGATGCTGAAAAGGCAGAGGTCCTCAACACCTTCTTCACCTCTGGCTTTACCAACACTGTTGGGTCCCAGGCTTTGGGAACGAAATTCCCAGTTGACCCAAACACCGACCCACCATCAGTGAAGGAAGAGTTAGTATATGAATTATATCAGGAATTTGACCCCTACAAATCGATGGGCCCTGATGCCATCCACCCGAGGGTGTTGAGAGAGCTGGCTGACATCATCGCAAGGCCACTCTTCATAATCTTCGAGAAGACGCGGAGAACACGGGATGTCCCAAAGGACTGGAGGAAGGCAAATGTTACCCCTACCTACAAGAAAGGCTTGGGGGAGGATGCGGGTAACTACAGGCCCATCAGCCTTACTTCAATCCCTGGGAAAGTTATGGAACGAATCCTCCTGGGGGCCATCGCAAGTCAAATGAAGCGCGTGATTGGGAAAAACCAACATGGCTTCACTAAAGGCAGCTTGTGCTTGACAAACCTGGTGGCCTTCTACTATAAAGTGACTTGCCTGGTTGACATGGGGCAGGCAGTGGACATTGTCTACCTGGACTTCTCCAAGGCCTTTGATACAGTCCCCCACAGTCTCCTCTAGGAGAAATTAGTGCGTTATGACCTAGACAAGTGGTCTGTGCAGTGGGTGAGGAACTGGCTGACAGGCCACACCCAAAGGGTGGTGATAAATAGCTTCTTTTCCAAGTAGCAACCTGTCACAGGTTGGGTCCCCGAGGGATTGATATTGGGCCCAATGTTATTCAATATCTTTATAAGTGATCTAGATAATGGGATCAAGTGTAGCCTGATGAAGTTTGCTGATGACACCAGGTTGAGTGGGGAAGCAGGCACTCCAGAAGGGAGAGCTGCTCTGCAGGGAGATCTGGATAGGCTGGAAGAAGGCACCAGCAAGAATCTTATGAAGTTCAACAAGGAGAAGTGTAAAGTCATGCACCTGGGAAAACATAATCCAGGAGTGCAGCACAGACTGGGATGCACCTGGCTGGAGAGCAGCTCTGTGGAAAGGGACCTGGGGGTCCTGGTGGACAGGAAGCTCGACATGAGCAAACAGTGTGCTGCTGCGGCCAAGAAGGCCAACAGGATGCTGGGTTGCATCAAAAAGGGCATCACCAGCAGAGAGAAAGAAGTCATTATCCCACTCTATTCAGCGCTGGTCAGGCCACACCTGGAGCACTGTGTGCAGTTCTGGTCCCCGCTGCACAAAATGGATGTGGACAGGCTGGAAGGGGTCCAGAGAAGGGCCACCAAGATGATCAAAGGACTGGGAAGCCTGCCGTATGAGGATAGGCTGGGAGAACTGGGTTTGTTCAGCCTTGAGAAAAGGAGGCTTCAAGGGGATCTCATCTCCATGTACCAATACTTAAGGGGTAGCTACAAGGAAGATGGAGGCTCCCTTTTACACAGAGTCACATGGAGAGGACGTAGTGGAATGAACACAAGTTGCTCTTGGGGAGATTCTGATTGGACACACGAGGAAAATTTTTCACACTGAGGGCAGTCAACCATTGGAATAATCTCCCCAGGGAAGTGGTTGACTTGGACACTTGGACACCTTCAAGAGTCGTCTGGACAGGGTGCTGGGCCATCTTGTCTAGACTGTGCTCTTCCTAGAAAGGTTGGACTAGATGATCCCTGAGGTTCCTTCCAACCTGTGATTCTGTGATTCTGTGAATTAAGACTAGAAGCTTTTTCACACTCTTGGTCCAAGACCCAGTCCTCCATCTCCACCCCTTTCTCAGCATAGTGATGTGCAGCATTTGTACTGACAATTGTGCATAAGTTAATCTTTACCATATTTCTAAAAGAACTGATCCAATACCTTCCCTGATGGTGGAATTTAATTTCTGATTACCTTAATAATACCTGAGTTTGGGGGAAGGAGGACTCTTTATGTATCCCAACTACTCAAATGCTTTATTAGGTTTTGCATCCTGTGTCCATTGGAGATTTTCACCCATCTCTTCTGGTTTTCTGCTTCAGACAGAACAGGCCCAGATTTACCCTCCCAGAATTAACCACTTCAAGGAATATTTGTGTGTATGTTGCTCATTAATTCAGTCTTACTACAACTTACCTGTAGAGTGTTCTGTGCTAGGCTGTTTCATAGGTGCATTAGCTTGTGTGTACAGAAATTCCATGTTCATTTGTTTCACTTGAGTTCATTAGGCCCTTTAAGGTTCCCTGATATTGTGTGTAGAGCTGGGGCTAGGACTGCTTGGCTTGTCATATCACAAGATTTCAAAGTTTTGATATGGGGGGAAAAAAGGATCATCCTCAGCCTTCTGGATTTAATTCTGATCAATGAAACATATTTATATTGAAGTCAGATGGAATCCTAATGATCTCTAATGTTGCAGCCCTCATCACAGTGAGTCTCTGACCTAATACAATGTCTCAGGAACACCAGTCTAAGTAAGCACTGTTTATATTACTTTCTGGTTTATTGCAGGTATCATGGGAATTGATTCATAACAATCGCTTGTTACTAATGTGAATATACAGATCTGAATCAATGAAATATGCATTGATATAGCTTATTTCACTGCATGTCCCCCCTAGAGGAATTAATGAATTTATATCTCATAGGCCTCACAAAACTCTTTATACTCTGGATCAATTGTTTGACTGTGTAAGAAATATTGATATGTAAAACAGGAAGCCAGCAGGAATGGTCAGAGACATTGTTAGTGCATTAGATCCTCATAGTTTTAGGAAATGCACCACACTTGATATAAATGCAAAAGAAAACCTGGTCCCTGTAAGGGTGATGAAGGGAAGAATCTGTCTCTTCCCTCAAACTTTTCAGACCTGCAATTAGTGCTGCTTTCCCCTCCACAGTCAGAGCAAGATGTAACGGGATATTGCAGCTCCAGAAGAACAGTCAAAATGATGATGGGAAATTTGTATGTATGTATGTATTTATTTATTTTAAACCTGTGTGTAGAGCTACTATACCACATCCATTTTGGTGGGATGGAAACCAAATTATTGATAGTTTCTTCAAGATTTGGAAGAGATATTTTTTCAATTTACAGGGTTCAACTGCCAATTGTTGCTTATTCTTGCAGAAACTTATGGCCTCAGTTTGACAAAGCATTTGAACACTTTTTTTTACTCAATAGTCGTGTGAAACAAAAGAGATTAGTCTTATGCTTAAACGCTGAATTGGAATGTACTTGCTTGAAGGGAATTAAGTGCATTTATCATTGCAAAGAATGTAAATTCTATACTGTCAAGTTCTAATGGACTGAAGTTCAGTCAAAAGAATAGCACTACGAAGAGGAAAGCAGGCGTAATAGCAAGAAGAATATTTAATACTTCTAAAGCACCTTTCACCCAATGAGTTCACATTGCTGTGTGCATAAAAATGATCAACATTTCAACACCTCTGTGAACTAAGCTGAATATCTCCATTCTCAGATGGGAAAGTCAAAGCACAAAGACTTTGAATGATTTATCTGCATGAATTGGTAGCAGAGCTAAGAATAAAATCTTGGCTTGACTCAATCTGCCATGCTATTATTGTTCATCCCAACTATTCAGTCATTTATACTACATAGAAGTGACAAGCTCTGTCATTCTGCTGGATAAAAATAATTTAAAAATATTATTTCAGTACAGCTCTTACTCACCATTCTCCAAATTCCTTTTATAAGAAGTTTACCTTTTTCTCTCCCATGACACCAAGGCTTGGATTTAAATTTTACTGCATTTGTTCTGCTTTGCACTTTCACCAAACAGTAACTTTGGGCTGGCTAAGTGAGCTTGTTCAGTGTTAGTACACTGCTGTAATAGAAGTGTGAATAGGCAAGGCTATGTGGAAAAATCATTCCCCTCTTACTGGCATATAATACTAGTTGTGAAGTCTGTTACTTGCTTCTCATTCTGAGAGCTATGCAGCAATGTATATTTAGAAGATGTGTAATATACTCCCCTGAAGCATGGGCAGAACCTTTCATCATACAACCCAGCAAAGTTTCTCTCTCTCCCTGCCCCTGTGGGCTAAAGGTGCTGCCCGTCCTCTCTCCTCATTCTGTTTTGTTTTTTTTTTTTATAGTCTTTTTTGTATGGAATGTACTGCTAAAAATAATTTTGTTCTCATTATGTAGTAAACTGGAATTTCTAGATCCTAAGGGAAATTGCATAACTAAGAACCTTAACATTATGAGTTCTTTACAACAAAAGCTTTTGTGTTTTGTGTAGTAAAACAAATACCTGGTGTTTTACTCCTGAAAGTTTTGATGGTGGACTCTTCCTCTTGCAGACCTTGAAAGGTTGGCCATTCACTTCACTGGGGAACAGGGCAAGGTTAAAGACCTTTAATTGCTTTAAGGTTTAAGATTTCTGTTGTATAAAAGCCACATGCTTTACTCAGTCCAGCTGTCTCTCACACAATGCCCACATGCACATCCTACTTCTAGTTTATATGCTGCAAGTAACATCTTAAATGCTGTTACAGTGGGGGAAATGACTATAAAACAAAGGCACTCGCCCCCTAGACCTGCTCCCCATATGTCTGATGTATCTGTTTTCTTAACAGAAGTGAGCTTTCATCGTTGCTAAGAACTAAGAGCCAATATTGTTGTTGGAAAGTGAGCTGGTTTTCTGCTCTGTCTGGCACATTAACAGCATCACTCTCAGGTAAATTTCAGTTACCAGATTTTTATTATTGCTAATGATACTTGAGCACTTAGGATTAGACTCCTGATTCCAGGTTGCATTTGCAGAGCTGGCAGCACGGAAGAAAAAAGAGAAAAGAAAATCTCTTGCTTTGTAAATTGAGTAGACTTTGCCTGGAAGATGCTGAGAGACACTAATGGTTCATTGAAGCACGTTTTTATAATTTTTAAATTCTAACAAAGCTTGGAGGGGGGCGGGGAAGAAGAGTTGTTAATGGTGTTTGTAAAAAAAATATGTCAAGGTATGAGAGGTACCATGATGGATTGTGAGTCTTTCTTTTTAAAAGGTGTGACATGATCTTACTCCGTTACCTGTTTTATGATGTGTTTCTCCTCCAGGACTTCAGCCTCACCCCATCATTTGGTTGCACACACCCGCTTTCCTTTCTGCCCCTCCAGCACACTCTCCCGAGGCACAGCTTGTGCTTGGCATTCAGTGTAAAACTCAGTGCTATGGCATTTCTGAGTACCATCATGATCATGCTGTTTCTACTTCTGGTTACTTTACTAAAGAAACTCCTGTGACCAGTACTTTTTTAATTTCAGTTTTTTATTGTTGTCAAGGTAATAGTACAAAACAATTCAGAGATTAGTTGGTTGTTTCTGCAAATTTGGTCAGAACATTTAGCACCTGCTGTAATAACAAAATCCACACTGTTGTGTTTTAACCACTGGGTTGTTTGTGATTTAAGTCAGACACCTGCTAAGTGGTTGTTAAGGTAAGTCGGGGGCCCTCCACCCTATGATTTACCCACATCCCAGACTTCTAAGCAGCATGCACCCACTGTTTCATTCAGATCAGACACTTCCAAAATTACCTCTCTTCTTCCTCAAATGTATATGTTCCTTAGAGGCTCCAGCCCACGGGAAACAGACACTGCTGCATGCTTTGCAAAATACTTGTCCTAAGTCTGAAAACATGGAATCAAATTAACTTCAAGGGGAGTTGCGCCATTCCCAGATTCTGGACAAGCCAGGAAATATCCGCCATGTCTGTGCTCTTCAGCACAACTTTAATATACAGAGCTAGAGTTGGCAAATTTGGGATTTGGGTTTTTTCTGCCTGGTAACACAAAACAATTGTCAACGCCATTTAGCCAGCAAATTCAGCTGAGATTATGGTGGCAGAGAAGCCAGGCCTGGTGAAATCTGTCCCAGAGTGTAACACTGGCACCCTAATTTGTGCCTATAATATCTGGAATACAGGAAATGTTGCATATTTTACTGGAGATAGCTGCCTGTTCTTTCTTGTACTTTCAGTAGTTGAGTGAAGGAGACATGGGGATGACAGTAATGTGATAGGCAACAAAGGCATGTGGGGAAGTGACCTCAGCTATCTGTGTAGATACGAACAAGAGAGAGTAGGATGTGAACCCCACATGTTTTAACCTACCCATAACAATAACAAAAGAAAAAAATCCACAAACAGTGGTGCTGGATGTTTCAAAAACAATCCAGCATGGCTGGGGTGTGGTTAGGATAACATCAGGTGCCTTTCGGTTTGGTCTTACTGGAAATATTTGGGAAAGAACTAAATACTTAGTCAACAGAATGATGAAATAGCTGCTGTACTCACGTGGCTTGTTTGACTTTTAAGAGGCTATTTCTCTCCCTTTGTAAATTGGGGAGCTACCAGCTCCAGTGTGGAGTGGTGAGTGGTGGTAATCTCTCAGTGTCCTGGTTTCAGCTGGGGTAGAGTTAAATTTCTTTGTAGTAGCTAGTATGGGGCTATGTTTTGGAGTTTTGCTGGAAACAGTGGTGATAATGTGGAGATGTTTTTGCTGTTGCTGAGTAGCACTTACACAGGTCAAGGACTTTTTCAGCTCCCTGTGCTCTGCCGGGTGCCCAAGAAGCTGGGAGGGGACACAGCCGGGACAGCTGACCCAAACTGACCAACGGGATGTTCCATGCCATATGACGTCATGCTCAGTGTATAAAGCTGGGGAAGAAAGAGGAAGGGGGGGACGTTTGGAGTAATGGCGTTTGTCTTCCCAAGTAACCACTACGCGTGATGGAGCCCTGCTTTCCTGGAGGTGGCTGAGCCCCTGCCTGCCCATGGGAAGTAGTGAATGAATTCCTTGTTTTGCTTTGCTTCCGTGCGCAGCTTTTGCTTTACCTGTTAAACTGTCTTTATCTCAAACCATGAGCTGCCTCACTTTTACTCTTCTGATTCTCTCCCCTGTCCCAGCGGGGGGGGGTGAGCGAGCGGCTGCGTGGTGCTTGGTTGCTGACTGGGGCTAAACCACGACACTCAGGAAGTTGATAATCCCTCTCAACCTGGATGTTACAGAGGTGCAGTTGTCTCCCTAAGATCACAGTTTTATGGATTCCATGACTTGAATATGTGGTTGTATCCTCACTGTAGTAAGCAAAAAGCAGGCAAATAGGCAGGTCTTTATCCCTTTCATGAAGCCATGACTTGGAATCTCAGATGAATCTGACTGTCTTCTGGGTCACCTGCGATCAACAGCACAAAGCTGGCTTTCCTTCCAACTCTCACTGGGACCCCAGCATATCTCCTGTGGCTGCTGATATCTCCTTGCCTTTTGAGACCAGTGCTGAGAGGTCCCACTGCCACCCCTCCAGTTCTTCAACATCACCCTTTTAAGGCTGGCTTTTCAGATGTCTCCAAAATACTTTGTCTGTGTTTGTCCGAGGATGCGTGTGGGAACATAGTGGATATGTCATTAGTCCTGGAGGAAGTTTGAAATGCAGCTTTGACTCCCAGTAGAGGCACGTTGGATTGCATAGCATTAGGTTGTATGTCAGTGGAATAGAGACCACAGCATAAAAACACTTCTTAAAGTTGTGCAAAAAGAAAGTTGTCACTTGTAGTGCTTTCATTTCTCCTCTAGAAAGTACATGCGATACTGGAAGGGCTGTACCACATGGGTTTGCTCATTAAACAGTGTGTTCAGCTCCTTTGCAGTGGACAGTGTTACAAGCAAAATGTGAACTCTCAGTGTCTTCTCTGTAATGCATGAAGGTCAGGAAAAAAATACAGTGCCCTACTAGTTAGCTTGGTGTCTGTAGCAGCTTCAGGTATAAAGCAGCTGACAAAATATCATTTGATACATAACAGATAGTTTTCTGTGGACTACCAACTCTTTGCTAAGTATCAAAATTCTTCCTTTAATGAGACATGAGATTACTGACTGTATGACTTGTTTTGTTATCAGGATTAGAATACTGCCATGCTTCATTTATGAGTATTTGCATAAATCAACACATTGCATTCTTTAATAGGATGTACAATGCTAAGATCTTAACTTAGGCTGGAGTTGCTTCTTTCCTCATATTTTATAGAGCACATGGGCTTGATTTTTAAATTTTTAATTCTAACACATCTTATTAAATGTGCAGACATAGAGAAGAACCACCAGTCAAAGACATCATTATTATATGCATGGAGGGTTATCTTCTGCCTTTCTGCCCTCATCATTCATTAATGATGCACAGAGACTTGTCATTTGTCTCTTCAATTCTTTGACTTTATTTTATTGCTCATATTTTATGACACATGGAGAGCTCTGTAGCAAGCATTCATCATCAGCCTTACATATCTATGGAAATATCATCTCTGTTAGGCCAGAAAAAGAGAACTTTTGTTCTCTTTGTATTTTGCTTATGAACTTAGTCGAACAACACTTTCTTATTGATGCTCTTTTCTTTCAGTCTTTAATTTTCTAAGAAAACTACTAACACAGCTCTTCTGCGTACTGAAAAAGAATCTAACCCATACAGCCTCACCTTTATCTCATTTCATATCTGCCAGTTAGGCATATACCCCACTACACAGCAGGTATATTCATCTGAACCTCAGTTGTAACTCCAGTTTACCATTCAGATAGTGACCTTAGATGTGATTAAGATGCTACTTAGTCTTTGTAAAACTGCCATATAGAAACCTCTTCTGCCAACTATGTTGGGTGTGTGCCTTTGCAAGGCAAGCTGTGGTCCACTGGGAACAGTGAGGAGACTACTAAAGCGGTTCTGACTTCTACATGTCACTTTGGAAAGCCCTCCAAGATACTCCGATCATAGAGTGTTTGGAGTGTTGTAAGTTTTTTCAAGTTCAGTTTAAACAGCTTAATCAAACTTTCTGACACAACTGGCACACATTAACATTTTTCAGCTGTAAACACACAAAACCAGGAATTTCTAATTTCAAGTAATTAAAGTGTATGGTTAGTTTTGAAATGTTTTCCTATTTTGAAGAAGTCTGAAGTAGTACACCTCCCCAGTGACGTTCCCAAGGAGACAGAGGCCTGCCTGAGGCTGCCTTGCTGCCTCTGAAAAGGTAATAGGGGAGAAAACTGAGCTGTGTATTCATCTTACATAAACATTTGAGTGCAGGGCTACTGTTCCGTGTGTTCATAGAAGAAATTTAATTGGATGACTCCTTTTTATTAAAAAATAAATCAGCTCACTATGCAAAATATCACTTACTGCCTGATATGAGATTCAAGAAGATCCTGGTGTGCATCAGTTTTTTTCTGAAATGGTTCAAGAGCTCAGAAACACAAAACCATACCGTTCCAGTAGAATGTGGGTGGCTTCCATTGCTTTATTAAAAATATTTATGAATGAGATGCTCTTTGGACTAGAGCTAGCCATGAATTACTCTGAAAGGATCCAGAGGCCTACCAGTTAGGGGCCAAGTTATATGCATTTCCTCTGAGCTCTTTTGAGCACAGAAGTAGCAGTTGTTCTCTGATGCTTCAGTGCTTCATCCAAATGCTGACTATGGGAAACAGGGGAAAGGTCTCCTGGGGAATATGATATACTAGAACTGTCTCAGCTTCCTCTGGAGCATCTGGGAATAATGATGGCTAAAAGGAACTTGATAGGGGGCATAGCCTAATCTAATATGGTAATTCCTAGATTTTCATGATAGCTTGATGCTTGACAAAAGCCACTGCTGCTTTTCTTGTCCATGCGCTCGCAGAAGATTCTTGCATAATCTAGCTTGAAAAAAGTGAAGAGCTGCTGAGCCAGGGCTTGGCAGTCCATTCTCTAGGGATGCCCTTGCAAGTACTTTTGCTTCTGAGAGTAGTATTTCTGGTGGCCACATCACAATTCAGTTTTCAAGTGCTTGTCTTTTATTATGTCTCACAGGGTTTCTTGATCTTTGTGTCTCTTCTAGTCAGTTCAAAAATACAGTAAGAGCAGCCTTTATTGTGGTATTCTGGCACTTCTGTTTTCAGTTTCACTGGAGCGAGGAAGCCCAGAAGGAAAAATGCTGTGGGCTTTTAGTGTGTGTTTGGTTTTTTTTGTGAGAGGTTAACCATTTGGAGCCTGAATTGGTTCAGCAACTGCAGAATGGGGTGATATTTCTTACTCTGTCTGAAGATTCAAATTGAAAAAAAATTAGACGTAATCTAAAGTTTCTGCACTTACACCAACATGAAATGAATTTTAAAAAAATTAATATTTATGTGATTAAAATTTGTTCCATTGTAGTGCTAGCAATTCAGTAACACAAACAGGACCTTCTTTTACAGGTTGACCAGTTAATAAGTGCACAGTCCTTTGGATTACTGTCATGCATGTGCAGAAAATGGGTAAGACCATGAGACAATGTTAGGCAGGGGGCATTATGGAGCCATCTGAATTTGATTCCTTCTCTGCCATCTTTTATTTCTACTTCTGCTCCAGGCCAAAGAATTATACTTATGATACTGCAGAAGTGGTATGGTTAACATGTGTACTAGGACTGTGATTGGTTTCACTGTAAATGTCATGTTTCCTGTGGGTAGATATCTGTGCCAATGAAATGAGTAAATATACTGAAAATGTATTTGACATCCTGAGAAATCAAAGACAGAGTAGTTTACAAGGAAGATTAGGTTTATAACTAAATACTTAGAGGGAGAGTGTATTGGGGGATTACATTAAAACTGTTAAATTCCAATCACTTCATTATTCTAAGTCATTCAGTAAGTATGTGTTCTCCAGAGTGTCCATTTTCTGCTGGCTATGCACCGTCACCTATCCAGAGGAAAGACATGAAACTGCGTGCATTTCCATGCAACATGGATTGGAAAAGAACAAGAATCAGGTGCTTAACAAAGTGTTTATTGCCTAGTAAGAAGAACCGATGCACAACCTTAATTTTATTGATTTATATGTGATTTTGCATTCTTCAAACAAGGGAGCATGGGGTTACAGTTTTTTGCCAATATGGGATCACCTCTGCTCTGCTGGTATAGGACATACATTCTGCGGTACTTTGGGTCACTGTGATAAAATGACTCAGGTGTTAGCAATTCTGCTACTTCCTTTGAAAGACTGTTTCACAGCTGAATAAACATTACTGCAGGAGTTCTTCCTACAGTGCTTTCATTCAGAGGAGAAAAGGATTGTGGTCCCCCTCATTCTGTAGGGCACAATCATACTGGCATCTTTGGGAAACAATGTGAAGGTGTTTGGAGGGGAGAATGGGAAACTCTAAATGTGTGGTAGAGAAAATGTGTACTGAGGTTTTATGTTTTTAAAACTAAACCAGGCAGTATTAGAAAGAAAGTGGAATGTCCATTCTAATGAAGGCAGCTACAGAATATCAGACAGATGGCAATTATGGGATGGTGATGTTTTCATTTATACTTCTGCTTCCAGAAGATCCCACTTGTAGGCAGAATCCATTAAGTGGCAACACTAAATAGTCTGCTTGCAGTCAAGCAGATTGCTTTTTAAACAATAAAATCTTAGAAGACCAGGACCCTAAATGTCCTGTTTAGAGTTTTTCCATGGCATTTTTCAAATTCCAACTCTGACACTTGGAAGTCCAGACCAGAGTTTCCCCACTAGCCTCCCAGAAACCCACAGAGTAATTTTGCAGGGGCTTTCTTGGAAAGCAGCTGTACATCTGCCCCAGCTCTGCATGGACAGGTTCTAGCTTTAGGGCTAGAAGTAGGTCCCTTAGAGGCTGAGCAAATTGCTAGAACTATGGGATTACATTGCCTTGGTAAAAGTTGCTTGCAGCCAGGATCCAGGGGGTGTCTGCCATGCTTCTCTTGTATCCCAGGGTAATGAAAATTTTTCCACTTAGAGTATTTTAATGAGCATAATTACACACGCTTGCTGTATGTAGTTTGTAATGCTCTCACTTCTCATCTCATGTTTACAAAGCCACAAATCAGCATGCTATTTTTAGATGGAGACACTGTCTTGGATTCATATTGAGTATAAATATTTGTAAGAATATGGAGTCTAAATAATTCAAGAATGTTAAATTCATCTAAATTCTTCCAATACATGGGTGAAGTTAACTGGCAAATAAAAAGGGTGAAAGTTAATTTCTCCGTTCTCTTGCAACAGAATTTGCTGAAGTTACAGTTAATATATATTTTCCAGACTTGTATTTACTCAAAAATAATCTGTACTAATGGCAGAAAAAGATATATTCTAAAGATTTGGCATTATAATATCTTTTATGTCTTCTGTGTCAACCAATGCAAGATAGTTTTTTTCTCTGCAGGCAGCAAGTGCTATTGAAGGCATCACAAATGTCTGAAGTGAATCATAGAATCATAGAACATTAAGGTTGGAAAAGACCGCTAGGATCATCAAGTCCAACCATCAACCCAGCACTACCATGTCTCCTAAACCATGCCCTGAAGTGCCACATCTACATGTCTTTTAAATACATCCAGGGATGGTGACTCCACCACCTCTCTGGGCAGCCTGTTCCAATGCCTGCTGACCACTCTTTCAGTAAAAAAGTTTTTCCTAATATCCGATCTAAGAAACTGAGATCTATCAAAGTTTGTTACAGCCAACTGTCAGTAACTTTCAGATGCTGGCGCAGTACACATCACCTGGAATTGTGTGTAACTGAAAAGCATTAATGCTTCCACTCTGGAGGTATCTGAGTCGGGTTTTCTCCTGAAAAGGTTCCTTGCTGAAGTGCCAGGAGAAAGGATCCATGCTAAGTGTTATCAGACTTGGTAAGCTTGCATGGGATTGTGACACAATGAAATAGGGTGAAAGAAGGAGATTGCAACTTACTGTCCTTGTTCCAAACTTAAAATTAATCCAAGACAAACAAGTCCTTTGCTCCATTTACACTGATAGTAGAAGTGCATATGGGAGTCCCATACATATACTGTGCACAGTGAAGGGAACACAGCTGGAGGGCAGCCAGTGCTACCCCTCAGTTTTGCAAGCTCTCCTGTGACCCAAATGCTACATTGGTAAATCTGTGCTTCCTTTGACTGTATGTGGTGAGTGTGCCAGATACCACATCACTGAACCATGAGAAGAAGATCCAAGTGATGGCTCTTTATAACTGCCAAGTAGGCTGTGTTTTCTCAGGTGCTTGAGTTGCTCATTAAGAGCACATGTGGTGATGAAAACTCTTATGGTACAGGTCTGTGAGCTCTTATGAGCAAGAGAGATTATGAACTACCTCAAAATAAGGGTGTCAAGGTGACCTGGCTGACTATATATCATTCGCTTGCATTAAGCAGTGAAATAGACCCTCTGCAGTTCATGTTCACAGCCTACAGATGAGGTAGGAAATGTTAATGTCAATGAATATGCATACAGTCATGCTAAATAATACCAAATCTGATCCTACTTCTAATACTAAACTTACCAAGTTCATGCTAAACTCACTGAATTCACAGATCAATCAGTTGCTGTCAAAGTGGTCTAAAGGAATCTTCCAGCTCTGACAGCTCCTGACCCACTGACTTTAGAAGCTGGTCACATTCATGCAAAGAAAAATCATGCTATGTGCTTCTTGTCTCTTATGTTCTTCTCTGGACATGTACTCCTGACCACCAGGGACAGCCACAAGAGAGCTAGATGGGACTTCTTGGACCTGTCATGGCCTTTCTTATGTTCTTAAGCTAAAGGCACCCAGGAAAGTTAACTTTAGCTCCAAGAAAGGATGTGAATACAAGGGCTGAGAAACAGGAAATGCCTTTTGGCATGAATTTGGGAATGTTTTTGTGTGTGTCCCAGAGAATTTCATTGGGAGTGACACCACTTTGGAGAGAGATTCAGTTTCTCAGACATAGCAGAAACTCACTGCACTAGTCTTTTTAGATCAAGATAATTTTCTGCTGTACCAATCAGTAAATTGGAAGCAGACCTGAAAGGATAGGTATTCTGTACTATATTGGTTTGAGAGAAGCATTCTGCACTAACTGGGCCTCTTCAGACTGGCTTACAGGGTCAGCCCTACACAGGGAACTCTGAGATTTCTAGTCTGTAGAGCTTCCTCGGTCACACTGCGGTAGGGCGTTGTTGTACAGCATCTGCATCCAAGTCTCCTGCATTCACTAGTGCAGGTCAGAGAGGCAATAGAAGAGATCAACTCTTAGTTTTTGGACATGCCAACAGTTGTTAAGAAGGATCTTTTTGTTCTAGGGAAACCTAAAAGACAGTCTAACATCACCCTGAACAGCTGGCCAAAACATAATGTTTGAATTTTCAGCTCCTCAAAGCATGGAGTTTATGTCTGCATTTATCTGCAAAATGCCTTTCAGCACTCTATTAAAAAATGCAAACATTTATAACCTCTAGCCATTCCATTTGTGCTTGTCTAACCATGAACAAAACATTCCTCTCTCATCCCTTATTCTTTTCCTTATTCTTACCCTTTCTCAACTTCTCATTCAGATATGGCGAAGCAATGGTCTTTTCAGGTCTTCTGTGGTAAGAAATGTTCTTTCTGACTCGTACGTTCTGCTATCTAAGCTCAGTGAAATTAATAGACAGGGCCGTGTAGCATGGGCAAGAAATTAATGAAACAAAGGCCTGGCTTACTGCTTTTAACTGAGAGAGAAAAGCAAGCAGATGAACTCTAGGTATGCAGCAGAACGATGATCCTGCTAGGTATTCCGCAGTCGGGTACTCTCTGGGATGCAACATCAAAGAGGAAAAGAAGCAGTCACCACAAACAGATGATTATATAGTTGTTTTATGCCTAGCATATCTTTTAGTAAATTAGTGAGAGATCTGTTTCTTTAATGCTTGGTGAAACATGCACAAAACCCCCAGCACATCTGATTTCTAAGGCTTCAAATGATAGCATGTATTTCTCTGCCATCCAGAACGTAAATAAGTCTGAAAATGCCTCTTTATCTAATACTGATTATGGTCTCAGTTCTGAGCAATATGGAGGAGATTAAAGCCTGATGCTTCTGTGTACAGCCTAAGGCACTCTCACAGTGGGAGGACGGCTGTCCCCTTGTTCCATGTACTGTTCCAAAAATCTCTGTCACTGCTGTCACCTGCTGCCATGTAAAGATCAGTCTAGTTCTCCGCATCAACTTTGCTAAGTGCTTGTTCTTATTAGCCTGAACAGTGACAATTTGTTATTACAGGCTGCTGTGGGACATTTCCCTCTCCAGTAGTACATTGTTTGCCAAATCTACATGTTATTGCATGTGTCTGTGCAGTGCAGACTGCTTGTGAGGATAAAGCTAGATTTATAAACTTGAACACTTTGTAGCTGTAGGCCAAATTCTGTTCTCAGTTACATCTGATCAGATCAAGGCTGGCTTTTATTCATGTCATACAAATATCCCCACTTCTTAATTTACATCAGGATAGTAGTAGGCAGAATTGATCACTTGGCCTTGGATGTCTTTTGTTTATTGAAATGTAACAAAACATCTTTTCTGTTAGTTTTATTTGTAGAGTTTCATACCAACATTAAAACCATCTAGGTGTTCTGAGCGTCATTAAAGTCACTTAAGAAAGCAATAAAGTTATTTTCCCGGGTAAAGGATAGCAGGGCATTTTGATGGAGCAAACCAAATACTTCTGGAGTCACTTCTGTCATTGGAAGCCTGGGGCAGCTGCATTCCCAGTAAGGAGTTTTGGCTAGGTGCATGAAACTGGACCAGTGAACCTCTCAGAGGCACACAGAGTCTTTATGTCTCCAAGAGCACTCTGTTGTGGTGACTGCTATGCATCCCCAGTAATCAGTGGGGACAGAGATGTACTTAAAATTTCTGTGCCTTCTTTTGCTACCTAGTTCTCTGGAGAAATAGAACAATTCTCTTACAAAGCAATACAGCATTGATTTTTAAGCAGGCAGGATATTTATAAACCCAACATGACCAACAACTGAACTGTATGAATGTCTTCAGCTCCTAGCCATCCCTATGGTCACTGATAGACATCTAACTTAGAGCTCACAGCTCTCTCAGACAAACTACCTTTCCCTGAAATATTTGCTGCATTAGGTCTCTATAAGCAAATACATCTACAGGGATGTCCTCAGCTGCTGTAACTCAAAAGGAGCTCAATTAAATTCAAAGGGAATTGGAATCACTTTAGCCACCTAGATTTGCAGCAGCTGAAAATCTAAGTGATAACCTGTATTTGAAAGGGAGCTAAGGTTTCTTTTTCCTCACTTCAGAAAAGTTGTTTTTACTTAAGAGTTATTAGTCTTTATGAATGTTGGAGTGTATCAGAGGCTTTGTTGAAAGTGTTATCTGCTACAAAGTAAGTTTTACTCCATAATGGGTATTTTTAGCATCAGTTTTCCTGTGTGTTTAAAAAACAACATGAGTAATGTTGAATTTTGCAAAGTGGTTTTACTTTCCTCATTCTTTTCTCCCATTAGGGAACAAAAGACTTTTATAAATCTCTATTATAAAATTTCATTTCAAACAGATACTCTCATTTTTCTGTTTAAAAGCTCTTCTGTTGCTAATTGAAAAAAAGGTTTTGTTTATATCTGGGAATAGTATCAATATTATATATTGAAAAATGTTATGAAAATGAAACTACCTAACATGCCTTCATTGAAGTCAGCAGATCTGTGATAGTTTATGCTAGCTAAAATTCTAGTCTCAGATGTGTCCAGCAAGCACAGAAGTTAAGTAACTAGATATCTTTCATTAAATGAGATGTTGTAAGCTTTATGGACCAACATTATAAAACTAGTGGACTACTAGTTTTAGGCTAAGAATAATAAACCATGTTTGGGACTCAAAGGAACTTAGTAGTAGTTCCCTCTCTCTCTCAAAAAGCAGTATTTTTTTGTGGGTCAGGTTTGTAGGTATCTTGTATCTTTCTCTTACCTAACAGGTCATAGACAAAACAGTGATGCTGGAAAAGAGGCCAGTAACTGCGCATTTCTGGGCCTATGTGCTTGTGGGATGTCTTGGTGATAAACTGATCTGACCATTTGGCAACCTTAAACAAACCTCAGAAAGTAAAGAAAAACTTCTGACATGGCACCTAGAAAATTTACAGGGTATTTTCATTAGGTTAATCAAATATTTTGAGGTGTGCAAGTCTGGTTAAGGATAAATCATGATTGTGGCGTTTCTTTAACACACTTATAAGTGAGCCTGGGCTGATTATTACTATTATTCTTATTATATATTGCAGTTCTGCCAGAGACCCTGGAGGTACTGCAGACACTGTATCTGGACTTCTCAACATTGGAGAAGAAAAGAAAACAAATATGTAGGATGGAACATTTTCTAACGAAATGTAATGTCTCAAGTATTTTGTTCCTGTTTAAATCTAGTATCTTGTTGTGGGGATTAATGTCATCTCAACATACAGGAGTTCAAAGTTTAGTTGAAGCAGCTGATTCTGAACCCAAGTGTTTTGATTAGCAGCGATTCCTCATTTCCTCTAAGTAGTTTATTTGGGTTACTTCTAATTACGAAGAGTATCAACACTGGGCTGCTTATGTGGGCAATGTAAAAGACACAGGGATGAGGTTTTTTTTTTTAATTTATGTTTTTGGTTGGTGGAGGGGGGGGGTTTGCCCTTTTTCTTTGTTTGTTTTGTTTTGTTTTTTACTGCTTCAAGCCTTAATGTAGACTCCTCTGCCTTTAGCCCATGGGGCCTTTAGGAGCCTGTTTGGCTTTCCAGACTCAGGACTCTGTTGAGAGAATGTTGTAATAAATTACTTCAGGATTTAACATGCATTTCTTAATGGCTGCAAGGGACGAAATTCTCAAAATGAAATGGCCATTGCTAGGTAGGCAAGATGGAGAGAATTCCTGACTGTATCTTCAGTTTTACTATATGTGCATAAGGGAAAACATGCTCATTTGTGAAGCCAACTTCACCTAAACCACTGTCAGTAATGGTATATCTACAGTTGTGGAGTTGAAATGGGTATTTAGTGTCAGCTCAGTTTGAAAACCAGAAAGTTTTGAGAGTGCTTCTGGCATTGTCTTGGAAATAGTCTTGAAGATTACTGTTACTATTACATTTGCTGATTACAGTGTGTAAATGTTTGTCTCTGCTAAACTTGGGGTGTGGATTTCTATGCAGATGCCGAATGTTTCTTAGTTTAATTGTGAACGAATCGAAGGGTGGTTTCTGTGTGGTTTGATTATGGATGCAATGTGCATTAATAGGACTAGAATGTAATGCACAGCTCATTTGTTTACCTTACCATTTAAAATGGTCTTGCCTAAATCCAGAAGTGATGAAATTTGTTTGATGGAGAGGGAGAGAATGCGGGAATCAGAATTTTCCAGGTTCTGGAAGTTGACAGTTGCAAATAGTTTTCTGAATCTGAATAAATTATTTTATTTTGGCCTTTTGAGGCAATAAAAGATCCAATCTTGCAGCCATGGAGTCAATCACTAGATTTAGGTTGGTTTTGTTTTTTGTTCACCCTGCACCATGCTACAAGGTCATCCAGGGCTGAAGTCAACCTGGAACTACACAGAGCTTATGTGGGTCACCTGTATCATGTACCTGAACAAATCTGGTATGCTCCAGCACAGAGGGATTACAGGTACCTTAATCTAAAACTCAGTAACTGCTGTCTGTCTTGGCCCTTAAAATTTTTTTGGTGTTTTTTTTTTGCATGTGACTCCATTTAAATTTGCTGATAAATTAATCTGCTGTTGTGCATTATTGTGCAGTTTTTTTGACTGATCTGCATGTTAGAGGAGTTCAAGTGGCCATGATGTGCTGTGACAGGTCTTGTAGATTTTTTTTTTTCTCTTTTAAAAAAGGAAGGTCCTATATTCAAAAAGGAAAAAGGAGAAGGGGACAAAAAAAACCACCCTAATTTGTCAAAAGGCCATATCCATTAAGAAAGTTGGAATATTTCATTGCAAGTGAAACTAAACTCTAGGTAATAGCTGCCCACATATACAATCGGAGGAAAGGAAGACAATAAATTAATTTGACCCTAATAGTTCACCAGAAATTTAAACTCTTTCTGAGTTCGTAACATGAAGATGTCCTCCAGGCTCTGGTTAATGCAGGTGATCACTGTGCGAAAGCCTGCAAAGTGGTTTCTGGCCTTACAGCAGCTGCAGTTAGGAGGTGACGGTGTTTCTCCCCTGCAGTTGTGCTTTGATTTCTGGGGTGGGAGACATAAGATGGTATTTCATGGGGAAGGAATGTTCTGGTGGGAAGCTGCTTTCAGGCAATGTGCAACAAATGTCTAGCTAGATAAATTGCTGTACACTTGCCAAAATTGCAAAGCAATTTAAGACACCTCTGCTGGGAAAGTGTTAAAAGTTTGTATTATCAACAGCAGCAACAAAAAAAAAAGTGTGAAGGAAATTAAACGGCACTTTTCCATGGCTGTTCACCTGTGAAGGGGACAGAGGAATTGAGTTGTCTTATTATACCTGTGTATTTTCAGTAATTGGCCAGTACAACTACAGCTCTCTCTTCTCTGAAATTTAGGTCAGTGCCTGACAGTTCAGGGTCCTGTAATGGACACCCTAAACTTTGGCTCTGTTTAACATCAAATACAAATGCTGTGATTTAGGCCTGTCTTAGGGCTTCTGGAGTTTGTTTTTCCAGCCCATCAGACAATTGAAGTCAGATGGGACTTTCTGGTCTAAAACTAGTATGGGATAGAGGGATTTTGTTTATCTGCAAGATTATTTTATAAGTATAATTGATTTTAAAGACAGGCCATCTTTAAATATTTTACTACAATGCAGAGGAAAATATTTGGCATAGAGATTGTAATGGAAGTAAAAAGTTAGAGGGCTCTGTACCCAAATGTTGTCTTGTTACTTACAGCGATTGATGTAACTTCTGATCCTCTGTTTCAAAAAAAAACTATTAAAGCAGATAAGAGAGCATTTTAAACTTAACATACTTTATGGTATGAACTGGGCAGTTCAAAAAGAGATGTTTTTGAGCATAAAGAAACACTGCAGAGTACAATACTCACCACGGGAACCAGTACTTTGAAATCTCAGGCTGAAAGACATTTTATAGCCACAGAGTTGTTTTACTAAATATTTATGATCCAAAGTTGTTTTATGTTTGGGTATTTTCCTGAGACCTTCAAAGAGTTTTACTGTGTATTTATTTTCTCTTCAAAAGCAAAGTGCCTTTGTTGTGCATTTGATTTTGTTTAAAAGGAAAAAAACAAAAGCAAAGTAAAGCACATTTGAAATGCTGTAATGCAGCAGTTTCTCCTTTGCTCTTGTCATGATGGCTGGTTTCTGTTCCGTAAGCCTCTTGATACCAAATTCAGGCAGATGGGTAAGTGCTGAATGAGAGCAAGAAATAGTGCTAGCGCTTTGTCGTTTGACTTGGAGTTCCCTACTATCATGGCACAGAGAAACTACGGCTTGGCAGGTCTGTACAGTGTTATTTAACACATCGTAAATGCTCTAAAGCACCCTTCCTAAGGTCAGATGTCTGCAGTCAACTCCAGAGTGATATTTCAGAAACACTCTGAAAGAATGAGCATGAAAAACAAAGGCTGATTTTGGAAGTGCTTTAGTAGCCCCAGTTAGTCGTAACTCCCAATAACGCAGTATTGCTTTGGGGGCCGGACTAACTCTGGGTATGAGCAGCTTTCCTGGTTTTCAGATTGGCACCTGGCTACAGCTGGTAGAAGTGTTCACGGATCTTGAACTAAGTCCTGATTTGGATGTTGCATTTTAGGTGGTGTTTGATCGTATCTGCACTTAGCACATGGCTGTAAGATTTGGGCTCACCAAGACAGTGATGCTGTGTGTACGGCTGGGAGGCCGGCAGAATGAAGCAGCCCCTGCTGTATGGGCATAGTTCTGGCCCCAAGTGTGACAGGGAAGCCCTTCTGTGAGTAGCCTGCTCTCACTCGCCCACTATCTTATATTCATGCTTCATCCATAACTGCAAACAGCTTGACTAGAAAACCAGCACAGACTTTTGATCTCAAGTATGGAGGCATTCAGGCATAGTGCTGTGGTGTGAAGGAGTACTTAAACTTTTGCTTGTCCCAAAGATGTCAGTGGGATTTCACTTCTTACCTGAATCAGGATTTGTAGTGTGAATGTCTCATTCTTCAAATTGCCTCTATGTGAGATACCTGACCCCCCAGCAAAAAAACCTCAAATTGTCAATGGCATTGTGACCTTGCTGTGAGGGTCTGTATTGACACATGGCTCTGGAGTACCCCATCTGCGAGCAAGGGGCAGAGAGGGAGTGACATTTAAAGCCCAGTGACACACAGTCATGGAGCATCGCAGTGCTCATGCATTTGGGAAAAAGTGTCACAAGAGATGCTCCGTTATGTTGAGTTGGCTCCGTATGGCTGGTACTCATAACCCTTAACAGATCCGGTGGAGCTCTCTGTACGTTTCCTCTTACCATGGCAAACAGCCATGTATGGGAGAAGGTTGGTATTGGGATTGTAACATTTGTAAAATTCAATATATAAGTCATTCAACTTTGGGAATAAAATTTGATGCATGCACATGTCAAGTGCTTTAATTCCTCAGTCAACATCATGAAACTGAGCTCTTTCAGCATTTGATCAAAGGTTAACTGCACAGGTTTCACTTTTTTTATATTAACCCAATTTCTCATTTGCACATCCTCTAGGGCTTTCACTAACAAGATGTTTCAAAGTATTTAAAAAACCTTCAAATAAATAAATAGTCTCAATCTGACAGATCTGGTCAACTTCTAGAAAGACATTTTAAGAGGGTGAAGACCCTACTGCCCCCTTGTTTTATTTTATGACCTCCAGAAGACAAGAAAATATTTGGGAATCTTTAAGGGATATTTTTAGGATTGTTTCTGCTGCTTCTGTTGGGGATAAATTGCATTTTCTTTTGAGTCCCTGTTGAAATCCACTGGAATGCGGCTCTTAAATGCAGCTGGAGAAAGAAGAGACATAAGATCCATGTGCAAAAAATGCTGAAATAGATAGAAATCAAAATAATCTGAGAACAAGGAGGAAGTTTGGCCTCAATGCTGATTGTGCTGGCTTGTGGGGTTTTTCTGTCCAGAAATTAATCCTGACTGGAGGTTGTCATATGTATGTGTATAATAGTTGTGTTCCACGGCAGGATTATAAAAGGATTTGTGGGCACAGGAGAGCGAGTTTGGGGTCCAGCTTGTTTAAGAGTTCACACACTGTGCTCCACTGAACTGTAGGACGGGCTTGTTCCTGAACTATTCCCTTTTGGAATTGCTATTTTTACACTTGAAAGGAGTACTTCAGGCCTCCTGGGGAATACAAACTACTGATTCCATAAATCTGAAGGAGAAAAGAAACCCTAGAGTACTGGACCTATGGCCTACTTTTTCTGACCTTGTACTACTGAACTCCCAATTTCTCCTGTCCTGTTGCTTACTGACTTGCACCTGATAGTGCTTCCCCCATCTTTTTTTTTTTTTTTACTGTTTTGATTCCCACATCCCAACTTGGTCAAGAAAACTCTAACCTTTTTATCTCTGATGTTGACAAGAAGCATGATGCCGAGGCTACAATAGAAGATACCACCAATCTTGCAAGAGTCTCTAAAGCATCTTTCTATATTCTACCACTACCTATAAGATCGGAGTGTTGTTAAAAAAGCTAGTAACTGTAGGGATTTTATTAAGTTATATTTTCAAGGGATAAAATTGTCTGGATTTATCAGTTTGCATAGTTGGGTCACATCAGAGGAAGCACTGCATTCCTAGGATGAATGCAGACTCAGAAAAATGTGTATGGAACTGATCTCTTCTGGTCTACTAACTCCTATCCCAAAAGTCTGACTTTAGTCTACAGTGATTAAATTATTTTACCCGTGGGTATGGTATAGAAGCAATCTTTTATTTGTCAAACCACTGCTCTGAAACTAGGAATCATTTAGCAGCACAGTTTATTAGAAGGTCAAACATCACATGGAGACTTTATTGCTTCCAGTATTTATATCACTAAATCGATTTTTATTCTTCCTTGATTTCCTTCTGAAAGTTAAGGACTGCGTAATTTACATGTTCAGCTTAAATAACCATAATGAGATCACAGATGTATCTGCAAAGCCAGCCGTGGCATGGTTTAGGTTTTTTGTTTTGTTTAAAGGAGTTGTCTTTTGCAAAGTGTTCATCTATTGGGTTATTTTGTTTTCTCTAATAACAGGTGAATACCAGATTTGGAGGTATGATAACAAGCATTTGGGATTCTTCTTTGAAATGCACCAATATCTTTGATCTTCCAGAGTAATCTGGTAATTTTCTGAAGACAGTCCTGATAGTCTTTCTTATAGAGTTAGCCACAACCAGGAACAGAAATTGGAGACAGTCGTTGGCTGGACAATTTTCAACTGCAAATGAGGCCTGGTTCAAATTTGTATCAAAATTTTAGACTTCTCATCTCTGTTCTCTTTTTGTTGGGATTATAGGAAATAGCTTCAAAAGCTCACTTCCTTTGAAGTTGTAAATTTAACTGAATAGAGATTAGGGCATGATGTAAAGCTTTTACAGGAAGATCATGGTCACCGGTGCGTATGGTAGAAACAGGGCTAGGGTTCTTCAAGTATCTGCCCTATATATATATATTTTTTTTTTTTAAGAACTAACATAAATTCAGAAATTAAGAATGTAATGCACTGTTCAGACAAAGCCGCAGTGAGTCTCCTACTGTGGGCAAGACAGGAAAATTACCCATTTCTTGGATAACCACAAGAACTGAAATATGAGAAATGGATAAGGTTTTAATAGCAGAAAGTGCAAGGTATTATACTTTGAGATGAATTGCAGGAATGTTTTGGAAGTTGTACACTCAGGTAGCTCAGTGACCAGCAGATTAGTGACATGTGGACATCTTTGACGGACATCTAGCAAAGTTTGCCTGATCAATTGTTTATGTGGTGTCTGATGTGATATTCTCATGAATTTAGGAAAACTGGGGAGAAACTTGGGTGCAGTAGAACAGATTCTTGGCAGGAAGAGAATATGCTTGAGTTGGTAATAATCTTAGGGGTTTATTCAAGTTGATTTCAGAATTTCTTTATAAGGCTTCACTAAAACTATCTGCTGTGGAAACATACATCTAGTGCTGCAGATCTGGGAATGAGACTTACCCGGGTGTTTGTTTAGGCAAGCCTGTGCCTTTAGGTACAACCCAAAGCAAAAACCAGTTAAGTGAGCTACATCAGATTTCCCTGGTGTATTGCTTCCTTCTCAACCTCGGGAGCAAAGCTGCAGCTTGGAGAGTGGCTAATACATATTTTAAATAATTGTCTATATACAATTTGCTAGCTTTTCAGAAGCACATACTTTTCTGTATTGTAGAAAAACAAAATTATACCATTTTGCAATCACCCTATCTAGGGTTTGAAAACATGAAGTGGTTCACTATCATTGCACTGTTTTGGGTCATAGGATAGAACTGGGAATACCATGGGTGTGTCATTGCTGAAGTAAAGAGAACAAGGTGGGGCACTGGCACTCCCCAGAAACCTTCATTAAATGTGGGGTTCATAAAGACATTGGAACTGTTTAGACCCAAATCTTGTTATTTGCTGCTCTCAAGAGTTGGACAGACCTGAGTACAACTTGGCTTGGGTCTTTTCTTAAACTACAACTTCTTCCATGCTTAACAATTGGGTCATGGCCTCTGGCCAATAAACCAATGTGTTCTGAAGTTTTAAATGTGTGCAGTGATGTTTTTGTTGGCCCTAAGCATTTTTTACTGTTGTAAAGATTTCTGCAAGGCTAGCCCAATCTCTGAAGGACTGTGCAGTGCTGTTGTTTTAGTATCTTTGGTAAAAGTTGCATGTGATGAAGGTGAAGCAACACCCTTTGTGTACATATTAGTACTGGCAGGCAGCCACTCCAGCCGCTCTTAGCTCACTCCAGTCCTGAGGCTCATCACTGATGTGAAAGCACTTGCATCCACTCACAACCCCAGCACTTAGAGTGGGAATATAAAACCTGGGTTATGCTGTGATGACCTTTCTAATGAACAACACTCAATCTCAACCCCATCTGCATAGAGAAGAATTGTGAGTCCCCTGGCTATCTACGTGAAACACCTCTTTAAGCAGCAGTAGTGGACCAGGCTGCCATCAAGCACCACAGGGTCTCACTCTTGTGAGATGGGACACACAAAAAATGCAAGGAAACAATTTATGGGTTAGGTTAAACCTGTGTTGCAGGTTTATTAAGATTTTTTTTCCTAGAATTACTTGCAATGGGGGGAAGGGTGTTAAACTTTGTTTCTGAGTGTTTTCTCAGTTGAAGGGAGCTTCACTGCTCTGTGCATGCAACCCTACATCTAGTACTTCAGGGCCTCAGGACTGGTGACTCAGCCTGAGCTGCCTCTGCTCTAGGGCCTTCTGTTACTTCTGAAACCTTGCAATACAGCCTCAGCATTATGGCTTCCCAGGGTCCTTCTGAAGATGCTTTCTGCAGGAACTTTGCATGCTCTTTCCTGAAGAGCTGCTTCCTTCCAGGCTTCCCCACCTGCACCCCTTGTAGTGGAACAGGCTGCTGTGCGGCTCTCCCTGGGAAGACAGTGGTGGCAGCCGGCTAACAGGTCTCCAGATCCCTGGCACTGTTCTCAACTCTCTGCTTGGACAAGTGGGAAACAAAGACAAGTTGATAGAAAGTTTATATAGGTTCTGAAGCCAAGTTGTGCTTGATATTTTAGGGGAGATGGTTAATATTTTTCCGTAAGGACCTTTTCAAAAAAAGGTGAAATTTAAGCCAGACATTCTGTTTTTTGTTGTCACTTTCAACGGCCTTCAAGTTGCAAACTGGCAAACTTTGACACAAAATTAAATTTTACTTCTTTGGTTTAACACTGAAAATATTTCACATCTTCCCCTGAGCCCTATGTTTTGATTTTTTGCTTTTCATTCAAATTACTTCATTTGGAATTGGAATTAGATTTTCTGCCACAAAATGCAGCTACCTATTCTAATGAAGCCTCATCAGATAAGCAGACTGCTATCTCCCTGCCTGGGGTTGCTCATTGTTTCCTACTTGTGATCAGGCAACGCTTACTTAAAGGGGCACTGTCAGAAAGTGTCCAGTTAAAATATTTTTGAGTTTGATGGAAGTCATGTAGCTGGCAGTAGGTTTTGTAGAAGCTAATCTGAATATAAATCTACTCCTGAATGTAACCAAGTGGATCCTGGAAGTTTGGTACTGAACAGTCATTTAGATATCCTTAAGGAGCACATTCTGTTGCAAAGTGTGAGTGTATCCCATATATCCACAGTAGGTGGATCCTGGGGCTAATTGCTGAAAACATTGTGGTGGAATCAATATTGCCAACCCAGGGCATTCACAAATTGAGACTCAGCCCTCAAAAAATCAAGGAATTTTGAAAGTAGTAAGAGTTTATATCTTGTACCTTGTTTCCAGGTTTTGATCCCTCACAACGCATGTTTTCAAGTTTTCACAAATACTGACATTTTAATTGCCTTGAAAATAACAAAACCAGCTAAAACAGAGCCTTGTAGTTACACAGCTGCAGAAGCTAGGTCTTGTTAAGAAAACAAATATTGCCATAGTGATAGTCAGGTTGTGTTGGCAACTGAATGAGCAGATTTCCTTCAAATGACAAGCCAAATAAACTAAGCTGTGAAAAGATTGAACAGATTTTTTTTCAGTTAACCATTCTTCTGCAGGGTTGGTTATTTATTTGCCCAGTCCAGTTTTGCTGGGATTTGAGGCCAGCGAGTAAAAATGACCAGTCTAATTTTGGAATTCTCTGAGGCTGAACAGTACATCTACAAAGCATATGGCAAAACACAAATTAGGTTTGAAAAAGTTATTTACATTTTAATAATCTGGAATTATAATAATTTTAAGTGTGTTTTTGTTGACTGAGTGTTTGAAATGAAATCAATTGATTTGGTAAACATTAACACCCTTTAAAGCAGATTTACAGAATGTATAAAATACATGGTAGTTTTATCTATGGAAATATGTTTTGCATGGTTTTAAAATATAACAGTTTGTTGTTTTCCCTTCTAGGGAACATGACTTTCTGGATTAAGTGTGGAAACACAGAACATATTCTCAAATCTCATATGAGTTTTGTCATATATGACATTTTGATCAGCACTGGCGCTTTGGTGATACACTGTTGAGAAACAAGGATGTTCTACTAAGGTAAGGTACCTCTGAAAAGAACTCACTTCAGATGGGTCCAAGGACTTCATAATCACTTAAGAAAATTGTCACTGCAATTTCACAGTTTCATTTTCTCCCCCCTTATTTTTTCGTAAAGGTGTCGTGTCAAAATTTGCTATATTGAAAAGCAGCAATGACAGAACCCTTCCCAGTTCTATGTACAGACATTAGATAATATGGTGGGTCCCCTAGGAAATAAAGAGAGAAAGCCAGTCAGATAACAGTGACACCAGCTTCCAGCTTTTCAGGTGTGCTCACACCAACATTTCACTTCAGTGTATTTTACAGTTCTCCTTTCTACTGAAGTGTGTGCTTGAGCTTCTGAAGGTACTTTCTGCTTCTTAGAAAATCAGTTTCAGGAGAAAAACAGGGGTGGTTCCCCCTCCCCCCCCCCCCCAAGAAGTAAAAGCCAGCCTACTTAACATTTCCAGCCTACTGGGTAACTACTGTTCAGGGAGCTGGAGCTGGTCACTCCCACTTCTGTAGGGCTGGAAGGTGATCTCTCTACCCTGCTGTCTTATTAATAAACTCCTTGTTTATGTAGTGACAAGAAGTCAAATGTCATCCAGACTTTGAAAGTAATCTTTGCTTTCCCAGGATTTTAGTTTTTGACTGTAGCACTCCTTGGGCAGGACTTTCATGCACTTCTATTCCAAGCTTTTAAAGAACTTGACAAATATTGCATCAAATAAATGGGACAAAACTGGTTCACTTACAGTTGTTAAGAAGTAAGGCAGCTCTCAGTGCTTGTGGTGAATTAGGGCATCAGTTATCTAAATATAAACAGATTAGTCTTGCTCCATGTAGTATTTAATTGGTTCTAGGCTTTCCTTTCACTAAGATTTATTTCTAAGCTGTTTTCAGTCCTGATTTGTGCTTTTTAATCTCTCCAATTCAGAATTTAACAGCAAACAAACTACTGCTTATTGTAGTAAAATTGAATCTGTTAAGCAATAGTGAGTAAAAAGGTTTGGTTCTCGTTTTTGTGCAAATTATGTTAAACAAAACAAGCCGTTTTACGCTACCTACAGCCTCGTTTGAGCCTTGCAAGACATGGTCTGGACCCAGCTTGGCTCTGCAAATGTAGGAGACTTTTCTTTAAAACTCATGTTTGTCTAACGTTAGAAAAGTTATATTAGATATGCTGTGCACATTTGCTAGGAGCCTGAAGAACTTTTTCTAGGCCAGGCATAACCCTCCACGTTTATGAATTGTACGGATACGAAGTGACAGCTTGGTTTGAAGTGCCCTCTAGTGGCAAATGGGATTTTGGATGAGGCGTCTGAAATTAAACGAGCTATAAGGGAGGCAAGCTTCATTAATACGGTCACCTTTTGAGAGTGACTGAGATCATTATTGCCCTGGTATATTAATTAAAGCTAGAGCTGCACAAAGGGCAGGTTTAAGGATCGCATATCAGGACGGGCTAATACTTGCCAGGTGTTCTTCTGATGAAGTTTGAGAGGATATAAGGAAATAACATGAAAAGAAGCATCTAAAGAAATCTGCGCAACTAGATTCAATCAGAAGGAACACACTAAGCCACTAAAGGTGCAAAGGTTCCCCATGGTCACGTTCTGACTGTTACAGAGGAAAGCGCAAAAGAAAAAAAAAAGCTATAGCTGTCAACTTCCTCAGCTTCTACAGCTTAAAAAGATACTACTTTGATTTGGGTATGAAATTTGGCATCAGACTGGGAAGGTGAAGTGTTGTGGCACTACACTTTACATGGAGTTGCTCCCAAGTTCCTGCAAAGCTACATGGTGCTGCCAGTAAGCCTAAAGCCAAAGCACGTTTTCTCCAGTGCCACTGCTGCTCTCTGTGGTGTCAGAGAGCAGACGCTGTTACTTGTGTAGGTGTAAGAGAAGTATGGTTTCAGAACTGCTTAATGAGGGTACTTCAGCTGAGAAATGGCACCAGTGAATTGAATGGACTGTGTGGGGAGAGAGGTGGTGTTTGCTGCAGACAATGGTGCCAGAACTGAGCTCCAGGTTTATCCCCTTCTGAATTCTACTGCCTTTCAAATAACTTGTTCTCAGGGGTGCAGCTTGAAGGCAGTTACTCATGTGAGCCCTGTGCTTCCAGCTGATGCATGCATAGATAGGGGAAAGCATATTTAGCAGCATCAGAGCATGGTAAAATAAAACGCACTCTCACTTTTAAAGGGATGCCAAAGGGCCTGTTTTCTTCTTGTAATAGTTGTCAGTACAATAAAATGCTTAATGAGATACACATTATTGTGAATAGTGAATGCTTTCCAGTTTGCTTATGCCAGAGAAGGCAGGTACAGAAGCTTTCAGTGACCTCTGTGAGTTATGTGCCATTAACAGCTACGGAGATTTCTTACTTCTCTGTGGCTTGAGTCCCAGCTGAACTGTGACACATAACAGGCAGTATACCTGCCAGGCTCCAGCTAGGGAAACCCTTCCCGGATGCTCTGTCATAGTAATGCAGTGCCTACTTACTTTAAGAACTGCTTGCATGTTTTCTGTTTAGAGATTTACCTTTTAATACTGAAAACTTAGGCTTGAAGTATTTACTATGTGGGCTCTGAAAAACAAGCAAAAGCAGCATTTTTAACAGTCACATTGAAGGAATATTAGAATTTAATCTGTTTTAACGACAGAATTTAAAATAACTCAGTTATAAGAGTATGGAAATGCACGCTTATACAATATTTATGATGTTTATCAGCTAAAATGAGGCTAAGAACAATTGGAAGAAGTTTTTCTAGGGTACCAAACACTAAGCATTGGAGTTTCAAGCCCTTATTTTTATTTCATTGCACCATCTAGTGGCCAAGTACATCCAAATACTCGAACTGGGCAGCAGAAGTGCAGTCACACTGAGCCATCTCGCTTACTCCATTGTGTACATCCAGCATACCACCTCTTGTTTGCCAGGAACCTGGGGAAATTCAAATAGACAGCTGGTAATTCAAATATTGTATTTTACACAAAATATTGAATGTGGGAAGGATGTACTCTGAGGCACGAAGCAGCACTTTCCTGCAGTGTGCGCCATAGAGTCTCCCTTTGAAGGGGATTCTGTATAAGCTATAACAGTAGAAAAACATTTTGATTATATCTGCCTGTCAGTGATGATAGCTGGGCTTCCTGGTGCAACGTGATAAATCACAGAAATCTATGAGCAGAACGGTTGTTGAAGTGTAGTCAGATAAGAATGACACTAATGTAGTCACCTATGGATTTTGTACGAAAAAGATGTTACTTGTGTTAGCTCACCTGCCAAAACATACAGAGTAAAATTGTAATGAAAATAGGGCAGTTAATAACTTTCATGTAAGTTAGTATGTGAAAATACAGATTATGGGGGAACAACAGGCTAGGAATATTTTTTCTTCCAAAGGTTAGGCTTCAGGTACACTTAACTGAGGGTCTGTAACCATTGTTTCTTGCTCTGACTTTTTATAAAATAGTGCATTTCACTAATGGGGCTTCAAATACTTTACAAATGAAGCAGTTACTATAATTTTTATAATTCTCCTGCACTCTATTATTTGTCTGTATCATCTTTGCTGGAAATAGTGTCATTGAAAATTCAGTTTGCCTTTTAGTTAAAAGCCATTGGTTTAGGATTTTCTAAGTTACTGTCTTGAATTCAGTTTGCAAGAAGCCTGAGTACTCTGCATGTTACTATGATAGCAAGTAATGCAAAGTATTTCTATTACCATGTTGTAGAATAGCTCAGGGCCAGTCTGGGTAACAATTCTATGGTAACAGTGGAAACTGGATCATATAAAGGAATTTATTCCTCCTTGAGAAAACCAGAGGGCAAATTTAAGTCAGCGTGCTAATTCTTCTGGCCTTCTTTCACACATACTGCACTGTTCTTCTCAGCACTTTCCTTTGAAGGGTGAGTTTTAAGGAAATGTATATATTTCAAAGGTTGTTTTTCAGATAAAATGGATGATTTCCCCAAATTAACATTAATTTCATCTTTGTCAAGTTGTACAGACATGAACTGGTGGTGTTAATGCACAGATCAGTCAGGATCATTTCATGTTCCTACCTCAGTTAAAAAGCTCCTTTAATCAGAAATAGTAATACATCTAGCATACTTGGCCTCGTGCAGAAAGAGGAAAAAGTAGGTTCTGAGAAGACAGTCTTCATTTTGAGAACACACATCTGTCATGATGCAGAGAAGGCTGGCTTAGCACAATATTTTAAGTAAAGCATCCTTGGAATGGGAGGAGTCTCAGGCCTTAAACCAGTAGTAGGCTTTACCCTACTAGTTTCAGGGGTGGGGGGTGGGAAAGGCAGAGGAAAAATTATTAATGGGTTGGAAGTTGCTTTCGTTGCAGTTGCAAAACACACTGAGATGTGTGTTGAAGCATTAATACAGGTGGGAGTACTTTCTTCTTCTAAATTACTGATCCCTCTATATTTCTGATCAGCTAAGTGAGGGATACTTTCAAGTAAAAAGGTGAAAATTCTCTGTCTCCTGTTCTTTCCCAGGTAACAACAGGTTTCTAGATTTGATAAGGGATCAGTTGCATTATTGTGGAGAAAAGTATAATGTAATTGTTGTTGGCTGGAAATAATTTCACGGAATCTTTTCCCCAAAAAGATAATATGACACAAAATAAAAGTCTTTAGGGCATTGCTTAATGAATTTCCTATTTTTGAAGGAAACAGAACAAAATTTTGCTTAAATTTAACTTAGATGGAAAAGTCTCATCTGGGTTTACAATAAATTTTAGGTTAGAAATTCAAATTAATAATGAAGAATTGAAACATTTCATGACATAATGTTCAATCTGAGCTGCATTTTGTTTTGATGTTCATTTTTTGTTTTATGAAGCCTCCATGTCTTCACTTTGATATGATCAGTAAGATTGGGGATGGATATTTGTCTCTTTGTTGTTTTAGTTTTATATGGGCTTATGGGAAAAAGGGATGGGGTAGATGTGGCCAAACCTCAGTAGCTATTGCTGCCACAGCTGCCCAAGTAGCAGGCTCCCCAGGCCATGGTGGTACCTTAAGGACCTGGAGGTGCCTGGAAGCAGCTGAAGTGATGGCAGGTAGGAAATGCCCTTGGGTTGGCCTGGCCATGTTCTCTTGAGGAAATGTAACCTCCTTTTTTTTGTTGTTGTTGTTTGTTTGTTTGTTTGTTTTGCCTTTTTAGCAGTGGTTTTTGTTTCAGGTATATTAAGGGCAGGCAACCATTTGTAATGTTTCTAAAGGGTCTTATCTACATCTCTTAGACTCCTTAGCGGTGGTTGAGCAGTTCAGTGGTAACACTCATGAGAGTATTTGGTCAAAACGGTGCGTATTTGGCTCTTCATTTTTCCTGTGGTTCAGAGTCTTCTGAAATCTGTCATGGTTTTCAAGATTGTCTGAACACCATGTAGAGAGTACTGTCTGGTGAGCAATGAAGTAATAATACCTGTTCTACATACTTTGCTGTATAAAAGAAAACATTACATTTTACATCTGTGAGTTACATGGCTGTCCCAGCTTTGTGTGACTCTGGGCTGAGCTCTTCCATCAAAGGCTCTACTCTGGATGCCTAGATTCATTTTGGCATGAAATGTCAGGATGTCAAGCCCATATTGAATGCATTGGAACCAAAGAAAAACATTTCTGTGAACCCCTGTGATGCACAAGCAGTTTCACACACGGTTCTACTCCAGTGATTAACAGCTTCACATGTGGTGCCCCACAGGCAAATCCTGGTGTGTGGGTGGATGCAGCTCTGCCAGGTTGGGGCTGGGAGCCACAGAGCTTGTGGCTCTGCACCCTGTGAAGAGGAGCTCGTAGTGCTCTCTGGGTCATCTTGGTGAGAGACAGTACCTCTTTTATCTTCTGCCTTGTGAAAACCATGTATCTGGATAAAATGTTCTCCTTGCATTTACATTGTGTTGAAATCAGTTGACACAAATGCAACTGGAGTAAGATTTGCCAGAGCTGCTTGGTATCACTTTGGTCAAGTCAAGCTGTAAAAAACTTTTAAATCTGCTCTGCTAGTTTGAAGTGTGTCAGTGGTTTAGCAGGGACTCCCACTTTTGTTTGTTCTCGATTTTGCCCCATCCTTTTCTAAATTACTCTTTTTCTTTATTTTTGGGTGAATTTTACCACAGATCCTCCCCAGGGCTTTCTTCTCTTGGCACCATTGCATTAATCATGCTTCTGCCTAATACTGCCTTGTGGGGCTCCAGCTTAGGGTTTTGCCTACATCCCTGGCAGCCCAAGAAGCCTTAAGTTTTGCCTTTGCCCAGGCATGTGCATGGCAAGCAGCCCATCTGGAAGACATGAAATAAGATTAGCTCAAGTAAGTGGTCTTGCTTGGAAAAAAGCACTGCAAGTTAGGCTGAAGATGGGGAACCAGACATACGTGTACCACCTTGAGAAAGCATTGGCTACTGTCTTAGCATTAGTCCATACTTGTATACAGAGAGAGAGAGAGAGAGATAAAAAGAAATGTTCGGGCATCTTTGGCATTGTAGAAGCCATGGCAGTCAGTCTGTTGCAAGTAAATACACAAGAGAAAGTAGCTGTGAGGGTGGAAAATGGCTGGCTGTAGTAGATAAGTAGTGGCTAGAGAAGTCTTATCAGAAATCCTCTAGGAAAAGCAGCCAAACACCCATAGGGCCAGGAGAAGTCTGCTCTATCAATCAAACTAGCCCAAGAAAATTGTGCAGTGAAGCCAATGTTCAGTTTTGCCAGATCTCAGCCTTCTCCCTGGCTGTGTATTGCATAGAAGCGCAACTGCATACAACAGTCTGAGCAAAGCAATTTGTGCAGGGAAGGAGGGAGAGATGCTGGGTTATGCTAAGAGCCGCTCATCCACAGGAAGACCCCAGGCAATTATAAATCTGCCTGGCTCCATATGCATGCTTATGCCCAGCTGGCATTTGTCTCCGCTGCAGCTAGAAGCCGGCACTACTGGGAAGTTAGTTCTAGAAATGGTAAAGTTAACTAACACATAAAGAGGAATGACCTGGTTGGCCTTCATGCCCCCACAAGTTCCGCTCCAGCAGAAGTTGCCAGCATAGGTGTGCCGGTCTTCAAATGTTTTGAGACACCTTGGGTATGAAATAGGAAAATTCTCCATAATGTATTTTAGTTATGTGATGTTTTCAGTTTTCCTGTCCAGTTTTTCTGGCAAACCTTCTTTGCTGTAAATCAGAGCTGGCAGTTATCATCATTACGGTGGTTTTTTTTGCTTTGGCTTTTCAGTGATATTGGTAATGAGAGCCTTGCAGAATGCTCATTTGGGCTTTGGTCTGATCTTACAGACTTGTTGACAATGCTAGATAAAAATGAACAAACAACTGGTGAGCAACTTTTACTGATATATTCATTTAAAGCTTGACCTGAATGCTTTGGGAAGGTTACGTGTGAAAGTAGTGCTTATTCAAAAGATGCCAGGCCAAGAGCAGAGAGCTGGCTTTAGGCATGAAAACAGGCAAATTTCAATAGTGTCCATCCAATGTCAAATGCTCCTGTTAGCTGACCTCGGATTGGAACTGGACCCAAAATTTTCAGGAGGAACTTGACATTTGACAATTTATCTTGTATCCAAAGAACAGGAGTAACAGAATGACAAATCATTCATGAGTGAATGTTCCTTGATATGTAGTTTTATTATGGGTTGGTATAATGTTAAGATATGAAGACTTAATGTCAGAAATAAGCATTTTCACAGTGAGGTAATTTGGTTGCAAAAAGTTGAATTTGGAACCCAAGAATAGTGTTCATGAAAGTTTCTGATCCAGGTTTTGGTTTAGGAAGAGCCCACTTAACAGCCAGGTCTGGATTGAGCAGTGTTAGGAAGAGAAATGCCCAGAAAACTAGTAGGCATAAATCTACCAAAGGATTTATTTTGCTTTTTATAGATGAATAACTCTAAGAATGAACATGCCTTGTAAACTTTTAAAATCTTGCACCATGTGGGAGACTGTCAGTGGAAGCACTGCCTTTCTCACTGTTTCTATTTTTCAGAATTACCCAGCAGTGTTGAGGGCACACAGCACCTGCCAGCCATCTTCCTTCCAAACTCTCACATCTGGAAAAAAGTTCAGACAGGCACTATTGCAAAACGGAGTTAGAGGGACCTCTGTCCAGTGCCTTTCACACCCTTAGACATTAAGGGTCTGCTGGGAATTTTGGAGAATTAGCTTAGAGTGGTTGAGTTTATTCCTGCTTACTGCTTACATGCTTCCTCCCACGTCACAACTAGACCATTATAGATTAATATCTGGACCCTCAAATGGATTATCCTCTAAATTAAGGGCCACAGAAAGAGTGTGTATTGACTAATGCAACAACTGGTGAGTTCTGCTCTGTATTTTAACTTGAATAATCTTACAACTTTTTGATACCTACTGAGAATCATGTATCTACTGATAATTATGTCCAAAAGGCAGGGGAGTCTGACAGTATGTAAGGGAGCTTAATATATAACATATTGCACCTCTTTGTTGACTCTGCTCCATTATTCCTCACTCATTTGTTTTCTTGATAGGAGACACTATGTTATCACTCCAGACAGAAATTTGCAGATGTTACCTAGTCAAAATTAGAAGCTAAACCTTTCTGGCTTGTATCTAGTGGGAATTCTTACTTGCAGTCAAAAGCACTGAATGCTTCAAGCCCTTGAAACAAAGCCTGGAAGACTATGTAACCTATATTAATCTGCCCATTTCCTTTGCCTCAGTATTCTTGTCCATTACCCTTACTTTTGAGGTGTATCTGCTGTTGCAAGACTCCACGCTTGTGTTCAGAGGAACACTCTTAAAATCATCTGTGGTATGAACTATTCTGTATTGGCCAAGTGACAGTACAGGAACAGTCCTATCAAAATTGCTTTTAGGACACCAGATACATCATCAATGTAACAAACCCCAATTGGCTTCATTAAAGCTATTTTTGAGAAAATAAACTGGTTTAATAGACACTGAGTTTCCCTCTTCATTCCTACTGTCTCTGTACCTTTTAAAATGTAAAATGTGGCTTCACTGTAGAAACCCATTAAAGAGAGATAATATTTCATTCAGGTAAGTATTGCCTTTCTGCTTAAAGGGAAAACACTATTGTGAGCTTAGTAAAGAATTTAATTTGATGTATATCTGCAGGAAGTAAGCCTTACATCAAAAAGTAAGTACCAGCAGCTGGGTTCAATATGGGATTTGACACTGTTTTCTATAAGCTCTTTACCAAATGTGTGCAGTTTCTGAAATAGCCACATGCCCACCTTATTATGATTCTTTCCTGGAAAGAGAAATACCTTTAATCTTAAATATGACATTCACATGCTTATTTTTTAAAGAATTGATTTAATATGAAGGATTTTATTTCCTGTTTTTTATTAAGATCCAGGTTCCTTGTCAAAGTACTGCCGTAAGTAACAAGCTATTGCACATCCTGTTCTTCATTAAAACAGGCAGGATATCAAAGCAAAAAACATAAGAAACATAAATGTAGAGGAATTTTAGGATTGAACTGTAATCTATACCATGCAAGTGACTTAATAAGGATCTCAAATGATAAAGGAATTTAAGTCTGGGCAACATAACCAGAGCAACTTCCCCCCCCCACCCAGACTTATGATCTAAACTATGCTTCCCCCCCCATTGAAAACATCATGTTCTTGAATTAATATTCATGTTAATTTATGAAGAAGCTTGGAAGAGACACACAATCATGAATTTCTGCTAGGGCTGTTACTCCCCTTAAGTTCTTATTTTTCAGGCTGTTATTATTTCCCTGTCACTACAGATGAAAGCAAATATTCTTATGAATACCTGGTTGCTTTAAGGAATTCATGTTGGCCATTCTAATATTATTTATGGTAATTTTCAGCATTCAGTTTTGTTTGGTCGGTTTGCTGTTGTTAGTTTCCATGCGAAACAAACTTGAGCTGTCCAGGAATTGATATGCACTTATCTAGTCAGGACAGGCAATAATGCACAAATGTGATTTTATTTGACCAATTGCACCTAATTAATAAACTCCTGCTGAGTATGATTAAGATGGATGTGAAATATGAAATATCCTCAGGGAAACAGAGAATATGGGTATGTCCGCAGATAAGGATACATTAGGTTTAATCTAGACATCATGGCTAACCAGAGCAATGCAGGAATAACAGGACAGGCTTCCATGTAAACTAGTGACTACAGGATATCTTCAGCAACTCTGGTGGGCTTGAAGCAGATATTTTGACTGCCTTGTCACTAATACTGTGATTTATTTTGGCTAGCTGAAGCTGGAATGAATGTATCTAGCGGAGTTGCACTGTTATCTGGTGTTGTGGCACAGAATACAAGTGAAACTGAATTTGTCCGTGTAAATATTCTTTCTGTTTATTTCTGTATTGCTTAACAATGGAATCAAGTTAAATTTCTACAAATTTAATAGAGGAAATACACAGAAGTAAACCAAAGTGGTGTCGGATTGGCATTATTCTTTGCAAATATAGATGTGAGGGGGGAAATGGCCCGAATCGAATAGGAGTAAGTAGAATTTTTGGATCCACAAACCTAGAAAAGTTAGGGAATTTCCTTCTGGCCTAGGTATGTGATGGACCCAGGAGATCTCATTTTATCATGTAGCTGGAGCTTAGTGTTGCATGTAAATCACCCCTGCATCTGAGGCAGCTGGTGCAATATGAAGGCAATTACTTCATGAAGAGTTTTTTATGTAAAAAAACACACAGAAGGTAAGGGATGTGAGGGACAGACCAGAGAGGAGCTAAATATACAATTGGACAGGTCATTACTTTATTCTGTAGTGTATAAAATAAGCCACTATTTACCTCTCTTAAGATGAGTGTGAGCACTTGTACTGGAAATGTGCATGTAAAGACAACACTCCCTGGGAGACACAGGCTAGCAAGTACTTAATCCTCTCTAATCCCTGATTGAAAAATTACATAGATAGCACAAACTTTGAAGAAAGAATATATTAAAAGAAGCCTTGGAGGGGAAAAAAATCCAAGCTTGAAGATCTACAGGCGCAATGGGATGTCTTTAGCAAATGTTTCCAGCAACACTGGTTTGCTCCATTTGCCCTTCTTTACAAGAGCTGCTCCTCCCAAAATGCAGTGAAATGACCCTAACTGTAGGGTAATGCAACCTTGTGGGCAAAACCACTGTTTCTGCTTTTTCTTTCTGCTTTGGGAGAGGGTGTCTTCACAGCTTGCAAGCCTAGGCAACTGCATTTAAATCAGAGGGGGATTTGAAAGTGAAGAGGGCTGCAGGAGGGAAGAGCTGGAACGCAGAGCAGTGGCAAACAAGAGTCCCCTCCATCCCAAAGGCGAAGGGGCTAGGTGCCGGGTCTGGCTTGGTTGAGGGGATGGGAACTATGAAAGATAAGGTGTGTCCGGTACTGTGGGAAGTGCAGTGAGGTGGGATGGAGGGTCAGTGCCAAATGACTCTCCTGGTGTCACCAGAGCCTAGTAATTGCAAATGCAGTTCACTGCTTTGTGGTGCTTTGGCAACAGGAGATTGCAAGTGGGAATGCCAACATACTGCTGCCTTCTCGGGCTGTGACTCTGCCTTGTCTTCATCCTCTCTCTACATATAGATTGAATTTAAGTGAAGGGAAGGTGACTGAAGCACATCCGTTCAAGGTATCATGGGCAGAGCAGCAAGGTGCTGCATGACATTCCTCCATTTCAGGGGTCCTGTGACCGTTCAGGCTTTTGCACAAAGCATTTTTCAAGACTGGGCCTTGGCTCTGCTGCCGGTAATGTCATGAGTTGCCTCCAGCCCCTGGCTCCATTTTCTTAACCACTTGCTCCCCGCGGATCTTAGAATGCTGTGGAAATTCACCAAATAGGAAAGGTAGTAAGGGAGAAGTTGTCTTTGTTTACTGTCCTAATCATCTGATACAGATCAAGAAGTTATATTACTGTCCATGGGAAGGACTTCTTATCTGCAGATGCAATTGGCTTTTGATGAGAGGGTGGTTGGGATATTAACTGAGCTGAAAAATGCAGCAGAGCTCCCCTACACAGGTCAAATACAGATTCTGCCCTTGGATATATGCATGCTACTCCTATCATGAGGACTAGGAAATTTGTGTATTAAAGTGGAATGAGCAGATGCCAAGGGGAACATCAACTGTTGGGTGTCCAGTTTTTACGGATATTATACTATTTCTGCAAAAAGTGCAAAATGCAGCCCTGAGGATACAGAGTTCTGATCTATTTCTACTACCCATTTGGGAAAATAAACAAAACACCTTTGAATTGTTTTTCTTAGATCGTTTTACCCATCTGCAGTTTTTTATACACTAATAACATTGTACAGCTTTCATAAAGCCCTAAAATAGGTCAGGTTTTGCAACCAGAAGATGCTCACCAGTGTTCTGCTTACAGTCTTGTAGCAGCAAATGTAGACAATGTTTAAAAACATGGCACATGTGTAAATTTGCCATCTCATTGCTTTTGCTGCTCTGGCTCTATTGTCAGTAATAATACCACAGCAAGGAGGGCTGGAGGGAAGCCAAACGTTTATTTGGTCTTTAGGCTTTGATAGTATGTTGGCAGCTGTGTGATCTTTGTTAAATTCAAAAATGCAAAGTGTAGCTTGCTTGTAAGAATCAGATGAGACTGTTGAGACAGATGCTTTTTGGAGCAACACCCAGCGAGCTGTGACACACATGTAAATGGGGCTGTTCGACCACTTGCCCATGTGTATTGAGATTTGCCTTGGTCTCTGGAGCTATTTAATTAAGTTGGGATTCAGTGTTACACAAATGAAACATTGTGAGCTTGGACAATGGAAATATGCCTTTCCACATGCCTGCTAGCTCGGAAGCCCCTCTTCTGGAGACAGTGAGCACACTAGATAAATGTTTCTCCTAACTGGGAGTCTTATAATGGCAATCCTCTCAGAGAACATGGAGACGTATTATTTTTCCAACAAAGTTAGTGGTGTGTTTTACGTGGTATGTCCATAATTAATCTCTTGCCAGCAAGCCTGGGGCTGGTGTCAGCAATGGTTCATGATAACTGTAAAAAAGCAGCGAAGATGTTGCTTTTTTCCTTTTTCAGTTTCTGGTATGGCCAGACTAAGTAAGGATTTTTGTGAACATAAGCATACTGTAATGTGAATATTGTGTGAGTGACTAATATGTCTACTTAGGTGGCTAAGGATGTGGGGTTTTTTGCCATCAACAGGACTGGAAAGCATTTTTTAATGTGCACACTAATTAATTTCCCAGGCAAGGGAAATTCAAGGTTTTTTTAAAAGATGCAGAAAAAGGGGGTGGGAATGAGTAAATTACTGAGAGCATGAGGGTGGGTGCCCCAGGTCCTGTTCCTGTTTGAAATCTATCCTTTTCCAGAGCTTCCGCTGATGGGGGGCAGGTAGGGGAGAGGAGTAGGTTTTCAGTCACTCACATCTGCAGTGGACCAGCCGACAGCAAATAGCTCCAGCTCCTGCTGCAGTCAGACTTTTAGTAGAAGGTACCTTTCTCGCTACTCAAATACAAATGAGAAGGAACTGCACCAAAGTACATACACTCCTTTTCCATTACACATTTGCAGCCAGCTGGGTATGCCAGAATCACACAATCAAATAGATAAGTAGCCTGACAGAATCAGACTGCATGTGACTGATTAACATTTATTCATTGTTCTTAGTCTATATATGTAATTTTTGTAATCATTTTTGGGGATTGAAGTCAAACAAAAATATTAATTACACTGATGGTTACATGCTGTGGCCAGAGTGCAACATGGAAAAGAGTTCAAATGCAACCAGCTGCATAATGAACTGCATAAACTAAGGAAAAGTCCACAGAGTAAATGAAACTACGCAAGCAAGACTAGTTCCACCAATCACAGTCAGAATGCTGAATATTAAGAGGACCAGAATACTTTTGAAATGAGAACGATCAAGATAAAACAAACAAAAAGAACCTAGCCAGGAAACCACTTATCTTTTGGGTCTTGTTAGTCCCCATGAGACTCCCAGAGTCACATTTCCTTCTTTGAAATAATGAAGTGGCCCAGAGCCACTATCTTGCAGAGCTGCAAGGTCAACTATAAAAAGCTGCAGGTTGCTGAACTCAGCAGCTATTTTTGTTATTGAGGTTGGTCTCCACATGCCAACATGTTCAAGCCGAAATGTAACTTGCCCAGGAAATTAGTTAGTGTGCACACAAATACAAGATTATAATTACAGCTACAGAATGACGCTCACTGGAGAATTAAGCTTGGATGGGAGAGCTAGTCCTTTTCTTTGCCCATTTTATTTGGAAAGAAAAGCAACAGTGAAAGCTGCCAATATTTTGATGTCAGCATCTTTTCTTTTCTTCTGGCTATCTGAGACCTCTTTGATCCTCATGCTGCCAGAAATGTTTGCTCTGGCTGTGCTCCTTCTTTCTAGCAGATCAGCTATTTTGCCACAGGTTGTGAGAATCAAGGTCTTTAATTTGATGAACTTTAGTGTGTATGTCTCTCAGGCACCTGTTCCTGTCCAGGCTTCCCTGTTTTTTTAAACATGTAAATTAATTTGTAAACCTTGACAATAGGTGGCACATGTAGAACTGGAATTCAGGTCCTCTGCCTTTGCTCAATGGTGAGGCTCTCTTTGGCACTGCAAATGTTATTGAATGTATAATGTTAATTAAATTCAGTGACCTGGGTATGTTGACACAGAGTATCTTTTCAGAGAGCAGGTTACACTGCTGAAATGTGTAATTCATTGAACTGTCCTGCTGTCGTCTTTGGAACTTGTTGGATGAAGGTGAATAAGACTCCAGCTATACATAACTCTGATAAATTACTAAGCTATATCCAGGCAAAAGCAAACCTATGCTTTGTGTTTTGTATTGTATTTGTGTGCTTTGTAGATCTCCCATATCTCTCAATAACTTTTGAGCTGGGACGGAATGAAAAACTTCCCACAAAGCAGAGCGCCCATATTGGTTAGTCTAGTTATTCTTGGTACTAGAAGCTCTAGCTATAATCTTCTAGGAGACAAATCATATTTTAAATTATACAAGAAGAATATATTAATTTTTCATATTTGTCTAATTTTTCTTGTCTGACCATCTGTATATATAAAGTATTAGTGAGATTAATCTTGTGATAGTTGAAATCCAGTTGGATGTTTTTAGTTGAAACACATATAAATAACTGAACTAGTATCACACCATAATCCAAAGCACTGATTTACATTATAGTAATATATCAGAATCTTTTTTCTTTTATCAGATGTTTTATAACATTTAATGATTACAACAATGTAGGTGGTAGGATGAAATTGTACACTGTGCTAGGGGTACTGCTGATGTAGGAAATTGCTTTTTGTATCCACAGATCTGAATACTAAATCGTTTAAGAATTGGTGCATATCCAAAACGCATCTGTTGACCCAGATTCTGTCCTCTGATAACAAGACTGAAGTGATTGTTTTTCCGAGAACCCAATAGATTTTATTTACATTAGTGGAAGTGCCAATAAGTGCTTCTTGCGGGATTTGTAGGATACTGCTTTTCTTAAAGAATGCATTCATGAAACTCGCCTTTGTGTTATCTCCGCTTAACTTTCCGATTTGGGGAAATATTACGCCAAGAATTTAATAACAATATGAGCATGCTAGCAGAGACAAAGGGGAAAAGCATGTTCCAGACAACCGCCCACCATAATGTAATGTTTCCTGGGCAGCAAAAGTGACGTAAACACCATGAACTGAATGCTTATAATACCAACTTTTTCAGAAACAAAAGGTAATTTATACTTGAACAGAGAATGACATGGGGAAAATCTTGAGCCTACCACGTAAATCCTCTTGATGTGTATTTTATTCTGTGTAACAGTAAGTGTTTCCAAGGATGGGGTTCTACCCACGTTGTTTGTTTTCCCCTAAGTCAAGAATCTCTTCTGTTGATCCCTCTGCTTTTTCCTTTTTACTAAGTGAACACGTGCTCTGGCAGAATTAGTCCTGGCATGGAGTATCCATGCTGTGACCGGCAAAGAGTGAGCTGGCGCTCAGTCATAGTTCCTTTCCATGTGGAGACATATTTCTGCCTCCCTCTTTGTAGAAACGTGTAAGCTCTGCATAATGAGGATACCAGATGTTTGCCTTTAGACAGACCTTGCATTATCATGACTTCCAAGCTGCCAGGAAGGTCTGGACTCCAGCAGTGGGTTATTTCCTTACTGAGAGAGAATGGAATAGACACATGCATTGGATAGTTTATCCTGGTCTGTATGTATTCATAATAATCTACACTTTTGTAGATATAAAATACTGCAGAGCAAAGCAAGTAGAGGTTACAACTCTCAGAGCTGAAGAAAACACATGTGCTTCAGTCTCCAGCCACTTAGTTTCTCATTGTAAACTACACCAGACACTAAGATTCAGAACAACTGCTCTAAGAACTAGGTCAAACTAGTATTTACAGGCAAACCTGCAACGTGGACCTGAGAGGAAGGAAATTTGAATTGCATCATGTTTCCTTGTCCCACTTATGGGAGAACACTAGTGATCTGGTGCTATCAGAGGACCTGAGCAGCCAGTGTTGCTCTTGGGGTGGCCTTATGCTCCCCTATCAGCTCTGTCTGAGCCCTCTGATTTGCTGGAGGTGCTTATCCACTGAGGGATCTCCTGTGCAGTGACAAGCTCTGGAAACTAGCTCTCTCCTGCTGGCACAGACAGAGACCAGCTGTCCCATTCATGTTGTCCCTCTAATGCCTTTCTGCAGAGAGGTGTAGAAAAGGACTACCAAAGAAATCAGGGCTCTGATGTATGTGTATAATGTGTATGTGCTTATGTCTAATACATATATATGCGAGCATATGACATTCTTTTGTATATATGCTCACCCTTCCCGTCTCCACTTACAGCATATCTTCATCTGTAGATAGCATTGAGTTAATTTTTTGATAACTTACTTGGTTCTTTATTTCATGGTTATTTTCTGGGATCTGACACTTTGTACAGTTGAAACAATGACAATTTATGGCATATTTGTTGAATAACTTAAAACAAATGATACGTCTTTGAAGACCTGAACCACTCCCATTTTTCAGATTGCAATTCTCCAAGAGGCTTTTGGGCCCAATGTTGTGCTACTGCAACTTAATATGGCTTCTGAACTGGCGCTGGCTTGGGCCCAGTCCAACTCTGAGCATGGCAGAGGTGGCTGGCAGCTGGCAGTACCCATCTGTGGAGGCATAACCAATAACATTCATTGTATTTATAAAGACCCCTTGCTAGCAAAAGCATTCAGCCTTCTGAAACAATAGTTCTTCCAACTAATTAAAAACAACATTACCCTGACAATATTACATACTCAAGAAGTAAACAAACCATAAAACAATCAGCAAACACAGCAGTATTCATTTAGAAGCGTATCTGCTAGAGCACAGGGTAGAAAATGAGTTCAGTTTTGGGCTGGAGAGTATTCTGTACTCCTGGGATCGCCACCCAAAAGCTGGGACCACTTGCTGATCCTGGCATGGTGGCAGAGCTGCAGTGCTGCAGGTGGCAGATGAGTGAAAAATCCGATCTGGCAGGAATCGAGGAGGTGGTACTGAGAGCTTTAGACTCCAGCAAGTTCATCAGAGTATCAATTTAAAAGGCAGCAATTACAAGCACATTAACAGTGATCATATTCACCAGGATTTCTCAAAGCTCTGATCTAGCTTGTCTCTGAGTCCTTTGTAACTTATAAGTAACGGGGGCTGAGCAGTAACAGTGAGAAATGGAAGCTGCAGCTGCTGAGAGCTGAAGTCGGAACACCGTAATGACGATGGCCAGCACTAGCCTCTCTGCAGGCCAGCATGAGAAACTACACTTCTCACTGACTTTCTCATACCAAGGAAGAACTAAAAATGTGTTTCTCCCATTATTTTGTCATAAAATGACATGTGAGAAACTGCAAAGCAGAAAACTATTTCCATATCTTGTTTGGCATGGGACCTTGTTTGGAGAGGGCATGGTCTATACCAAGAACTAAATATTTTTTCTCACAGTCTAAAGGAGTCTACTCGGACTGATCTGATCTGAAGGAGTGAGTCACCTTGTCAGAATGATCTCAGTCCAGTAACATTCCTTTCTCCTCTGGGACGAGGACAAGTCAGCTCTGACCTACCTAACTAGCAATTACATGCCAATAATTGTCTAAGCAGAGAATGCAAAGCACATTCCCTGCTGTGAGCTTGTTTTGCAGATTTGGACATACCACTTCACCTTTTTTCTTCCTGCTATCAACAATTATTATTTTCAGTTGTACAGTTGTTAATACCATGGTCTTCTAAAGAGGGGAAGTCATGTTCTAAATCCAGAATTGCATGCCACTGATATTTGTTTGCTTTTAAAAAAAGCTATGGCTGTGTTGTTCAATGAGATGGTTTGCTCAAATCATAACTTAAGTGCTGAAAAAAATTCTGCAGTTTGAAAATGTGACTCAGAAATACCATTTGAGCAGAAAAAAAACCCCTGCTTTCTCTGTTTCTCTTGCTGTGTGTCTGGAACATGCCTCCACTGTGGTTGTCTATAAGCAATTGTATATATGCTGTATTGCAGAGACAACTATCATTGTGTTCATTTGGATGCAAGTAGGTCAGTTTTTATTAGTCTAGGTTTCTTTATGTTTATCAGTATATCTGAGGACTAATCAATAGCAGAAAAAGAAATAGTCTATGTTGTTCTTCTTTTTCTGAATAGCCATTCATTTTCTCATGTCAGAGGTTGCTGGAGTTACTCTTGGATGCTGACTTAAGGAGTATTTCCAGGTAGTATTAAATGCCTTGGCCCAAATGATACAACAAGGCAGGTAATCAGAACTGAGTCCTCATCCAAGATACCTATCATAGGTAACATCCTAAATAAGACAGTGCTTATAAGAAAGGATAATGTCTTTTGTTAAATTGACCTGTGTAGTTGCTGGATACAGACAACTTTTGGGACACATGAAAACTTGTGGAAGTCCTGAGCTTCAGAAAACCTGTGTTGCCAAAAACTGGCCTAATAAAACACATTACTGCTCATTACTAGCCTTGCCTTAGGTCCCTTCACCATCTGAGTTACAGCTGTCTGCAACAGGCAGAATTTAGGAGTTTCTGCTGTTCCACTCTTAAATGCTACGTCCACAGCTTATATTTGTGTTGAATTAATACAGGCAATTACCAACAGGGGGTGTTAAATGTATACTTTGATAACAAAATATAATGTACTATTTATTTTGCTCGTCTGAAAATTCTCCTCCCAAGTTGAGCTCCCTGTAGGCTGAATGTGATGTAGCAGTGTCTGGTTCTTAATAGCAGGGCTTTAGCGGTAACTGCAATTTGCACAGGAACAATGAACTCTCTGTCACAATGAAGCATTTTGATTAGATGAGCTCAGCTGAAAATGAAAATAAATTCTTCCAACTTAGGAAAGGTATCAGCTGAGTTATAGCTGGGTCAGGTCAGAGCTGAGTGTGTATTCTAAGTAATTCCACAGAGGAATTATTACCATCACCATAATAATATCTCAATGGAATAAAAATGGAGATATTTGTCCTGATAGCCTTTCACTTTTTATTTGGAAAATCATTATAGTTACATTATCTCAAGGTTTATGGAGTAAAGATAACACCTGCTCCAGGAATCTACTGAAAAGTTATTTCAAGGGGAAAACTATTAAACTAGAAATTAGGCAGATATTAAAACCAGAACACTGTTTTCCTTTGTGACAAAACTCAGTCTTGAGTTGCATAAAGCTCCAAGTTGATCACAACTGGTCTGTCTTTCTATGGCAAGAACCATCATTTCCACCACACTTTACCCTGCATCATTCTGTCTATCCCCAGGAAAGTACATGTTTGGTGAAATGAGTTTTTAATGGGATGAGATGTTAGTTTTAACGGGATGTTCAGTCTGGCATTGTTCATTCTGGAATAGTTTATTTTCCCCAGTACATCAGATGGAAAAGTAGAGATCCAATATCTGTTTGTTGCTTTTCCAGCCACTGTCTAGAGTGATACATATATGAGTCTTTGAATGTTAGGAGCTTTGTTTTTGCATCTTGACCTCAAATTCAATTTTAAGAAAGCCTCCTGTCATTCTATATCAACCCCTGGAAAAATGTGCTCACCAACACTTCCCTCCACTGTGGGCTTAAAATGTTTGCAAGGCTTCAGCTCAGTGTTGGAGGAATTCCTTGACTGACAGTTTCTATTTATGTGTAGGGTGTGGAAAGATACTTAGGGTTCTTCAAAATAATATTTTACTCGGTCGTAACTATTTTTAATTTTTTATGTAAGGTAGCTATGGGTTTCAAGCCACAGTTCCATGTTAAAGAAATATTTCTTCCCATGTCTCCAATGTGTGCAAGTTTCTTTTAGAGATGTCCTACTTCTCATCCCACAGATTTCATATAGAATTACTTTTCTGTGGACTGAGAGAATATTTTTAGATTTCCATGCTTGCATTTCTGCTTGCCCTAGTTTTCTTTGAACATGAAGAAGTTAATCCTTCCCTGAAAAGTCATATGCATTACCTTGTGGCGAGAAGGCTGGTTTTAATATTACTTTACTTCCCTGCACTCAAGAATGATAGTTCCAGTTTTGTTAGTGCTACTCTTTTAGGAGACAGAGAAAGGCAAATCTGGGAGTTAGTGCTTTCTTTTCGTTGAAAGCCAGAGGAAATAGGAATCTTTGCCTGGTGATTTGATGGTGACTGATCTATGTTAATAGACTTTTCTTCTGAAATTCTTGCATCTCTCCCTTTAAACGAACAAACAAATAAAAGTTGTCCCAAACAAGTTCTTAAATGCCGGCAACATCTTGGTACCATAGCGAATCTCTTCACCGCACACTTATGCAGTGCTGATGACAGTTTTCTGTACCAAAGATTTAGATGTGGGAACTGGGTAAAAATGCATTTTCTTGCAGGGAGAAAAGATCTCCATTAGCTCTGCTGACAAACTGTAGGAAGGCAAATCAGGCATAAGACTCCATTAATTTGATTTTAATCTTTACTTTATAAATCTGAGATTCTGGATGACAGGACACAACCATTTTAATTAAATGTCTTGTACTTCTTATTTATTTATTTATATATAGTTAATAAGGACAGGATTACCCTACCTGTACATAACTGATTTGTGTAACTTCCAGGTTATTGTGCCAGATGCTGTTGTTCACTGTGAATCATCTCCAAATGTACAGGTTTTAAGCAACATTGAAGCCAGTGGGCACTTGTGCAGATTGGCAAACTGGTTAAAAACTAAATATAACATTATCTGTATATATTTGCAACCTCCTAAAAAAAATCCTTTGGATTAGCATTGGCTTTTTTATTTCTTTGCATGTCATGTTAGCCACCAACACTGGGAAGAAAATGTATGTCAGAGAAGTGGAGGTGTCATGCTGGTTTTACGCAAATGCTCTTCTTATGGGTCCTGGCATTACTTGAAGTAAAACTGGTTGTTACCTTGGGTTTTTTTTTCTTCTCTTTCTAAAGACGAGCAGGGTTTGCAGCTCTGCCCGGCTAGGTAGTTTCCCGCAAGTAACTTTAAATGTCAGAAGCCAGCTTGGGCTTCTTTCCTGTGCTGATAAGGAATGCTTCTCAGTTTCTCAGCAGTCTGCTGTTAATTAGCCCAACTGATTGGTAGCACATGTTGACTGCGTAGATGGTTTATTTTCTTTAGCCCAAAAGGTGGCAAAGAAATCAACAAGTCTTATGTCGTATGACAACTTTTCTGGTTTGTTTTCTCTAATTCTTTTTTTCAGTGGAACTTCTCACATAAGCCTGCATGTGTGCATTGGCGTCTGCCTTCTGCAAACAGAAATAATATGCATGAAGTTGTAATCTTTGCCAGCATCCAATAAAGTGGCCCCTATCCAGAGCAGTGGGATCAATTATTTTTTCTCAGAGGCTATGTATGTGGTGCTGTTAATTTTACAAATGAATTACAGGAAGAAAGAAAGAAGGAGCATATCTGATGGATTGTTATTGATGAAATAATTTATTTTGCCCAGTAATCATTCACCGTTCGTTTGTGAGGGGAGAGGATGCATTTTTATTGTTATTGGTGCTCACCCCAGAGGCTGAGACAGAGGGGTTTTTATTGTTCTCCTCTGTGAAATTGCTTTTGCGACATCTCCTATAGTAATCCCTGAAGTATACCTGGACTGAAGCATGGAGAGGGACTGATTTTGTTGTTGTTGTTATTTTAGTGCTTACTGATACTTTTTCTAAATGATTATACTGCTGTCTCACTAAGTCCAGTGTGTAGCTGGTAGGACCCAAACCCAGAGGTTTTATGCAGATGAATTAAGAAAAAGAATGCATTGATTAATTTCCTAAATAAAGAGCTACATGTTTGTATTCTACTGGGGCTGGGTTATTTGTTATAAATCTGAATTTTAGAATGTAGACCAGCAGTCTTCTCCAAACAGTTTCTTGTAGTTTCCTGGCAGGTAAATGTTGCAACAGTTTTGAAAAATTGTCCTTAAATGATACAGTATAAATTAATCTGAAAACTTGGTCACTGTCCTACACTGCTCTTTGGGGTTTTTTTCCCTTTTGGTTTTTTCCCCATCTGAACACAGCAGTAGTGCAGCTGCAGTGACACTTCCAGATGACCCTTTTGAAAAACTGCTGTAAAATAGCATGGGTGAACCACTCAGCCCCTGCTCCTACCCCTCGCAGGATGTGCCTAGGCTGTAGGAAATCATAGAGCATCTGAAAAGCCCCATGTCCGTTTGGGAAAAGATCCTCTCGCTGCCATGTGCAGAAAACAAGCCAAGGAAACAGGCAGCTAGTCTGTGTCCTCATAATGCAGAGCAGCCCAGGATCACAGAAGTGAAAAAGAGGTTTAAAGTCATTGAGGCATAATACTTTTTCAAAGAAATCTTAAGCTTTTCTTCAGTGTCATTCAAATTGACTGCAAGCACTAAACAGCTTCAGGAGGCATCCCAGCTACCTTTGCACTTCATTTATTCTGGCACAACTAAGCAGAGCCTTTCTTCTCCTCTGCTAAGACATGAGAGCTTGTGAACTTTGCAGTCATCCATGAGATCATATACTGGGTCTCAGTTTCAGGCCAGTAGTAGCTGGTGGAATAAAAGGATTCCTTGAAATAGCACCAGGTCCACGTGGTTGTGTCTGCGCAGAGGGAAGCACAAGCTTTTGGGTAAACCCTGTGATCTTGGGCCTCTGCCCATCCAGACTGCATCACCTCTGGGAGCGTGTTGTGGTTTCCTGCCTCTCTGCACCTTGGTTTCTTTTCAAAAGAAATCAAAGCACACAAAGGAGATGGTGCACTCTTGTTTGTGCTCTGGGATGGGGCTGAGCAGCACACCAGTACGGCTGCACACCAAGCAGGTCTGCTCTGCTCTGTAACTAGATGCTTTTGGCCTAGGTTGTCACTAAGCTGTCCTGCTGCTCTCTGACTTCTGGTGTGTGGCTGCAATGCCTAATGCTGGGTATCCTTACTTAGAGATAGTATAATATGCTTGAGAAATAAAGCCTGTAATTTTTTTCTATTGCTTAACATGCTCACTATGCTAGTCAAATTATGCTTCCAAGCCCAAAGCTTTCTCAACAGGACAAGAGGCACGCTGCAGGCAGGGCGTCCATCCTTGGCTGCTACTCCTACGAAGCATGGTGCCTTTACTGTGCATGTCATCATAACATGCCAGCTCCAGGCTTCCTCAAGCTAGCATTAACCTAATTGCACTCTGCAAACACTATGACATAATTGCAAGAATAGGAATATACACGAGCCATGAAGCTATGCTGAGCTCTTTATGGGCATGGCTACATGTGTAACTGGTGTGTGCCTTGGCAGCTGTGAGTCTCCTTGTCCCTCTTCAGCCTATGTTTATTTTGTTCTTGATGTGAGTTGGTGCAAGATGTGCATTGAAGGCATACCTCAGTTTGAAGCAATGACAGGCTGTGAAGGTACTAGGTAGAGCTGAGCTGTTTCCTCGCAGTCAATCACACGCAGGCCGTACTGGCAAGTCTGTGCGGTGACGGTTGTTGTATGTGCACGTTCTCCAGACGGTGACACAGAAGCCCCTGTGAGAACTTGTCGTCTGTTAAGGTTCCTGGCTGGGATTAGGGTCTCCGTCGTTTGTGGCACTGGGCATTCGGGGGGGGGAGAGAAAGCAGTTGCAGAAGCAGAACAGCTGTTTGAGCTTGGTTTTATAGTTCATGCTTTCTATCCCACTTTAAAAGAGGAGTTTGATGTTTCAGAAGTGTTTCAATAGTGAAGAATAGTGGTTTGCTTGTTTGGGTTTTCAATTTTTAAAAAATATTTATGTATCTACTATTTTAAAGTGCGAGGAATGGCAAGGAAATGCTTTTAATAAGTGAAATGCACCAATTAGATTCTGCATTCCCATGAACAGAGATTGTAGGTGTATAATACCAAAAGGAATAGGGATTTATTCAGTCTCCAGACTGAGGTGGACTGGTGGTGTACTTCACTTCCAAATTCTGGCTACCTGAATAAACAAAGGAATTTTGTCGTAGGTCAGTCAAATTAACACATGACAGCTTATAGTTTCATAACTCATTCTAATGTCCCTTATTTTTTAATGATCTTTCTTTTGAAGTAGGGTACATATCAGAGATACATTTTCATATTAGGCACTTTAAGTATGAAACACCCCCCCCCCCCCCCAATTGTTACCTCAGCTTTATTTCTCTAAAACTAGTTTCTTAGAATGCAAATTTGAGCATGTTGCCAAAGTTACACAGGATTCAGCAGTGCTTTGAATCTCCACCTATTTCTGCTCTAAGCATTTAGGTTAGGATAAAGCCTTGAAGTGTTTGGCATTTCCAGGCACAGCACCTCTAACAGACCAAGTGCAGGGAAATGACACTTCCTTCACAATATTTGTTACCGAATGTAAGACACACCTCAAAAACACTGATGGTATGCATGTTTTGAATCTTTACTTTATCTAAAACCTTGCAGCCCTGACTTAAACGATCAAAATAGTCCAACTGCCCAGGATGAGGCCAGAATATTATTAGATACATGTTTCTGCAGAGTGTCTGCCCCAGCCTGGAGGGCTCAGCTATTTGAGGTTTGTAGGGTCATGGAATAATTCAGGTTAAAAGGGACCTCAGGAGGTCATCTAGACCCACCTCCTGCTCCAAGCAGGGTCACTGTGAATTTTGGTCAGTTGAGAAAAGACTGCAACATTTTACCCAGAGTGGAGGTTTAAAACATGCATGTCATCTGCCCCAGCCCTTCAAAATCAGCAAAAAGAGACCCTTTACTAGGGGCTGCTCTTGCAAAGGAAGAAGGGCTCACTGCTTGAGAGGAAAGCAAATGGCAATCATCTGACAGGGTATTTACTGCATTACTGAAAATGGTGTCTTAAGAACCACTGATTTGGACCATGATGAAACCTTTAAAGGAGAATTGCTTTCAGCTGGGGAATCATCTGGGACCTGATTCTCAAAACAGGGCATTTACATAATCATTGTCAGCATGCAAATGCCTGATTTTTGAAGCACAAAGGGCACAAAAATGTTCAGTAAAGAGGGCCCGATGTGAATTTTTTTTGAGTCTTCCTCAGTTGCAAGAGAAACATTATAATACTGTTGGTATGTTGCCTAAATTTAAAGACATTCATAATAGGAAGAAATCTATTTTTTGCATATTTGTATTTTTATGCATGTGTAGCTTTGTGTGTGTAGATACAATATGTATACATGGTTGGTCCATACCTTGTAAGTTTGCTCAGCTGCTAAGTTATATGCATTGAGAAATATATTGTCAACTTGTACCCAGTACATTTTATGCCTTCTAGAGACAGTTTAATAAAAACAGGTGCTTTTCCATAAGAAAAGTTCAGCAGCCATAAAGAAATATGCACAGCGTGTTTCCATCTCATCTTTACATATCTTGTAATTAAAGATGTGCCAAACTCCTTGAAAATAATTCACTTGGTCAGTGAACCACATTGTTCAGCAATTTGCAGATATCACAAAAGAGAAAGCTAAGGCATTTTGATTCACTCTGCAAATCGACATAGTATTCCTCCACATTATGTCTCAGTGATGCCCAGAAAATTGACTCTCATTGCTTCATACTGCATTACTATGCATGAGGCCAAAGTAGCACATTTTTTTTATCAGATGTAAAATGTTAGGTGGCAAATATTAGAGTCATGAGAAATTTAACAAAAGACCTATTTGTGAGGTAAATCTGGGGGAATTTGTTTTCAGTAGAATTATACTTTATTAATATGCTTTAAGAATACAATCAATGGATTCTGAGGCAAGGAGTAAAATCAATCTTGTGCCTCTTTAGGGCATGCCTGGGGTGCTTTCTAGGAGGCTCAAGGCTTTGTTTACATGAAGGAAAGTGGGGTCACTACACTGATGTATTATGGCCTGATCTACTGCAGTGTTACATAAATAGGGGTTCATCCCTCTGCGGCTGAATCCACTGAGATTTCTGCACAAAGTGTTGAAGCCTGCTGCTGGGGCTCCAGCACTCAAACTGTGAAGGAGGGAGAATGACACCCTGAGGTCCAGAGCAGGCTAACACAGGATTACCACGTTGCCTGTTGTCCAGAGTTCTGGCAGATCATCCTCAAAACCTCAATTTTTCCCCTGACACATACCCCCACCCCCCATTTTCTTCACTTATGTCCTTATGGCCTCAGCTCATGTCACCCTCCACTTGCCCAGCTCTAGCACAAATGGTTTTGTCAGGGGCTATCAGCACCTGTGAAAGCAAGAGGAAAATTTATCCCTGATCATACAGTGATTTTCCATCATCTTGCTTTGTTTGAACATTTGAAATGTAATTTTCATGTCTCTGCCTTACTGAGGAGGTGAAGTTAAGTGCATGATCTTTCCCTTCCCAGCAGCATTGCATTCTTGTAGTTCAGCATGCGCAGGCTGAGCAATACTTTACGAATTATGTAGTCAGCAGCAAACCTTGTGATTTCTATCCAGAAATTTCTATCCAGAAATGGTGTGGTATTTTTTAAAAAAATATGATCTGTTTACATAATGTAAGTAGAAATAGCCTTCTGTTGTAATGTTTTGGTGTTTTGCTCTGGGATGGATTGATCTCTGTAGGGGTGCAGTATGGCAGGGGTACGGAGGAGCCTCCTAGGAGAAAAGAAAATTGCACTGGTGTGTCTTCACTGGCCTGAGCCCAGTCACCTTTGAAGCTTTCTTGCTGGATTTATAGTCATTAGGGGATTATGGGTTGTGAGCTCCTTGCGCTGTTGTATGCTGTTCAGACCAGCTATGTTGCCATAAGCACAGAATATGGAACAAACAAGCAAATTTAATATTAGATGTGTTGGAGAGAAGATATGTTCAATATTAATTCATGTGCCTCGGTGGATGAACCAAGACCTCCTGTCTGTAGTGTCAAGTGTTGGGTGAATGCGAGCTGTAGTGTTCTTTAGATTTTCAGCAGCCAGCTATTCTGATTCTTCACGAATGTGATAGAAAATTGGTTTTGACATCATAAATGTTTACTGGTCAGTGTTATCGCACAACACGTCTGCAGCATCAGCTGTAACTTTGCTATTTTAGGTTCTATAAAACATTTGTTGTCTCCATGTTGACTGCATGGGGGGTGGGGTGGGGAAGCTTTGGGGCTCCTCCATTGACTTAATGAGCTCAACTGTTTTTCATTTTCTGGATGGACTCTGTTGCTGATGAGAATCGTGGAAGCTTGTATTTCTATGTTAAACATCCTGGTTTTATGATGAAAAAAAATGCTAGCTGTGCTTCGTGGAATTATAAAAGTCTTCCTAGAATTTTACTTGATCTTGGGGGGAGAAGAGGGGCACTTGTCTTCTCCCAGCAGATGTTGAATCTTTTTAAGAGTCTGTGCTGCTAACGCCACATTTACTTCCAAGGTCACGGGTGTGTGGCATTCAGTGGTTTTTAAAAGATGAAAAGAATATCCTAACAGCTAGGAGGGATTTGGACTATTTCTTATCTGTGGACCTGGAAAGTTGCGGGTGGGCAGTAAGGAAGAAAGTGGAGTGTTACAGTTCTCAGAAGGTTTAACACTAGTTGCTTCAAATCTTCTTTTGTTGATCTGCTGAAGATTGTGTAACCTTTCTAGCATGCAGATGTTGATCAAAAGAATATTACTGTAACATCCTTAATCGGTCTTTGCCTCTTCCCTTCCTTCCTTATTATCCACTTCACATTCTCCTTGGAATTGAAAGTATAAAATGGAATCTGAGGAAAGATGCATTTCTACTTTCCAAGAAATAATTCTCTGCAAAGAGATTATCTGTATTACTGGGAGGTAAAAGCTACTGCTCATGAGATGTCTAGCTGTAGATGCAGTTTAAGGCGATAAATAAAGTATTTTGGATCACAGCACACAAGAATATAATTAATCGTGTATTTGTTCTAATATGACCGCATAGGGATTTATCAGATCAGCTGTGTTTAGTAGTTTCACTGATAGCTTTTTTCCTTCCCCAGCTGAAGGATTCTACCTTTTTCTGGAATATCAAACTCTTGCCTAATTTATATAATGTAGAGTCTTTTTTTTTTTTGTATACCGTAGAAGACACAAAAAAAAGAATTTTAAAATTATGCAAATATATGGGTAGTTTAAATCTTTTCCAATTTTTTTTAAACTCTCAGATCTGTAATATGTTTTAAGAGAAATACCTGAGCTCCTGAAGAAACCATAGGATAATACTATGCTTTTACTCAAAGAAAATTCCCACTGAATTCCAGAAGCAAGATGTTCACGCCCTAGAAATGGGGAGAAGTATTTTAGCAAACCAGTGAATGGTAATCTGTGTGTAAATGTGTTACAAATGCAGCTCCTGAGGTAGGAAATAGATGAGAAGGTCATACATATTTGAGAAGATAGTCCTTCAGAGCCCCTATTTGCCATTCCGGAGTAGTTCAGCATGCCTGTGTAGCCCGTGGTAATGCATTTTACAGGTGTAGGAGGTGTCCCAGCCATATGATGCCTGTGAAATGGCAGGTGTCTCCTAAGCTCCAGCCAAACTGTACTGCCAGCCCTGCCATCAATTCAGGAAAAGTGGTGTTTCCTCGAGACTCGTATGTGAACACTTAAGTCCATCCAGCTCTCACCCGTGTGCAAGCACGCATTTGGTGCTTGTGTGTGTGGGAGAGAACAATCCCTTTTAATGAGTGGCAAAGTGTCTATTCAGACAATTTGCATGGATAAGCGCAATTCATCATAATACACCACCAAAGATTAGCCTGCTTATGAGACTGCCGTGTTTTGAAAGGAAAACCCCAAATTAAAATATATTTTCGACCTCCTACGTCTGTGGCTTTGATCAAGAAAACAAAGCATGGTGTTGTTTCAAGAAGACACTAATGACTGAAAAAGAAGTGATGTGTTTAAAAATCTTGATCTGTTGCAGGTAATGGTTGCAGGGCTTGCCACCAGCTTCCCATTAGTGTCTGAAAAACTGCCATACTGTACCCTCCTGCACAAAGCTAGCAGAGATTTTAATACTTATATCTCTGATTTAACTAGGGCACATGTCTACGAAATGCTTTTTTTTTTTTTTTTAGATCAACAAATATATTTCATATTGCTTGCTGCAGAATACAAAACTTTAAGATCTGCAAGCATCAATGAGCAGTAAAATTTATGGTGAAATGATCGACCGGGCAAGAAACAGACAGGTATTGTGTGTAATAGGCAAAAACCAGCCTCTGGAAAAAAACATGAAAAATGGAAATTAAAACAACAGAAAAACAAAGAGCATTTCAAATTTGTCTTAATTCAATTTTTATAGCTTTGCACATGATGTTACCCAGCCAAAAGTCAGTGTAATAGTTTATGAATTTAATAGTTCACTTCTGTGTTTATATGCTCATGTCTTTTATTCTGTATCAAAGTTAAATGAAAATGGAAACATAAAAGAGATGACTGTGATAACATTCAGGTCATGTCTCAAACATATATTTGAAATGTTAGCTGCACCAGTTTGCTTCCAACTGATAGTTATATGAAGACTTCAGTATTTTTATTAACAAGTAAAATGTAAGGATGGGCACCTGGTCCTCAAAGGAAAAACCCATTTGGTTTTTATGGGATCATCAGGAAAAGAAATTTCATTTCCCCATTGCAACTTTAGAATGAATATTTGCACATAGCTTTCATTTTTATCTGAGCGACCACTAAACCCTTACTGCTTGGGTCTATATCTCTTCTGAAGTTTGGTTTCTGTACAGGCCGTCTAGTCAAAAGGAACCAGTAAAGTGAAAATGTACTTTCCACAAATGCTACAAATCTGAATGTTTCCTTCAGTCTAATTGTACCCTTTACATTTCCACACACGATCATGGCTTTTTACTTCCTTGCCTGACTGCCCTATCTCTGTATTGCGTGCTAAGACAGTCAACTAGAAAAAGTAAAACTGGATGGTGAGTTGCAGGCCTTAACTGAAGCAGTTGGTTGTTTTCTCTTCTGGGTTAGGAGGATTTTGACTGATTTTATAAAAGTACCAGTCGATGTGGCCTTTTTGACCAATGCAAACACTACATTGAGTGATCTCCATCAAGAAACCAAAAACCTTTCTAGCTAGTAACAAAATGGCCATAAATAAGGCTTACAAGGTCCATTTGAATTATTACAGCATCTTTCATAGTTAAGCTTGTCATGAAGCTGTAAGGTCTAACAGCTGCACAGGTAATGCATTATTGTTAAGAAAAGTGCAGCAAGTGAGATGTAGTTTGAATGAGTAGCAAAAAAAAAAAAGTGTAGTCTTTTTGGAGCAGGAAGGGAATCTTGGAATAGGTGATCTCTCCCACTTCGGCTTCCGCTCCTCTTGGTCATGTGATGCTGAAAAATTTGCAGCCATCAAATGTTTGGTTTGAATTCAGTTGTAATGTATGTACAATCATTCCCTTTGGATTGCCACTGCTAGCATTATTTGTCAGAGAAATTAGTATGCATATGATGTCATTGATCTTTCTGCAAATCACATCTATATTTCATTGGTGAGTAAATCCTTTTCATGCTCTGCATCTGAACACTGGTCTGGGTCTAAATACTGAAGATGACTGGAAAGGGCAGTTACAAGTCGTCACTGGTCTGATTAGCCCATAAATGTTTCACTCTGGGTTCAATGCATTCTTTACCTGTGTAGCAGTAGCACTGTAACTCAATTCAAAGGTATAAAACATCAGGAGATAAATGAGCATACAAAAGACCATCCACTTTCTTCATCTCTGTCAGCTAGCCCAGTGTTGTCTTTCTACAACTATTACTTCTCTTATCGATGTATGGCTTTGCATTGTGTATATAATCACATCCATTAAAATACAAAGATTCAAGGATAGGGAAATTGCCATGGAAGTGGTGAAAAGAAACATTCCTCTCTGGGGTCTGTTTGCTTTCTGGTTTATTGACCTGGGTGTCTCATTTGTTGGGTTCCTCTAACCATCTGTATGTAACTTGTATGTTCCGGTGGGATTGAAAATGTGAAATATGTGGATTTTTATGACTGGGAGGGATAGTTGCTGAGGTGCTGACTGTTCTGGATGGCAGATGTAGTGGTAGGCTGAGGAGGGCCTTTGAGCAATATTCAGAAAGGCTGCTTGCCTGGCGCTTAGTATAAAAGCAAACATGATCACAGGAGAAAAGACTGCCAAAAAAGCAATGTCTTAACATCTGTCCCATATAAAATACCTTACTTTTCCTTCCATCATACAATGTTCACTTTCTGGTTTCAGCCTGAACAATTGCAAAGCTGGTAGGGCATTTAGAGTTCCATATCTGTGTTGAAAAGTTCAAACCTATTTTAAGAGTTCTCTGTTCCTAGCCAACTAGTACCTTAACTTTTGAATTAAGTTGGTTTTTTTTTTTACTGAAACCAGTATGAGATATTAATTTCATTTTCAGTGAGAAACAGGGATAAATATTATTCTTAGGAATGAAAATCTTAAGTGCTGATGTTTAGGCCACACTAATTACCCTTACTTCTGGTTTTGAGATAGCGTTGGTGGTTTGTTTGCATTTGAAGTTTCTAGTCTCTGAAAATATTTGCTCACAAGATTATATACACACATATATACACATACATATATAAAACATCTAATTGGCAGTTTTCAGTCTGGTATGGGTCACTGCTAGGGTACTCACAAAAAATAACTAATATAACAAATTCAAAGCATAATTCTTCTGGGATCTGGATCTCCTGTTGAAAAATACATTGATGTTTATAAATCAGAAGGTGGGAGACCATTAAACTAATCTGTTTGCAGTTGCCTAAAAACCCACTATGTCTGTGACTTCTCTGAATACGCAGCTCTTCTCCAGTGACATACCGAATTGTGAGCAGCAACCATCCTTCTGGAGTCTGCCTCTGACATGGGGAAGGCTTCCTTCAAATGGACAGGGGCTTTGGGTCAGGCACTGAATCACTGCAGACCTGAGCTGTGCAGCTCCTAACCCAGAGGCTGTCTGTTTAGGAAGATGTTAACATCAAAACCTGACACGGGCCAGGCAACTTGTTTGACAGTGACTGTATGGTCAGTTTACAGCTGGCTGCATTTTACACACTAAAGAGCAAGGATGCCTGGTTAAATCATAGCTTTCTCTGTGGTGCTTACTTTAAAGAAATAGAATTTTTAAGTGATAGTAACACAAAGAAAGTAGGTAAAACATAGTATTTTGACAAAAAGAATTTGCTGTGCATGGCCATGCATTGTGAAAGGATTTTGTTTTAGAGGAAGATACCAAGACTAACTGCACAGAGCTATTAGATACAAGGATGCCAGACTTGATTTTTCTAATAATGGGGTTGAGGGAGAGGTAATATATTTGGAAATGAGAAAGGACGATGCTTTTTCTTTCTACCTGTACGTTTGAGAAGGTGAGGTCAGTGGGAATTATGTCCAATTATATCTGGTGTGCATGGAACTTTAGGAAAATAGTGCTTGGTGGCAGGGTGGGAATAGAAATCTGCTAATATTAATATGATTATGCTGCTTAGATCAGAAGCTACCCAAAAATTTGTAGTGTTCATAAGTAACTGTTATGAAAACTTGAAAAATAAAAAAAAAGACTGATTTTCTTTATAGACTTATGTCATCATTTTGTTGTTTTGCTTGGACTCTTTCTCAGTGTTCTGCAGAAGGTATCTGAAATATATAAAACTGTCATGTGTTACTTTCTTGCCAATTTTTTTATAATTAGTTCAGCATGGCACAAGACCTCTAAATGACCCTTGGTGCTGTGTCACAGATTGCACTTTGTATGTTTATATGAAATACCAGGATAAGAGTTGGCCTGGGAACACTCTGGTATTTTTCAAAGTGGAGAAGTCTCTGTGGGGCAAATGTTTGTGATAACTACAACTTTATTAAAACTTTTGAAGGGAGCGAGTTAAACAAGACTGCAGAACTTCATCAGTGACTGAATTTTTCCCAGTGGCTGTCTTTTTGGCTGCAAATAGACTTTAAAAAAAGAGCCAGGCCTTGGGTTTTCATAGCATTAAACCTCATTTTGTTGATTATGCTAGGTTAAAGTGAGTGTAAATCATTACTACTTTGGTTACCATTAGTGCTTTGTACTATTATAAGGGACTGAGTGTGATATAAAGCCAAGGTGGGTGCAGCCCATAGTCTCTTGAACATACTGAGGCAGCTTGAACCAGTTGTATGACTTAAGTAGCTACATGTCCAGCCACAGTAGGCAAAGACCTTTAGATCTTTGGGAATGGGCATGGTGAGTGTTTGTGCACCAGACTTAAGCTCCAAATAAAGTGAACTTAGTGTAGAAGGCATCTGAAAGTTAAAGGAGCTGCATTGGCCCCATACAAGGATTTTGCCCAAGTAGAAGAAGCACGACCGTTGATTACTGTAGTTTAGAGGATGTGGTTAGTCTGTGTTTGGCCAGTGCAAGGAAGGTCCCTCAAAATATTCAGCCCAAATGGACTTCAGTGGCCTTGGAGCATGAAAGAGGAAACAGAGTTCTTACCTTCTCCACTAGCAAGTGCACCCCGCACCATGCCAGCCTCTATTACGCAACTCGGAGAAGAGAGTCAGTGCTGTCATCTTAATCCTGGTCTTTATGTGTATTTCAGTACTGTTCCTCACTTTACAGTGGGAAAAGGCTAAGAAAAAAAATCCAGTAAAAAGATGAGCTAAAGGCCAGTCTTTTTAAATGGATTTATTTTGCAAATAAAACAAAGCTGGTTTAGATTGTGAAAACTCATAAATGTTATAGCCCAACTGTACACAAGACAGGGTCTCCTAGGCACTTTGCATCCCCCCAGCTGTACCAGCAACGTGTACAGAAACAAACACATCATTTAAACAAGTCATGTAGATAAACAGACTAATTCATTAAAATCCAGAATATTACATTTAATAATAAAAATTAATCAGTTTTCTCTTAGTGATTTCCATATTTTCTTGTAGGTGACTGTAAAAGGGAAGAACAAAAAAACAATCCTAGTAAACGTGAAATCATGGTTGGGGTCTGAAGAGTCAAGACATAGGATAAATATGTGGTGCAAAAGTAAAGAATCTCTGAAAGACTGATGTTGAAATGGTGCCTTCTGGTCAGTGTGCTTAAAGGGGACAAAATAGGTTTCAGGTAAACCAAAACTCTCAAAAGCATGGATGTTTTGAGTGGGATATTTTAAACGTTACCATTAAATCAAGGTAAATTGAATTAATTTGATTCAATAGAACTTTAAAGCCTTAGGTCTCAAAATCCCAGCCTTTACCTTGGTTCTACTTTCTAAATGTTAAAAATCTACTCTTTGACACTTCATATATAAGAAACAGTTTTGTGGAGTCACTGGTACCTCTCCAAGTTCTGGGATCACTTTGAGAAGGCGGCTGCTTCTGAAAATGCATATAATCATGGTTTGGGAGCAAAATTCTTCATTTTCTGGGGAAGGAGAGACTTGGGGAGTGAGAAAAAAAAGATGTTAATAATCCAGTCCCGGATTTAATCTCTTAGTTTTCCTACATTTGTACTAGTTCTACTGTGGCTGATCCTTCAGATAAGTTGATTTCTCCCTACTGTAAAGTTTTGTTCCTCTCTTCTCACTTAATGGCATGGCTTTTCCTATATCATTAGGCTATGATGAACCACTTCCATAACAACAGCAACATAATTTTAACCAGAATTTATAAGCTGTTCATATATTTCTTCAAATAACTCTGCCTCTTGTATATCTTTGGTATGGTCTTTCTAGTTATTGCTTACAGCTGTGCAAACCATTTTATTTGGATGTATTTTGTAGTTTATAATATTAACAGAATTGTCTTTGCAAATAGCTGCCTAGTTACTATTTCTGAGTGTCTTCTTTAAAGACCTGAACCACTTCTTGGCATTTAAATTACTGTCATTAATAGGATAATTAATGGATTGAAAATAGGAGAGATGTCTCTAGATAATATTTCAATTTTTACTTAAGCTTGTTAGCATGAAGAAAGTGAAAATTTGTTTGGAGAAACACCAAATCACTCCTGTTGGTCTTGTTACATGTTTTTCTTCCTGAACATCACTTCAGGAAAAACCTGCAAGTAAATCCCACTGTCTACCAAGTCAGAAAACTCAAACAAGCTGATGGGTTTGGTCATTAGCTTCCAGCCTGACGACCTGGGAAGAGGTGGCTGAATGTCTAACTGGTGCTGGAAATGTTTCCTCTTTGAGCAGTTGAAGATATGTCCTTTACTAAATTAGCAGTCAGCCTTGCAAGGAAAGTATATGAAGCATGGATCAGCAAATTAATTCAAATAAAAAAGATAAATGTTATTGAATCTTTGCTTTAAACTCAAAGACAGTATTTGTTCTTTTCCTAAATTTAGACTTCAAATGCCTTCAAACAGTGGACTACATCATACTGTAGTTTTTCATGATCTAGTCCCATCTCTCTGCCTAACTCATAAAACCCCTGTGGTGGCTGTAGGTGTGGGTTAATAGAAAAGTAGAAGTTGGAAAGTATTTAATGTTTTTAGTTGCCTTTTTAATAGAATCTGGGAGCTGGGAATGGGAGCTCTCCAGAGAAAACAGTTTCAGAAGTTTGTTATAAAGACTGACTGTGTAGGTAAACCTTCGTAACCGAACAGCTGTTTGTTAAGGAGTATCCATCAGTTTGACTGGCGTGCGCAAAATGTAGGGTTTTCGTGAGCTAAGACGAAGGAGGTTTTCTTCCTGCTCTACCTTACAAAGAAGATTTAAAGTAATTTTTTGTTTGTTTGTATACTACTATCCATTCTTGAACTCTTACAATGTGGTCTATAAATGAGAACTTACTCGAGTATAATATATTATTAAAAAGAAACCTTATATTGTTCCTTATCCTTCAGAAGTGCATTGATTTGACATCTAAAGTTTGCTGTTAATTCTCACTGAAACCCCAGAAGGTGGATTTTGGCTTCTTGCTTAATATAATGTGAACATTTACTAGCTTTTTAATTAACATTACATTTGAACAAAATTATAATAAATCCTAAGAAGCACTAATTTTTGTTTGCTTTTAGTTATTTAAGGTTTTAAAAGAGCAAAATTGAGAATGTTTATATATATGTATATAAAATAAAACCTCCCCATCAAACCCTGAATCTAAATTATTCCAATGGTGAAAACATCTGCCAAAGATTGCATTTTAAACTTCTTGAAGCCCCAGACATTATTGGAGACTGTACAAATAAGGTGAGGTTTAGTTTCCGTTTGCTGGTTATTCTTGAGGATGAAGTTGGGAAAATTAACTAGCCTTATTTAGGTCACATTATACATTTTATGGGGCCAACATAAAGACTGGTTTTAGTTCAAAATTTAGTTTTCTGTTTTAAAGAAAGCTTTGAAACAAGATAATTTCAAATTTTCTATATGAGACACTGTATTTTGAATTTGGTTCTGAATTTCCAGAAAACAGCAATATGGACCACACTGAAACATCAGATACAGGACATAAAAAATGTTTTAGTAATGGGCAAAATTGTTCATTTTGATGGGGGCGGGAATGAAAATCACAAACCGCACCTCACCAAATGGATGTCATTCTTCCAAGCATAAGCACAACACAGTAATAAATAACACTGTTAACAGATGCTGTTTAATGCTGGTGGGATGTTGAATTGGTAACATGAAGCCTCTTTTCATAGCGTATCTGTGCCAAATTAGTCTCCTTGGAATTCCTGCAGTGACTGGTCATTTTGCAAATGCTTCTCTGAGGCAAGGCTGGATTTCACAGGACAACAGAGGGAGCACTGAGGTGTTCGCCTGGTAAACACAAAAAGTAGTGGCCCTGAGAGGGGCCAGTGGTAGAGCTGGAAGTAAAGTCACCTCCCTTTATTCCTACCCTCAGACCTTGTCTACTTTACCTCTTATTTCTGTAACTTGGGGCCACCTATTTTAAAGGCCCTGGTGCAAAGGTGAGATCCAGGAGTCCTTAAATTTTGTAAACTGGGGTTTGTCACATGAAAGCTAATCATCAATTACTTAAACTGTTGTAGGACTCTGATTTATAACTGAACAATTCAAAAGTGCTTATTGCAGTTACAAAGTAGCTGCCAAAATCTCATAAATGACCGTGTTAGTCATATTTTTTCCTTCTTCAGAAGGACTATTTCTTTCTTTTATTAATATAAAACCACAGTGTCATTATGTCACCCATGCATCTACTGTGTAATTACTCCATTTTAAAGATAAATCAGTTGTCTTGGGATGCATCCATCATGGATGTCACCTTTAGCACAGAAGGTGAGACACTAAATGGACACCTTTTACTAATATTAATTTCTATATAGTCATCAATTGTGAATAGACTATCCATTGTTCTCTTTGACAGAGACAGCCCAATGACAAAGATTAAATTATCCCTCTTTGTGGAAGCGAGGGATCTGCTTTGAAGAGTGCTCTAGAAGATCTTGGTGTTCTGGCCTGAGTATATTATATTAATATACAATTTGTTCATTTTAAACACTGATCAAATATAAGAGAAGGTTGCAGATTGCTTGTTCTTCATTGAAATGAAAGGTCAGGAATTAGAGAAGCTTTTAGTTTCTCTCTGAAAGATTTTTAGTCAAAAAGAAAAGAAAGTGCCTGGTTTTGTCTCCTGCCTGCTGTGTTAATCTGACACTCAAGGGCTCTTGCTGGATCTTCTGCCAACCTTATCTCAGATTCTTGTGCAATTTAAATGACAATTTATAGTGCTCATTTAAATTATGCAGGAGTGTTATTCTCAGAATATACTGAAGGGTACATCCTTGGAAACTTGCTAGAGCTGGTACAGGAGCCATCATAGCCCCAGTGCTTTTAGCAACTGACAGAGACTTTTATCTTATTTCCAGAACCACCTAAACTTTTTCGGGGGACAGGCATGCTGCATATGGGCTTACTTTCTTTTTTTTTAATCTTGGTTTGACGAGTGAAAGTATGACATGTCGCTGTGGATACACTGGTATGGGAGAAACTGTGACATAGGAAGAATCAGATCAATGGCCTTTGAAGATGTTTTCCCATTCTATCTGGATAAAATTCTTCAATGTAATGTGGCAGCTGGGGACATGGTTTAGTGGTGGACTTTGTAGTATCAGGTTAGCAGTTGGACTCAATGATCTTAAGGATCTTTTCTAACCTAAATGATTCTGTTTTGTATTTGAGAAGTGTTTAAAATTAGGTTTTGTTGTCTCTGGGAGCATTTCAGTGTTGTACGGAATTATACAGCAGCTAGCTACATACTGGATTATTGTTGTAAATCCATCACACATTCATGCACTGAAAATAAATAGGAAGGCTAAAATCCTGATTTGGGAAGGTGCTTCAGTAGGAAACAGTTCAGTACCAACATAGGCTCAAGCAAGCATGGAAAAAAGATACAAATCTAATTGAAGGAATCACTTAAATTAGTGGGCTTTTAGCAAAACCTAACCACCTCATTTCCTGTGTGTTCATACTAGCATGTGCATTTGGAGTAGGCATTTTTAAAATGCCTATCCAAGTTCATAGATGGTTTTGCTATAAAGTAAGAATGAACAATAATGTAATTACCTGTTTCCTTTCCCACCAGATGAATGTTTTCCATAGCAAACTCTCTAGATGTTCTTGCATGTACACACACTTGATGTGTATCTTTCAGCTCTAGGAAAGGAAAATATCTCTGTATTCCTATATATAGGAGTTTTATGGTCAAAAGAATTACAATAGGTCCAAGGCATCGTAGGCATACTTGCTTCAAGGTAAAGGTTAATATTCAAGAGAAAAACTGGAGATCTATATTTTGGTTGCAGTAAATGGCAGGGCACAAGAGCTTTGATCGACAAAATCAAATGAAGGCTGCTTTTACATGTAGCAGTTGCATAGCTCGTCCTGCAGTGATTGTGTAGGAGTTGCTGTATGCTCTGTGTTTGTTTGGCTAAGTATGTTTGCATGGGTACAGAACTTCTGGACAAGGCCATGAGAAACTGGACCTCTTACAGGTCATAATACTTCTATGATGAGTTCTGCCAAAAGAAATTTGGTCTCTGACATCAAGCGTTTTTTAAATTCGTATGTTTTTTTCCACTGAAATTTCTTTCAGCATCTAGTAGTTTATTTAAACACCACAGAGAACGCTAAGTTAAATTTCAGGATAATCTGAAATGTTTTATTTTGGGAGAGTTAGGAAATTGTTCTTTTCCCTGTCCAAAAATAGTAGTGCTTTAAATAATGCATATTAAAACAGATGCTTTGTGAAATGTTTCCCTTGTTTCTAAGGGAAGTGTTATGTTCTGCTGAGTAAAGGTAGTATAGGTAATAAATCGGACAGAATGCTCATCTTCCAAAATATGAGAAATTTTGTAGCAGATTATTGGTACTTAATACTTACAGTTCATCTTGTAGTAAGTGAACCTACACCCTTCTTGACGTTTTTAAATAGTTGTGAGGCTATTTTAATGATTTGGAGTATTCTTTATGTATCTGCAAATTCCTGAATGCTTTTGTAACTGTAGTCTACTTTCTTCTGACTTTTAAATACAAATTAGAATGGGTGATTTTTCAGTGCACGCAAATCTTTTCATTGGTTAAAGTCGCCTGCTTGTGTTATTTCCATTTTTATCTGCTTGCCACTATCTACGATGTTATCCCTCACTTTAAAAGTTTTACAAACAAAATAGTTAGTGCTGCCCTCACTACACTGTTGATTCCTTTGTACTGTCATGGTTTGGTGATGTTCTACAGCAAAGACATACCAATGAACAGAAAATATGTTAAGATTGCTATGAAAAGGAATTGCATTTTTATTATATTAAAGACACATTTATTGAAAGTACTGGTACGTGAGAAGCATAAGAAAGACCTCAGAGGGCACTTTTAAAAAAAAAACTCTGTTATATCCAGGCATGCATGTACTTCTGATATATGTGCTGATAATAAGAGGCAGCACGACAAAATATATATTAGGCTTAGTTAAGAGTTTGAAATAATGTCACTTTGTTTACGGCCATTACTTTAAAATGCTGACATCAAATTTAACTTGGTTAACAAATATGACATTTCTTTATCAACAGTTTTAATAGTTGTCAGGCAAATTGTAGCTCTCTTTTCTCACCTGGGTATTTCTATTTATCTGCATTTTGTTAAAGGCAATTCTGGGACAAACAAGGGACAAATGTTGTCCAAAGTTTGGTATTCTAGACATCTGCTGCACATCAACAAACTGCGTGTGCATGATCTTCAGTGTGTCTGGACTTCTTTCTGTAATGATTTGTGTAGTTGTTAGGGGAGGAAAAATCCATTCTGGAAGGACTACTGTTTCTTTTTGACTGGGTGACCTACAGTGGACAACCACCACAAAAGGACATTAGTCACAAAGTTGGCTAGGAATACTGCTTTATTAGGAGAAGAAGAAAAAGAAAAAGGGCTCTACTTGAGTGTGGATCTTTTCTTTAGTCCTAATTAGAACCACAATCCATCATGCTAGAAAGTTTCTATTCATTTTGGTGATTGGGGACATGACAAATGAATCTCAGAATAAATGGGATGTCAAGGCAGAGCAGGAGATGGATGTGTTCTGCATGGGATGAATGTAATAAGTACAGTTAATGTTGGCAACCAGCCAGCCCCATTGCCTCACGCTGGGTGTTTTGCCCCAAGGCTCTGACCAGGGGTAAAACACCAATAAATGATTCCCCTCATCTCCCATTTATTAGAGAATGAACACCTTGTCAAGGTTCATTTTCTGTTTTCCTAACTATCACTTTGCCTCAGGGAAGGCAACGAATTGAATATTAGTTAATTGTTTCTAATAAAATGCTGATAATTAGATATCTCTTTTCATGTTGCTGGCCTAGCTTCTCTCTTTAATTTCACTTCCTTTTCAGTAGCCTCCGTTTCACACACAGCCGCGTCGAGATTGATTATCTGCAGCGAGCGAGAGGCCAAGCAAGAAACTTCATTTAAGATTAATTTCAGGGAAACTGTTCTACAATTTTTCTAAATTGAATTTAGTCTTAATTTTAAAGTGTTAGGGGTTGTATGTCTTCAAAGGTTGCTTTTGGATAATTTATTATATATCAAGTAATCAAACCCACTCTTGAACTAGGATGCTCGACGTGTCTAAAAGCACTCCTTGGATTTAGCCGTACTGGCAAGCCTGGTTTTGCACAAAAGTGTCAGTGAGGGAAGGGAGGCATTACCTGGCATGTACCCTAGGTTGCCAGTAATGTAGCATCTTTATTAATTATTAAGCAATTTCTAGAAAAGACTGTCTTTTCCTCTTCATATCAGTTCCTCCAGTCTTTGGTGATCCCCAGATATCCAGATACCCTTTGGTAGTTGCCGTGAGCATAGGGGACACAGGTAGTTTTCCTTAAATGCTTGAAAACCAAGTCTATGATAACTATGTAAGTTCATGGTAGCTCCCAGATCAGGATGCGTCTTCCTCATACCAGCCTGGGTAAGACTTGGATGTATCTTCAAGTGTATTTGAACTGCAGTCTGTTATTTGGATCCATTGAAAAACCTCCAAAATCTAAGACCTGCGTGAAAGCTGCATGCTGTTTTTCAGAAAATGCTTACCTGCCAATTTGCCAGGTGCCTGGCCCCGATGAGGTATAAAATGTGCTAGTGCCACTAATTTCACTTGAACAAGTTGAAAAGCTGTCCCACAGGACTGTTCTCTGTCTTGTCTGGAGTGAACCGTAATATAGCAAATGCATTCCAACCTAGTTTGTTCACAAGCAGAGGGTAGTACAGTTGTAACAATGCTGCTAACAAATATTTCTGCATCCAGAATTTGTACCAGATGCGTGCTTATCTGGCAAAATTAGAAGGCTGGAAAAGGCACCCCTAAGATCCTTTCCCCCTTAGCCTCTATCTTTCCCCACACAAAACCAGCTTTAGTTGTATGAATTCCCTTGGGGAGGGATGAAGCTGTAGCACCACTGCTTCTTTCAATTGTTGACTTGTGTAAAGATATCAGGGGTCGGATATTTGTACCACAGTAAAATGCTGAGCAGCTCAGTGTAAGGACTGCTGAGTTGGAAAAAGAAGCTGGAGAGGGATGAAATGAATACTGAAAACACAGAAATAAGCAAATGGAACATAATGCAAGTGGAATTAGAGTACTTGGAGTCTGTCCTAAGATATTTCTGGCCAAGTTTGTCCCTTCGAGCAAATAAAACAACCCCAGGGAGCAATTTGGCCTACCATGCATACATTTGGACTCTCTGAAGAGAAGCAGAGTAACCCAATTGCATGGACCGAGAAAAGCTGTTAACAGCTTTTCCATCCTATTTTTTGCTCTAAGAGATGCTGAATATAATATATAGATCATATACAGTCCTTGTTAAAATCAGTTTACTACATTTTTACTAGGTTCACAATGTACCAATTATTTAAAAACTCAGCATGAGAAAAGGTCAGATTCTGAATTAAGGTAGGTGAGCACTTCCTTTAAAACTGCCAGAAAAGTAGGTCTATAAGACTTTCTAAACTTCCTTTTTTTTTTTGCTAGCAAACCTCTTGACTTAGCAGGAATTGGACTGGCAACATCCAAAGAATTCGTTGTATTCCTTTGGATATGGCTGCGCAGTCATGCAGGACTGTAGTTCATATAGATGCACCTGTGCCAGCTTTAAATTAGGATTGTAACCATAGCCTCACGGAGCTCGGCATGGGACAACATACTTGCCCGGTTTCTCAGGTAGGTTTTGCTGTGTTATGCTGGCTGAGGTGTGTATGTATAGCCTTTGTCTTTGCTAAAAGATGTCAAAAAACCTTTATCATGAGAGAAGGAGAAAAAAAAAGTCTGGCTGGCTCTCAGATTTATTCTGTATTAGAGAACCCAAAAATGTACTCATCCAAGTGCAAAGAATGATTTACACTGGTCTCTAAGAGAAGGATGCAGGCTTTTCTATTTCACTCTTTGGCTGAGTATATAGATAGAAGAATAACAAGGAAATTAGCGAAAGACAAGCAAATGTTTCTTTCTTTTTATTGTATATCTCAATCTTTAAGTGAAGGGTACGGTTAACATTTTCTTCAAGGAACACTAGCTCATTGAGCATCAGATGATGTAGATCAAAGTCTGCTAACTTCCTTCATGAGCACCTTGCTCCTTGAGTGGTCCTGTCGCAGCATACGTTTCTTCAAGCTGCTTCTCTTTGCATTCAGTCATTAAAGGGGACAAATAGGTCTGTTGAAAATGTATTTGTTAACCCTATCAGGGATGGACCAGACCTCTTTACAGCACAAATGAAATACCCTGTATGCATGGTGAGTATATGTGTTAGAGAATCCAAGTTGCCAAACCCTATCCTTTGTAGAGGTGGAGATTTTTTTGTGAACAAGGGGATTGTCTTCATTTATGTTAGCTACAGCAAGCTACAAAGCTGGTAGGAGAACTTGTTGTTGTCAGAAAGGCTTGTACTTAACGGCAAGGTCTAAACATTGCAGCCCACCTCAAGTAACTCTGTAGTACTGTAACAAATGGGTCCCCCACTGGAGATAAGCAATATAAGCTGGGAAAGTGCTGTAAAAGAGAATTCCAGGAATATTCACATTTTGGTCTCGAGCAAGTGGTCTGTTGCTTCTGTTTTTTTCACAGGAAACAGCTGACTGATGAAATATTGTAATATTGTTTTAAAAAAAACATGCTGGATTGCTTGTAGCCAGCTTATGCCACTGGCAGTACAATTTGCAGCACCTGTGATAAATGAATAAAATTAATGATTGCCAAGTGCTGGCAGATTATACTTGATGTAAAGTGAGGAGGGTTTTTCTGAAATTCAGGCTGTCATCAGATTTTTTTTTTTTATTAATCTATTTTCTATTTTTAGAAACTAAGTAACAGCAAATGAATGTGTGCCATGTACTGCACGTTGGTAGACAACTGAATGGCAAGGCTGTGATGGGATCTTTCAGTTCTTACTGAATGAAGTCGGTTTTCTTTTTATCATTCTGATTATACCTATATACCAATATGGCATATTTAAAGCTTCTAGGAGCCTGGTATCATCACAGCAGAAATGTGTTTTCCCTTTCCAGAAAGGATCAAAATGTAGGCTCCTGCCGCACTTACATTGCCTTTGTTTTTGAGTGGGTGTCTGGAAGTGCTAAGAAGGGAAAAAATATGTAAATCTGCATTAATGTTGTCCCACAATCTGCTTCTCACTTCCCCAGGCCACCGGGATGTGCATGTATGTGTGATGGGAGCCCCTGGGAGCCTGGGGAGGTCTGTGCTGTTCAGTTACCAGTTTCTGCCCTGGAGAACATGAACCTTTGCCCAGAGCAGCCAGTCCGAGAGACTTCTGCTGGAGCATCTAAGGGGTAGAGCTCCCCACAAACAAGTGAGGTTGTACCCAGGCTGACGTGGCATCACTGGCCAGGAAATAACCACTAGAGGGGTTCTTTGTTTAAGGCAATCTAAAGAAATTTATCTTGACATGAATTCTAATTCTAATAATAAAAATCCAGATAACAGGCATCTGGAGGAGCAGTTGATTCCCCCTGCTCAGCTATGTGATAAAATGAAATAGTGCATGTAAAAATTAAGTCCAGTAGGAAGATTTTAAAATTATATTTCAAAGAGTTTAGTAGCAAGTTATTCTAGATTGGTAAATGTCGTAATTTAAAGCTTTACTACTTGACAGATGCAGAAATGTCAGTTTTCGTTATAAAACGTAGCACATCTTTCCCTTGAGGGAACCTCATTAAAAACTGTAACGTGAGCGGATTTGAGGGAAACCCATCCTATACCATACCCCATTATGTTTGCTTAATTAAACATGGGGCTTTATTTGCAGTCAATGCCAGCATATTAAGTTTGCTTGTCACTTGCTGGGAACTTGTAGTGCTTGTACATGGGCAGAAGAGAGACACCCAACACCGTGATTGCTCGGTAGCTTTCTCCATGTGACTGGACAAATCCTTAGCAGAGATGATTTGGACTTTCTGTGTACCGGATGTCCCTCGGTAGCAGAGAAACTGCAGATCATGTAAAGCACCATTCGTAATGCCAAGTAATAATTGTGGTGCTTATAGATGAATGTAAATTTCATAATCAGCTGTAGTCTGCAGCTGGAAAAATACAAGTATGTAAAGTGTTTTTAAATTATTACTGTTAAGGGATCATAAAACAAAGATTAGTTGTCTAGATCTGTCTCATAAACAAATTAACACAGTGCTGCTTTCTGTTCAAAATATGATTCTTGTCGGAAGGATTAAATGTGTTAAATCCAGCTAGAATATGCTGTGATCATGTTTTTTTAGCAAAGCTGCAATAATCAGACATTTACAACTAATAAATCAGTACTCTAATTCCTCTGCAATAAGGCTTTGAAATATAATCTGTCATTTCAGATTTATAGAACATGACTTTTCATAATTATAATTCTCAAATGCACATTACTAGTTATAATTAAATTCACTTTCAAAAAATCTGAAGCATTTTTGTGGATTATCTGCTTATATTATTTTCTAATGGTAAAATTAATGTATAATCTGTTGAATAAATTTGGTTAGTTCTTGGATAGAAAAATATGCTCCACTATTGATCAAGTCCTGGAAACTTAGATAAAAAGAACAAAAATGTGTACTGTATATCTGAAGAGAGCTCTAACAAAGCCAGATCAAACTCAATCATAGGCAAAAAGGAGAACTTTCCTTGATAAAAGAAAAAATGAAAGGATTTCAACTAATTTAAAAGAAATTAAAAACTATTAAATTATAGCTCGATTAGAAAAGATGTTAAATATTGGCTCTGGTTAGGGTGTAACAATGGATTAATTTATAGACACATTCAACTGAAGAATGAATCCCTATTCATGGGAACAAGTATATTTATTTGTGGGTGTTGGTTCAATAAAAGCTGAAGTGCATCACTTAGCTTAATGTTTCTCATTAATAAGATACCTATAAGCCTGATGTATTTCTTGCCATTATTATCAAAACTGCACTATTATTTCATTAAAGCAGAAGCTCAAGCTTTGAGATTTCCTTTTTAAAGTCAGTGGGTCAGATCCCTGCTGCTCCATTGTGGGAACTGGAAGGATGCTCATCGAAGGGCTGTCCCTCACACTGCGTCCTCTTCCTTCTGCCACTGCTTCACTAGTGCAGCTGTAGGTGACCAGTACATATAATCCTTTAGATTTGTGTGTGTTGAACAATGAGAATAATTTCTTCTGCCAAGCCCTTACGTGAGAAGTATTGAGAAGGTAACAATTTATCTCCTTTGCCTAGTTGGGGCAAGTCAGACCATCAGAGGATCAAATCACTGGTGGGTTTGGAAATAGTCTTGTGGAGCCCTACCTCCTGTCCCCCGTTGGTTTGTTGTTGTTGCAGGGACCTCTGAATTCCTTTCTGCTGAGGACTTACAGCAGTTGTGCCTGCTCTCTTGGCCTGAGCAGGCTGCATTACTGCCTGTGCACTGTACATGTGACGGGTGCACGTGCAAGTGTACGTGTTTGCTCACGAGCATTCAGCAGCCAAGAGGAGCCCATATCCTTATTATTTGCACAGGAGTTGAGTGTTGCTGCCGTTTCCCAAGACCTGCAAGTCCTTTCCTTCTCATTTGCCTCAGAATGCTACCGTCACGAGACTTTAAATGGCCATCGCATGCCAGCCTCTTTCCCGAGGTTGACAAGGTGGGACAAGCTGCTAGGACACATCCAGGACCAGCACTGCACTCCCATGCTCTGGGAAAGAAGCAAACTGTAAGTTATACAACTCACTTTGATGAGCATGATCTGCCCAACATTTTACTTCAGCATATATAGATACCAAATCACAGCAGACCATACGAAGTTGTGCAGCTACACTTTAATGTGCAGATCATCTTACCCTTGGGAAAGCTTGTGGGATGGTCCAAACTCAATAGGAAACCGAAGACTTGGAGATGAAACATGCAGTGAAAACCAGGCCATTCGCATGCGGAAAACTGCTGTTGGGCTGGAGGAAGGCAGTATTTCCATTTAACTACCTTCCTTTCAGTAGGTCTTTAAGACATTTAGCAACTCCTCTTTAACTTTCTATTTCCCAATGCAAATAGCAACATTTCACTTCTGTGTAACATTATGTCCTTTAGCCTAATTCAGCCTCCCTAACTGAAGGTAGTAAAGGAGTAACTGGGCAAGAGAGGGTTGAAGAGTGCCAAATCAACCTGGAAACTGGAAATCTAAGAGAAATAATTAAAAAATATATATGTAACTAGTTCAAGAGGAGGTAAAGAGCCTTTTTCTTGCAAATAAATGTAAAGCTGTAGGCATGTTTTGGTACAAAGTCAGCTGGATTTGAACAGAGAGAGGAGCTGGCTGCCTTGTTAGGGCTGAATGCTTTATGGGGTGGTTATACTTAAGAGTGAGAAGGCTGAAGCAGGATGGATAGCGACAGGTATCAGGAGAGTTAGAGACAACCTGGTGCTCCTGTGACCCATTATATGAAGACAGCATTCTTAAAGATGGCCTATAGTACTGAACAATTTCCCTACCTATTGCAAATATCAGTAGTTTTCTTATTTTGACACAACAGTAGAAACACCCAGGTGCTGAAGAACAGTCCTTACCTCAAAGAATTTATAATCTCCACAGCTAAATCAGGCAAAAGCAAGAAGGTGATACTAAGGCCCAGAGAAGTGAAGTGACGTGGCAAATTAGCCATTACACTGAATTTATAACCATGGTCTCCATTCATCCAGCCTTGTGTATTGAACCGTCCAGCCCTTCTCACATGCTACTATTTCCTCAAAATTGGAGAGCAATAGACAGCAGTCAAGTGTGGTAAATAAATAATTCAGGGGCAATATGTAATGTTCGTTGGAGCATCCCAAATTAATGCATGCTGGCCTGCAAGCAAAATTATCTGGCTGAAAATCAAGGTCATTTAGGGACAGCTTGCTCATGTCTTCACTATACAGTCTTTAGTCTGTATCCTAATGACATGCATTAATAAACATTCGTTGTGCAGCATAAGTAAAAGCAAACTCAGTTACTTGAAAATGCTGGAGTATTTAATCATATTTGATCAAGTGCTGAAAGAGTATTTTTCACCAACCTGAGCGGTCTATTACAGGAGATATCCTTGAGTTGTGAGGAAGAGAAATATCTCCTGTCAGTCTAAAACACCTTTGCCAGCTGTGTAGTCAGAAATAAAAATTCAGGACTCTGTCAGAGTGGAGAGGGATGTGAAGGGCTGCCATCTCTGCTGAATATCTGTAAGGCAAATGACAGCAAACACACCCAGCTGTGGGTCTGGGTGCTCCCTGGATGAGCTGGCCCACCTGCAGCTGCATTTCTTGGGAGAACTTCAAGCTGGGGATACATGTGCATCCCAGATGATGAAAGTTCTTAATTAGCTCTCTAAAAGAATGGACATTTATCCGTTACTAATCTGTCTATTTAATTAGGAGGCTGAAATAATGCCATTAAAAGATACTGTTGCCATTACTAAAAATAGTTGTTAACGTACCATTTTTAGAACTGGCAGAAAAGCAATTATTAAGATGTACAGTCTGATGCTGTTTGGACCATCCATGTCATCCTACCCAGTCTTCAGGTGTGGGGCAAGCAAGCAGAAATTGGTGCCTTTCTTGACGACACGTCATGCAGGCATAGCAAATGGGGGAGGTTGGCAGCTTGGCATTCAATGAGAATTGCAATTTCTTGTGTTTTGTTGACTCTCTATTTTCAAGATTCAGGAAAATATAGGGTGATGAATGAGTAATGATCCATGCCCTCTGTTTCATATTTGAACATGAAATATGCAAATGATCAGATTGTTCTTAACTTTTGTAGCTGAAGATATATGGCAAAGAAATATGGTCCTTGTATGAGAGGTTTAAATAAGATTAGGCTTTATTCCTAGAGTATACTGCGTCAGGTAAATTTGACAGTTTGTAATAGAAAGATCCCACAGTGTGTTCAGTGTGGGCACTAAATGTCCTGTGTGTAGCCAGGGCCCGTGACCTCCTGCCTTCTGAGTAGAGTCATAAAACTCCCTGAGTAGTTGTTCGTATTGGAAAGGATGAGGTTTAAAATTTTTTTTTAAATGCATGAGGGTATGAACAATTGGGAATTAGTGTGTATCAGCCGGGGTTATGAAGGATCCAGCTATATATTTTATCTGTATGTACGTACTTGGTTACTCCAGTCTGTGCAAACGGGGCGGGGAGGTTGATAGGTGAACCAACACTTGGCTCTTGCCTTACAAATATAGTGAGCTTCGAATTATTAAGTATGATATGAAAATTATAAAGATGGGATCAATTCTATCTCTATTTTTGTCTTGTCTGTGATAGTGTCATATCCCTTTACTCCTCTTTTGATCACATTCTTCTTGATTTCTTTTCCTCTGGACAGATACTATGTTACAGAATAGTGCTAATTTTGTTCTACGACCTGTGTGTTGATTTTGAAAGCCCACTTTGGCTTCTTGAAAAGATATTGAGAGGATCATTCTCACATAAGAAATGTGTTGGAAATATTTTCTTAATAGCCTGCTTTGTGCTGCTAAATCTGTCTTTACAATTAAAAAAAAATAAAAACACTGAAGAATTGCATTTTTCAGAAAGTACAGAACAAATAACTCATATACTCCCAGGAGCTGGGCAACTGATATATGTTAGTAATGCCTGAGGATGGAGGAGATGCCCATATCTGTTGAAGCAGTCTTTTTTTCCTCAACGACAACAAAAATGTAAGCATTCATACTTTAGAAAATGGATTGCAGATGTGCCTTCCCCACCCATCACCCCAAGTCCATTTGGAGATGTCTCAAATACATGTAAATATTTTAAAATTTGCCAGTCTGCTTAAAGATATATGGTAACACAATAGAATTTAAATACAAATATTTATCTCGAATCACACTTACAAAACTGGACAGCTTCCCTGCTAATGAGTACACGATACTATGACAAAGGTTATTTAAAGGCATGTCAACAGTTTTTGCATATATATTGGAAAATGTTCCGTGTGCATGTTCACATGGTAGGAAAACCTGCCTGAGTAAAGGAAGGACTTTGGATCTTTGGGAGTGAACATACATGAGTGGCCCCACCGACCACGGGCTGTGGCTGCTCTGTGTAAAGCACAGGCTTTCCTGTAGTCAGGGAAGAAGCAAAAAACAGTTTCTCTTTCTTTTGCACTATAAGATAAACAGCACTAACTGGGACTCATTCCCTTTGCTCAGGGATTTTCTTACCCAGCTCTGGTGTGTTTGTTTTCTTCTCTTTTCTGTCACCTTTGTGATTTGCCTTACAAAACCAGAAGATTGTAATTGTAACACTGAAGGGCTGCAAGTAAAACACATGAAATGCAATTCCCGTCTTCACCACTCTTTGAGCAATTTCCAGTCATTTGCTTTCATTCTGAAAGCAGTCAAGCACTCTATAACTTCACAAAACTCAGTTATATCCCCACTATCTTCAGCACCTTGCAGGATTCTGTTCCTGAGATCAGGTACTTTTCTGTGTTTCTACTGCTGGTACACCATTTCCTACTTCCTCTCCGTCCACATCACAGCTTCATCTTTTATTGCTGTTTTGGGCTTATTAAGATACTTAGCCATTCAGTTATGCAATGTAAGCTCTTGTCTTTGAAAGCCTGAGGCTGAGATTGTCAAAACAATCAAACCCCCCATGAAAACTCTTTTGCAAAATGTTCTGATGGAAACCAAGACTTTTACTGCTCTACAACAGATCACAGCGCATAAGCCATGGACTATTTTAAGTCAGAAAAATGAGTCACAGATTCTCTCCTGACTACTTATGTTGATACAGTTCGTACTGGAGCTGAGTCCCATTGACTTCAGTAGGACTTTTGAGGCTCCAACCTTAATGCATCAGAGACCAGGATACAACTCACCCTTGGGGGCACCATAAGGGTTCCACCAAGGAAAGAATATACTTATCTTCATGAAACAGGTCTGACAGATAAAGAAATATTTGTGTTTTTAATCTGGAATTCATATATATTTTTCCTGAGCATCACATACTCTGCTGGGGAAATTGTCAATTACTTATTTGAGTACTGGAGAAAAATCAAGGGCACATAAAGGCAATTCATACCTTTTGATGCAGTCTAAAATGTTAAAATTCCACTGGCAAAATGCTCTCAATTTTTTTTTCTGCCTCTGAACTTGACAATGTTTTCCTTATTTTTGCTGGGAAATGAATGCATCTGTTTTCTTACAAATGGAAGTGTTTGACTTACAGATGCTGCCTTTCAAATCAAAGCCTACTAAAAATCTGATATGGCCAGAGAACATGTCACATATTTTCCAGTTAGTGGGTGAGAACTCTTTCCACAGCTGTACTGTGTGTCTTGGCAAGTGCTTGTCTGTGCAAATATCCCTTCCCCAGATTTATCAGTGCAAAATTTCTGAACCGCTGTTGAGATACAGTGAAATAAATTGTCGCTACACTTGGAAAGGAACAATGTAGGAGAAGAGACTAATTTTCTAGTGTCTCAAATGTTGTTATTTCTATTTTCCTGAGCTCAAGCATGAGCCCAATGTCAGAAGGATAGGTCAGGGAGCTCCTTTTACCACAATGATGGTGTTAGGTGGGGACATCTCTCCTTCAGGGTAGGAACTGGAAGCGTACTCTGAAATATGTGCATCCTGCTGGAAAGAAATGGTGGTTATGCTGCATAAAGAGGGTAGAACATTATTGATGGGCGAAGAAAATATGCCTGTCCCGCTCTTTTATTAAAGGGTGCAAGGAGGGGGATGAGCTGATGACCCTAAAATTTAAGACTTCACTTTGAGTCAGGGTGTGGGGGACACGGGAATTGAGGGCTAATTGACATTGTTTTCCTTCAATACTTCCTGCAGTTTCCCCAGTAGTATGATAACTTTGGAAGGACATGAACATTGTCAATGCTTCATACAGCAAACAAATACTGTAGGTTGTTTGTTATGGAGTTCTTTCAAGACAGGATTAGCATCAAACAGTGTGATGTTAAAGGCAGGTTCTTATATGTCTGGACTATCCCCATTTATTTTGTGTTTTGACAAGAAGGCCTTTGTGATTAAGAGACTTCAACACAGGTCTCTAATCCACTTGTCTACAGGTGAACGTTAATTCAGATATGAATTGGATAAAAGTTTACTGAACACAAGCCATTCCTGGACAACGTTTTGTATGTACCAGCTGTAACGTTTTTGACTGCTGTGTATCTAGAGTAAAGTGCAAGATCTGCACACTGGTTTTAGTTCAATGGTTCATTAATAAATATTAAATAACAGCAATTTTGTCTTTGCTAACCCACTTCTTAGTAAGCAAAAAAAAGACTTAAGTATAGATGTGTGTGTGCTAGCTGCAGGCAAGTTATTTTTATAATTAACTACAACATTAGAAACCAATCATATAAATATGTTACTATAGACTACTCTCCTCAAGTCTAATTCAATTGAAGGTTTGTAGTTATTGTGGTGTGTCCTCTACTATTAATAAAATTCTTGGCATTAACAAGGAACAAGGAGCTGGCTTGTTTAGAAAAAAGCAAGGAGATTCCTCTATACATTTGGCAAGTTTTAGTTCCCCCCTCATCTTCTAAAAACCCCAGAGAGGTCACAGGGAAATTCTTCCTACTGAATATATGGGTGTGGTGTTATTCAAATCACACAAGACTAGGGCCAGCTTTCCAGGCTGCCAACTCCCCTCTCCAAAGCAGCCCCTAACAAGACCTTCAGACTCCTATCTCCAGAAGTGGGTACCTAGGAGAGATTTCCTTACATCAGTCACTTCATTCAGATATCTAGATTCTTCTTACATTTCCTCATGCCCAAACCAACTACACCTCCCAGCATTCAGTGCTTCGTTGCCAAGGTACCAACAGTAGTTCCCACGCTACGAAGGAGCACCTGCAATCTGCTGGGTGCCTTCAGGTGAGATGTGCTTCCCTTGCCTTCCTTCCAAATTGTCACCTCTGCTCAGCTGGACAATACATGGACATTACTGCATGGGAACAGATAGCACAGAAAATAACTAAAACCCCATGTATTAACAGTGACATAATAAGCTATAGCTTCCATTTACCTGAGCACATAATTCATCAGGGAACAGAAGCTAAAGCTGTTAGAAGGATTTCCTCTGTCCTTAGAATAGCCAGTGAAGAGGCTTTTCTGGTAGTTTATCCATTTCACTAGGAGAGCCAAGCAGGTTAGTCAGATCTGTTGAACCTAATCCAGTGTTTTAATTAAGTATTTTAAGGTTAAATTATTTGTCGGACATATATTTTTCAAGTTTTCCATTACTTTTACACTGGACAGGAGTAACTTGTTCAAGTCATGATGTAATATCCACATATTTTGTGGGAGCTTGTACACCTGTTTGGCAATCATCTTTTGATTTATCATTCATTTTAGCTCAAACTGGGGTCAGAGTTTGTCTGATGCCACTGGTCCATCCTAGAATGGCAGTTTTTCCTTCCTCTCCCAAATTGTTACAGTGACGTGGAGGTGATGCATACAGTAAGGTTAAATGAGATCTTTAGGATTACAGAAAATAGTATGTCTGTAAGAAATCCATGCAGCGCACGTGAGGTTGACAGGAAAGTTGAGCACCTCTGCTGGTCAAAGTCCAAATCCTTTATTATTTCGGCTTTCAATAAATAAATAAATAAAAATCAAGAATTAGAGGAACTGAGAAACCTAATGTGGACTATCCCCACCAAAGGGAATACAATATACTGAGCTAAATACCTTCATGTTCCATATAACCCACTAGGAGGTAAGAATATTTGTCACTCTGCAGGAAGCGCTTTCTCAGCACCATACAAGATAGGGACTCATAACTGTTAAAATGTCCCAGTTCTGTTCAGAAGATATGTCCTTTCCAATTGCTTTAAAAAAAAAAAAAAATCGTTAAATGGAGTCAGTTTTATTTGAGTAAGTCCTAAATATATTCTAGGAACAGCAGACTAGTACATAAAATGTGTTGCCTGCCTCCTCCCCAAGTTACTTTCAAATAACTAGAGGTCATAACCCCCAAAATCTGGCTGTTGGCTGTTAGCTAGTAGAAACCAGCTGAGTCCCTGGTAAGACAACTCTTCACAGCTGTATCATATGCCTATTGTCAATATATCTGCAAAACCTGCCAACTGCTTGTCACTTAACAGAAAGTGCATTTAGAGGGGGATGAAGTAGAAAGAGAAACAGATCGTGATGCAATCTGAAGGTATGTTGGTCTGGTAAACTTTTCTTATTTCTTGGTTTTTCCTTCCTCTGCTTCTCCAGCCTACTAAAAAGATAGGTGTGTTATGTATCTAGCCACTAAGCACAGATTTCAAAGCTAGCGCTATGCTTTGTTTTCCGCATTATCCTGGTGCAAGGAAGGTAGTCGCCAATCTCGTCTAACAAGTTAGGGGCTATGGCCAGATTGATATACTGCCTGTAAATACTTCAAGATTCCAGAACAGAGGCTCTGATCCTTCAGTTTATTATTTAGGCTGGATTATACACTGCCACTGACTTCAGACCACTCTCCATGCCTTCTCGAAGCAGAATGAGCCTTGGCCTGGGCTCACCCCCCTCAGGACAGCCCTCCTGCACCGAATCAGCCATCCAGGACCCTGCACCTGTGCCTCGGACAGTGCTGCTGGCACTCCAGGGCTGCTCCCAGTATCACAAATTTCGGCAGGATTTTGATCTTGCTGGCAATAGGTAAATTGCATTCCGAAGATACACTTTATTTCCTCAAGGAAATGCAGATTTTAGAGAAGTACTGTAGCGTTCTAGAGAAGTGGGAAAAATTAATTTAACTTTGAAAATATTTCTTCTGGTACAATAGGTTGGGAGAATGGAAAAGGAGGAAAGAGAAAACTTATTTACTTGTTTCACTGTTATCCTTCCAGTATTACAAAAGGCAGGAGTAGGGTCTTCTTTTCCTCCTTACAACTGAATTTTATTTCAAGTTTTGGAAAGACATTGTGATGCATCTTATTTTGTTTTATTAAAAAGGAAATTTTCTAAGGCAATTTTAAATTCTTTGAAAGAAAAGAAAAAGTAAATAGATAATAATTTCTCAGCCAGCTATAATTTTTATTTCCATTTATGGTGAGTTTGATACCCCATGGAAAGGCAGGGCAAGAACTTCAGAGAGACAACTTGCCTCCCAGGTCAGTGTCTCCCATGCCTAGCAAAAGCTGTCCACTTTAAGTGTCACTGAAAACCAGTCTCCTACCTGGCTCAGGTCTCTGATCACAGAAAAAAGAGTCGTGAAAGATCTTGCTCCTTTTTTTTTAAATTTGCTGAAAATAAAATCAAATATTGGAATGAGAATAGCCAAAGCATTGTTTCCTGGCCTCGGATAAGGACCTACTTTTCCAGTCTTGACTTAACCTGCCAGCGACTCCTGCAGGGAATTGTGCTAGAGAGAAAGGATACAGATCATGCTCAGATTGCAGCTAATTATTAAAAATGGCTTACTTATGTTTATTTTTAATTGCTCCAAACCTCAGTAGTGTAATGAAGCTATTAAGAAATAACTCTCTGAAAGAGTTAACAGAAAAAAAAGTCAGATAAGGTCCCCAATGCACTTTTGCATTTTATTGACATTTTAATTAAGACTGTAGTATACTTCAGGGATCTCTGCACTTAAATAGAAACCATTTTAATATGCTACACTGGCAAAGAGTAATGGATGAATACAGACCCATATTCCCATATGTTTTATGGTACTTAGTGATTCTTTTGTGCAATGTATTATGATGTTAAGACATTTTATGAGTTTCTATTGGCTAAGCTGAGCCATATCAAATTATAATTTTACTCAGTGGATTTTACTGTAAGCAGATTAAATAGGGCACGTTCTGTATTTATTGTACAGTTAGATCTTCTTGTTTTTGTTTTTCCTATATAGTCTTCGTTTACTTTTCCCCTTAAAGTAAATATAACAAGCACTGTATGAAGAAATCACTTGGCTCCCTTATAGTGGGCTGGGGTGTTTGCTGGATTTTCTTTTTTTTTAATAAAAGTTGTTGGAGCTGAAAGGATGTTGTTCCCCTGATAATATTGATCTGAATGAATTCTTATCCATTTATCTACACCACTAATATAGCTGTGAATAGTTTTCTTTTTAAATAGACAAGTTGGCACCTAGTATTAATATCTGGGGACTCCAGCAAGCCAAGGGTGAGGAGATTATTTGTACCACTTTGGACCCAGGAACAGGACTGTGTGTCAAAGGGCTGACAAATATAGTCTAATACTGCTTACTAACTCTGGGGTTTTGAAGACTCTGAGTAACACCAAGTTGTGGACCTGCTCATGAGCAACATGAGAAAGTGTGAGTACCACTCCAGGACTAAATTAAGGCAGCTCAAATGTGTAACTTAGTACAGCATCCAGTGGAGCCCCTGTAGTTGGAAGGGGGACAGTAGTAGAGTGAGATGCACTGGTGTCAGGCCAATTGCCCTGGCTACCGTTGTCACGTGAAGCAGCTTGAGTAAGAACCACAGGCATCGTACAAAGTCAGGCTAAATGTTGATACTCACTACTACTATTATTATTACTACTATTATTATTTTTATCATTACTATTATTGGACTATTCTCTCATGAGAGAGTGTTTCAATATAGTGGGCCAAGTCAAAACCAGAAAGTTCCAGACCTGAAAGCTTATTCCATGAGATTGTCAGCACAAGTAGTTGTCCCCCATACCTCAATAGCCACCTCCAAACAACTGAGAGCAGTTGAGCATAATGGAAGGGGAATGTTCCAGTTGATCAAAAATGCTGATTCAGCAAGCCCTAAAATTTGTGGGGGAGGTGTTAGTGTTGGTGAAGGTTTTGGAGAAAAAAGACTTTCAGTATTCCATTTCTTCTGCACTAAAAAAATTTTAACACTGAAATTTTAATTTAGGTGAAAAAGATTAGGAGAAGAAAATACTTCAATGTTTAAACATAATTCTTACGGCATAAATGAAATGTGGCGGTTGTACATGGAGTCTGAGATTATCTGTCCATTCAGCTTTTCAAAATTTTAACTTTTGCTGGCCCAGCATCAAATGGAGCAGGAAAATCGGAGACCTCTAAGCTTTCCTAAGGTGTAAGAATAACAGTTCCTGGGTCACTATCACATTAGCATGGAGATTGTTTTGTAGGAGGTGGACAGCAAAGGGGTTTACAACTTATTTTTACAATCCCCATGTTAAATGCTTTTGCCACTTCCAGAAAACTTTTACTTGCTCCTGAATTACCCTAATTCCCAGGTATTCTGCTGCCCTACTTTTCCTTGAAAGCCAGCTTCACTAAGACACTGGTTTTATTTTTCTGTTGTGATAAATGTTGTTTTAAATTAGAGAGAGTTGATAAATGAGGTGAAACTCTTCAGAGAAATTACAAGGAATCTGTACATTTGGTAGCAGCAGAACCAGAGAAAGCTGTCTTGAAATCTGTAGATGAAGGATAGGAGAATGGAGCAGAGGAACAGCACTCAGTCATTGTGGCTATCAATGGATGAGCTCAGAGATGAGGAAACGTCAAAAAAAAAAATCTTCAAATTAGGCCAGTTTAATGCAAAGTGCATGCATTAAAGTGCATGGATTTTTAAAAATACCTTTTATTAATAGAGTGGGATAAAAAAAAAAAAGGAAAGGGGTGCATTCAGGGTTTCTCATCCCTTTTCAGGTTTCCCATCCTTTTTCACAATTGCATTTGAAATGTTCTGTACCTTTTACAGCCACACTGTAAGGGCAAGACTTTTAAGTAAAGCATCCAAACCTCTTTGGGGTCAGACTGATCCCAGCAAGAGCTTCAAGCCCTTCTGTCCTTCCTTGTCCCTGATAAAGGAGTTGGTACCTGAAGTTGTACCACTCCTATGTTAAACATAATTAGTGATAAGTTTTATGGTACGTTCTCTTCCCAACTTAATGCTCTCTGAGCCTTCAAGAAACTGATGAGGTAAAATGAGACCCAGACCTTCAGATCCATTCATTTGCTGTTCAGTGGTGGGTTATTCCTTTCTGGGTGAGGTTTTTGGTGTGCTTCAGCATACTTCTGCCATAAAAGGGCCTGTACGTCATGGGTGAGAATACTTCACTGGCACAGGGCTAAAGACAGCCTTTGCCATCTCAGCTATCTGTGATTCATTAATTGATTCAGTACATATTGCTTATTTGGCTTTAAATCTTCTCTGAGCAGAAAGGTTTCTGCTATGGTGCATGACGGCATCTGTCAGCGCCTGTCATTGTTAACCAACCCGTCCATAGAGACCTAATGGAGAAGGCCAAAGAGAAGTAAAAGCCTTACATTAAATTCAAGCCTTTCCTCCGATCCCGTCATGCTGACATCATTCCCAATTAGGGGTATTCCAGCACCTCTGAAGATGGCTTTGCATAGCTATGGCACATAGGTACTGGGGACGGTGCCAGATGGCGAATTTGGTGGAAAAACTTAATGTGTAACTCTATCATTTGTTACATTTTATTACAGGGGAGTTTTTTTAGATCTTTAGTGTAAAATGCTGATTTCCCTCCTTTGAAAAGAGGCAAGGTACCAAAAGACATCCCTCATTCTTGATTTCCACTCTCTGGTGCACTGATGTGTATATTTAGGCATTATCTTGCATGTTTGTACATATGGAGAAATCAGTGGCATGTGAATAAGTGTGCTGCTTGATCAGGCCTTTGTCTGCGTGCATGTTTGGGTAGAGTACGGTTCCCCCCCTTTATCCTTCATCCTTATTAGTGTCTCCTTTTTCTTGGTTGTCTTCCCTTCCCCCTCTCCCTCCACCCCCCCCCCCCCAACCCCCCCTTGCAACCTTCTGCCACCCACTGCTTCTTCCTCCTCCCTCCAGAGGAGCTGATAAGCAGATGTTTTTGGAGGCACAGCTAATGCCATCCCTCAGGGGGGTGTGGGCGAGGAGGGGGGTGCTGGTGCACGGAAACCGGGTGTCCCTCATGGAGAGCAGAACAAGTCACCTCCTCAGTCAGCACAGCGGCCGCCCGCCTTAGGCCTAGGATGCTGACTTTATCTCCAAATTCAGATCTCCTGGTTCACAGCCCCATGCCAGACATGTGCTTTTTTTTAGATGCCTAAGGAATTCCTTGGTATTAAACTTAGAGAGAGACAGGGAGAGAATGTGGCGAGAATACATTGCTTTGTCTGTTTTAGCATGTGCTAACAATAATTCCTGATGCCGTCTCGCAGGGGAGGAATACTGCCATGGTAACTTTTAACATAAGCATGAAATCAGCAAGCTCCACTCTGATATCTCATGTAATTAAATAGCTAATAATGTACAATTGTAATTTATACTAATGCTTTTGATATTTCGTCTTTATCTCGGAGCCCTTACCTCTTGGCGAAGCATCCTATCAATGTGGACATGGTGGTGAGGGTGGGGCGAGACAAGAAAGGGTTCGGGGGATACCTCATTATAAATGTGAGGCTGGTGCATGAACCGTGTCTACGGTAATCAAACAGCTAATTGTTATGATTTTGCTGATAGTGTCTTAGCTGTAATATCCCGCACTGTGTCAATTTTTTCAGCCCTTAATGTAATACATTTGCATATCGAACCATCACAGTGACTGTCCTATCAGCTGTACTTGAGTGTGTGAATCAAAAATGCATTGTTCCCCGTGCCCTTCAGCATACTGGATCAAAAACCAAAGCTAAGAGATAATTTTTATTTCAATTATTTTTTTTGGACTTGCAGAAGTAATCGCATAGACAGTTTCCTTAAAGATAAACCCCTTGCTCATGCATGTGTTAAAATTCAGCTTGCAAGGCACCTAGTGTGGCTGAAGCCTAGATAAAAGAATTAAATTTTTGAAAAAAATGAAAAAAAAAAAAAAAAAAAAGAACTGAAGCCAGTGTTTAAAGTGTCCTGTGAAAAGAAGGCATTTGGCCTTAGGCATGTGCATCCACAAGAGACAGTTTCAACTCTTATAAAGTGGGGAGTTTTGTGTGAGCACAGATGCGTTTTGTTTTCCTGTGAGGAAAAGATGATTAAATTATCAGAAACAAAGATAAAAAACCCAGGGCTTCCTGGATATTCTTCTTTTACCTCCCCTGTGTCTCACTTATTCCTACTGCTTAGCAAAGGTGCTGACTCTATCTCTCTAAGCTTTAGTTTAAATGTCCAACACCACTTATTAATGAAAGTAATAGGCTTTTGTTTATTACATGTAATAATGGTGAATATGACTATTTAATATAAATCTGACATTTAAATTCCACTTAGTTCCGAGATTTGGTTGATATAAACGAATAACTCTTCACCCTAGAGTAAAAACTCCCTCAGTCTGCATTTTAAAGCATTGAAGTTTTCAAAGTAATCAGTTTTTTTCAGAGGAACCAAATTGTGAAGACATCTGTTATGTTATTAATTTCACATAAATCTTAAGCTCCTCAAGGCCTGAAATGAGGCTTCATTCAAGCCGAATTAATGAAACATGATTGTAAGTCCCTTGCATGGAAATGCTGTCATACAGTATTGAGTTGCTTATAATCACTGAGTAATCTTGCAGGCTGCCAAGGGAGAGCTACTTTAAATCCCTCCATAAAACAATATCTGAAAATATCAGAACACTAACTATATCCTGGAAGATTAATAGCAGATGAAAATTTCTATGAAATGAATCATTCTTTCTCAGTAAAGGATACAAACATTTCCAGTAACTGCAGATTGTATAATATAAAGCACAATCTACGATCCAGATGCGAGTTGCGTTTAAGCTCTGAGATTCATGCTAAACACAAAGTTGCTTAAGTATGCAAGAATTCTATATAATAGAGAAAATGTTTGGAATTATATAGATTTCTAATTCCATATGGCCCAAATCCTGAAGGACTTAGTCAAAACTCCCGGTGACCTTTTTTGCCTAAGGAACGACTGAGGGATTTGGCAATATGTGTAAATATTGCACCGAGCAACTGGTAACTAATCACAATGAGTAAGAAGTAACATACTAATTTTGAATTCTTTCTTTGAACAGTATTTGATTTTTGGTCTTTTAATTGAGCAGATGAAATGTGCTAGTCAATTTTTAAAAAAATAAATAATTAATAGAACGGAACCACACAACTTATTTTTAATGTTGAAACAGGAACTTTTGAGAAGCTGAACTGCCTTAATCAAACTTCAAAATACTACATTGGTCTCCAGCTGAATTGGGAAATAAAAATCTGCATATGATATTTATTACACAAATCTTCTGAGTCCTGCTAGCTTTGATAGATTTTTTTTTCTCTTTCTCCTTTAAAAAAATGCATTAAAAAAATCAAAGATAATTAAATACAAAGGCAATCCTTTTAATGTAGTGGCATATTATGCAAACTTAATTATAAGAACAGTGTATACCTTGGGTATGGATACTTGATAATTACTCCTCAATTAGAAACCTTAGTGACAGTGGCATCTTATATAACATAATTTTAGGTGCAGCTATTTGAGCCTGCATTATGCAATGCTTCAAAATGCCAGTAATTTCCTCCTGGATTTTTATGGTGAAGTTTTTTACACTTTTGCCCCTTACTACCTCTGTTCTGACAGATTTTTAAGATATGGGTCTTTTCCCTCCCAAATGTTTTTTGCTGAACATGATCAGTGCTTAATTAATTATAAATAAATAATTATAACAGTTGTATTTGTGTTTCTGGTCCACAGCTGTTGGTATTGAAAAATACTTTGATGTTTTATACAAAGGAAGTGAGAACTGTTCTAGGAGCTATAGTTGCAGAAGATATTTTTTCTGTATTTTGATGGAATGAATAAGATTTCTATCGCAGTTGTGATTGTATCCCAGCATTTAGAGTTTTCTTTAGGTCTGTAATATGATAGAAATTGCACACATATACGATATGAATTTTTAAGTGTTATTATAGGGTCTTTAGAGCAAAAACTTTTATACTGCTATACCATAGGATCATGGCATTGCTAAGTGGCAAAAAGTAAAGCAGACCATCAGAATTCATCTTGCTGATAATTTTTACATAAAATTCTGTGTCATTCACAGACTGAAGATACGCTAATATTTACCTGCCCTACTTGAAATTTTGACAACCTCAGTATGAAGTAAAAAAATAAAAAGGCAGCTAGGTCTGTGTTTTACCCATTAGTCAGATCCAGTATTACTTCAAAGATGTTCTAAATCTGCATTTGAGTACCATATGTTGACACTGCATTTTGGACACTGGAGATTACTTGAAGTACCGCAGCCATGACTTGTACGCTTCTGTAATCCTTGTTCTCCAGGGCATTACTGAATTTAGAGAGAAACAAACAGGATTTGGGGTTTTTTTTCTGTTTTGTTTTTTTTTTTGGGGGGGGGTGTTACTGTCTCTTTTGGGTGCTGCTTTCTTGTTCACCTCTGCGAATCCATGTCAAAATAAATGGAGACCTTATCCAGAGAGTGCCACACTTTGAAGTGCAGAGATGCAAATCCAAACATTGCATCACACTGTCAGATACAGAAATTAGTAGCATCCTGCATGTCCTTTGAAGTTGAAGGCTGTGCTTCCATGGAGTGTATTTTCATATAGAAATCAGATGGAAGCTATTCAGACTCAGATAGCAATAATGATTTACTTGCAGTAAATCTTACAGTTTTTGGCCACACTTAGGGTATGATTTACTAAATAGTTTTTGGTCAGATGTTACTTATTAAGATATTACTCCCTCCCCCCAACTATTTTTTAATTAAAGGCCAGAGATCTAATGTGCTTATTTTCTCTACACATATGTAAAAAATCAAATAACTATTATATACCAGATTATTTGCTTCTCGCATCTTTTTTGAATACTGTGATTTACAAACTTTGATAGAAGATAGAACTACTTGACTGCAGCAGCTGTTTAATCATAGTGGAAAATATTTTAAAATTACAACTTCAGCGGTGCTCTGTTCTAAACAACGAACAGAATAAAGTGGCTGGAGGTAGAAGCAGCATATTGGTAACAGCAGAATGATCAGAGGCACTAAATTCTAATGTTTAACTGCTTTTTATATAAATACTGTCTCCTGTCCATGGCTCTGCAACCAATATGCTGTGACCACAACTCCCTCTCCCCTCTCCATCCCTCCTCAGCCTGCTGGCTCCTTGCAGTGCTGGCTCTCTCTCAGGGTATGTTTACACGGTGCACAGCACAAGGGGAAGGTCCAGTTTCTTACGTCTTATAACAAAAATTCTTAAAGCCTGGTCCAAAGCTCAACTCAATTGGCTTTGGGTCAGATCCAGCAGACCAGATTTTCTTTGGCTACATTTTTAGGTCTTCAACACCCACAGCTGAGGCCAGATTTTTATAGGTGCTCAGTGCATAACAGTCCATGGTGATGGTGGGAAGGTACTTGCGAAGTCCGGTCTCCTTGATCGGCAAAGAGAGAAGGTCTTCCAGAGACCACTTGGGGCACCTGAACTTTGGCTGTAATACTTGTTCTGCCTCTTGAACCACTTTCTTTTCTTCACAGTCAATACCGCTGGGGTGAAGCTCTTCCCTGTGCCCTTTGAGTGTAGGAAGCTGGTGAACCACGTTCAATATATCAAGAGAGAAAATATGGGTTCTTAAGAGGAATGTGTGGTCTAGGTTAAACTAGTATTCATAGCTGTGTATCCAGATGTCCTGCCTGTGAGAGCCTTATCTCCATATTCAGGATCTCCTATGGGCTTCTGCCACCATAGATCAAAAAAGAATAATCTTTTTTTTTTTTCTCTCCACTTAACAGACCCATAATTTTCTTTTTCATCCCTTCATGATTCTCTCTGCTCAAAACTGCTAGAAGTGAATTCCTGCTCCTACCAAAGAAATTTTGCTACTGAGTTCTTTGGGCTTACTCTAGGCTCACCAGGGAACTGATGGGACTCTACGTAATTACAATTTGAACCGTAGGTTGTTTGCTTGCCTATGGTGGGCTTTGTCTTTCACTTCTGATACCATTTGGAGAGAAAGCAACTTTGCAATATAGCTGTAAAACAGTAATGTATACATGTACCAAGGATGGAAAATTTTTATATAACCATATATTGTACCCAAGCCCTGAAAAGTGGAGGATGGTATTAAAGGTATTAAATGAAACTGCTTTGAAAAGAACAAACCATGAACTAGACCTATATTTTTTTTTTCCACTGGAAAAAAATAGAAGCAAGATGGGAAAAATGAGATTATTTCACATGGTTCTTGTTGTTATGCAGATTGCCTTTTTATATCCATACGTTCATCACATCTGGCTCCCTTGTGGGTTTGCTCTTTCAGCTGGGAGGAAGAATGCACAGTGAGATTAAGGGCAAAATAAGGTGGAAGGACAGAAATGGAGAAATAGTTGTGGAGTGAGCACTAGCTGGACTAAGGAAGATTTCCCCCAAAAGCCTACAAATCTGTCTTCTCTTCTTCCCTTAAACCTTTCCATCTTACTATGTTGAAAATTGCTCTCTTTTTCTCTTGAATAACCATGTGAGTGATTGGGCCACCGGTGCTCTGCAACTGGTGTCTGTCAGGCTGACTGGCTCCACCTGCGCTTGTTTGTGTGCTTGGGCTGTGCTGCTGTCCCTTTTCTTCTTGGACTGTAAACTCCTACAGGCAAGAGCTCTGCTCTACACATGCTGCTGCTTGCACTGCGGACAACTTAGCTACTGCGAGAAAGCAAAATATAACCACCACCCTTATTTTTTTGTTACGATATAAAGGCAGAACCTGAGATCTTGCCTTGCAATTTCCCAAGTGAGAACTTGTTTGTCATTTCACTGTGTAGATGCTTTGCTGTGGTCTGAGCAGATGGCTCTGGAAAAGCTCTCTGGGGAGTGCAAGGCCATCGCTGTGGGGCAGCCTCGTACCTCCCGTGGGGAGGTGATGCAGCATTGTCTCGGCTGATCCCAGGAGAACACGGGATGTGCAGTGCTGGGGCACATGGAAGGATGACATCAGAAGCAGACTCTTGATTAAAATCTTACTGCACCATGTTCTTTTAGTCATGGACTAAGATGAGACTTTCAAAGTCTCCATGACACTTATCGTCAACGTGATGAACCTCGGGGAAGAAAGATGCACATTCATGCACCTACATATTTTACACAAGCACGTACCCACAGAGGAAAGCCCGGGAGTAATCACCCTGCATATCCATTTGCATCACAGAATAGATGGCCAGGCCCTCTTTGAGCCAGGCTGCTTCCATATTAATATGCTGCTTCCAATTTATTCTTTATTCCATAAAATGCAAAAAGTGCTCAGAAATCTTGGGTGTTCCCTGCTGCGAGCTGTGAAGCTGTAGAGGGCCTGACTGGCTACAGTCTCAGAAGTCAGTGTTGAGGCTTGCTAGATTAATCTCAATTCCTAGAAAGACAGCTGAGTGTTTTAGTCTGCAAAATGTTTATTGAGGGACTTTTTTCATAAGTGATGCTCTGCATTATACTTCGGGAAAAAAATCCTCCTCAGAGGAACTTTCTGGATCAGATTCTTGTTGCTGGAAAAATCTTCCTTCTGCAATTCAAATGAGCTATTCATAGCTGTACAAGAGAGGCTGAAATGGCTAACATTTTTTAGCAGTGTAAGCCGTATCTTTTATCTATTGTTATGCTTCCAGCTCCCCATGCACTACATGGCTGAGACAACGCACCAAATAGGTCACATGTGTAAACTAAATCCTTCTAAGATGTTAGCACCACTATCACTCTCCACAACCCATTCTTAACTTCTCTGAAGAAAACTATTATTTAGTGCTATTTTAAGTCCAGTTTTTGAGTTTGTTTCATGCTCCCTGCCCCCACCTGAGAAGCCCGAATGATATATGAGCTTTACCGAATACTTTTAGACATGGGAACAGAGCGCTGTCTTTTAAATGCTTATAGTGGATAAAGACAAAGAAATCCAATGAGCTGTGACAGCCATATAACCAGTGTCTGATAACTGATCCTTGCAGTATGTCTGTGGTTAGATATACAGCTCCCCCAGTGCTTCCCTGCGGGCGTTCCTGCGCAGTGCTCATGATGCAGGCTGCACATTTTGGATGCTCTGCTGCAAGCTGAAAGGAACTTAGGAGGAGATCTGTGTTTTGGACCGGAGCATTTAAAGGTTGTCACGACACTTGTTCTTCTTACTGAACAGGGGAGAATCGCATTCTTGTAAGCTGGTCCCCTCTCGAGTGCTGTTTGGCACACAGCTTTTTGTTCTGCTGTGTAGTTTCAAGGTGAACCTGTTAATTCAATATGACCCTTTTAAGAAGTCCAAACATTACATGCTACAAGAGGGAAACAAAGCACTTAGTGGCATGAATCATGTTTTAGGATGGAGCAGAGGTGGTGTTTGTGTTGCCCTGAAGAATTCCATTTTCAGTGGAGTAAGTCTGTTGCAGGGAAGGTTTTGGACTTGTTATGACTAACTGGTTTTCAAATTTCAGTGATCTTTTTTTGTTTTGGTTTGGTTTTTTTGGTTGGTTGGCTGGCTGGCCTATGAGCCTTGTGACTCCGTTTACATGGCGAGATTTTTTGAATTATCTTGTCAGTTTAGAGTGATCTTAAAACAGTGCTTGTGGACAGTTTTCCCTTTCTATCAGGTTAAGTCTCTGCTCCTCAAGATTTGCCTCACAGGTCCTGCTCATCTGCTCCCTTGCTCTAAACATCTGCTGACAGAGTCCTGGAAGAGGACGTGAGAACGTGCTGTCCTGGGTTGTACTTTCTATCGCCTAAGGACTGTTTTCTTTTATTTAATCTTTACAGACTGAAATTGGACTCCTGTGACACTTAGAGCAGGAGATCAGAGTGCAGGGTAGCTTGAGTTTGGGATCTGATTTTGGCCTGGGATTATAGAATTTGCTTAAACAGGTGGGTTGTTTTCCATGGCCGATGAAGGAAAATCCCCATTTTCTTTTTCATTAGCCTAGCACCCAATGGATAGTCTTGCCTTCCTAATAGCTTGGTTCATATAGTCTGGGTGTAACCAGTGTCAAGTGTACCTTGTTGCAACAAATTTTCTGCTGGGTAGATAAGCACTCTTGAATCCAACCCAAAGTAGCTAAATGTGTGATGAGAGGGGCAGTGATCATGGTGATGTCTTCATGTGCTCTGCTCATGAATTTCAGCTGAGTCCTGAGAACACTGTTACTCAAGAATATATCTCATTGAGATCCTTATTAGATACAGAGCTCAACAGGTGCTTAAAGTTTTTGGAGGATGGAAACATGGCACCTCTTTAAAGAGACAGGAAAGTGTTCACTTTTCAAATGCAATGCTTAAGCACTGCACATCTCAACACCTTTTCTCCAATTGTTATCCTACCTTGAATTATTGCTGGGGAAATTACTAGGAAACTTCTGAAATGTTGTTACTAGGAAACCATTAAATATTATTTCAATAGCATTTGGCATCTTGAATATTTTAATATAAGTTTATGCTCAGGAATATTTTTGAGACTCTGGTGAGCTGGTTGGTATCATGCCAGCCATGAATGTCTTCCATTCAGTGCAGGCTCCTAACCATGAGAAGTCATTTAGTGGTGCTGGTGGCAGTGGGGAAACCATATGATGGAGAAGGGGAGAGGAATAGTTAGGGGTGACAAGCGGAAAAAATTTGTCTGCATTTATTTGTGGAAGGATGGAGCACATATGGAAGGAGAACTGATCTCATGAGAAAAAAAAAGGTAGATCTGAGAATGCCATCCCATGTTATGTGGAGCTGGCTGACTTGCATGCACTAGTAACGCACTTTCAAGGGATATATATATATGTATATATCAGTGCTGTTGAGGTGAAGGTGACGCTATTGCTATTGGTTGTGGGCTTTTCTTCTGCATTGTCTGGAGCACTCAAACCTACACATAGACTCATAGTCATAGCATGGCTTACTCCATTGGAATATCTTCATGCTCTGTATAAAACAGTTTGGTATTATGTCATCTGCTCATGCTTCCCTTTGCTCCTCACAACTTTGGCTGCTACAGAAACATTTTAATACTTACAAATAAGGAAAACTTTTGACAATCTATGATGAGTGGTCACATACTTGCAAAGGGTCTATATATTGTTGCAGTGAGGCAGGAAGAGAAACTTTTATAATTCATGAGTAGTGAAAGCTTTCTTTACTTCTGGGATAAATATTCCAACCCGTTAGGTATACTTTATATGTAACATTTACATCTTGCTGAGTGATTAGTTTAAACTGCTATTTTTATCCTGCATTTCAGCCCACAACTCTCTAATGTTAATTAGTATTAGGAAGGAAGTATATTTTCTTCACATGCCATAGCAAATGTGCTTTATATAATGATTACAGAACTTGTTTGATCTTTTGTTTTTACTGAACACAGTCTACAGCACTGACGGCAAACTGTTTGGTTTTAGTTTTCTTGTGCCCTGGGCTGTTTTCCACTGTGTGAAATTGCTTAACTTTTTTTTTAGGTGTTTTTTCACAGTCACTGAAACTGTTGGAGTGAGATAGAATTTCACTGTAGTTTCTTCAAATTGCTGTCTTTCAGTGAACAGTTCAAATAACCCCTGCCTCTCCCTATTTTATACAAGTCTGAGGGCACAGTTAAAACTGATAATGTAAGAAGTTTGGACAGCGGGTTTTAAAGGTTAATCACAAGCTGTTCAGGTATTGCACAGGGGATGTGAAGAGTGCATTGAGGGCAAGGGAGCAAAAACATACAAGGCCTTAGTGAATAGTCATTGCCAAATATTTAGAAATCAGTTATATAAAACATCCACAAATCAGGCAACTAGGAGAGCTTCTACTGTTGTTCCTACTTTACATCCATGATTGTAAATAATACAGTTTTAGCCAATACAAATATACTCACAGTAATAAAGACATAATTCTAGAATTCTTAAAAGTCTTTTTCTTGCACTATTATGAACAGAGGAGAGCCACTGATTCAAACCCTCTAGCTCTAGGAAGGAGAAAAGTACAAACCTGAATACAAATTTTTAGCTTCCTTCCTTTGGTACTTTGAAACTTCAGATCTAACACTCTGTCTGAATACTACACATCTGTAGTTTTTTAAAAGGTTTTCCTCCCAGAACTTCCTAGGACTACATAAAAACATAGAAGAAACCACTTGTCATGCTAGACCTGTATCATAAAAATCAACTTAAGCTTTTTCTCAATTCATTTAGAATAGACCAAGTATTAGAGTTTTATTTTAGTTGTGAACCTGTTCTTCAAAGTTGCTGACAACTATTAGTTTTGTTTTTCTTAGAACCAAGGAGTATGGCACTCTTTGGAAACAATTACATCCTGGATCAAAGCACTGATCCAGCAAGTAGGCATGTGCTAGTCAGCGTGGAGAAATGAGTAGGGTAAGGGCCATCTGTGAAATCTTAGGGACAGGACTTGAACTACATTGTAACTCTACTCTACACCAACGGACAGAACTGACTTCCTAAAAAACTGTGCATGTATTTTGCATCGTCAGTGGCTACAGATGCAAAATCTAGTTAGTAATTACTAGATCTCTGGTGCTTGTTCATTAATTAAACGTACCTCTGGCATCCAGTGTTCCTACTTGAAATACACTGTGACTTAATTGCGACAGTGCAGCCTCTGTATCTGTAGGTGCATGTGGGTCTGCACTTGTCTGGTGGTAAGATTTCCAAATTAAAAAAATTTCGAAAATTAAATAATTGTTTAGGGTGGAGAAGAAGGAAAGAAAAAAATCCAACCAAACAGGAAAAAAGAAGGTCAAGAGGCAAAGAACAGAAAGAGGAAGAGATTAACCCGGCCCTGTGAGGAGCGTGTGTCCTCCTACCCCTCCTCTGACAGGTGCTCAGTCAGGGTTTGCTGTTCCTGGGATCAGATAAGTTCTTTCAGAGGATTCCAAAAACTCAGTCTGCCTCAAACTTAGTGTCGTGATCTGGGGCTTAGCGTTGTGTTTAATCACTAGCAAGAGGGATCAGTCGAAACATGGATTTACTGCCTGCCCCGTGGCAGCCAAACCCGAGACTTTCCAAGGCTCCCTCCCTCGCAGCCATTCATGTCCCACTGCTGCCTTTAACACGCAAGTTCACCTGGCCAATGCCTTAATGTGGGCGAGGTTCAGTGTTGCACTGCATCTCCCTGTTTTTGTTTCAGTTGCTTTCTTCTGGCTGTTTATGAAAGAGAGATGTTTGGGGAGAGAGGAAAGCGAGCCGTCTGCCCCGGCATAATGGGAGCTCTTGGAGCAGATGAGTGACAGCCAGTGGGAAGCACTGAACCAAAGGCCCTTGTAGCAGCTGAGCGCCGAGTCATCAATAATGCAGAATGAATTCTTGCTTTCTTCAGAGCTGAGAAAATAATACCCGGCTGGAATCAAGCAAGCGGAGGGGACACAGCACCCTTGAGACTGTGGGTCTGGAAATCCTGACCGGGAGAGCTTTGGAGAATTGAGTTTCTCCCTGCCATATGCCTGATTTCTACTCCTGTCCACTAGAAAATTGAGAAGTCAATTGGCCTTTTATTGTTAGGGATGAAATTACTTTTATTTTTTTCAATTAATTTTTTATTGAATTTTGAGAAAGGTAGGTTTACAACTGCCACTGCAAAGGAGAGAGAGAAATGAATATAAAATATTCAGGCAGGGTGGCTGGGTGGAGGGGAGAGCCAGGCCAGAGTCTGTGCATCCTTGGACCCAAGTATAGCTCCACTCCTGAGGCGGAGGGTGGGCCTGGGCAAAGCCTGTGCTCGCCCTCCTCTGTAGCGACCGGAGCTAACTGATGCTTAACCCACCTCGACAGGGCTGTGTGAGTGTTCGCTTCAGTGTTTGTGGAGGAAAACACCCAGCACTGTGTGAACGTAGTGGAGTTACTGCCTTGGTCTTGCGGGCAGTTTTCCACAGCTCTCTATGCCTTTGCTGCTTCTGTGCATTGTCTGCTGGCCTGCTGTAAAAATGCAGCTGTATCAGTGTATGCGCAAGAAACAACTGCTCTACTGTGGTTAATCTGTTTATTTGAAAAATTAGGCATTATATGTGTTTGAGATTTTACATTTAGTGTACATTTACATATGGACCCATACATGTATGTATATATGCACTGGCAGGGTGGTAATGTCTGGGCTCAGACCGGCCATCAAATGTAGTCCTTTTCACCAGATATGAAGCTGAGGGGTTTGTTTTCATAAACACCTTTATTTTATGTATAACAATTTGGTTATTGCATAAACACATTTTGGATTATAGTTTGCTAGTGAAAAATTTAGTTTGTTTTTTTCCATTTGAGGATGAAGGTCCAGGCTAATGGAAGAAGGTGTTGTGATGCTAGGGTGGTTTTTTTTGTGTGTCCTCCTGCTGTCCACAACCATTTTGACTGGAGATAATACTGTAAAAGCAAAACCTGACACTCACATATAGCAGTTTCTATGTGAATAATGATTTGTGAAGCTAGCAACCATTGTTCCAGCTCTCTCATGAACAAAAATGCAGTTGCATGAATAATTACGGTGAAAGTGAATAAAAAGTGACACTGAAGATGCAGTTAGTTTGTAAACTCGAATGTTTATTAATGTAGTTTTAGAATGGGTGTCTGTAAAAATTGGTATCAATGCACAGTAATGGTTACCCTCTACCTGTAGCTGTTTTCTACAGCAGGAAAATCTTATCATGGTACTGCTCAGAAAAAAAGCAGCTCAGGTCACCTTGCATGGAAAATCATTAAATCTAGTAATAAGCATTTCAACTGATTTTAATAAATGTAATCCTGACTGTTATGAGCTGTGCCATCTGTAACATTATGCAATGTATCTCTTACATGCAGGAGATATGACATTCTACCTGGAAGCGGCAGTGACGTGACAGCATCTGACAGCTCTGCTGTGCAGTGTGGTGGCAATGTTCTGCAACAGTAAGGCCTTTATTTATTTTTACGATATAAATTAATTCACTTTGGCCTAAAACCCCATATGTCATAGGTTCTGATATCACTATTTAATTTTCATTTTATTCTGTTTTTTAAATGACCACAAGTGAGATGATAATGTTGTCTAGCTAAAGCCTTTAGATTATAAGAAGATTCTGTATTTCTGAGATGATCTTCTGATACAACAATTTGGCAATGGGTGAAAGCCTGGCTTCTACTTCAATGAACTAGAATTGGAAAATATTTCTTACTTATCACATATCTCTATATCAAAGCAAAAATGACTGTGATTATTTACCAAAAATTGGAGGCATACATCAGGGCAGGTTACAGCCTCCTAAAAATCTCTAATATTCAATAAAAGAAGAAATTTGATTCACCTTAGATTAGAGAGTAGATTCCATTTGTTTGAGCTGTCGTTCTGCCCTGTTTTGGCAGGCTGTGATTAGAAAATGATTATTCCATCCTTAATGTTTAACTGTGTCCCTGAAACAACGTGGGCAGATTAGCAGGAATTGCTGGTTCATGTTGGTGTAGGTGACACATTTGCACACATTTCCTTTGTGCTCAAGGACAGTTTGCCAGCTTAGATCCCTGCTGTTTCATGCATTACATTTGCCTTGCTGGGAGCCGGGGAGAAAGGGGAGTCTGAAGATTACATGGCCTCCAGCATTTTTGTTTATGAGAGCATCCTTCTAGCGATCAATGTCCACGTGGGGTGGAAGCAGATTTCCCCCTTGAGATGAGAATCAAGCAAAGTTGCCAAATGCACAATCTTCCCTTTCAAACGTTCTGCTGTTTCTGAAGCCGGTAGACAGGCAGGCTCTGCTCATTCAGGGAGAGAGGAGGCACTGGCAATGAACCCTGAACCTCAGTCTGGGAGTGAACCTCTACCTCCACTGCAGTGTTGGCACAGCACAGCAATGCTTTCCCCTCCCTGACTGCCAGAGTCTGTACATATCTCTCTTCATTGCAGGTTGCCAATGTTCTCAGGTGTGAAGTGAACTCATACAAAATGTAGATTACACCACTAAAAACTCTGAGAAAGTCTGTCTTTTCCCTGCACTAAACATGAATTGGAAGAAGTCCAAATGTAGGGTAAAAACCCGAGGTTCGTTTTCTAGGCAACCCTTTCTTCTTTGCTTTCTTTCTCTTTTTAAATGGAGCTTGCGTCAGGATTTCATACTCTCTGCTAAAAACTTAGGAGCTGTGTAAAACCGTGGTCTCCTAACATAGTTTTTAGTGGCCTTGCTCAAACCCAGAGGGTTATTAGAAAACACTTCCTACCTGCTTTTCTGCTCTCCTGCCTGTAAGGGGAGGTCACAGTCCTGCAGCCTTCAATAAGCAGTGCTGGCTGAGACTCGTATATAGGATCTGCTTACAGGTTGTTCAGAAGCGAGGCTTTCATGAGCCCTTCTTACAAATTTCAGGATTTTTCTGACAGTGGTTGCGGTTGATCTGTACTCCATTGTAGACACTACCACAAGAGATCTTTCGCTTGTTGAATTAACTAATCACCAATCTTTAGATGATATCCCCTCAGAAGGCATGTTTTGCTTACTGTGATGAATCCAAAGTGCTTTTAATACTACGTGACATTCCCCGCGTGAAATGAGAACTACATCAGAATAGCTGTGTATGCTTTGCTGGAGTGTGGTTGAGGGTTAAGGTTTGAGACATGGAGCCATCTACTGGGTAAGGAGCCAAGGTGGCTGTTGGAGTTTCTTTGGGCATGGTTATTTCTGGGCTAACAGCAAATGGTTGCCTCACTGGGTGTTTGGGAGGCAGATAGTCTCGTGTTTTCTGGACAGCAGCCTCATAAGGCATTCAGATATTTTTGAAATGTGTTAACCAAGATGTTCAGAAAATTGAGTGAAAATAACCTGTCTGCTCAAGAAATATTAAGAATACTTTGGGGTGCTTTATGAAGCTCCACTCTTGCTGCTTTTGTTGTTGCCTGGATCAGAATTATTCAGAAGGCAGATGGCAAGAGCTGTAAATGATATGACAGTGGGTGCTGCTGCAGAGGATTTCAAAGAATGGTGCTCGGCCATGCACTACTGAGGTCAATGGGCTTCTAGAGAAATCTGCATCACTTCATGAAAAAACACAGTTTTTTCCCTATTTATTTCCAAACAAGAGTTTTGTTGTGTCCTACCAGGATCTGCCTACTCCATGGCTTGGGTAGAGCATGCTGGCTTTTCTGCACTGGTCTGTTTTCTTCCTCTCTAGGTGGCATGCCACTGCATTCTATATTATAATTGGGGGGAGCAATAGCAATGGTTTGCCTTCTCTCCCTTTGTTACCCAGCGATGGGTAATGGCTGTTCAGCACTATGGAGATGGTATGAACACGCATAGCAGAAAATAGGCTGATAAGAGCTCCTTTCAGTGCACTGCATTCCCAAAGGCAAGGCAGTACCCACGCTACCATCTTGTGTTTTGATTCAGACACAACAGAAGGTAACAGAGGGTCACTTCGCCCCTGTGCTGTCCGTGGAGAGTTTGTACATCGTTCTTCCACGGCCGCTTCCCCTAACCCCAAATACAAAGTTCTTTAGACAGAGAAATGTATGTTTTAATCTTTTGTAAATGGAAAAAAGACATATCAAGCTAAACCACTAAATGTCCGTGCACTGAAAGAGATTTCACTATAAATAGAATGAAGCCTCTGTGGAATTCATTGCACAATATTAGGTCCTTTTGTTCACTTTGTTAAAAAGGGAGCCTTGCGTTATAGCTCCTTTCCTTCCAAGCAGATTTTAACTGTACATGAAATACAATATCTGAGATGTAGAATTTATCTTAGTCTATCAGCTGTACTGCTATGTACTGGCTGCTGCTTTGTAATCCACTTGTGAAAATTGTATTATGTTTATCATACATAAGGAGGATATAAATATCTGTGTAGATTTCCCCCATTCAACTCTGGAAGTTGTAATGTTGTAGGTCCTCCATTTAATCCAAAAAATTATAGCTGTAGTAAAAGGAAAATAAACATTCTTCAAGCCCTCTGTCTATTTATGCCTGTTCAACCTTTGACCAGCTCCAAAACAGAGACTACATATTGCTGATATGCTCCATTATTCAAATGTGATTGGGGGGATATTTGTTTTTATTTCAAAAGAAAATATTAAAAATAAAAAAAATTTTAAAAACCTCTTCTGGACTGGTGGAGAATTTAGGGGTATATAAATGAAAAGATCAGCTAAACTTTACAATGACAGAGATTTATTTAACAAGCAGGATGGCTTTAAAATGTTCATACCACTATGCAGTGTTTGCAGATATGCATACATGAAAGCAGAGACCAGAGTTAGAGTGGCTTGTTTAGAAAGGCAGTTAGATATCAGAAGCTAATATTTAAAATTGGGGGCTGAGCTGAGACTCTATTTTTGGTGTTTTACTTTCTGGAATGCAATAGTTGTAGATCAGGATGAAGCCTGAGAAACAACGTGAAGAAGTAGGCTTCCCAGTGAAACAGTCACTCTAAAATGATACATGTAATTTATTTGTGTAATGTGTTTCTCTTGCCAAAGGACCTAGTTGAGGTACCTATGGGATTAATCTAATTGTTAAATTACTGAATTGCTCAGTATAATGGCAGAAAGGACTTATCTTTGGGTTGAGAGGACCAATACCTGGGTCTGAAGCTTATGTGCAAATCTGCTCTGGCAGTAACTCCCGGTCGTTAGGGTGCCGGCCTGCAGGGCCTGAGTGAGCTCATGGCAGGCTAAGGGAGAATTTTTCTCGAGTATGTGGTCTTTGTAAGACCCTGATGTTGGGACAAAGTAAAAGAGAGAAGATGCTGCCCGGACAGAAGAGGCAGTGCTGCAGTGACAGGAATTATTGACACTGCTAGGAGGGATCCAGGGTCAAATCCTTGCTCTGGGTTAGTCAGAGCAAGGTCTGGACTTGAATTTCCCAAACCAAGATAAGTGATGTAACCAGCAGTAATGGAGCCTCTGTCTGTCTGCAGAAAATTTCCTCTGGACCTAACTGATCTTCGCCAAAGTTTAATCAAAACCAATAATTACTCTGAGCAGAACCCATTAAGGAGATAAAATGTTTTGGAATTGTGTTGGTCCAATGTTTTACAAGCAATAGTAATCCATTTATAAAGTGCTTCAGGGCCCTCCTCCAGATGAGCTAAACAAAACTATCATCCTAGGACTGCAGGTGTAGAAGACCTGACCTCTGCCATCAGGCTTGATGCTCTTCTGTGTGTCTGGGCGAGCACAGTGTGTTCAAGGAGTTTTTGTGAGGAGTGGATGGTGTGAAAAGTGAGGAATGAGGTCAGGATTTGGCTTGTTACCACCTGCCCAATACATAATGAGAAGTTAAGCCAAACACTGTTGGCCTTATGCAGCAGGAACCTGGGCAGGGGCTCTTGCTGTGCTGTTGCTTTTTCTACCTGCATAGCAGGGCTCACAGCCCTGTCACGGTACAGATTACACATTTCCCACTAAAGTGAAGAGGGGATTTACCTTTGGAAACACCATGCTTTTAGTGACCAATGGAGCTGCGGCCTCTCTGCTGGCGAGCCTCCCCATTGCAATTCATGTCACATCCCTGACGTGGTTTCAACATCCCTTTCTACGGGTGGCTGTTTGCAGTGCACACGAAGTTCAGATCTCCATGTACTGTATGCTTCGAATGTACAGTTAATAGCCAGCAGATACGTGGGAAGGCAAGCAAGCTACCTTTCATCTAATGTTTGTAACACAGAAAACCTTCAATATTGAGAACAGATAGACTGGAAGGTAGGTTCACATCTCTCAGCAAGAGAGCTGTAACTTAAATCTAATACACCTGATCAAGGCTTTCTCTCTGCCTTGTAGGTATTTTAATACAAACGTGTCTTTCATTTGACTGATTGAAGGTCTCCAACCTGCAATAAATGAAACATCTGATCCCCTTGAATCCAAATCACTTTTTCTTTGATTTTCTTTTACTTCTATTTCTTCTTTCTTTGTTCTACAGCTAGAGTCGAATTTCCCTTTAGAAATTGAAAGAATGTGTGTGGGGTTTTCTGCTCTTCTTACAGTGAGCCTGTGCAAAGGTCGAGTGGCTAGTTGACTAGCATATTAAGACAGAATTCATTTCACAGGCAGTCTGTAGTGATGTGCTTTACATATCATTATCACGCTGAATTGAGGGAAACTGATTATACAAATTAGTTACTGTACATTATTCTCCAAAGCCTTTTATTTGCATAACCAATAGATTTTATGCAAAGAATATCCTGAAAAATGATACATGATCATGTGTAGTTGAAAGAAAGTTGTTATTATCTAGGTAGGAAAATAAGTAGGCATTATTCACAATTTAAGTTTAAATTATTGTGTATCATAATATTGAGTGTATCAATTAGCATATACCAGATGAAGGCTTTAAAATATATTTCCTGTAAACACAATTGCGCCTGCAATCCTGAGTGCTGGGGGCTGCTGATTCCAATGTTCTCTATAATTATATCTTTGTATGAATCAATCAGTTTAAATATAGAGCGACAGTCTGTTAAAGCCATGACCTCCGTTGGGTTTATTTTTTACTCGGGTAGTCATGTCTCTTTCCAGATGTCAGTGACATAATTTGTATGCTCAGCATTTCTTGTGTAGAGATTTTTGCAGGGGGGGAGAGGACAGGAGGAAGGCCTTCAGAAGGAGATGGGAGTTAGAAATATTAAGCTGTAGAATCATTGAAAGTGTTGCTTTTAATCTATAACTATAACCATGTTTGTAGTGAAGTGTTAACTCTCCTACACATGAACACACTTAGTCTTTGCATAGATATTGCGCTGGGTATTAAAATGTATGTCAGGCTGGAGAACAAAGAACACGTGACATTATGGACTGAATTCATAGTTACAATAAAAGGAGCAATGAAAATTCAATAAGGGGACTGGAACCAACAGTGTCTTTGTACTTTTTATCTCTGCTAGAGTTTCCAGAGGAACTGTTAGTGATTAAGGGCCTCATCCTGCACACATTAGTGAGCCGTGCTTGCTGCCCTGCGAGCGGCACTGGGCGCTGAGAGCTCCCGCAGGCGGGACGCTGGGGCAGGAGCACGCAGCACTCGTGTTCCCCACAGTTGGTAGCTGTTGATGGGCTTGGGGGATTTGGCAGGATGGGACCTGACAAGGAAAGGGAAGCAGAGGAGAGCAGTCATGTAAAGTTAATTTTGCCTTTATAAAACTTTCTAGGGATTGGAAACATGCAGCAACATCCAGTTGGCAAAGGAGATGAAACACTGATGTGTGCTGTGTATGAAAACTAGACTTTATGGTTAGTAGGTCTCCAATGTAAAAGTTCTAAAAATAAATACTTAAAACTGTTGCAACCCCTTTCACCATTTCATTTCCCTTACATTTCTGTGTTTGCAGTAAACACATCTTTGATGCTAAAACTGAAAGTGTTTTATGTGCTATGATTTTTTTTTAATGGACACATTCACCTTTCTTTAACTTCAGTGGAATAGGATTGTGTTAAAAACACTGATACTTTGCTCTGACAAGACATTTGGATGCAAGTCTGATGCATTTCAGAAATGTTTCTTTTTCAGTGAAAGTCTAGGTTTATGTTATTCATCACAAAATCCTAGTTTTGAAGAGTAATTATATGAAACATGCCATGTTGTATAAGGTATTCCTTTACATTTTAATTAGAAGGAATTATTTGACTTCAGTATAACCTGTTTTAATTGCATTCTTTGTGCACCTATAAATTTTAATAGCCGTAGACACTGATATTATTTTGGGAGTTTGTGAGATTATTCATCTAACGTAGTTCCAAGGGAGCTACATTTTTATTTCTCTTAAATTTTTTAAATAACGATCGAACTTTCAGCCTTTACCTTGTATTTTTTCCTTGGATTAGTTTCAAGTTGGAGTGAAAGCCAGCAATTGTGAGGTAGCGTGGATTTGACATTCTCTCATGTATCCCACATATTATTTGCAGTAAGATTAGCATCAGAAGGACTGACATAGATCAGTTGTCTTTACTTATGCATGCCCTATGTTTCTCATATTTTTTTTTTGGGGGGGGGGGGGGGGGGGGGGAGATGGTGGAGTAATATTTAGTTTCCCTGTCTGAGCATATGAAATCAGCTTTAGCTGGGTGTTTGTGTAACAGAACTTGCCAGGTAGAGTGTAAGTGGAGGATAAAATGAAAGCAGAGAACGTAATGTAAAAAATTAGAGACATTGGAAGTGGTACAAAGGAAAACTCATGTTCTTTGACATTACAGTCCTGAAATGAGCAGCAATGAGCTGATAAAGCAGCATGGATCTGTGTGGATAGAAGAGGCTGCTTAAACTCAAGATCTAAATGATTTAAGCATCTTAGTGTACAGATTATAGTTGTCCTCAGCTAGGGGCAAATCCCATCTCCAGTGACACGTGCACCCATTTAAAGTCAGTAAAAGCTGAAGATGTAAGAGACCACATTTTGTGCTTTAGATTTGTCTTGTGTGATTTTAGCAGAGACTTCCCTGAAACACATCTGGGTAAGTTAAACTTGTCACCCTTGTGACAAGAATACTCACATAAGTAACCATAATAGTATTAGCTCTCTCAAAAGATTTTAAGAATCTGGCCTTTGGCTAGTAATATTTTTTCAGATATCACTTTGCTTTTAGCAATATAAGAAAAATTACATTTTCACCCTGGATAGTGGATTTATTTTGAAATGAAGTAAATTGCAGAAATGTAGCTCTCTTCTTCACCTGAATAAAACCTCTTTCAAGGTCGAAGTGTTCAGGTACATAACTCTAAGCTCTCTTCCTGATGCACAGTTGGCTACCTAGCTTTTTCTAAAATTCATAGTAGGGTCTCAGAGCAGGGCTGGCAACCTCAGCTAAAGTAACTGCTGCTTTTATTTCCCCAAGACTTTGGTTCTGTTTAAGGTCTCAAAAGACCACACAAAGCAGCTGAGCAGAGCAGGAAGAAAAATGAGAGATGGAGATGGTATTTTTCAAAAAGGAATTGTGTTGTAACCAATGAGTTCCTTATGGCTTCTACCTGAAAGCATAAATCAGCCCAGGTTCAATTAAAATTGCATCTAAATTGAGCTAAATGAGCTTTTCCTGGTTCAGAGTTTGCATATGAAAGTTTTGCATGTCTCTGAATAACAATAGCATGTTCTCAGGAAGCTGAAACTGTGAAAGTTTTGAAAAGGACAGTGATTTTAAAGCCCAATCCTGCCTCCCACCTCCTGCCTGCAATTTTTTAACGTTGAAGGCTACCTTCTTCATGAAATATACATACAAACAATAGTTAAATAATGACCATGTGCTCTTCAAAAATTGTCTTAGTTGTTAATGTTGTCTTAGTGTTTTAAAGTTAATGGTGTTTTTGGTTGGCTTTTCAAAAACATGCTTAAAAAACCCTAGGTCTCGAGCATGATGGCAGGTAGATTCAAAGGGTTAATACAAAGGAATTAATGAACTCCTTCCTCTAGAAGTGAAGTAGCAGAGGCTGGGCCGGACCAGGCTTTGCATTCATTAAACTGTCAGATTGTATGATAGGTTTCCATTAGCTTGACTCGGCTGAGGTTTACCTGAATTAGAAGGTAGTGAATGGGCAACTTTTTTTTGGTTGAGATGCCATACTCGACCAAGACCAACTTTTTTAATAGAAGGGTAAGCAAAAAAGGCCTTGAAGAATTGTCGTTAAATCTTCAGTATGAAATGCACAGGGAGTCTGGGAAAATCCTTGTATTTTCTACTAAAATGAGTAATTTTAGAAATGTCCTTTAGCATTTAGGTCCTTTAAATAAATCAATAAATTCTTTCTTAATAGAGGAATAATCACCTGTAAACAAATACACCCCCTTGTAAGGTTTCTGAAGCCATTGCCCACCAATGGGAGCACATGGACTCCTGTCATACTTCTTGCAGATCCTGTTTACATAAAAACCCAGCTTCCAAACACTCAGCTACAAGCTGCTGGTGTAATGTGAAGGCAATTTTTGAGCCAGAGCCACTTTATAAAGAAAAAATGCTTGCTTGACATAGACTAAAAATGACAGGGTAAGTGGATCACCTGCCTGAAAGGCTCTCAAGCAGTACAGCTGTCCAACCCTCATGTCATCCTCTCCTGACCCATCAAGAATTCCTTTGATCTCCCATGAAGACATCAGCACTGTCATTGCCCGCAGATGTCCACCCCCCAGGAGGTGGTGGCCTGCCCAGGTACAGGTGCTGTGGTTGTGGCTGTCCCCGGTGTGCTCCAGAAGCTGCTGCTCTATAAGGCTGAAACCTTTGGTGGAACAGCTGCAAGTGCGTGAATGACGGGTTTAATATTTAAAAACTTAAAAAAGGAGAAGCTGCAACATTTTCATATGCAGTCTCTTTCCTTCTCTTGTAATGCTGCCCATCAAATTAACGAATTTGGTATGGCTTTTGCTTATTTTTGAACATCACAGTTCCACCAGGCAATGGATCACTTCTGTACCTTGCAGCAAAGACTTCTCATCTGGAGAGCAAGGCTCCTGTTGTTGTCTTCAATCTTTATGTAAGCGAGTGTGCTGACTCACACAGCAAAAGCTGAAACACTTACAAAGGTTTTGTATAAAATCCTTGGTTATGAGAGTTATTCACATTCTTATTTTCCAGACTGGCTGGCCTTATAACACTCGATACAGCTAGCTTATTACAACTCTGAGGAGTTTCACCAATTTCGCAGGGACTGTAGTAGTTTGCACTGTGGATGAGATTTCAAAGCATAATGAAAGCAGTTGTGAATCTGTTTTACTTCATGTAGCAATGGACTAGGAGAGCCTGAAAAGCAGTCTCCCAGCTGAGCAAGTGGCAGCTTCCAAATGAAGGGTAAAAAATTCTTAGGATACCCTAGTTTGATCACTTGTCATGACCTGGCTCACAGATGCCACTGAGCACCAACAGTATTTGGGTGTTTGGGTTCTCTGGGATCCTTTGGAAATCAAATCCCGTAAGGAGGGTTGGGATCCATATGGTAAAATCAAAGTCTAGCCAGATGTAGCAGGAATTTGTATGCTACTACCCGACTCCTTGTATCAATAAAGAGATGTTTTTGTAAAATATTGAACAAACTACAATTTCAGTGGAATGTAATCATTTTCAGCTCGATTGTGCTGATGGCACGCAGCCCAGAGCCTCACAGCAGCCTCGGAGGTAACACGCCTTCGGGAGCACAGCCTGCAGCCAGCCCTTCGCCGCAGCTGGGTGTGGAAGGAAATGAGCCTGTACCCTGGATTGTCCTCACCCCCTCTTTGGACTGAATTGTGCCTCTTGATAAACAAGGATAAACTGGGATATTCCCAGTTGAATTAAGTTGTGTAAGATCCAATTTTTAATTTTTTGTTCCCCCTAGTCTGAGGAGTTTAAAAAAAAATCCTGTGAAATCAGACTTAAAAAGCTTTTGAATTTTGCTTTTGACCTTTTTAATTTTGTATTTGTTTTCTTCACTGCACATATGTAATTTATTTTGAGCAGTTAGGAAAAGAAGCAAATTCAAATCTCTTCATTCTGTGAGTATATTAAAAGGTGATATCTCAACATCGTCACAAAACTGCCGATTCACTAAGGGAAATGTAACTGATGCTTTTCAAAGTGCCATTTGTATGAAAATAACACTTTCCATCAAACCAGCCAACCCACAATATTTTGACATTTTTCAAATAGCTCTTCTGACTAGTTCTGTCACAAGCAAAAGGAAAGATAGCTGAGAAACACCCCAGTCTGGTCCTTCCTTAAAGTTCTGCTTACCACTCAGCACAGCCTCAGAAATTAGCCAGTGGCACGAAATGTATCACACCAGAGTGATGCATTTCTTCAGTAAATGGACTGAAAATAAAGTAGGAGCGCAGTATTTCCCTCAGTTGTAATACGTTGATGAACCTGTCAGAGCAAAGACAAACCGCTCTGACTTCTCTGCCTGTTGGAGCACAGCAGCCAGGATTGTAACTGAGACATCACAGGACAGGTGCTTTGAAAATTACAGAATTTAAGTAAAGGATCATGTGGCTTTCCTACATGATCAAGAGGTTGATCCTTGCAGATTTCAACACCCTACATCCCTATTTGCTCCTTGATCGTATGTCTTTTATGTTAATAAATAATCCTGTAGGTTTGAAATGGCTTTTCACGTAATTCATTTCTGACAGTCTCAGCCTGTGACCCAGCAGAAGTTTAATTTAAACCTTTTAAAGGTTATTTTATTCAGAAGTGAATTTCACCTTATTACACATAATCACTGCTAATCATTGAGGTGATTCACGGGTATGAGGGATGCAGAATCAGCTCCCAGGTATGCTCTCAAAAATCTGTAATTTTGTTAATAAAAAGCACCACAGCTATAAGAAAGAATGGTGGTTCTGCAGAATTCAGGAGCTGCATTGCTTCTGCCTTTGTTCTCTGATATTTTTTTCATGTGTTACAGATTTTAAATAGATCAAGGAAAATGTATAAATTCCACACTACACAGAATATTTAAAATCTTATTAGAACTGGGCCTTAACTGTTACCTGGAGGTCTGTAAATATCTGCAGTAGTTTACTGCTGCTAATGCTGTAATTACATTTCAGTGTTGATTCACAGTTAGGCTTTTTTGTGTTTGTGTTCAGCAGTACAGTTTATTTGAAAAGTGCATAAAATATAAATATCCAAACTTCAAAGATGCTGTAGTAGAGGTAAATTGCCAAATGTTCTGTGATTTTCTCAATAGTTTTATGATAACATAAAGCCAGTGTTTCATCAAAGAATTTTTTTTCTTCAAGAAGGATTGCACCAACGAGGTATAAATTATAAATCATATTCTGTTTTACATGTGAAATGGAAGCTCTGAAGTGTATCACGCTTGAGCAGATGGAGGCTAGGTGTTTTCATGTTTTTCTGAACCTATGTTTTGTTTGTGATGTCATTTTCTACATATTCTATCTTTAAATTCCTTTGCATAGGGTCAAGAAACTATCGCCAAGTAAATACAATTATTGACAAATGTTACTAGCAGCAAGGGGCAATGACAAAATCATCAGTAATACACACACAGGCACACAAAAGCCAGAGTTACTTGTAACAGACAGGGTAAATGAGCTAATTGACCAGCTGTTCAGGTTTCATGACATCACAGATTTTATTTAACAAAATGAGTGATCAAAACCAGTGAATTGCAAAATGCTAAATATATATTTGTTCAGGTAGCCCAAGCTGTTTCTGGCTTTATTCGTTCTAGAAGCGTGGCTGAGTTTTGGTACAATTCAGAGAGTTGGAAGGAAAAGCCTTAGAAGGATGCTATCTAAATTACAGCCTGTTCGTTCATTATTGTTAATAAGCACTATTTTATTGTGTTTACAAATTGCAAATTGAGCTGAGATTTCTCGTTGCTTTGATAGCACCTTCGCTACAAGGTAATAACATATTAAAATCATACGGCATTTGAATAAAATCATTTCCTGGCTCTGTTTGCTTGCAAACTGCTTTCAAGAATGAGGGGGAAAGGCAGTGGAGGGAAATGGCTAGTTTTGCAGAGCGGAGATGAGAAAACGCAGCCTCTGTGCCTGTTACACAGACAGAGATGAAAGCAAAAGAAAGGAGCAGCACTTTTTAGCCAAGAAAATAACCAGTGTGGGCTCCATAGACTTAGATTAAACCAGCTGTAAACCAGGAATTTCCGTCATTGTTATTGACCAGACTTTGAACACTTTTATCAGTTGCATGTGTTAATAGCTTGTTAATGATTGATGTTGAGGTCTTTTATGACACCAAATGAAACTGAGAAATAAGTGCAGGATTTCGAGGTGACTATGGCAGTCACACTTTCAGTAGCACTCTGCAGAATTTCAGCTATGTTTTAAAACATTTATGCCTGCCAAGATTAGATAGGTTACACGGCAACTCAAGACAATACAGAACTACCCTGACGGTGCTGTTCATTCAGCCCTATGCTGAGCAGTAAAAATACAGCAACCCTCAAAATGAAAAGCTAAATTTTAGAAGGTGTTGCAGTTCTGCCAGACTGTATAAAGGAGGGTAAAATATGGATGACTTGGTATGCGAGGCAAATAAATACCAGATTTGCAGAATAGTGTCTGAAGAGAGCCTTGTTAAAATTGCTCAAGTATTTCAGTTAGGGATTTCTTACATCCTTCATTTCACCTGGTTCAGCAAAGCAGTTCAGCAAACACTTAAGCTCCAGAAAAGTCAGTAGGACACATTAGCACAATGCATTTCTTGTCTCCATGGGCTATGTATTCTAGAGCTTAACAGAGAGATCTCCGTATTAGCTTCGATAAGCCTTTCTGCTGATTGTAGACGATTCTGTGTGGTTTTTTTACTTCACATGTAACCACATTCCTTCTCTTTTTTGCCGAGTAAACTAAGAATCGACAGAAATCTGGAAACATCGTATTCTTCTTCAGGAAAGCACAGGAAATGTGTAGGTGTCTGTAAGATTTCATATGCATTTATTTTTCTCTGTTCACATTATTCCATTCTACCATCACTGCTTGCCTGTCGTAAATGCAATTAGTGACCTTTCTCATTGCAATAAACTGCTCTTTGGGAAGAAAATTAGCATTGTGAGCAAAGCCTTTTTCCTACACTACTGTAATTTTCTGTTTTTTTCACTGCCTCACAAAGCTTTTAAGTAAAAGCAAAATAAGCTTTAGCACTGCATTTACTGCACTGCTCTGTCTTCCTGCAAAATGCTTTTACCGCCTTCAAACCGTTTTGCTCTAGCAAAAATTTTTTATGAGGATGAAACAAAGATATATAATAAAAACCAAAAAAAGATGCACAGGTCCAGCCCAGAATAAGCAGAAACCTAACTGCTGGTGCAGTTCTGTAAGATGGGAAAGATCCAGGCTGAAGTCCCTGGTCTGGATCAAGGACTTAAATCCAGATTTGTCATGCTTTGAACAATTGTTGTAACTGCTACAACAGTGCTGTGCTTTCTAGGTTTGAAAAAAGAGATTCAGTTGAATATCTAACAAAACTCTCCTGCAGAAGGGATTGTCAGAACTGGAATGTTCTTGTAAAAGTTATTTCTTGCAAATAGATATTTTCTTTAAAATATTAGAGGTTATTTTGTTCAGCTATTTATTTTTCTTTCCTTTAACCAAGTGAATTTTGACTCACAACGCACTACAGGCTTAAGTACTTGTGTTGGTTTCTCCAGTCTGTGTTAACTCTTGATGTTTCAAACGTCTAAATAGCATCAGAGAATATGGTGAACCTTTCAAGATAACTTTGGAATAGAGAGGCCCTTCATTTTAGCTGTCATCCTGGACTTGAGTTAATTTTTTTCTGTAGTATTGTGGTAATGAGTAATTCTAGGAACTGGGAACCCTGCCGTATATGTAAATGACACTGGTGAATTGTCTCTGATCGCTGTGTCCCTTATTCTCATTATTTATTAATGCTTTTTTTTTCCTCAGAAATAACAAATTAAATCTTAGGAGACTTGGAGGTTCAAAGGGCTGGTCATTAGTCTTTACTAAGTCCAGTCCTGTAGAGATTAGAAGAAGAAACACCATTAAATTTAACCATTTCAGCATTTCACGGAGCCTAAATTCAGACAGCACTATCACTTTCCTCAAAGGGTACACAAAAGCCTATTGTTTTATAAAGAAACTGTTTTTTTTAAATATCTATTCATTGTGAGGGGTTCATTCTGGTTTCAGAGACATTAGTGGGTTTAGATATTCCTTTAAGTAGAATAAAAACCAGCAGAAAACCCTGATGAGTTTTATGACTACATCCACTGCCCATATGTGCTTTCCTCGCTGGTTTGTTGCAGACTGGAGTTCTTACAAATGAGACCAAGGCTGCAGGGGAGCTATATCTATTAGCAAATTAAGAAATGGTGGCTTTCAATATATAGTAGTCATAATGAAAATGCCAGTCTCACTATAATGTAGCATCAGAGAATGATGGCTCTTTTTTTGAAGGTGATTTCTGTAAGTAGCTGTTAACAAATGCTTCCTCTATAATATGAACCACTGTAGAACATGTACAAATACAAGAGAGGGAGAAGTGGCCAAGAACTTGATGTTTGTTTTCAAAACGGTATCCTTTTTTGCACAGTCTTTAAAAAAACCTCTTAGCAACAGTGATGCTTCAGTATTGCTCACAGAGAGCGACTGCAGCTCAGCAAAGCCTGTGTGCCGGCCTGCCTGGGCAGATGTCTGGAAGGGCCATGTGCAGGAGGGCGCCCGCCCGGGTGTCACCCCCACATCCCATCACATAAAGCAGCATGCGCAGATCAATGTCTGCAGGTATTAATAAACTACTGCGGGAACTACTGCATCATCTCCTGCCTGTCACTTGTTCTGCAACTAAAGCCCCAGGAAATGAAAAAAGTGGGTCACCATTTGGGGTAAGAGCAGACACATAAGTAATCAGTGTGGGTGATGCTGTGCAATTCTGTTGAAAAATGGAGGTTGCTGAGCTGCCACATCTTCTACGCCTGTGTCTTATTATAATTTACCAAAATTACTAAAATTCATGTTTCACATGGTAATTTCAGGGTGCAAACAAATTCTCTTTGCTTACTGTCAGTAGAAGAACACTTAAAGATTTTTATCCTTATTTTACAGAAGAACAATAAAACATATAGGACCCAAATCTTTCCTGAACTTGGGTCTCAGGAAGAGCTGTGTCAGCTGCATGCAAGGGAAGCGGAAATTTGTCCAGTTGCAGGAACTGAAAACATACTAAAGTCGGTGCCACATGGTGGTGAGGCCACGTGGAGAAAGCCTGACACCAGCCAAGCTCAGCGATGACTCCTTGCAGAGGATCGCTGCTCTTTCTGGTTTGGTGTTACCTGGAAAAATCAAACTCCAGGAAAGTGTGTGTCTGCATTTGTGAATATATAGCAATGGCCCACCTACCTGGCCAAAAAGCAGAAATGGCAGCACGTTGGGGATTCCCAGAGGGTGAGGAAAGGGCGCCTTTGCCTTTGCTAATGCTGAGAAATGAGGTGTGCTCCTGCCTGGTGAGCAGGAGCTGCTCTGGCCTCAGGGTAATGCAGAGATTGAGTGTCACAACACGGTTTGTCCAGGAGATGCATGCTGGGAGTGACACTCTGGAGGATTTGCAGTGAGTCAGCAGGTGCTGGTATGATAAAACAGTCCAAAATATCTGTTAGACAATGCTGTAATGAAGGTGGATTAATTTTTCTCGTAAATTACGATGAGCAGACGAAAAAGCGCACAGCCATCAGAGAAACAATTTGCTACAAATTGTTTTTTAACTACTGGTAAAAAGTTGTGGGTTAATTAGGCCATTAAACTGGTTTCATTTTAAGAACATGTGAATTTGCTGGGCCAGTCTCTGTTTTTGCTGTGTTTAATGAGAGGAAACTGATAAAAGGTGTCGCTGGTGAGCCAACCAAAGCTCCTTAGATATCGAGTCAGGCTTTTTCCAGTAGTCCATCTTAACCCTTCAAAAATAATTAGATTAATTTAAACTTTTTAAAGATTCTGGTTATTGTTTTATTTATTTTGAGTAAGAAATTCTCAGAATGTTGAAAAGTTTAAATAGTTTTTAAATTATAACACTGAAAGATTTTTCTGACTTCAGTGAAAGAGCTATTTAAAAAATAAGCTGTACTTCTCTATCTTAAGCAGATATCTTACACTCTATCTTAAGCAGAAAAATATCTTTTTTTTTTTCTTGCAGAACAGGACCGTTATTAAGTATCTTTCATTTTACTCATATACAAAAAATGTAAAGAGGGGAAAACAATGTCTTTGTACTCCCCAAAAGAGACAAAGTAAAAGGAAGAGAATGTGGCCACACACCCAGCGGTAAAAAAATATTGCCTCACTGATAGGGTTGCTTGTGAAAATGGTCCCAGCATGTTTTCATGGTTGTGAGACTTTTTTTTTTTTACCATAGTCATGCAAGCTGTGTGTTGCTGAGCTCCTGCTGAGCAACAGCAGAGGAATTACTGGAGCTCCATTCACAGCTTCAAAACTGTTTTGCATTAATGGTCAGCCTGAACTGGATTTGGGTTAGGTTTCACTCTGAGCTGTAACTCTCTCTCTCCACCCCCTAAAATAATAATAATAATAATTACAAAAGTATGAGATAGGACTAGCGTCTCCACCTCCTGTTCATAACCCAGAAAACCAAATATTATTACATACCTTATTGAAGGGTTGAAGAAAGTTAGAGGTCATGAACTGAGCTGTATGAATAGCTGGAGGTCAGATCCATCACAGCCATGTATTTCATGTATTTCAGCCTGTAGAGACTGGTTTAGTTATACTGCCTTCTACCAGCTGATCACATATTCTAACTTAAACCACAAATTAAATTAAATAGCTAAGAAATACATAAACTAAAGAATTCCTTAATGTTTAGTAGACAAGTACCTAAAACATTATTTTTTCCTTTTACTGATGTATGGAGTGGAGGGAAAGGAAGCTACAGACACGAGGGTAGGGGTAGTACTTGGAAATAAGGTAGAATTTAGGGCAAAGTAATACCATGTTCTGTGTCTTAGTAAGTAGTGATTGTGTAAAGAGAAGCTAGTAGGGAAAGAGGGGGATTGTATGACATGAGAAATAAGACCTTTTTTGCACCATTCTCTGAATCTCAATGTGTAGCAAAGAATCTCAGGCTAGACACCCAAAAATTAATGCATGTGATACCACTGTATCCTCTGAATCTATCTCTAGGATCAGACAGACACTTTTAATTGCAGTTTTGGAGTTAGATCAAAATACTGGTGAACCGTGAATACAGAACTTTGCTGATGGACTGGGAAGGGGGGAAGGTGGGGTTTAGGGCAAACCAAGCTGATTTTGTTTGCATCAGACCCCTTTGAAGTGGCAGCAGGTTGTAGCTGCTTTGTGTTTTGCATTGCTACCTTTTCATATCTGAAGATTCAAACAATAGCTCCTGGATATTATCCCACATATTATTGATTAAAAGCTTTGCCCAAAGACCTTCCATCTCACTTTCCAGCTTAGTGTGATTTACTTTTCTTTTTACTCCCTGTAACATATGATTAATGCTGAGCTAGAGAGTCCCAGTGAGATAAAGCAGAGTGTCAGGTAAGATTTGTCAGCTCGGAAGTATAGATTATTTTATGTTTCTCGAACTTTGTGGGCCCAGGGAACACAGATCTTGATTGTTAAATCCATCCACACTTTCCCTAGGGCTATAATATGCCAAAAACATTAAATAGCCCACTTAATACATAACCTCATTCTGTATGCTTGACTATTTTGTTTTTAATTTTTCTTCCCTTTCCAGGCTGCTCAAATGAAATGGGATCAAAGAAAAAAAATTATCCTCACTGGATTTTGTTAAAATATTAATAGGTTAGGGTTGACTGGCTAAATTGAATATCTATGCTGATCTTGCTTGCATGTTTAACTTGTGCTTAGGAAAATATGTTTCCTAGGTGATAACCTTTTATGTACCAGCCTGACTTCATTGAAATGCATAGAGATAAAAATATGTCACACTCCATGGCCATGCTATTCTTGTGTGGCAGTGTGATTATTCAGATGATAATTGACCCCCACCTGTAGACAGCTCAAATTCTGTAGTCAATCATTCCATTTGATGTTAAAATATGTGAAAGTACAATTATATAATTTACATTACAAATCATCCTGAATGCCAGGCATCTCAGAACCACTGACAAACGAAAGTGAAAAAAAGTCAATAAATGAAGTGAATTACACTAGGCAAAGAATTCAACTTTTCTTATTTGCCTCGGCACAACAGCTTTTATGCGGGTGTTGTTGATGGAGCTCAGACAGATATTACTTAGTACTGAATTTGACTGCCTTTCAGCCCCTTCCTAACTTTGGTGATACTTTTTAGATAAGAATACCTTCTTTCACTGTGGAGATGAAAGTCCTCACCAGCAGATAAAGGTAGAAACACATCCATGTCAGCACAGATTTGCACAGCAAAGACTGTGGGCCAGTGAGTTGTGCTCCAAATACTCCAACTTTTAAGCTCATGGTTTTGTAGACTTTGCTGTGTATTTTAAAGCTATACTGGGCAGTTAAAGAGCATATTTGTACAACTGCAGGGTGCTGTTTGTCACGCACCTGCTTAAGGCCTGTTGCAGACTCTGTTGACTGTGCTCAAATAATGTGGGCAAAACTGAATCCGAATCAGCTTGTACCATTCCTGCATAATAAATATATGCAGTGGTGGCCTTAGACCGAATCTCTGGATCATCCCAGTCTGTCTGTCTGAGTGTTGGACACCAAGAATCTAAACTTCATGTGACTTTTATGGTAGCTGAAGATTTTTTAACTGTGTCTGTTTTTCTCCTCACATTGCTTTGGATCCTTCAACCCCTTTACAGCAGTCCCCGTGACATGGCTGCAGATAGTATCTCAGGCGTGGGCTATTCCTGAAAGTTCAAGGCTAAGCATTGTAATCCTCTATTTATTAATGATTGCTCAAAAAAAGAACCACCTTCTTCAGCAAATTATTCCACAGGTCTATACTGGAGCATTCTAGTCTGCTGAGCATGACAGACCCAGCCCAGTAACAGGTAATCAGCCTTATAGCAAGAGAAAGCTCAGTGTTAAATCAGTTGAAGTACCAAAATGGGAGCCAAAGAACCAACACAAGACACTTCTATTGGTAAAACAGAACCTAATGCTTCTCTCCCGGCTCTCCTCATGCCATTTTAGATGCTAACTCCTTAGCTTCATACTGAAGAGCCAGAGGAAAGAGCAAGTGTTACATTTTTCTGTTTAGATTTAAACATGGCACTATTTTGCTCTACTAGACTAAAGCCTTTGTCAGCCACAGATTCTCCCTCTTGATGCTGGCAGTAATCATTTGGTCACAACTTCTTCACTAACAACATTTAGGTTCAGATGATTTTTGGGACAGCAATGTCTACGCAGTGAATTCATCAGCCAAGTAACCACTGATTAATAATTAGTGATTCCTGCTGATGACCATTTTTAACATGAACTAATTTTGAACTTAGGTACATTACTTCATTAAATAATTATAAATCATAGACAAGTTAAAAGATAATGTTGGCTTATTTACAGTCTATCTGCAATAACAAAAATAAGTGGAATTCATCTACATCTACAACGAATAGTTTAAGCAGCTTTATCTCGAAATCACTGCATGTGGCTTAAGCCTCTATTTCTTAGTTAAAGAAGCAGCCCAAATATAATTTTTAATCTTGGCCTTCATACTCTAAAATTACTAATTAGAATATTGTCCTCAATCCTAACATTCGTGGGGAAATAACGTAAAGTGTCTTCATGTCCTGATGTGCACTTTTCTACAAAAATATGCAGAAAGTCACCATTTCTTCAGCTGTTCTTTCTTTCATAAAGATGAGACCTTTCAAAGAATAAAATCCAAATGATGTAAAATTGACAAAAGTATCAGCTTCCCAAGTATGAATATTCTAAGAAATGTTCATCACAAAACAAATGTGAAACTTTATGTGCTCAGATGCTTTTCTTTACAAGACAAAACAGAATTTATGAACATCCTTGATATGTGAATGGAAAGGCTCTGGTTTACCATGTGGTCTTATTCTCTGCTCCCAGTGCAAAAGACATATCTTTCTGGGCAGTTCTCCTGTGAAACTTCAGGTCTTCTCATCACTCTTAATTTTGGGAGTCCAAGCAGGAGTGTCTTCATCAAATATTTTGTTCCCCTCAGCTGCTGTGAGCAGGAAGAAACTCCCAGTGTTGCTCAATGTAGAGCAAGGTTGAACCTAGTTAGGGTAACTTCCAGACAGGGAAATACGTATGTCTCACTTTTTAAATTTTTTTTTTGAGGCTGTTTTCCCTAGCTCCTTTTTAAAATGGACTACTACCAGGAGCTGCATTCAGGCCTGCCATGGGTTGCTGCAATTCTTCTGACCTCAGCAAAATTCCTCAATCATTATCCCAGGTGTGAATTTGGCCAGTTGTCTTTAATTAAAGCTCCAGTCTCCTCTCAGTAAATTTCACACCCTGTACAAGTATCAAATTATGTTCTTCAATTAGTTGTATCTTTTCCTCTATCCTTTTAATTTCAGGCCCATCAAAGAGCTGGTTTACTAAATCAATTTCAATGGGAATTTACACATTGTGAATCATAATGGGATGCAAAATTGACTTGGCTAATGAATAGTTAGTGGCTTTGGGGTTAATAGTTTTGGGTTTTTGTCTCAGGTACTTTGTATTAAATTTAATTTTGATATTGCTTTAATGAGCACAATGTATTACTTCTCTTTTTTTCACCTGGGCCCATCTAAGGTGTATTCTCTTTGCCTGCCTCAGTTGATTTGTTTTATGAATAACTGTATGAGGTTTCTGTTTAAGAAAAGCCCTTCTGCTTGTCCCATTTCTATGCACTAAATATTTTAGTCTGATGTACAGAGTTTAAATAGAAAAGAATCTGTCCATTATAACAGGGATAAAGAACTTACTTCAGAGATTACTGTCTCTTGCTGCTTTGCATGATCAGTCATAGAACTGCTATTTGCAGGAATACTTTTAGGCATTCATGGGACTCCTTTATGAATGAAAATAAGTAGAACAGCTATCCTGGCACCAACGTACAACCCTGGTATAAATAAAACATGTCACCACGTCACTCATTTTTGGGGTTCCAGTTTAGGGATATCAGTTTTCCCTGGGAGACACTTGAAAGTTCACAACAGTGCAGGCTCAACAAGCTGTCCCATGCAGGCTATATGAGTTGCTCTTCTGGCTATAGGGGCTGGATTTTGGAAAGCCTGGAAGAGGTGTGTGTAAAGTTTCTATCCATGCTGTACTGGTTTTATGATGGGAATGTTACTTTCAGGTTCTAAGTGTTCATTATCTCCCAAAATCTAATCCCTTCTTACAAAAATTTTTAAAAAGTCAGCACTTGGAGGTGTAACAACTGAATCCGTTTTCTGGAAATAGCCTTGGAAATAGCTGCACTGTGATTAAAAGTACCATTCCCAAGACGGTCTCTATCCCAAGAGAGATCTCCTATCTATCTGTTGAATCAACAAGATGGTAGGATTAAGATGTCCATGAAAGAGCTCTCCTGATCCGTCTGCTGCCTGTCCTCATTTAGAGAGTCCCATGCTGCTCACAAGGGACTTTGGGTGTGATTTTGACAAGATGCTTTTCACCTGGCATGAGAGCATGTGTCACCACAGCCACATACCAACTTCTCATGCCCAGGAAACGATGTCTAGAAAGCCAGGACACTGTCCCTATCATCTGCATATGACGCCACTTGTCATAGAATAAGTTTATCCATTGCAACATTGCCAGTTTTCCAAAGATGAGGCATTGCTTAGTGTGTGGGCTATAGCACACCATTTCCATATGTTTCTAGGTAGAGAATCTAACACTGAGGCTTTTAAGCTGAGATTTTTAAGAACAAAAAAGAGAATAGCAAATAAGTTTTTTACACTTTCCCAAAAGAAGCCTGTGGAGCTTGTTTTCCCAACACTGAGAGTAAGACGCTATTTATTAATAGTAAAAATAGCTAGAATTTTAACAAGAGGTATTTTTTTTTTTTTAAATGCAGTGGATAACAAGAATGTGTGCTTCAGAGAATGGGTCTGCATTTAACAAATGTTGCTTAAATTTTCTGTGTTCAAACATATCAGGAATATAAACACCAGAGAATGTGGCCAACTCCAGCAGGATAATAAATGGGTATAAGATCACAAGGTGTAGATTTAAGCTTAAAACAGATAATTCCTGCCTATGTGAGAAATGAAGTTCATCAAATTCAAGAGGAATACTTGAAACAAAAAGTCCAACTACAGCCCATATTTAGTAATCCATGAGCTAGCTCTCTAAAGAGCCTGGTCATGTCCAACTGAGCTGGACATGCATGATGTGAACATAACTATCCTGCTGCTTGTGGTGAGTAGAAGCTAATTAAGCCCTGATGGACCCGAGCTCATTTATACTGAGGCACCTGGGGCACCATGAGCTGCACTGTGTCCCTTTTTTCCCTGTTTTTCCCATTGTGTGGTATATCCTAGCATCCCTTGTTTGCATGGATAATGGAGCCTGATCAGATTCTGAAAGAAGGTCCTTAAGGTATTTTGTAAAGGCGACAGTGACACTAGAGACCTTGTGGTCTCACATTTTCTAAGTAGAAAGTATCTGGACAGGTAATTCCCTATCTACTTTTGTTAGTATATGCTGTACCTGTCTGTGCAGGCAGACTAGCTTGGGCTGACCGCTACCGCAGGGAGAACTTCAGATATGGTAGACTTCTGTGCAGGTCCAGGTTAGCAATTGCAATGTTTCTGCACCAAGCATTGCCACAAGAGCTACTGCAAACTGCACAAAACTGCTGTCTGTTATTTGTGGTTCTGTAGACTGCATGTCTAAATCTTTTCCATATTTCATATTCCCTTGAGTCTTTATCTTATATTTCTTTTTTGGAAAAGATTTGTGTCAGATTGTTATGGAAGGCAGCCTAAAATATATCAGAAGCTCTAATGTTTTTTCTGTACACCAACTTTTTTCCTCTGCTATTCTTGTCTTTTTTTTTTTTTTACAAAAGAAAAGAAACATGACTATGTGTAAAGGAGAAAATGAAAGTTCTCAAGTAGAATTGAAATGTGATAGCACAAAGTTGCCTACCCAAACATTTGAGAGACAGGAAACAGGCTTAGATGATCAGTAGTGGCTGTGATCCTGTCAGGAAAATGCAACTTAGGAAAACTTGGGTTTGATAACATAGGCTGAAGCACAGTTACTTTTGGAGATACTATATTATCTTCCTATTGCCTTCTGATAGCTATATGAGAGAACAGTCTGCTGACAGTCTGTCGGGTTGTCTGCCTGTTCTCCTTGATACTCCCTTTTCTCAGCAGTCACCATGCTTCTCTTCCTAGGGCCAGATCCAATATCCACTGAAGTCCATGGAAAAAATCCCAGCATCCTGAACCCTGCTGTGCTATATGAGCCAAAGCATGGGTTTTAGAGTCCACTACATCTGGTTCATTAGATGCTGAAATGAGTTTTGCCTGAAAATAATGACTCCCTCCTATAGGCAGTGTGTTACATTTGTAAGAAAGACAGTCAGTGAACTAACCCAAATCTCCTAGTTCTGTGCGCTCAGTCACAAAGGGCTGGATTCCTCACTGATGTACATCAGCATTGTTCCCAGTTTTACACTACCATAAAATGTCCTGAAATGTGTATGGCTTGGCTTGTTTTAAAAAAGGATATTTATTAATGAGCAAATATAAGAAGGAATCTTTTAATGTGAGTCTTAGTTTAAGTAAGGATACAACACGGGAGGGAAAAGTATAACCTGCAGGTATGTTTCTGCAATTAATTTGATTCTAGTATTTTAAAGTTCTGTATAGCTTACCAAAAATACTGGATATGCACTAGCAGTGATCTATGCAGCTCGTGTTCATCTACATGTGTCTTTCTTACTGGGCTGCTTATTTTTGAGCCATTGTACTTAGGATAAACAATGGAGAGACTGCTGCAGTATTGCCGGCATTACACATCAGGCATTAAAGACAATTAATGGGCTTTAGATTCCCAAATTACTTAAGAGCCTTCAAAAGAATTCTGGAGAATAATTTTCAGTCATTGGAATGAAAAGGTCACAGTTTTGTGCTTTGGTAAATAACCCGTTCACAGAGATGTCTTACTTATCACTGTGGTATGCTTATTCATTAAGGGCTAATTGCAGAGGTCTCTAAATGAAACACCACAAACCACATTCCACTCCAGTGCCAGTTTGTTTAAAGTCTGCAAAGCTTTATTATTAGCACGATTTAATTATGAAAATGGCAACCATGGAGAATTCTGAACACATTCTTTCCCTTGATCATTAGTTACAGGGCAAAAATGAAACACTTTCAACAATGAAGGGTTCATATTTCAAGCTTATACAGTAGCTGCTAAAAGGCTATACTCAGAAAATCAATTTTATTAAAGTCCTTCAAGCACTAAAGGGACTTCCATGCAACTAAGCAATTTTAAAAACATGTCCACAAGCAGTGACTTTTTGATTCATGTCTTTAGCAGGGTTATATTTTCACTGTTTTCAATATTGTCCCCCAAAGCAGGGTCAGAAATGGTTTGGGGGGGGGAGAAGAGGTGAGCAAAGCATGTTCTGACATAGCTGTGACTTGCATCTTTTACCTTAAGGTACTTAAAAGAGGACTGTGAACTGGATCTGAGAAGCCTGGCATGCTCTTAACTAAAACAGATCAAAAGTCAATGGTGTTTTCACCTTTTTCAGCTTGCTTTTGCAGCCCAGGAAATTAAGTTTGGGGGACTACCAAGAAACAGTGTAGACTCTGGATTTTTTTTTTGAAAAATGAAGCTGTGTTTTGAGCTGAAAATAACAAGAAGCTATTTTCCTAGAGATAAAAGAGAATGACATATATGGTAAAAGGATGAAAAGAGTTCACATATTGCTCTGCTTCTAAAGAGATGACAGAGCATTAAGAGCTGTGTCTGTATTTCAGGGCCCAACATCACTAGACCAATGGAAAATTGAGTGCAAGTCCACCAAAGTCACTGAGTTGTGAAGTAAATTATTGCCCTGATCCAAAGGCCTTTGACTTCCATGAATCAAACCTCCTGAAATTAGTGGATAACCCTAGCTAAAGATAGGAGTGTAGAAAGTCTTTTAGTGCATCCTGAAATTTCAGAGGACAAAAAAATATCTCAGTCTTTATATGCATGTCTGTGTGTATAACTGAGTTAAAGCTTTTAAAATTATTATAGGCATCCCATTGGTTGCCCACAGGACAAAATAAGCTATCATCTAAAATGAAGTATCAATAAAACATTGCTAATGAAGTAAAAGATAAAGAGAAAAAAGAAACGAAAGCAGATGAAATAGGTGCCTTAGAAGGGTTGTCACTACTATTAAGAAAAAATAACGTGAAGCAGCACTGTTCCCTCTTATCTACAATCTAGTTTTACTTTGTTCCTTGTTACTTATATATCTGCTCTCCACTTCTTTTCTTATTTCTCATTTCTTTCAGACCCCTATTTCCAATGCACTGTCTTTTTGTCACTCAATAGCCCAAACTATTCCAAAAACCCAAGTATGCTTTTTAGGTAGATGAATAATGAGTATAAATTTCTTCATGTGTGTTATTTAAAATGTAAGAACAAGAGCTGAAAGGTGCTGTCATCTAAAAGGGTTGTTCCTGTATCTGCCATTTAGAAAAGAGCATCTTCATGAAGTCACTATTGCTTACATGAATACTTCTGTGCAGTTCGCTAGGAAGAATCCAGTGTCTGCTGTTCAAGTGGGGATATCGCAGCATTTCAGATGTGCCTGGGAAGGGTTTACTGTGCACAGAGCAGGCCTACTGCTTCTGCCCTGCTAAAGCAGGTAGGGCCAGGTGAACTAGTAAATAATTTCCATTGTATACTTACAAAAAAACCCCACAAACTCTCAGCCCAGAATAATGCAGGCCCCCAAAACTTTGGCTGTATTTGTAGTGCATGGGCAGGATTTTCAGATGCACAATGTTTGGCCTAACGGTCTTCTCATTTAACACAGTTATGAAACTTGCATCAGTTTAGTGGAAACAAACTGAAGCAAACTGGCAGTGAGTTAGAAAAATTATGATTGAGTGCATGCTTGCGTATACATCCAGTATTCCAAATAATCCACGCTGCAACCACCGAGGTCAGTCCAACATATTTTATCAATTTTAATGCGTGAATTAATCCAAATTCTCCACGTACTTCAGATTTAGCAGCAATGGATCAGTGAAGTCATTACATTGGGTTTTTTTATTTTTATATGATGGGATTGTTAGACCTTAAGTTTCTGGTGACAGGAATAAATACCCATCATTAGGTAGGAGTGATTATGACAGGCTGTTCTAGTTCTGCCTATGAACGATCGTTTCCTTCTGGGAGATGTAAGGAATGCAACTGATGGGGGAAAAACCTCTTCTTGGTAAACTTAAAATGCATAAATCAAATTTTTTCGTTCCAATGTTGGTTGTGGTAATTTGCAATCGCATAAAATTAGGCATTGATATTGTCTGTTTCTGCAAAATTTGAAAATCCTACCAAAGCAGCCCCACTTGGGCCCCGGCTTTTCTTGTGGCTTGGCTGGCCCAGCTCCCTGCAGCCCCAGGAGCGATTCCCCTCCCTGCTTCTCGTTACTGCTAGTGGAAAGCACTCAAATACCACAGTGAAGAACAAACCTTCAAGAGGTCAGACCTGAACCAGTCCAGGAGTGTTGGGTCTCTCAACAGCCTGTATTTCAGGCCACGCTGATGGAAGTGGGGTAAGAAGGAAAGGCATCATCGAGCAGAAAGGCTTTTCCTTGCAATGTGGATTGCTTGGCACAACCTCAGTACGAGAGCCACCTCAAGTAGATATGGAGGAAGATGGTACAAATATTAAATAAAAGCAGCCATAGGTGTCACACTCCATGTTGAAAAAGGGCAACAGAGTTTGAATGGCAACTCATTGGTGTTGCTGGCTGAAAACTGGGTTTCACCTTGCTCAGCAGCAGTCTAAAGAATTCAGCGCAATTCTGGGTCAGAGTGAAGAACCCTTGGGTTTAAAAAAGAAGTGGACAATGGGGGGAACTTATTTTTGACCTATGAATATCTATCATTAAAACCAATGTTTCATTTCAGTGTCAAGATTTGGTTTCATATTTTATAGAAAACACTTATAAAGAAAAGTAAAAGAAAAAATGAAGCCTCCCCAAAATGATTGTTTTAAACTTTTTAGACTCTGGAAGTATTTTTACCAAAATATCATCTATTCATGAAAGGCTTTGTTCCAAAGGAGCATCCCCCCAGCCACATCTGCAAAATCAAATGGAAAAATGTCTTCCAGCTACACAGAGTTCTTCATTTGACTCATGCAAAGGTGAGTCTAGCCTACCCAGGGTATTGCAGAGAAGGGCTGGTTCTCCTTCAGCTCGCAGTAAATATTGGCTTCTTATGCAGGCAGCTAAGGAGAAAAGCCAACATCTGCTCCCTCCTGCTACTGCTGAGCAGGACCCTGTGAAGTGCCATTCAGGGTATTAGCTGAATGTCATGTTTCAGGACACAGAAACCCTCTAACCACCTCTTTGCTTCCCCCTCATTCACTCCATGGTTGCCACTACCTTCATCTGTGCTTTTTCCTCAGCGAATTTATGTGCTTGGCTGTTGCCATGTTCTCTTTTCTGTTGTTGACATTATTGACCATTTTGGGTGGTGACAAACAACTGAACAATATTAATAACAATTTATTGGGTACTCTAATTAATGAATTTACCCTGTGACCCAGCTGCAATCACAACTGTGTGTTCATTACAAGCCTGCAGATGGAGGAGCAGTACTCACAGACTCAGGTGCTGTGTTCAGACTAAGCAGCCTATGAATTCCTCTTACATTTCAAAAGACCAAGGAACATAAAAGCCTCAGAAATTCTCACAGTTCTGTTGATTTCATAAGAGTTGTAGTTGTAATGATTTAAATTCAGAGCAAACCTTTCAAATAAGCAAATAAATTTTCTAACAGTGACCAAAACCTGTAAAAGCCTCTTTATTACATTTGACTACAACATACTTTTTATTTCAGTTTAGGAACAAATAACTGAACTGATCGGAATATAAAAATGTTGGGTTTTAAACTAAAATATTGTAGCTGGGACAACAACTTTCATATGAAGTGGCCAAAAAAAAAGGAAAAAAAAAATTCTGATCAGTTGCAGTAAACTTCCACACCTGGAGATGGAGCATCTCTTAGAGCTGCAAGGTGCTGGCCCCATCAGCCATCCCCAGGTGCCCCTGTATGCTGCCACTGTCTCCAGCCTCCCCCAGGTAAGGCTTTGCAGCCCTGATACAAATCTATCTTTATTTCTGCACAAGACCATTTCTCAGAAAAGAATAAATGTCTGTGCTGCCCTGTGCTTCTTTCAGCATCATGGGGGCAGAGCCTCCTGGGACCACTGAGCAGGTGAGGGGAAAAGGGCGCTGCCTCTTTTGGGGGGCAGGGGGGACAGAGCCTTTTGTTAAGCTGCTGACTGGGGGGACCTCGATGGCTGCTGTTGGAGGTGGTCTTGTGCTTGTTTCCATGAGGGTCTAGTGTATAAATGAAAGTGTTCCTAGTTCCTTATGATGTGCTCTGGTCCTCCGTGGAGGGCTCCCGGGGGTGAGCTCTGGCCAGGGTCTCTAGTCAATGCTGCATGTTGTAGAAACAAAAGTACAGCTGCTTAGTTTCATCCTTTGCTCTCACCTTGCCTGCACCCTGATGCCTGTGAGGAGAACCCAAGTGTAGGGCAGAGCAGCCAGGTCCTTCACCACTGCATTGCTCCTTTTCTGGAACGGTGGCTGTAACAGTAGGAGAAGAATTATTATTGGTATCATGGCAGGGAAAGAGCCTACTGATAGTTCCTGCATAGGTCGATGGAATTCCACATACGTGTGTGTGACTGGATGTGGATACACATACTCGGTTTAAGGAGGAAATGTATAAGGGGGGCAATTTGTACTTGCTTTACTCTGGAGAGCAGCACCCCTATTTCTGGATCCTGCTACGTATTTCATCACATTCCCCATGAACACATTTTTCATTTTTTGCATTGCTATTTCATTGTCTAAGTGGAAAGGAAATTAAATAAAGTTTTATTTTTATTTTCCTTTTAGATTTTATTTTTATATGAACTTTCAAACCCATGATAGTCAAGTGGATTAGAAATTCAGCGAAATGAGTTTACCTGGTGGCTGGCTGCATGCATTCTACACAGATGAAAGCCCTGACCCTGCAAACATACTCCTGTCAGGAGTCCTTGATCTCATGGTAGTCCTTAGGACTGCTCGGATTAGAAAAGAATTGCAGGATTAAGTCTTAGCAGTTCATTTGAAATATAAGACATTTGTTGCTTAATCTTGCAAAACAAGGCTCTCACGTTTTCTTTAAAACAATATAAATATTCATTAAGTCATGAAACTCAATGGACTCTTTCAGGAGATTCCTTTAACCATGTAAAATTGATGCAGCTGCAATGACTTGTATTATTTTTATCCTTCCCAGAAATATAGTATAGGAATTTATTTGCTAAGTAATTAATATATGATCCAAATGTTTGTGAAATTTCCAGAAGCTACCTCTGGAAAAACCAAATAACAAATTCAGCTGTAGGGATCTGTGGCTGCATTTTCAGAAAGTTTGAGGGTGTAGTTTTGGGTGGAATCACCACCTGAACACGAGTTGGAAATAGCCCAGTGAGATCCCTCACCTCTGATGGTACAGCTGCAGAGGGCACAGTGTGCCAGAGCCATGCGCAGAGTCTGCGGGGCATCCCGAGCACTGTGTTACTCTATGTGCAGAGCTGCTGCACTTGCGCAGGCAATTAATGAGGGATCTGATTCTAAACTCTGTGATCTCAGCCAGGCTTTCTCCCACATCCTAGTGCAGTAATTCAATCCTAAACTGCTGATCATCTGCCCCTTTCACAGTGTTTTCTGCTGGCAGGCCTGTCGGCCTTGGTGGCAGGGATCAGGGAAAGCAGAATGCACCCACTTAGACCATTTGTCACTGATGCTAATTTCAGTATTTGAAGAGCTAGCCCTTCTCTTCTATGGTTGCTGTGCAGTATGGTTTTGGTCTTCTCTTTCAGACTAGGTGTTACTGTTTTGTTTATGCTTATGAAATGCATTGTATGCTGTACATGCAGGCAAATCATGCGGAACTGGAAGGGAAATGTTGGTCTGTGACTGTAAGCAACATTGTTTGGATATTGTCACATACTTGGAGAAATGTCTCTCGTGCAGAATGCACTGGCTCTAATTTTTGTAAATGGCTAAATTACCAATGTATTTGAGAGCTGCGGGGCTCTCTCATGTGTAAACATATATGAAATCATTATTGCTTCCCTTTTATTTTTTTTTCTACATAATACGAGAAATTTGGGGTTAATCATTGTAAGGGCTTGACTTAGATTGATAAAAGCCGAGTGCTTTACAGTCTGACGCTTCATCCTTCATTCATGTCACCACTCTACTTTTGCTTTGTTTCCCAGATCAGTCAGAGTTAAATCCACGCTGTCAGCTATAACTTTGAACTTCCTGGCTTTTCTTACAAGAGTACATGTCTCTTTTTTTCTTGTTTATATTGATCTTATGATCTGACCTATGAAAGAGTGATTAGAAGGTTACAAAGGCAAATTGTCACACTGCCATGGTGGGATGCAGCAAGTAGAGGGAGCTGCAGAATAATGCAGCTGCTTTGCTTTAGCTGAAGCCTCGTACATGGAATCTGTTACTCCTCTGAGGTCTGCAGTCCTCCTTTCCTGCTGGCCCCAAGCTTAGCTCTGTTCTGCTAAAAAAAAATAAAACTGGAGAAATCTTCATCATAAACAGCAGACAAAGATACTCTGGACATTTTGGAGGCCTAGCGGGCTTAAGATAGCGCACACAAGGCACAGAGATGGTCGGAGGATACAAGTCAGAAGACAGATGCCAGTAGGAATTAATGACGAAAGAAAAATTCCTTGAAGTGATGTTACACAGTGCTAATTGATTCTGGACAAATAATCAGCGTATCCCAGGTACCTAGCTAAGGTGTGCAGGGAGCGATTGCATTTGGTTACGTAACTCTCCAGTACTACCATAAAAGTAGCCTGTATATACGTATAAGGCTGTTATTGGCCTTCCCTACCTGAAGATAAACCCAGGAGTGTTCAGGCACTGCATGGGGGGCTTTCTTAAAACCATGGCTGCTGCTAGAGTTTGAACTAATTACTAGGGCTGAGTTGTTGCAAAAAGCTGTCTTTCGGATAAACTCAAAAAAGCTGAATAAATTTAGTAAAAGTGTAAATGTACATTAGTAGATAAAATAGTATTCAAGAAATTAAACTTATACTGGTAAACTGTTCTCAAACAGTCGATTATAAATGCTTTCTCCTGCTGATTGGAGATGTTTTTTAACAGACACATTAGGTTAATGCTGTAGTGTTCTGCTTGATCCTAACTGGTTTCACTTTTCATACAGAGAGATTATTTTCAGAATACTCATACCTACAGGTTGAGAGTTCACTGACATCAACAAAGTTTATCCAATGTCAGAGAAATCAAAATAATACCCCAAAGGTCTAGCAGTAAAAGAAACAAAACAAGAGGCTTCTGCTCCCTGCTTATAAAACCATCGTATTTTTAGTTATGAAAACAACTTACGTAGAATGTGCCCAGTGAGCAGAGCTGGAGTGAGGCAGGGTATTACCCAGCACAGCCAGAAGCTGATCTACTGTAAACATGATGACAGCAGAGACTCTTTTGCCTGCATGGTTGTAAGTCTGTGTGGGTTTCAGTACCCTTTATACTAATTTAAACTAACTAATAAAAGAAGTTGATTTAAACTAAACCAAGAGTTGCTAAATTTAGTTTGAGAATCTGATCACCCTTTGTCAACAAACAATTGAAGTGATTAATAAAAATAGTATATCTGTATGTCGGGAAAGTTGTTACAAAGCAAGATTATTTTAGGTTGTTCTAAGCAAAACAGCTGTGAATATTTTGCTGTGAATAGTTTGTGTCTGCACTTAATCAAAACTAGTATCTTCAGTATCTGTAGCTCTAACATCGTATTGTTCTCACTATCTAGATTAGTAGATTTTTTCATATAATCTTCAAATTTTCATTTTGCAAGTTTAGAGTTCATTCCGAGTGAGTGTTGTTTAATACCCACCTAAGATTTGTCTTTTCTGTGAAATGGTCTTCCCAGCACACTGATTTATTGCTGTAGTTTTAGAAAGCACATAAACACAGCCAAAGTGAATTAGACATATTCTGAAGCAAATATTAATGAAAGAAGTCATCCATTTCCAGCAACCGTGCATATATTGGGGAAAGCTTCCTGAGACAGAGCTGATTTAAGGTATACATTGGATATTAATTGAATATTTGATTATATCTAATGAAACCCAGGCCGTTGTAGCTGCTTCATCTGTAACACCAGCTAGCATGCACACACTTGGTAGCTCTGCTCTCGAAGAGGAAACTGGTGTCCGGGCAGTGGTATTCGACTGACAAGAAACTTTGCATTTGAGAAGGGTCTGAGAAACACTACTCACAGACGCAGCACTGGTTATGGATGTACTATACCAGCATCCTTTCCATTTTGGGCCCACAAACTGTAATTCTCGTTAGTGTCAATAATCTGCTGTAGGTGCCTGTAGCTGTCAGACTGCTGCTGAGAGAGGAGTTTCTCATCGGAGCACATCCTAGTTGCTAGGATGAATTCCCCGCTACCAGCTCGCCCAGTGGGCTTTGCTGGCCTCCGCTTAAACCCACACCCACATCTTTGCCTGACCTGACAAAATGCTATTTCTAGAGACATGCGTTTTACTTTTTTTTTTTAAAGCTGCTGATGACTGTATTCAAAAGAAGACATTTCAGAGTGAATCAGTGGAATAATTTTCAAAGAAACCAAGAGGGCCTTTCTGATCCAGTCTCATTTCCTGATCTGAAAGCCTGCAGAGATTATGCTGTATTATTGTGATTGTGTTGAAGTCTTGGACATGAGGTTTTAGCATTAGCAAACAGGAGTAGCTCCACTTGCATTTCTCCTGATTTACGTTAAGTGTAACTGAGCTCAGCATCTCTTTTTTCAAAGACTGACTGTGCCTTGAAAGTGCTCTCTCTACCAAAGCATTGCATGTAACGTGGACTTGCTGTCTCTCCTCTCTAAGTTTTTGCTAGGAGATGGAAACTTTTTGCGCTGTTGTATCAGCTTTATTGCTTCTGTTTGAATTTTCTTGGAATTACTTGGCATGAGTCAGGTCTCCCTTTTCATCCTCTGTATGTGTAACAAGGCTTAAGAGCACAAAGGCCCTGTGTTACACGAGCTAAGAAGGGCTAAGCATACAAGCCCTGAACTATGTCATCCAAAGCAAAACTGCGTGATAGAACTGCTCATCTGCTTGTACCCCCTCTTTATACCCAAATGCTCACCAGGGTCTAGGCGAGGCTCCCTCAGCATCAGCCTGCAGATTTGCACCTCCCATTAAGAAATCAGTGCTAAAAGGACTGGATTCCTTTCTTGACCCCTTTGTGAGGGGAGTTGGTTGGCTTATTTTTAGACCATGGAGCCTTTATTAATGTTATGTGGCTGTGAGCGAGGACTGAATTTGGAAGGCAGAGGGAGCAGAGAGGATTCTGCATTCACTGCCATTCCCAGCGTATTCTTGTCTCGATCCCTGACGGCAATGTGGCAGATATTTGTGCCATTCTGCACTGGTGACTTGCCCAGAAGCAAATATTCTTATTTCTCCCCTAATGCTTTAATTGAATTTAAGGGATTGGTTATGTTTTGCAGTGGCATAAATGCCACATCAATGGTGTTCATTGAGAGAGATTATTATTGAGTGAATCAGATAAATATGGCCTACAAATGTGCTGATTTACTCCAGCTTGTAAAACAAAACAGTTTACGTATACAATTTAAACATTCTTTCTCCTTTTTTCCCCTAACCACATCCCTTGTGTGCATAATTGAGATTTCCTTACCACCCAGAAGGTAGCAAGGGAATTCTTTAGGGTTTGGGCTGTGTTTTAAGCGGGTGCAGCTGGAAGCGCAGCCGGGGTGCACGGCAACTGCCGGATGCCGCACACCTCCAGCAACGCTAGAGAGCAGGCTGACACTGCTGTACCGCTGCTGCCGTGCTGGCTGAGGCCCTGCAATCTGCTGGAAATGTAATAATTGTTCTTTTATTCTTTAATAAACACACACCACATCATACAGAGAAACAAGGTGAGAGAATGAGAGAGAGGATATTGCATTCTTCCACAAAGGACTGCTCAGTTTTGTTTTATACACTGTTTTTTTTTTTCTACCAGCAGAACAGTCCTGATATTTTAAATTACTCTTCCATCTTTCCTCCTCTTCCCCCCCTTTTAGTTAAATTAATGTATTGATTAGAGCCCATTAGAGTGTAATCGATTGTTAATTTGACTCATCTTACAAATCATGGTTATCTTTATCAATTAAAAAAATATATACTTCACATCTCATTCCTGCAATAAACTGAGAAAAAGATGGGCATCCAGAAATAAGGCTGGAAATCCAGCTGGGGATGAAAAATATAGACTGCAATTACTTGCATGATATTAAAAAAGCAAATTAGATACAATTTGTAAGCAAATTGTTAGAGAAAAGATGGAGTAACTAGAATGAATGGGCAAGGATGCAGGGAAATGTGTGGGGGTTTTGTTTGTTTGTTTGTGTTTATTTTTTTACTTTTTTTCTGAACAGACAGGACTGGACATCGTGATATCACTGGAATATGGCAAACATTCTGCTTTGTGTGCCGGTGGTCTGGCACTGATCACTTTGGAAAGAAGCAACTTGTGTATCTGGACTCACAATTTGTGATCCCATCCTTAGGATGCTGCACGATTCTGCACTGGCTGCTCTGCAAACTTCCGGCTGACTGTAGATTTTCTTTCTGACACAGCAAAAATGAAAAATTTTAAATACTGAAATTAGTTTTTAATTTTGAGGCCAGAAGACATATGATACTTTTTAAGGCTAGCAGAGGAGATATCAAAGGTTGGACTAGATGATCCTTGAGGTCCCTTCCAGCCTGTGATTCTGTAACATTCAGGCAACAACCATTGTGCTTTATACAGGCAGGACCATGTAGATACTAACTAATCCCCTCCACTGAGGCAAGCATAGCCAGTATTATTATCCCTGTGTTACAGAGAAGAAAACTGAGATGAATAGTTAGCAGAAGGGCATAACTTCATGTCAAAGTCAGGATAAAAAGTCTACACCAGCAAAGCTTTCCATATAATGGGTAGTTACTGATAAAAATTAAGATAAAGTCTTGGTATTTGCATTTTAAAATCTGTCTTTCGAAGAGTAGAACTAGACTTGCTCATGGGTTGTTTTGGGTTTTCTTCCCAAGTATTTACAGTAAACAATGTGTAAAATAACTGAAAATGCAGTGGTGACTGAAGGAGAAGAAAGAAATGCTTTGGGTAGAATGTATTGAATTGTTTCAAGCAAAAAGCTCCTTTTCCCAAATGCCTGAAGTATTTTACAAACAAGGGATTTTGAAATAGCATTTTCAATTCAGAATCTTACAAGTTCAATTAAAATATTTTTAAAAGGATAGAAAACCACAAACACTGAATGTGTAGGGTCACCTTATTCCAACACAAAGCCTTTCTAATTTTTTCCCTTTAATATTTTTCACTCCAGGCAGGAGAACCCCCCTCCCCAAATTGATTCTTCTCACAATTCTCCTATAGATGGCTTTATTTTTCTCCAAATACATTTCGACAGCAGACTCTATGATCATCTAGTGCTGGATAGATAAAATCCATATGTTTCTCCTTTTAGGAAATATGACTCTTATATAACAGCTAAAAGGTAAAGGCCAGGAAGATTTGCAGAACCATATAGCTTATTAGCCCATAATCCATATTGCAAAAGACATTTGTACAGTACAAGATATGCTGTGCATGTGCGGACGCAGGCAGATTAGTCTCTAGCAAGTCTGTATAGTTGAAATTTCTCACCAAGAGTGATTGCTGGGGAAGTGGATATAGAACATGAAGAGCCAAACACAACTGGAAAAAAAACAGTTTTTTTCAGTTCAGCCCCGTAAAATTTCTCTAACGCAATCTGAAAAGAAGCATACTCTTCCAATCTGGAGATGTTGGATCACATATACTGGTGTCTGGGGAAATTTTGTGGGAATGGTTGAAGTTTTGAATGAGAATCATGCACAAGTTGATGAATTTTGTGTCATTCAGACTAGGTTTTGCCCAGTGTGTTTTAGTGGAAGGAATAGATACTTAACTTTGTGACCTGGGCTTTTGCAGATCAGATGGAGACAACCGCTCTGGCCCCTGTCTGTAAGCAGCTGACCTGCTCGGGGCCACTGGAGAAAACATGCCTCTAGTTGCAGCCCCAGCTCCCTAAGGGCAACACTGCACAGCCAGCATGCCTCTGGCAGCCAGTGGGCACTGCCAGGCCAGGTAAGATCTGATGTTTTCCTTTAGGAGCTGTATATTTTTATCTAGTGCAAAATTCTGCAAGTGTGAAAATGCAGGAGCCCCCTCTGTGGTTTGTAGGAAGTGCTGGAGTATCTGTGCTATTACATTTAATCTGAAAAACCTGAGCTGTAGAGCTGGATCCAGCTCTGAAATGTTCTTTCAAGTTCCTTATGGCAAGGTCTTTAATTAGCACTTGCAGAGCATTGAAATATCATGACACTGTGCTACGACTAATGAAAATAAACCTGGAGTTGTGTTCCTTGGTCTATTGACATTTACAATCATGAAGTCTGAGCCAGGCTGGGAGCTGCTGCTTCTGCGTAGGTGAAACTTCAGTACAGCAAATAGGGACCACACCGAAGAGAGTACAGAGACACCGAAGCACAATCTGAACTCCAAACCTGTGGCAGAAATCACTGGGGCAGCGGCTGCAGTGCTGCCCATCCCCCAGCTGCCTTTGCCGAAGGACCTTGCGGCCCTGGCAGATTTGTCCCAGCTGGGATGCTGCTCTTACTGCCTTAGAGGCTACCTCAGGGCTTGCATTGCTGTGGTCACAAAGTTTAGGACAATGTAGCTAAAATATTCTTTAGGAAATTGATGTTGAGAAGTAATAGCTGCTGTAAAGCATATTGCATATGTAAAAGGCAGCAATGCAGCTGAGATCAGTCTTTGAGTTTAACTGATTTTGGAGCCTCAGGATTTTGGCCAGTTGCTTGAAACATTAAGTGTTTCAGTGATATGTCAGGGAGAGAGCGATCCTCCATGTGCTTCTGGCTGAAGGTATTTCTGGCCTTCTTATGTATGGGACTTGCAGAAGAGGAAAAGCCAAATTGTTCCTTTTCATTTTCTTGTATGGTAATTATTTTTTCTAAATATAAACAGATAAATATGTAATGCCAGAAAGCTTAACTTGGGTAAAATGTGGGAGAAGGAGGGGAAAAAGGAAAGGTTGCACAAGCTAAAAGAAGTGCAAAAATATTTGTGCTGTATTTTAGTCTTTTTGATTTCCTTTTGGCTTTGTTTGTCTTGTGGCATTAGCGGGATAGGCCCTACCAATTTTGCTGGCATGTATTTGTAACCCAGGAATGCTTTTTGGCAGATGTAAAATTAGAAACAAATTTCATGTGTTCTGCAGTGTCCTCCAGTGCTATAAAGGACAGGAACAGAATATGTGGCTTTGTCAGAAGAACTTCAGGAAACCACAAAGAAACAGAGATTAGAAACAAAAGTGGGGAAATAAATAAATAAGGAAATAAAGCCCCATAGCAGATGCTGCACAGTTTGGGAGGGGAACGCAGTGCAAAGCCTGCCCACCGCGCTAATGGGAGCAAACAATGGAGCCCTTGGTGTGATGGGAAATAAGGACGTGTGATTCAGGGTTGTTTTCAAATAAGTGGTTCCAGGATTTTGAGGTGAGATGATGCTCTGAAATGTACCTGTCTATTTTCAGTCGTGTGAATAAATAAAGTACCGCTCCCCTCCCCCCTGACAGGATGGGAGCGCAGTACGCTCGGCCCATCAAATTAAACGCAGGCAGGTTTTCATTTCCAAGCCTGCATGTTTGGAGATGATGGATGGTGAGATATATGCCTCTATAATGAAGGTTTCATTACGATTTTTGTAAAATGTGCAACATGGCTCTTCATTTCCAAACAAGAAGTGCCATTCTCTTGCTTGTAGCTCCTAGATCCAATTCGTGTGATATTGTCAAAGGAAATGATCGAATAACCACTGAATATATTGATTTAATATAAAGTTATATGTGCTCCGGTTTTTCTGCAAAGCTTCAGAAAACCTGCATGAAAAAATAAATTGCTTAAATAAAAATGGGGAGTAATTGTTGTAGGGAGATTGGAGATAAATGATCAGTGGCATCATTTTGTTGCAAGTAGTCAAGATTTTTAACTGGCCTGTCTCTGTCTTGTTGATGCCCTGTTGCCCCCTGCCTACAAACAGCCAAGTGATCAAATTGTCCTGACAGAAAGCAAGTTTTCCTAAAGAATGTTTAGAAGCTACTCATAATTTAACAAAAAAACCCCAAACACCAACCCTCTCCTCCAAAAAATCTTGAACCCTTTATGCACCCCTCATAACAGTGATTTTTCCCAATTGCAATAAAAATATCGTGTAGTGTATACATATGATAGTGATTGATGAGCAGCAACACTGAGTGTGCCTTATAGATGGCCTGTAAGTTAGGTAATCTCTGTTTTTAATGTTGGCTAAATCTAGTACTTGTCTGGGTTGATGGAGAGTCACAGGAAGCCTGTCATGAAGGATTTTAAGCCAAAAATGTTCTGCCAGAAAACCTGGACTGTCTGTGGAATTGGTCAGGTGTGGAAAGGTTAATCTTTATTTGGGGGAAACAAGGCACTGTGGAAATACCTGCAGTCTAAAAGATGGGCTATTGCCCATGAGTGATAACTGGCCGAGAGAGTGATACAGCTGGAGCAGTTCTGTGCTAGCTGTCATCTAGAGGAGGTATACTGACACAGCCATAAATGTGGGAAAAGGGAACCTCTGTAAAATTGTCCAGTGATTTTTCCTGCAATTACTAACTCAATTTCATGTTAACTGTTTTTCACCTTTCCTTCTCGCCATGGTCTCCCAAGGGATTTGTTTTTTAACTTCAATTCGCACATATGTGTGCAGTATAAAAGTCCTCATCTCCTTAAACCTGTCTCTCTGGCACCGTAAATGTTGCCCTCTGAATGCAAGGAGGACTACGGTGACCCCGTTTTGTGTGGCATCAAAATGTGAAAGTTCAAATAGTATTTTGTGATTATTCTTTTTTTCTGGTAATACCATGCACGGCCCTTAGCGCGGTTACCCCAGAGCTGGTGGAGTTCTAGGAAAGAGGGAGAGTTCTAGGAAAAACCCGGCAGCACCGCTTTCCTCTGCCCCTGCAGCACTGCCCCCCATTAAAAACACATTACGCACTAGCACTGAGAGGATAAATTAAAATCACCCAGACAGCTTTAGGTTATGCATTTGAGTGTTGAATCCAGCTGGTAGAGAGCTGGGCTTTTGCTGAAGCCAGGCATGCTGTCGAGTACACATGTTGAGAGCCCTGTAACACCATCCTAGTGCCCACAGCCGCTGATAATTTTTAACTCTTGCTCTTTGATGGAGTCTCAGTCTCACCTCTCCGAACTGGATCCTGTGGGAGGGTTTCTCGTGTTGCTTTCTTGTGGACTTTCCCTCTCTACCCATCAGTGGGTACAGTGATGAACTTTTGTCCTGGCAAGACTTCTTTGCACTGCTTACTGCAAAGGCCAGGGAAGGAACAGGTTCCTCTGGAGGAGTCTGACAACAACCGCTGTCTGACCTGCACACAAACCCTCTGCAGACCCAGCCTGCTCCTTGCTTAAGCACTAAATAGACAGAGTACATCTCAATATCGTAATCTCAATTTGCCTGCAGAATTTCTGGTTTTCTCGGTGAGATTTTCTCCATTGGACACTGTCTTACCCCAGAAGGAAAGGATCCAAGTATTTGATACTAATCTTAGAGACATTTGATTTTTGGCTTTCTTTGAAAGTTGATTAAATGCAGCTTGTCATCCCACTCCTATTTCAAGAAGCAATAAACTGCACTGCAGTCACAAGGACAACATATCTCAGAGCTTCTTCCACTGCTGTGGCAGTGCTGTACCCAAGCACTTGTTTTACCTAAGGGGTGCAAGAGCTAGTACAAAAGAAGTTTAATAATAATGCCTATAGACAATAATAATAATTAGAAGCTTGCAAGAGGGATGTGTCTTAGCCAGTACAGGATGGGAGGGAATATAGGTGAGACCTTTGGCTGACAATTTGCCCGTCCCTTGTATCAGTGTCCCTGACTGGGCCATGCACTCACACAGGTTACATGAAGAAGTTTTACCATGTTTGTCATAAAGAGCTGCAAATCCATTACACAGATGAAGTTGGATCATAGAAATGTTCTTTAAGGGAGAGAGAACAAGGAAAGATACCATAAAGCTCTTTCATACCTTTATTCCTGTGGCTGGATGGGAACTTTAGAAAATATTTTAAAAAAAAAAAAACAACAAACAAAAAACAAAAGCTCACTGGAAGGTTGGAATCCTGTCAAAATAGGTAACACAACCTGAGATGGACTCTCACAAAAGTGCCATTATGGACATTTAGGGAATGTATATCTTTGAGCTCTGTGAAATGTATATTCAAGGTCTGATAAAGTAGATTATTGACAGGTAAAGCCATAGGCTGCTTCCCAGTCAGTAGTTACTTGTTTTTCTTGAACTAATAAGGATACAGTAAGTTTTTAAAAAGGGAAATCTATCCTCTCATGTAAGGTGCTGAATGGGTGGAGAAATGTACCCAAGATCACAGCACTCAGTAGGAATTAGAGCTCTTTGGAAAATGATCCCCTACTTTCCCTACCAAATGATTGGGAGATTATTACTTCAGTATCTACATGCTTGAAATAAATCAGTTTTACTTAAAAAAAAAATGTTTGAATATTGAATGCTGTGTATTGAAAGTGCAAAATTAAATGCTTGGAAACACCTTGTATTTATTGTCTCAGTGCTCTGTTCCCTTCTGGTTACTGTGATGCTGGCGGAGTTGCCCCTACCAGCTATACCTGTCCATCAAGCCCAAAACGTACCTTTGATTTGCTTTATTCTTCTGAAGAAAGCAAAGAAGAAAGTAGCCAGGTTAGAAATGCCATAGTGCTCCAGCGGGGAGGCATTGCATGTTTGTAACATAAAACTCAGGCTAAGTCATTTTGAGGCGGGTAGCATTCCCATTAAGGATGGTTGGTAGAACTTGGCTGCATGTCCAGCACATGCATGGAATTTGGCTGTCGCCTGAAACTCCCTGTGCACTTCTTGGGCAGTGCTGCCAGAAAGAGCAATTGAGACCTGCAGAAGTGGGCAGCTCCGTACCTGCCACCAGGCAGAACTGAGGGAAGCGGCAAATGCGCGGGTTTTTTTGTTCAGTTAGGCTTTGCTTTAGCCCATCCTGTAACAACTGACTGCAGAGCCTTGGCACTTTCCACCAAAAGAGCTTCAGTGGTTTATGGACCATCTTCTGGGAGTGTCGTTACATACCAACGTATTATTATTATTTTTATTACTTTCAGCAGACCTTTCCCTAGACAATCTTTCCTCCATCAGCCCCCTTTTGCATCCCAGAAGAATGTAAGAAATGGTTCTGGCTACAGCTGCAGTCCTCTGACTCAAATATAAACTGCAGCACTTGGTGTTATTACTGAAAGCTTTATATTTGTGTGCATTTTCAAAGTAGAGAGACAGTTGGCACTCCTTTCTGTTAAGGCTACCCACTTCCCAATTTTCAGTTGTTTATGATATAGCTGAACTTCAGCTGTTTACTTGTAGTTAGAAGACTGTGGGCAGCGCTCTCCTGCCTTGCTGGCGATTGCAATCTCATCCTGTTTAGCATATGTCTGTGCAACAAATCCAGGTGTACTGGTAACATGGGTTGGCTGCTGGGGATGAAGGGCACCTAGTGCTGCAATGTAAATGTGGCCACACAGGTAAAAGGGAGATAAGTTATTAGCAATGAAGGCATGGAGCCATGGGCCACTGACTGGGCAGATTAAAGCCAGCATGAACGTGCCCAGCTCAGCTACAGCCTGACATTAGTGTCCCGTGGGAATACTTTCTAGCATGGTAAGCTTTTTGGGACAAAGTTTGCTTCATCTTAACTAACACAGACAGGTGCTGGGCTGGAAGCACATGTTCTCATGGGAAAACTGAGCTTTTAGCCAGCCAGGAGAGTCACAGATGAAGTCATGTCATACACAGCCTCTGCCTGAAATTTTAACAGAGAAATGTCACTGCAGGCCATAGACTTGTGTCTATATTTTGAACACACAAAGGCTTTAAAAATGTGCATGTTCTTCTTGTACATGTTCTTCCAACTCTACCCCTTATTGTGTGAAGTAACATATTCCTGTGGTGGAGGCCACTGAAAAATGCACTCCTTGCTGCGAAGGAGTTTGTGAGATGTGGCAGGGAGCTGGGGAGGGCTGCCGGTACGAGCTGCTCCTCCCCAAGGGAGAGAGGTGGCAGGACCTGCCAAGTCTTGCCAAAAGTGCAGTGGTTTTCAGCAGCCTTCCCTTTGTATGTCATAGGTGAGAGTTCTTCGAGCGCTGGGAAGAGCTGCAGTTGGTTGCATCCAAACCAGGGTTTGTGCTGCGATTGCACCCGTCTCTTCTCAGCTGCAGCCTTGCACAGCTTAAACTGCTGCGTGTGCTTTGCTCACCTGCTACTTTTAGTTAATAAAGTTTGTACATGGTTGTTACTGAAGTTATTACAAACTGCTTTCCCTTGCAAGGAGATTTTGTCTTGGAACTCTTTAAAACCCTTCAGAAACCTCTGTTGGTGACTGAGGTAAACTATTACTTTCTTTTGGTTAATGCTACAGTTCAGCAGAATTATTATTTCTTCAGTGTTTACTCCCATAAATAACGATTTTGATTGCCACGTGTTTTCTTTGAGAGTTCTTTGTTTCAAATGATAAATCTAAGTATTTAGCTGACTGAGGAGGAAGTATACATTTTATTAGCTTCTTCCCAAAAGTGTAGTAGGCTATTGTCCTGCCACAGGAATTCCTTGGTCCTGCATTTTTAGCAAGACAGGCAGAGCAGGGAGGGCACAGGAGGAGGGAGACACCTGACTACCCCATACCTTTGATACAAGGAAAAAGTACTTCTAGGATGAGGTAGCTTCCTGAAGAGTGCTTTAACTCCATATGACATCCTTTCCACTTTAAGTAGCCCAGAAATAGCAAATTTAAGAGTACCTGGGTTTTGTTACAGCTCCTTGAATTGTCAGATTTCCTTCCACTATCCATTTGCTTTCATTTTTCATCCTGCTCCTCCTAGAAGATCTCCACACTGGAGGTGGCAAAGCAAGGTAGGGACACCCCAAGGGCATTTTGGGGTCTGGCCACATTGGCACGGCACGCTCAGTGGCATGTGGATGTGCCTGAGATATCGCGCACACAGAGTGTACTGGCCCAGGCCTCCCACTGTGTTAGTGAGTGTCTCGTGTAGGTGGGACAGGAGAAGGGGATCCAAGCTCTGCTAACCATTACGCTGATCCCTGGTGAGCTAGCAAATGATGTTGCTCACTGTGTGTAAAATAGTGACCCACCGCTGCTCTGGATTAATGCCCCAGGAGCCATGGGTTGCCATGTGGCAGGCGGGATCCATGGGCTCAATGAGCAGCAGTGTCATGGCATTGGTTTCCACCGTTATCTCCCAGTTAGCAGAGAACCTGTAAGCTTTATTCACTGCCTTCCTCCATATATTGTGCTTTAGTTTCCTGCTCTTGCACAACTTTGGAGACCAGTTAAAATCGGCTGTCATGTGGAGCCTTTAAAAGAAAAAGATTGGCGGTATTCCTGTTCTAGAGATGGATCCCGAACTCCTTACTCAGAAAAACCTTGCAGTAATTTCAAAGACATGTTCTTCAAGTGCTGCTGGATTGGTCCCTGTAGTACATTGACGGGTGTATGAGAAATAAAGAAAAGCCCTTGACTATTAGTGGGTTCCGCTGTAATTCAGAATAATACCAGATGTTTCATTATGTATCAGCTGGCTATAAAACTGTTTCTTTGAGCCATTGAACAAAGACAGTTGACAAACAAAAAATTAATGTTGTGTCTTTGATCTCATGTTTTATATTTGTCTTTTATAAATAGTGATGGGTTCTGGTTAAAAACACTCTAACAATTTGTTAAATATGCAAATGTCTGAAGTTTCTTAGCAACAGAACAAATAAATGTTTTTCTTCTAATACAATATGTATGCTAGTTTAGTAAGCGCACAATACGTTAATTAGGCTGTGGTTAGGTATTATTTGTAAATGTCATATTAGCATGCTGTTTTGTTTCTTTGTTGCAACCAAAAGCCTCAGATTCACTGATGTCACTTATTGCATGTTGTTTTTTCCTCTAGTTTTGAAACAAGTTTATTTTTTAACATACTTGTGGGCAGAATAATGATTTATTAAGTTGTGTGTTTATTATTGTTTTGCTTGGTTGCAATGTCTCATTGTCTTTACGTTGTTAGCAATGTCAGAGATTTTACAGGGAAATTCTAGGAAAGTACACATTACATGTGTAATAAAGCTGCTGCAGTTTACTATGATTAATGTTGTTACAATGAATACCAAATGAATTAATAATGATGGGGCCACTTAATTTTAAAATGTTGGCATTTGTCTAAATGCTGCTCTGAGAGAGGGTGGAGGAGCTTGGCATGGTAGGAATTGGATAAAGCAGCATTTTTGCTGCCAGCATCCAAGCAGCTTGCTTCTCTCCAAACAGTCACGGTCAACTGTTAACATATTCACTGCCAAGTAGATTTATGTAGACCCAGAGAACCTTTTCCTATGACTGTAAAATTTCACTTTCTAGTCTTGTGTTTTCTCCCTCTTCTAACAAAGCTTTCTGCCAATAGCTCTGCTACTTCCATGGTCTTGTAGCAGGTAGGGAGAAATTCCAGTCCCATACACCTCTGGGTTACTGGCAAAGGCAAGTGATGAGCATGCATCTTCATGCAAACAACCAAGCAAAGAGTAACTTCTTGTGAAAATTTTGAAAGTTGGAAACATTCCGATCGCTTTGCCTTGCTAATCCAGAAATGCTTCCCAGACAATCTTGAAGCACATTTCGAAGTGTTTTAAGCTTCACTGCAGCAGTCCTATAGTCCTTTATCAGTAGGGAGTAGTTTTAGATGAGGCTTTTTTGCTCTGATAAAATATCTTGAAGAGCAGAATCATGAACTGCTCGATTAGAGCCCTTGGAAGAGAACTGCTGTTCATGGAGGGCAGTGTGCGCAAGTCACTGCTTCCACACGGCTAAAGTCCAGCCCTGGAACTGGACAAAAGATGCCTGAGGAGAAACAGCCTTCACTCTGTGGTTGCGGTAACATTTCCATCCACATTGAGAGAGTTATTTTTGCCATGTCTGAGCACTTGGAGATGGATTTTTATGCCCTGTGCACTGAGGCTCATGCGTTCTCATAACTTCAGTTTTCAAGTGGCCAGCAGAAACCATCCATTAGATCCTTGCTATATGCCAGAGGATGAAGGCGATTTGTCCCTGTAAATTTTTAGTAACAAAGAAGATTTTCTGCAAAAATAAAACAAGAAACCATGGGTTATTCTTGCCCAAATATATTACCCCCAGTCTAGCAGGTCAAAGCTTGCCAAGGTTGTCGCTGTTACTGAAGATGATGTTCTGCTGGTGGTGAGTTGCACTGAACTAGATGGGAATTCTCTGTCTCCTACCTCAGTTTTGAACTGCCATCTTTCTCACTGGATCGTCTCATTTTGCACTAGTTTATATTGCTTTTTAGTCACCTAAGCACTGGAAAATCACCAGCAAGACAGTCACCTCCTATTATGTGCATAGATCAAATGCTGTAAAATTGAGCAGACAATTTTATGAAGAAAGGTGGAAGGAGAAGTCCAGCAGAGGTGGGATACGATTGTCATATTGGTGAGAATGGAGAAAGTGGTGTGAAATTAGTTGCCTCCCTAAGGAGTTGAGGTCACAGGAGTATTTGACAGTGTTTACCCTCTAAGTCTTCATTGTGCACATGAGAAAACGCTGCTGGAAAATGCCTGTAATGGTACAATTCTTTTAAAAATATTTTTTAACCATAGACAGAAATCTAATACCAACTCCTAGGTGATCAGGACTCCTCTACTTTGGAGTTGCAGACTTATCCTTCAGTGTCTGTACTTTGTAGCATTTCTGGAAATCAGCCATGGTCTCTAATGAGCCTTTTGATATTTTCACCTCATTCCTAATACCCGTGCATTTGTTGACCCATTCTGTGGCACCCACTAAGATTTGCGTGGTACTGTACTGGTCGCTGCTACAGTACTTGCCACTGGAGTGATCAGTGCTCCTTTGTGTTACCTGGAAATTTGTCCATCTCCCTCTTTTGGTAGATGGCAATGTTGCACTTCCTGCCGTGGGGCTTTCCTTCAGGATGAGTGCTGGGACCCATCACATGCTGTGTCTCTCAAGACACCATTCCAGCAGCCACTCCCCCATCGCTTTGGGAGTCACTTGAGATGCTGGTACTCCCACGAGTCACTGAACTGCTTTGTTATAAGAAGTAATTGGGCCCCTTCTCTCTTTTACTTTTAAGCACGCACACAAAAAAATCTTTCTCAGAGCTGTGGCTGATGTGCAATAGCTTAAATGATTTACACAAGTGTATCTTAACCTGAGAGAAATTTTAGAGTCATCCCAAATATAACTTCATGGGGGTTTTTTTTGCTCTCTGGCTACCGCGTTTACCCACGCTGATTAGGTGCGACAGTGTCATTGCGTACAGCTGTAGCAACAGTATTGTAACAATTGGATCCCTACCAGTGTGTGGCAAACTTCATTACTCCAACATCCCTGGGAGTTGAAGGTGATTGGGCTTCTGTTTTCTGCAAAAATTTCACCACATCAACAAAGTAACTTTATTATCCTGGGAGAAAATATTACAAGCATTTAGACTGGCCATCTGTGTAATGCAGGGCATAAATTTGGGGTTTGTGTTTTTACTGCGGCACCCACAAGCTCTCAGCTGAATTAAAGCACGCTGGATGGTTTATTTTCTAGGAATCCTAGAGCACTTTGAAGGATGGACCTCCTTCCCAGTAGTCTGTTCAATTTATTAATTATCTTAACCGGTAATTTTATAAAAGCTTTTAATTTTGGATGAACTTGAGGCCTGAGTTGCAAGTTGGTTGGTTTTCCCCTCCCCAGGAATCACAGAAGGTCTATACACAGCAGTCTGCACATGTTTTTGCAAGGATAACTCACACAGATCAGGTACCTGCCCTTTGAGGAAGGGGGACACATACAGACGTGGTACCTGCCAGCTTTGTTTATTTGTGTTTATGATTAGGACTGCAGATGGGAGCTCTGGAAAGAGGAGTTCGTTTGGGGCTTGGCAAAAATAAATGGCCTGAAGAAGTGAGCAATGACCCTCTGTCTTGTGGCCGTTTCCAGCTGCCACCAGCCCTCCTGAGAAAAGGGGGGAGGGGGAGGGCACAAGAGTGGGATGTGCCCCTGGCTTGTGAACAGCTCTCTGGCCCTGCATATGAATTAGCAGCACAGGATTGTACACATGCATTTGGTTAATATCCTAAAATCCAGCTCAATGAAAAATCAAAGTTCCATAATAAACCACCCTCTCTCTAATTTAATCAGAGATAACCTGGGTGTCCCCTTCAACTTGAATCCCTTTGTGATGGTTTGGGTGGTTCTGTCATTTTGGCTTTATTCATTCCTCGGTATGGCTGATGTCTGACTCTTTGCCATTCTGTCTTCCTTTTCTTACTCGGACTGTAGTGCCCTTGCTGTAAGATCGTCTCTGTCCTGTGCTGAGGCGACACCAAATGTGATGTGCCTGTGAGTCCTGGCAAGGACTCCTGATGCTGATGGGGGGGAAATCACAAGTAGGTGGAGGGAGTTCATGGGCTCTAACTGTTTGCACAGGGAATCTTTAAATAGAAAATACTTTGCTTTTCTTAAGTCTGTGCAAAGCAAAGTCTGCTAAAGCATGTGGGATTTCTATTTACTTTGTTGGTCACAGAGGAAAGGAAGTTTTACAGCGTGTGCTCACTGAATTCCAATAAACAACCAGCAAGTGCTATATATGCTAATTAAGAGATAATGTTAATGGGCTGGAATGTTGTCACAGGATTACGCTCTCCTGCTGCCACCAACAACGCTGGGACGCTTATCAAAATAATGGTTACGGATGTGGAGCCATAGTTAGTTCCCAAAGCAGGGACCACAGACTGTGGGACGGCACACGACGGTGCCTTTTGTTGTATGACACGACGGATGGAGAGGGAACCGCTTGCCTGATGGATGGACAGACAGGCGGAGGGACGGTGTGACAGACGCCGAGCTATTGTTATCCTGCCCCTTTCCCACTGGCTGCAGCAGAGCCTTTGTCTGCCGCAGCCAGGCAGGAGGGGCCTTGCCACAAAAGAACAGTTTGGTTAAAGCATTCCGGTGTTTTATGAATAAATTGGATTCTACTTACAGTATTATTAACCTGCTGTATTCTGACGGGCTTAGGAGGAGATTATCGTGCGCTTGAACAAATCAGTATCCACAGATCCACACAAGTACTGGGTTTTAACAAAAATATACTGTGATTAAGGCACACAGCAGATCAAATTCAGCCCCGACTTACACCAGGTGCAATCTCATTGATATCTGTGGGTTAAAAAGCAATTTTTACAACTTAAAGCAATCAGAAATCAGCTTAGCGTACAGACTTAGTAGACCAAAATAAGGCCCAAGAGATGGTATGCTAAGCTGATTTCTGATTGCTTTAATTTTTTTAAACTTTTATCAAAGATTAATGGTCAATTATCTGGCAATCTGATTTTCTGATACAGATTCCATTTGCATAATTTCATAGACACTTAAAATATGACCAGACTCTAATCAGTATGAAATGGGCTGAGGCATGGCTTGGTACGGCTGATCAAAATCGGCCACAATCCCTGTAAATATGTACTATTGCTGTAGTAACAAGGGTGATTTTAATAGGCTGTCATTTGAGCAGTAAACAATCGGTTTAGATCTTTTATATTTGTTCTCTGCATGGCTAAATATGGCTTCAGGGCTAATAGGCAAAAGTATGCAGTCAAAACTTGCTTTCCTTCAGGTTTTTCATTATGTGCTTGAGCACTACTGTTCCCACAGATATTCCTGCCATTTATTTGCTTTTGCTATAATACTTGCAAAAATGTCCATCAAACTGCACACACAGGTTAAAGGGGAAAATACTCTGCAATATTTGCCCTCTAGAGTAATCTTTACCTAACTCATGTAAGTGTAGAGTGCCACTTTTTTGTCATATGCATGCATGTCCCTGAGTGAGAGGTAAAAACAAACCCAAAACCCCCCAAAATTCCGAAAAAGTATATACCCTGGAATTAAGGAAAGTTGATTTCCCAAAGAGTGGTGATAATGTTGCTTTACGGATATTTCAAGGCAAGAAAGGACAGTCTGATTCTCTGCTCCTGCTCCCTGTATACATCATGGACCAGATGACTCTCTGGCAGCTGGATTGAACTGCTGGAATACATCCTCTACAAAAACACCCGGTCTTGATTTGGAGGTGTCAAGAAATGGAGGATTTACCATCTCCTTTGATCATCTGATCTAGTGCTTAATTACTCTTCTGTTCAAATGTGTTCCTTATTGTTCATATTTTCCTGCTTTACCTCCAGCCTGACAAGATTTTCTCTGGCTGTGACGCACTGTGCTACCTCTCTCCCCTTTTTGGTTTAGCTAAACTGATCCAGCCCTTCAAGGAGCCATCAGTGTGGCAGTTGGCCGTGTGCAATGCATCTGTGCTGGCTTTAATCCAGTCCACTTAGTAACAAAAGCGATGGAGACAGTAAAGGATGACTACAGGATAAAGTCACATGGGGGGGTGGGGGCTTACATAGTTAATGCTGAACCCTTCTGAGCTGTGACATCTCTCTTGGTGTTACCAAGCTAAACTAGACAAAATCCTACCTCCTTTCTGCAGTGCAGAATGAAGTGAGCCATTTTCTCCAGCTCTTTTTTGCTCAGGCTGTTTGAAGAGCGTGGGTGCTACTTAATCTTTTAAGACTTCTTCCAAAATAGGTGCCTGGCATTCTGCTGGTGGCCTAGTCACGGTGCTCTGCTATTGGGTGGCTACTCTTTCTCACTTGGAGATTTATTAGGAGAGACTGTAGGCTGGAAAGTCTGAGAGCTGCTGGGTTGCCAGGACAATCTGCTGCCATGGAGGACACAGCTCCTAGGTCTTGGTACGGTGGGACAGACTGTCTCTCTGGCACGCATCCCTGGAGATACCTCTGAGCCCAGGGGAGTCTGGTCCACAAGGCATATGCAGTTTGTGCATGTTCAGGTGCATGTCAGACTGCCTGTGATGAGGGGGAAATAGGTTCCATATCAGCCAGCGGTTTATGGTTTGGTTTTGTTTTGTTTTTATAAGTAGAAAAAAAAGTGGGGGTGAGCAAGGGTCCACTGGTTTCATTCCCCTTGGTATATCAGTGCCTGACATGGTTAGGTGTCTTCAAAAAGGACCAAGCACATTGATGGAGAATGTTAAAATAATAAGTCTGGTCACCCTGCCACCCAAAGCTGTCTGTGAAACAGCTTCTGCTTGTGTACAGTGAGCTGGCTGGGGGGGGGAATGCTCATGTCTTCTAAGTGTTTTTCACCTCACTGTAAAATTTCCAAGGATGCGAGTAATAAACAGCCAAAACTTCCATACTGGCCCAGTCCCTTCCATTCTGGTTTATCCATAAATACTAATTTTTTATAAATCTGAAAGTAAATGCAAGGTTTTTTCCTCCTGTCACAATTATAGGTCACAGTGCTCATTACTCATCTGTGCTGTAAGTACATGATGCACATACACAGAGAAATGGGTCAGGAGAAAGCTAATGTCAAGGAAACACATGCACAAACTTTGGGGTTTGTTTTCTTCTGTGTTTTTTTTTTGAATCCTGGTTTGATTTTTAAACCAGGTGAGCTGCTGAACACAAGGAGTGCCGGACTGGCAGACCCCGCCTTCCCCAAGTCCCCAAGTCCCACTCCAGCAGTCGGCAAAGAGCAACAACAGACTTGCTCCAAATCCCAGTATAAAACAAAAAGAGGATTCCTAGACGAGAGGACTCCAATTAAAAGAAACAGTAAAAGAGTAGATTTCTGGTTATCAAAAAATACGAGAGTCCGTGTGTGTAAAACTCCATTTCTTTCCACTGGGGACCCCCTTGCAGAGCTTCCTCCTCCTGGTTGTGTTTGTTTCTTTTGTTGTTTCGCAGCTTCTCTTTTGGGGTAGGTTTTTTTGTGCAGCACCGTTTCTTTGTACTACCAACGTTTCCTCCCAAAATGTAAACAAAAGGAAGAGAAATGCCTTATGGGGAAAAAATCCTGTGAATTATAAAGACACTTATAATTTCTTTTAAGACTTTGGAACTGTCTGATGAAATTAAACAGAAGTGTGTATATGTAACGCTACTGTGGAGTGCACAGAACAGGAAAATATGGATGTCAAAGATTAATAAAAATTAATCTGTTACCTTCATCCTCCATTTAATTCCACAAGATTTTTCTGCAAAGGTGTAAGTGAGTACTATGGATCTGAACCTGAAATGTCTCAAATTTTGGAGTATTCAGGGTCAGCTAGCATAATGTTATGGTGGTGATCGGGTTTCTGAGAAAGAGTCTCTGAAGATTTTGTTTTGACCCTTGCAAAGTCCCCCTCCCAGTGGAAGTCTCACTTATGTGAAAGTCATGTTAATATATTCATTGGGGATTTTCCTAGTGAAATTAAGCAACAAAAAATGGTCCTCAGTTTTGTTTTGTTTTGTTTGTAGCTATTATTTTAGTTTAAGATATGGTAAAGTGAAATGCAGCTGTGGAATGTTGTTGTAATCTTTGCAACAGTGAGACAAAACCCCAAGCTGCAACCCTGTGACACGTGAGTGCTTGCAGCCTTTCTGGTTTTTTTTTTTTAGAAACAATTATTCTTGTCCCTTCCACTATAAGAAAGCTTCACTGTTCTTTGAATTTATGAAAAACCCTATTTATAGGCATAGCTACATGTTTAGGCTTATAGTTATGTATTTAGTTATAGCTAGTTACTTATTTATAGTTATTATATGTCCCATATTTTTTGGAAGGTTAATGACAAAAATTAAAATTTAATGTTTGCTCACTTGTTCCTCCCCACAAACTTCAGGCATTAAAGTGTCAAACCTGTCCCTGAGCAAACCCTGGCGGCCTGTCAGCTCTGTGTTAGCAGGGCAAGGGGTCACGGAGCAGGGGTCTGTAGTAGTGCGGGGACGAAAGTCGTTACCAGTCTGGTACTTGGGGACATGTGTGTCTGCAACATCCATCAACCTTCCTCGGGGAATCCCATCTGATTCTGTTAAAGAATAGGGGTTTCTTTCTGTTTCTCATTTATGCAAATGAAAGGTGAACCAGAAAAGACATCAATAAGAGTTAAGTGGCAATATCAGGTCAGTTTTATTGCTGGGTCACTCAGTTCCCAACAAATCAAGTAGGAAAAATGTGTCATTTATCAATATAATAAACAGGTATACCAATCCCAAACCCAAACAGCTCTCTTGAAACCATACCTCAGAGCAAGCAACCACATCCTTTGCAAGGTACTAAGTAGGACCTCTCTGTAGTGCTTTAGAGAGTGCAACTGGCCACGGAGCTGCCAGCATACAATTTAACCTGCTGTGAGCTGCGACGGGGAATTCAGCAACTCATGCTAGCTTGTCTTGACATCTTATGGAGGAAAATATCTAGACTTTTTCTCCACTTTATATAGGGTAAAATTGTGATCCAGGCTTTGGGCTAATAACCATCTCTAGCAGAGTGTTACAGACATGCCAGTATACCTGGCTGGAAGGCTGAAAGAAAATGAGTGAGCTCTAGCAGAGATTTCATTACACTGTCTGGTTTTGGGGGACTTCATTTCTCACTCCCCTCTGTCTTTCCCTTACTTTCTTTCTCAAATAATTCTTGTTGAAAAATCATTTTAGTCCTTTGAAGTATACTTTCCCCCCTGGTGCTGCACATCACAAGTTTGTATAGAAATGTTTTCGGGTTGTGTTTTCAATTGTGCACATCACTGCCATGATTTGCGTGATCAGTCAGAGCAATTGTATGAAGGGGAAAAAAAGAAACAAACATAACATTCCTAACCAGCTCCAGTGACCGCAGGGGATGAGTACAACCCCAAGGCCGGGATTAATCCCTCTGGACTTCAGGCATTTCAGCGTATTGCCTGACTCGGGAGCACAGCTGTTCTGTGTTCCTCTAGAGAGGAAGACAGCTCTGAAGCTGTTCTGGTTGTCGATGGGAGAAACTCTCTTCTCCATTTACTTGAGAAGGAGGGCAGAGCACACACATCCTTACGCTAAGGATTGGCTGAGATATGCCAGTCAGTTTAAGAAATTATGCCATAGCAGGCAGATGTTTGTGTTCTCCCACAGTGATTATAGCAGCTTTGTTTCCATAAGAAATCAGGCCAAAAGTTTTATTCTGGAGAACAAAAACCAGCATGTTCTGAAAACAAATAGTGTGCATAGAGTTTTCTCTGGGGAGAGGCTGAGGGAACTAACCATGCAACAGATGATGTTCAAGATCCCTTCACAGACTGCTGCACTCATGACCAGGCTGTTTGGGCTGCCATAAGCAAAAACACAGACCTGAAATTTAGGTCTATGCAGTGAAACTCTGGTGACATCTATACAGTAGTCAAGAAAAAACCCACTAGACTTCATCATGGTTTTCCCAGTAGGGAAGACCACCGTGTGTCAGTGAAGCTTAGAAAATTATACTGCATAAAAATATCATGCACTGAGGTTTCATAACTAATAATTCAAGTGGTGCTAATTTTGTAATCGGTCTTACAGGCTTGATTTACCGGCTGTATCAGCCTGACCTGACGGTTAGCAGTGAAGGGAGCAGTGAGCGGCAAGCACTGCATTGTGCTCCAGAGAGCCTTCAGGCTGAGGCTTGGGCATCTCTGTACAAAGAGAGCGGGTAGTTCTACAGAGAAGTGGGGATCACTGGGTCATTGCTCTGTCAGGATCTCCTCATCCCTTAAAATGGTATTTGTGAGCCTTTGCAAGTCAAACCAATCTTAATGCCATGCTGAGGGGAGCTGCAGGGGGTGTGGCCCTTGGTTAGCCTCAGGACTTGGGGTGAAAAGTGACCTAGAGACCATCTGCTATTAGCTTTTGGAGTTGTGCTCTAAGTACAATTGTCCCTGAGACTACACTCCCACACTGTAATTACATCTGCTTCATTTACGGAATACCGTGTATTATATTTGTAGCCTGAGTTTTAAATGTGTGTGAAGAAAAATGAGGTTATATTATTGCTGTAATTGAGAGGAACTGGGACAAGTTTTATTAATTTCCTGCCACAGAATACTGAGTAAGCCAATATTTTATGGGAAAGCTCAGAGAGAAGAGTAATATATGTTACGTTTCTGAATTCCGGAGGATACTTGAAGAGTTTTACTGGCAATTGATTTTTCTACAGGTAAGTTGTAATCCTTGATAGGCAGATGTGGCCCTCAATACAGTGTCTCCACTGAGATGCACTCACTGAGGGTACAATGAAATGGAAGCAGAAGGTGTATGAGCTCTGCTCTGACAAGCGGTGAGAAATTGGAAATTGGAAATCTTGCCTGCAGAAACTTCCTTTCCCTCCGCTAAGGCAGCTACTGCTGCATTATCTACATTACTCTGAATGCTGAAGGTTCACAGAAGTATTTAGCATGTGAATATCTGATTAAAGAATCAGTAATTTGACACGTGTTTTAAGAAATTTCTCTTTACAGACACTACTTTCTCCTGGTCTGTGTTAATTTTTACCTACCATTGTTTTCTATCATTCCTTAATTGCACTATGTTTTTGTAAGTCTCTGGCTTTCTGCACCTCTGTGCAATGTCAGCTAAAGTTTAAAAATCACATTCTGGATGTTCAGCACTGGTAAATGCTGCTGAGCTCTTGAGCTGACAGGCCTTTGTGGAGAGGTCAGTGGGATGCCACTGTTTGCGTAGCTCTTGGAAGAATGAGCTCAGGTAGTTCAAGGAGGAGGCGTCTCTGTCTGCAACGACAACGTCCCTTTGCTGGGGCTCCTGTCCTGCCCTGCCAGGGGGACTCTGGGTGAGTGAGGGGCGTGCTTGCTGTGGCCTCAGAGGAAGCAGCAGCAGTGAAGGGAGCAGAGGGGACTGACCCTGCAGATGAGAAACCTGCTTTCAGTCATCCTGGTGCTTGTTTTTATAGGCAAATTAGCAGAGAAATTTTCACAGCCTTGGTTTTACATGCTCCTCATGACGTGTGTGCTGCAATGTGCCACTGTTTCGCATCGTATAGTCAGAGAGGTTATGGTATGTCGGTGCAAAAACACCTGCTTAATAGGAGCCTGCTGATGTGACATACACAATGTGCTTGCTGTACCCCTTTTCTTCTTTTAAATGGTAACATCACAGAAACACTTTGCTGACACTGAAGTTGCTGAAGTCAAAGTAGTAATGGTAGTGTAAAAGAGCTGAGAATATATGAGCCAGTGGTACCACCTTCCCCTCTGACAGTGGGGTTACTCTGCAGTGCTTGTCACCTCTTTTTGGGAAGGAACAGGCAAATAAATGCCAAGCGGGTGGCTAAACAGCAAAACTGATGCCGCTCTGGGATAATTTCAACACTTCATTTCTTAGCAGTATGGGCTGTTCATGTTTCGGGTCTTTTCTTCATTCTGCAGTGATTCATAGAGACTCCTTCATTCATTTTCTCACTCCCTGAGTGGCTTTGGGCCATTTCAGAATTATCTTCATGTACATGCAAAGGAGAGATCTCATAAGTATAAAGAAGTGCCCTGAGAACAGCAGGGTCCCGGGTGTTGGTTAGGAAGCAGTCAGGCTGTGGTACCCAGCCAGGGTTGATATCACATCTCACAGGAGCAGTTATTTCTGCTTCTGTTTCTCTTGGGTATTTCCTACTCAAGGGAAAATCAGCTGTCCTGCCTCAGAATCATAGAATCATAGAATCCTTAAGGTTGTAAAAGACCCTTAAGATCATCGAGTCCAACCACTAACCTATCACCACCACTAAACCATATCCTCAAGCACTACATCGACCCTGTTTTAAATACCTCCAGGGATGGAGACTCAACCACCTCCCTGGGCAGCCTGTGCCAATGTTTGACAACCCTTTTGGTGAAGAAGTGTTTCCTATTATCCAACCTAAACATCCCCTGGCGCAGCTTGAGGCCATTTCCTCTCGTCCTATTGCTTCTTACTAGGGAGAAGAGACTGACCCCCGCCTCACTACAACCTCCTTTCAGGTAGTTGTAGAGGGTGATAAGGTCTCCCCTCAGCCTCCTCTTCTCCAGACTAAACAAGCCCAGCTCCCTCAGCTGCTCCTCATAAGACTTGCTCTCTACACCCTTCACCAGCTTCTTTGCCCTTCTTTGGACGCGCCCCACCACCTCGGTGTCCTTCTTGTAGTGAGGGGCCCAAAACTGAACACAGTACTTGAGGTGCGGCCTCACCAGTGCTGAGTACAGGGGCACGATCACCTCCCTGCTCCTGCTGGCCACACTATTCCTGACACAAGCCAGCATGCCAGTGGCCTTCTTGGCCACCTGAGCACACTGCTGGCTCATGTTCAGTCAACTGTCAACTGGCACCCCCAGGTCCTTTTCCTCCAGGCAGCTCTCCAGTCACTCCTCCCCAAGCCTGTAGCTTTGCATGGGGTTGTTGTGACTCAAGTGCAGGACCCGGCACTTGGCCTTGTTGAATCTCATACCGTTGGCTCTGGCCCAATGATCCAGCCTGTCCAGGTCCCTCTGTAGGGCCTTCCTGCCCTCCAGCAGATCGACACTTCCACCCAGCTTGGTGTCATCTGCAAACTTACTGAGGGTGCACTCAATCCCCTCATCCAGATCACCAGTGAAGATACTGAACAGGACTGGCCCCAACACTGAGCCCTGGGGACACCACTCGTGACTGGCCGCCAACCGGATTTGACTCCATTCACCACCACTCTCTGGGCTCAGCCGTCCAGCCGGTTGTTAACCCAGTGCAGAGTGCACTTGTCCAAGCCGTGAGCAGCCGGCTTCTCCAGGAGAATGCTGTGGGAGACAGTGTCAAAGGCCGTACTGAAGTCCAAGTAGACAACGTCCACAGCCTTCCCCTCATCCACTAGGCGGGTCACCTTATCATAGAAGGAGACCAGGTTAATGAGGCAGGACCTCCCTTTCATAAGCCCATGCTGGCTGAGTCTGGCTGAGCCCGATCCTTTGGTTGTCCCGCATGTGCTGCATAATGGTATTCAAGATGATCTGCTCCATGACCTTTCCCGGCACCAAGGTCAGGCTGACAGGCCTGTAGTTCCCCGGATCCTCCTTCCGACCCTTCTTGTAGAGGGGTGTCACATTCGCTAGCTTCCAGTCGTCTGGGACCTCCCTGGTTGACCACGACTGCTGATAAATGATGGAGAGTGGCTTGGTGAGCTCCTCTGCCAGCTCCCTCAGTATCCTCGGGTGGATCCCATCTGGCCCCATGGACTTGTGAACATCGAGGTGAAGGAGCAGGTCGGTGACTGCCACCTCTTCAACAACTGGGACTTCATTCTGCATACTAGCTCCATTTCCCAGCCCAGGGGCCTGACAACCCTGAGGATGACCAGTCTGACTATTAAAGACTGAGGCAAAGAAAGCATTAAGTACCTCAGCCTTCTCCTCATCTTTCGCAGCAAGGTTACCTTCCACATCCCACAAAGGAGGGAGGTTCTTCCTGGCCCTCCTTTTGTCACTGATGTATTTATAAAAACATTTTTTGTTATCTTTAACGGTAGCGGCCAGTTTATGCTCCAGCTGGGCCTTCGCCTTCCTAATCTTTTCCCTGCATAACCTGACAACATCCTTGTAGTCCTCCTGAGTCACCTGCCCCTTCTTCCAAAGGCAGTAAACTCTGCTTTTTTTTTCTTGAGTTCCAGCCAAAGCTCCTTATTCAACCAAGCCGGTCTTCTCCCCCGCCTGCTCGACTTACGGCACACGGGGACGGCCTGCTCCTGTGCCTTTGAGACTTCCTTCTTTAATAACATCCAGCCTTCCTGGTCTCCTTTGCCCTTCAGGACTGCCTCCCAAGGGACTCTGTTAACCAGACTCCTTAACAATCCAAAGTCTGCCCTTCTGAAGTTCAGGGTAGCGGTTTTGCTGACCCTCTTCCTTACATCTCCAAGAATCAAGAACTCTGTCATGTCATGGTCACTGAGCCCAAGACAGCCTCCAACCACCACATCACCCACCAGGCCTTCTCTGTTCATAAACAGCAGGTCTAGTGGGGTCACTGCTGGCTTTGAATCATGGGATAGCAGACTCGTTTGCTGCTGGTACAATGCTGCAGCAGATTCTCCATGATCTGTGTGGCCAGTGACACTTCTCAAAAGAGCTTTGTTTGTCATGTTGTCCTACGGGTGTAACGAATGACCCACTTTTCACTCTGGGGAGCTGTTCTGCAGCTGCACCATCAGGGAGACTCATGCTCCACACGCAGTACAGAGCTCCAGGAAAGGCCTGCTACTGTGAACGCTGCAAGACAGCATCGGCAGGAAGGCGCTGCTAGCAGCGAGTTACCCTCCTGCAGTACGTGGAGCGTCAGTTCTCATACTGGCTAAGCATGGTGACCAGGTTGTCCCAGGATAAATCGCAGCCAGTGGCTGCAGAGCTGGGAAGCACGTGGTCAGATAAACAAGATTTAACTGGGAAGCATGAATCCCTGGCAGGCTGCTGACTCAGAGTTCCTCACTGTCCAGTTCCTTGAGCACCTTGATTACCACTGCGCCTCACCTGGTTTGTGTAGAGAAAATCTGAGCGTGGTGATGTGGATGCTGGATTTTTCTGTCACGTGTAGCAAGCAGCAGTGGTATCAGTTGTTGCAACAGGGAGCTCTAGTTGCTGTTTGTTTCTTAGCTGTTCAGTAAATTTAAGATGTTCCATTTAAGCAGATGGCTGTGGAGGGAATCTTTTAGATGTTGTACATCGATGACCTGTGTATTTAAAATTCTGAATTGAATCCCCTTGAATGAGTCATCCTAGTTGGGTGGAGGTACCTCTACTGTTATATTTGTTATTAAAAAATGGACTTAGCTTTCACATGTTTCACATTTACTCTGTATGCCAGTTCTTGTGGGCTGTTTTTTTGAAGAGCCCGCATGGCCAAAAGCACCTGCCCTTCACCAGGAGGGCTGACAGGTAATTGCACCAAGTCCGTTCTCTGCCACCCCAGGCAGTCTTGGGTGGGCTGGCAGGTTCACTAACGTGCCAATCTTGTCTGGTAGTGCAGAAACTCTTCCAAATATGCCTCTCCGTGAATGAGCTGGTGCCGTGGCATGAACTCAGGGCATGCCTAGTAGCGAACTCACACTTAGAGATGTGCTGGGTTAAAAAAAACCAAAACACCAAAACAAAAACAAACAACCACACACACACACCCCAAAAAAGTATGGTTTTGCTGGTGTACATACTGAGTCTGACGGATTTAAAGCAAGTTTAAGACCTGTTTACCTTAATTGAGTCCATTTACCTAAAGTCGACAGGCACATGAGTGGGAAACATCCTGGCAGTAGTAACTACAGCCCCTCCTGTATGCTATAACCTTCTCCTGTGTCTAGAAGCATTTTGTCTGCTCCTGTCACACTCTGTACATCTGTGTTACTGCTCCGATGGGACAGGGCACTGAACCCAGCCATCTGGGGAGGTAACCCATGAATTTCAGCATGTTACAGGTCCTGATAGTATCTTTCCCATAAAATATCTTATTCTGGCTGAAACCAAACATCAGAAATTCACATCTGAGTAAGTGGACAATGATTTTGCTAATCCCTCTTTAGCAAAACCACGTCTACTCAAGAAGGGAAGTCTTGTGTTAGGGTCTGCTCACGGAGGAATAGGGTGCCAGCCTTGGGTGAATGTGTGTGAAGGAATTGCCCCGGCCTCATTCTGGGACAGCGGATCCATAGGTGTCTGCGGCAAAGTGTCTCGTGTATCAGTTCTGGCTCCTCTGCCCCATTTGCTCTCCCCATCAGCAGTACACAAATCTGTCCTGATGAGAGGGTAATCCAGACAGCAGTTGCTGTCGTTCTTAAACCTACCCATATTAAGAGTTAGGGAGCAGTGATTGAATGCTACAAGCAGTTATTTTATTACCCAGACACTGTCCCAGGAAAGGCAGATAGCATCTAAAGCACTAGGAAGACAGCAAGGAAGAAAAGATAATGAAAATCCTCTGCTTGGTTTTCTTGAGGTTTTCCCCTCAGGCCCTTTAGTAGGCACACATTATCACCGGGTTACTAACGGCGGTGGGGAGTACACCTTGACAGCAGCAGAGCAGTGTATTAGGGTGTTTTCTCTTTAGATGAAAAGCCCAGCTTTTGGATTCAGGCTAAAAAAAAAAACACAACCAAAAAAAAAGTATTCATCCTGCTAAGTAGATTGAAAGAGAATCCAGATTAAATAAATCATTAAATCATTCCAGAATGTTATCCACCTGTTCAGGCCTGTAATTTATTTTCAGATGAACAGCAGGTAAAGAAAAAAAAAGAGCAATACAATGGAAAAAATTATTTTCCCTTAACGGATGTTTTGATCCTGAAATGACACCTGGCCTGGAGAGCTGCTTGTGCAGCTTTTGGGATAATTTTGAACTAATTGCTCCAATCCATTGCTTCCTAACATCAACAACCACATAATGCCAAAATTTTGGCTCTAGCCACCTTTGAAGAGTGATCTCCAAGGCTTTTGCTGCTGCAAGGCCAGTAAAAATCATCCCTTTCATGTGGGATGGGAAACTTGTAGGGGGACAGGACATCTGTTTGAGGGGACGGTAGAGTACCAGCCAGCTAGGGGTGAGGGGTCCCAGACCATTTCAGTGTCGCAGCCACTCTCCTCATGTGCTGGTGCAGGAATAAAACAAGTCTCCTCTCTCCTGTGTTCCTGACAGGAGGGCTGTGCTTCAGGCTGGGAAGCGCCGGTCTGGGTGGTTCCTTGTGTTCCCCATACCTTCTCAGGGCTCCAGGAGTGTTCCCCTCACTCTCCAGCAGAACCACCGTGTTTTATGCCGGCTGCGTTGGCTGGGGATGGGAGGGAGGTGAAGTGCTGGGAGCAGGTGACCGAGGACCAGAGATGGGAGGACAGCACCGGTGCTGGAAGCGTGGGGAAGGTGGTGAAAGGTGGTTATTGTCCAGCTCTTCCACACCTTCTCTCCGCCCAGCTGCAGCTGAAGGCAGCCACAGCCAGAGACCACCGTTTCATGTCTCTCCGGTGTATATTTAAACAGATTTTCCCAGCTCGGTGGTCCGTTTTCAGATGAATTCTCGCATTCACCGAATGCAACAAGGCTAGGGCAGGAACCCGCTGCAGCAGCCCGTCTAGGGGGAGGAGGGGGCAGAGACCCCTCGCCCGAAAGCCTGCGGGCCCTAAGAGGCGGGATGGGGATGCTTCGCTCCTCCGTAAATGAGGCCGGTTGGCAACGAGGGGTTTATTGCCGGCCCCAGGCCGTCCCTGCCTCTACCTGGGGGCCGGCCGGTGCCCCCGCGGGGAGCGGGGCCGGGCGCGGGGTTCACCGCGGGGGCGGAGGAAGGGCCGGGGGAGCCGCGCCGTCTCGGCAGCACAAAGCCGCCTTTTCATCGCGGCCTCCTGCCCCCGCCGAGCCCCTAATTGTCTCTGACAAAACTTCATTAGCGAGCGGGGGGGTGGGGCGGCGGCCCCGCCGACCCCGCTCGGGGCCATTAACCCGCAAACTTTGTTTTAGTAACTTCCCACCCCAGCGGGGGTCGCGTCCATCAGCCGCCCCCGCCCGCTAATTGGGGGGCGACGGGGGGCTGCGCGGGGGGGGGGGGGGGGGGGGGAGCGCAGGCTGTGCCAGGCGCGTCCCGGCAGGCGGAGGGAGGGGGGACACTCGGCCCTTCGGAAAGAAGGGGGGTGGCTGGCGGGGTGCCGAGCTCCACCGCCCCCGCCGCCCCGGGGGGAGCGGGATCCGCACCCTGCGCCCCTGGCTTGTGCCTCAGCCCTGCGAGCTGAGAGCGACGGTGCCGGGCCGGGGGCTCGGGGGGGCCCGCAGCGGCCGGGGTCTCCCCGAAGCGCCCCGGAGGAGCCGGCTCCCGGCTCCCATCAAACTGTGGCCTCAAAGCCGGGCTGGCCCCGCGCCGGCGGACAACCCGAGCTGGCTTCCCAGAGCTCGGCGGCGTTAAAAAGCCCAGCTCGTAGCGAAGCCCAGCCAGGAGACCGCTGAAGTCGGTGCGTTAGGGCATTGGAGGCGCCGAATTTGTTCCTCGGGCACCCGGGGAGCCCATCGTCTTAGTGCTGTGCCTGGGCGCTGCAGGCTCCGCTCCCGGTATTAGTTCTCCGTCAATCCCTGGTTTTTAATCAAAACAGTATTCGGAATATGATTCCCGGAGATTGTATTTTGAGAGATTTGCGATACATATCTCGCTGGCGTGACAGATTGCAGGGGAGTCCTGGGCGGGTGGGATAATCTGCATCTCGGTCGCTTGACCTTTAATAAAAGGGGAGTAAAAGTAATAAATAAATAGAAAAAAAAGTCTTAAGACTCCCTGGAGGTTACCTTCGTGCTCGCCTTAAAAAGACCCCAAAGCCCGCACCCGCCGAATTAACCGCCCGTGCGCGGGGCAGAGCCGGCAGCTCGGGGGGTCGGGGGCCGTGCCGGTCTCGTCCCCCGTGGGCAGCCCGGGAGGCCACTGCGTCCCCGTCGAGCCTCTTCCAAAGCCGCCGGCCGAACGGCGCCGGGGGGAGCCGAGCCGCTCCCCTGGGGGGAGCGGGACACGGCGGGGAGCGGGGCCCGGCCGCGGCAGACACGCGTGGGGAACCTGCGCTTTGTTCCCAGAGCAGAAAATACCTGATTCCTCGGTGGGAGAGGAAGGGCGGAAAAGCCTCCTTGCAAGAACCCTTGGAAAGGGCTTAATACTCTTTACTACAAGCCCTAATCCTTCAAATCCGACTTGAAATACTGTTTATCTTTTCGCAGCTTAATTTCCCCTACTCTAAACTGTGGGTCACTGCAGCAGACTGCGGCTTCTGCACCACTGCTGACCCAGGACTGCTCCGCAGTGGGGCACCCCTGCTCCCACACATCTGCGGTGGGACCCCGGCCCCACTGCTGGGCAGACCCTCCCCGTTACAGGCTGCTCCTCGTATACACTTATTCCCCGCCCTTTTTCTCCCTGGGCCCCGCAAAGCCTGACAAAGTTTGCTGCCTTTGCTAGGTGCCCCTGCAGCCCCGGTGGGCCAGGGCTGGAAGCGGGGCCTAAAGCGGGGGCAGCCCCCGCCACCCCTCCCCGCTTTGACCTGCAGTTTCTCCTTTCCCCTGTGAGCTGCTTCTCTGGTCACAAACCCAGAGGACTCCCATTGCTGGAGCCCCACTTTGCCTTAGTAGTCTTTGGTAAACATATAGAAGTCTACTCGATATTCAAGATTGATTTCCCTGATTTATTAAGGCAGAATTCATTGGACACTATTGACCACAAATGACTTAATGTAAATGTTGACCTCAGTGAACTTGGAAATAGCAGGTATTGGGTTGATCTATAGATGATCTCTTAATTACCACAGTTATTAATTTAAATTATTGCCACTGCTTCTAGAGACGGGAACAAAGAAACATTCTTTCCTCATCCCTGCTTGGTTTATTAGTCTGAACACAAAGTGTTTGATGACACTTTTAATTAAACAGAAATAATGCAGAGATATGGTTTCCCTTTCTCATCTGTCCTGTAAAGTGTAGCACTGCTCTTTTCACTGACGGACGGAGGTGACCCACTAATAACGTCCTACTTCATGTGCTGCCTGGGGGTGCCCTGGCCATGCCCCAGGTGCCCAGGCCGGGGGCTGCTGCGCCGGGCCTGGCTGAAGAGATGCAGGGGTCACAGGACAGCTTCACGGCCTTCAGCTCATCCGTGTTAATTAGAGACTCTGAAAAATACTTTTGGCAGTATCTATGTACAGCGATGGGAAATAAACAGCCTGGTGTAACCTTGTGCTGCTCCTCCTCCTCCAGACGGTGTGGAGCAACTGTGAACGAACAGACCTTGGCAGAGCAGGATGCAGTGGGAAGGAAGCGGGTTTGGGAGGAAAAGGAAAAACAAACCATGACGTGGGGGGAAAAGAGAAAAGATATTTTTTTCTTTTTTCGGCAGAGCCGTTGGGAGGGGTATTGGACACCTGGCCGCTCTGCTTGCGCGCCCTGGCCCCACGTGAGCAGCACGTTGTGCGGCGGGGCGGCAGGACGCGTCCCAGCGAGGGCAGACGGGCAGAGCCGCGGGCCCTGCCTGTGGGGCCGGGAGCTCAGCCCGGATAGGGGAGAGCTTTCCTTCGTTGTTTCGAGCCGAGAGAGCCTCGCAGCAGCCAGAGTCCCCTCGCCAGCGCTCAGGAAGGGTCGGGCGGCCCTGCGGGAGGGAGAAGCAGTGATGAAGGTTTCCCGGGTGGGCTCCGGTACCTGCCGGGCCCCGACGGCTCTCCCCAGGGCTGCGCCCGGGGCCGGGGGTGCTGCCTCGCCCAGGGGGGTCGGGGGGTGTGTGTGTGTCCAGGAGCGGAGCAGAGCGCCGTCCCGCCGCCGCTCCCGCGTCCCGGGCGCTCCCGCTCCCTGCGAGGCCGGCCCCAGCAGCCGGCACGTCACCTACCTCACCTCCGCAGCACCGGCCGGAACGCCGTCCGCAGCCTGTCCAGGCAGGTCCCGCCCAGCTCGGCGCCTCCCGGGCCGCCCTTGGCGCCCCGCCCGAAGCCTGCACAGACACAACCTGCTCGCGGTCGGCCCGGCCGGGCCCCTCCGCCCTCCCCTGCCCACTCGCCTCGACCGGGGAAGCCTCGGCGGCCGCACCGCCGGAAGGGGGGGGGGGGGCAGGGGCCGGCACGACGGCGGCCGCAGCCCGCCTGACACCTAGGCCCGGCTTAACGCCGCGGCCGCGACGGGGTCAGCGCGAAGGCGAGCTCACGCCGCGCCCCGTGTCCCGGCCCGCGGTCCAACCCCGTCCCCGCGGCCCCACCGCCGCGGGTACCTTCGCCCGCCGCCGCGTACTGGCACGGCTCCCCCAGGCCGCGGTGGGACGCGCAGCTCCGCGGGAGCGGCTGCAGGTTGAAAGCGGAGCTCCGGAAGGCCTTGGCGGGCAGGGGCAGCTCCCCCGCCGCCCCGCAGCCCCCCTCGGGGCTGCCCTTCCGCGCCGCGCCGGCCCCGGCCGTGCGCGCCAGCGACCAGATGCGCGGCTTCTCCGCGGGCGCGTAGGGCGGCAGCGGGCCGCGCAGGGCGTCGGGGGACAAGTCTGCGACGGGGGCCTTGGCGCAGGGAAAGGCGCGGAAGGGGCCGGGCAGGCTGCAGTCGCTCCTCGGAGCCTCGGGCACCGCCGCGTCGAGGCTGGGGGCTTCCTGCAGGGAGCTGGCCCGGCCCTTCTCCGGCTTCCCCGCCTCCGCCTCCTCCTCCTCCTCTTCCTCCTCCTCTTCCTCCAGGTCGTCCAGGTCGCTGAACCGCAACTCCTTGTCCTCCTTGCAGCTCTTCTGCTCTGCTTGGGCACAGAGCGAGGCGGGGGGCGTCAGGGCGGCTGGGGGGGCCGCGCTCGGCCGCCAGCTCCAGCGACTTCGAGGCGCCCGTCCCGCCTTTCCCGCCTACCTCTGCCTTCACCCTCCGCGCCGTATTCCTCCTCATCCCGCGGGGCTTCTTCTTTCCTCTCTTCCCCCGCTTTGTTCTTGGGAGACCAGGTCATTTTGTTTTCTTTCTTGAGCCTCCGTCTGGCGTTAGCAAACCAAGTGGACACTTGCGTCAGGGTCATTTTGGTGATGATGGCCAGCATGATCTTCTCTCCTTTGGTGGGGTAGGGGTTTTTGCGGTGCTCGTACAACCAGGTCTTGAGGGTGCTCGTCGTCTCTCGCGTTGCGTTTTTGCGTCTGGCCGAACCGCTGAAATCCACCGTCCCGTACCTGCCGGGAGAGGGGTCGGAGGGAGGGGGCGGCGCGCCGGGAGCCCCCTGGCCCGGCCCGGCCCAGCCGCAGGCCCTGCCCTACCCCTCTGCCTGCCCCGGCCCGCCCGCCATCGCCGCCGAACTTTGATTTTGGCTGACTGATGCTCCCGGGGCGCCTCGTTTCTTCCGCACCACGCTTGCCAGGTCGGAGCCCCCCCGCCCCCGCCGCCGGTGCGCGCCGCCGCCGCGCCGGGGGACGCTAACGCTGCCGAGCGCCCGTCGGAGGGGTTTTACCTCTCGTACTGGTACTGCCCCAAGGAGTGGTCGTAGGAGTAGTAGGCAGCGGGCTGCGCGATTCCCGAGTGCAGCGTGCCGGCGCCGTCCTTGATTTCATACTGGGGGTTCTGCGAGGGAAGCGGCAGCGGTTGGCGTCGAGCAGGAGGGGAACCCCCAGTGCCCCCCCGCCTCCCCGGCTCCCATCGCTCCCCCGCGACGGGACGGCGCCGGTTCCGCGCCCCCCGGCGTCCCCCCGCCCCGACACGGGTTGCGCACCACCGACTCGGCCGCCTGTTGCACCGGCACCACGGTCGCCCCCGTCCCCGGCGCGTTGCCCGGCCGGGCACTCACCAGCGCCGTGTAGAGCGCGGCGGGCTCGGCGCCGTAGGGCAGGTAGTTGCCGTAGCCCTGGCCGGCGGCGTACGGGGCGCCGTACATGCCCAGGGCCGCATTGAGCTCGGGGCGGCCGGGCGGCAGCAGCCGGCTCTCGTACGGGGCGCAGCAGAGGGAGGCGGCGGCCGGCGCCGAGGAGGCATCCGGCACGGAACGGGGGGCGGCCTCGCAGCAGGTCGTGCTGGGGCTGGCGGGGACGAAGAACTGCGGAGAGGAGAGGAGAGAGCGGGGACGGAGCCGAGTGACTGTCGAGGGAGCCCCATCGGGGAGGAATTGAGCGTGTGCGCATCTGTGCGTGTGCGGGGGGTGGGGGGTGAGGAGTGGGATAGGGAACCCGGGCTGAGGCGACTAATTATAGAGCCCGGGAAATAAACGGAATGGGAAGCTGGAGCCCTTGGGAAGTGGGCACGATTAATCAGGCAGGCAAAACTTGGAGGAAATAATTGCTCTCGAAAACGGCAAAAGATCTGCACGGCTCCTTCCTCCCCGCCCCCGCTCGGTCCCTTTGCATTGATTTAAAGGCAAGAAGTTGCGATTACAGTTAATTTAACAATAGACAAAGCAGTAAATATGTCAGCTAGCGCAATCGAATGCATTTGATTTCAATAAGTTCAAGGGGACGGCTAACTTCCCGAGTAAGGGAGGCACATCTTGCAGTGATTACGGTGTATAAATAATTCTACCCAAATAAATCGTGACTCGAGGTACGGTATAGCGGCGACTTAGTTAATCTAGAGTGCCTTGGTGTGGGTGTGGGGTGTCCTTCGGAAATCGTACGGGGAGGAACAAACCTCCCGACAGATCCTAATAAAACACAGGAGAAGGAGCGACCGGGGAGGAAGGGTGGAGGAAAACGGCACAGCCCGGTTCCGCAGGAAGGCTCGCGAAATCCCGAGCCCGCGGGCGACTGTCCCCCTGCCCGCACACCCGCCGCCGCCGCTCCGCGGGGCCCCTCCGCGGTCGCGGGCGTCGGTCGCAGCCGGGTTTTATGTATTTATTTGTTTGTTGCACTTAAAACTGAACGGGGGGGAGACGGGGGTGGGGGAGGAGGAGGAATTACCGGTTTCCTAAACGCCTTTGCTGTGCACGCTGAGAGTTATTTGTTTAAGCCTAACACAACACAAACGAGACATAAACACACACGCACATTTTTTAAAAAAAGGCTCCAGATGTGCCCTTTTAAAAAAAGACTCTAAGTAAGGGAAAGGGAAGAAAAAAAGGGAGGGGGAACAAGACATCTGGACAGCAGCAGCAGAATCTGAACAAAAGTGAGTGCTGCTCACTCGCCTTACCTGTGAAGTGGTGCTGTAGGGGTATCCGAACTGAGAGAAGGACATAGTTGCTCCTTATTTTTGGACCATAGGCAATATTTTCCCCCCAAGATCGATTGTAACTAAACCCTGCTTCAAGATGCACCTTCTCACACACACATTTCCACGTATGGCTTTCCCCCCCCCCCTCAATTATAGATGATTGCACTTAAGAAAAGCAGCCAGACATCTGAGGCAGGGGGGGTTTGGTGCCTGGATTAAAAAAATAGGCTACCCCCCACTTCCCATCGCTCTTAATAAATATGTTTGTATAGAGAGAGTTTAAAAAGCCACCCCACATGTATAGAGAGTTTAAGTGCAAAGGGGCTTTTTTTCGAAGAGGGGGGGAAAATCACGTAGGGCTTGCAAGATACGGAGCTTGCTTGTTGTATTATTTTCTGCTCTATAGGTCTTTAGCGCTCATCGGTGGGCGAGGAGCGGGGTGACGTCACGGCCCTGCCGGCAGGAGCAGGCGGCGGCGGGCAGGAGCCGGCAGCGGCGGGCAGGAGCCGGCAGCGGCGGGCAGGAGCCGGCAGCGGCGGGCAGGAGCCGGCAGCGGCGGGCAGGAGCCGGCAGCGGCGGGCAGGAGCCGGCAGCGCCCCGCGCCCGCTCCCAGCACTTGTTTCATGTTGTTTTAATGTTGTGCCGCGCCGCGCGTCAAAGGCAGGGACCGGGGGTGCTCCGTGGTTGGTCCCTCTCCCTCCCGCTTTTCTAAACACAATCCAAATTTGACTTGGGGGGGGGGGGGGGGGATAATAACTATGAGGGGGGAATCACGGCATCAGCAGCGTGCCCCTCCGGCTGTAGGGAGGGCGGCGGCAATGCCCGCCTCGCGCAGCCCCCGGCCCTTCCCGCTGCCCCCAGCCCCCCCCTCAGGGCTGTACAACACCCCACCGCGTTTGCAATCGAGCCGATAAGTTGTGCTCCCCCCCGCGCCTTGGCTCCCCTGCCCCCCGCGGGGCCCCGAGCCGCGGGAGCCGGTCGGACCTCGCCACGCACGGTGTGCGCGGCACGGCTGGGCCCGGGCCGGGAAGCCGGCCGGAGGGCAGCCCCAAGCCTCCTTCCCTGCTCAGCGCTGAGCGGGGCGTCACCCTTCTCCCTTGGACCCGAAATGGTCCCACCGAGGGCGAGGGGGGAGGCGAGGCCGCGGCAGGTCAGCGGGGAGGGGATGGATGGCCGCCTGCAGCCCGGCCGGCCCATTACCGCTCCGCCGTAATTGCACCAATTAACAAATGGAAATGCCCTCGTTTAACCACCGACTTACATATTGCGAATGTGCCTTTGAGGCGAGGTCCTCGGGAGGTAAATGGGGGTTGCGTGCCCCCCTCCCCGCCCCGCGGTGGGGGCTGCCGCGGCGCTCCGGGGCGCGATATCCTGCCGGTGGCAATCAAAAAAGAAGAAAAAACGAAAAAGGAAACCCCACAACTTTTCCCGGCCCGGCGGCACTTGTCCGGGGCAGGCCGGGGCCGTGCTCAGGGAGGGCGGCGGGCAGCCCCGGGGGGCCCGTGTCGGTCCCCGCCTGAGCGGCACCGCTCCGCCGCCCCGCTCCCCGACGGGTGGCGCTGCCGAGCCGTGGGCGGTGCGCGGCGACCCGGCCCGGCCCGGAGCGGCGCGGCCCGGCCGGGCCCGGAGGAGCGCGGCCCCGGCCCCCGCCGCGGGGGCGGCGGCGGGAGCCGGCGGGCAGAGCGGCGGCGGGGCGGCGGCTCTGGGGCCGGGGCGGGCTGGCCGCGCCGTCGGGGCGGCGGGGAGCGGGGAGGGGGGCGCGGCGCCCGAGGCGTGCCCGCCCCGCCGGGGGGAGCGGACCGGCCGCAGCCCTCTGACACCGCCCGCACTCTGGCGGAGGGAGCGGTGTAAAACTGAGCCGATTCGGTTGACCTTAACGGGGGCGATAACTTAAGAAAAATTCATTAAAGAGCACCTTTGGGTAACATGACTGCTAATTATTTAATTGCAAGAATCCCTATGGGGGAAATTATGCTAATTATAAAGTAATAAAACCACTTGTTCGAAAGCACTTAATTCAGCAGAATTTCGTCTTTTCACCAGAACATTTCTTACGTTATTTGATGAGAGAAACAACACGGGGAGCTGCGCGCTCCCCCCGCCTGTGCTCGGAGCCCCCGGCGCTGCCGCCGGCGCTGCGGGCGGGCTGCGGGCCGGGCGCTCGCCCCTGTCACCGCTGTGGCGAGCGCAGCGGCCGCCACAGCCAGGGCACAATTCACTGCGCAAAAGCGCTTTTATAACGGGCGTAACGCAGATCAATGCAAACATTGCGTTTGCTAATCTTTATCCTGCACAATCAACGCGAAAGCTAACTGCTACCTGTCGGGTACGGTGTAGCTGAGCCCAGCTTTGAGAGACAGACTTTTGTCACACAACTCTCTCCACTTAGAGCGCTCTGCACTATGGAGATGTTTCTGTAGTATACTTTGTTCTATACGTGCCCAAGAACCACCCAGGCGACCCTTTTAATTGCTGTTACAACCTGGGTATTAAGTGGCGTTCCCATTAACGGATACAAGTTCTACCTTGCTCCCCAGCTCCTCAGGAGGTCACAAACTCTGGCTCTTTGTCTTCTTCTGAGCACTGCCACTATTTGCCCTGTCAGTCCGTCACTGAGCGACTAAAGCTGCGGAAACATCTTTCTGTGATTTGTAAATATTGGCATAAACCTTCTGTTAACAGGTTCTTGAACTTGGCTTGGTGGAGGGCAGCTTTGGGGAAGGAGTGTCCAATTTGCCATTCTTTTGATCGCAGGGAAACAGCTTCAACAGCCAGATTTCAATTCTGCTCATACACCGTGTCTTGGAGAAGCGTAACTGATGCTGTATGTGGTCACTGCAAATTTTTCTCCTTCCTTTATCTAAATCTGTGTCCTCTCTCTCTCTGCATGCAGGCCTATCATCCCACCCCCACGGCGTACACTGCCTTTGCTCACTTGTCCTAGCGAGGACTGTGTGACTATAAACAGGAGCAGAATGATCTCTCTTGATTCACAAACTTTTGTTCTTGAAAGAGAGGGGTGTGAGACTTAACTCTAAACATTTCTGCAAGCAGTTCCTCTTGAAGTGAGGCAGGAGTTCAAATGCAGCCTACAACATGATTTTTGATGCTTTTAAAATCAACATAATTTGGTTTAGCTCTGATATTGTTTTGCTTGGGAGGTAGTTGCAAGGGGTGAAAGTAGCAGTGCATGTTTCCCACCAAGGCAAATGCAGCTGAGGATAACTGCAAATGAAGCTAGCTGTTAATTGAAATAAGCGTTGAAGTATCAGTTCAGGAAAGGAAGAATAATGTTCTAAGAGGGGTAAGAATAAAGCAGCTTCACAAACATGTAGCAGAAGTCTGGCTGAGAAGAAAGTGCCTTTATATTTTAGAATACAGGGGGATTTTTTGGCTGTTGCTTTTTTGTGCTGAGAAAATGAAAATTCTTCAAGTCCATGCATGAATAAACAAGTACAGCTGGGCAGCATAATACATAATTTATACTGATCAGTCACTGCAGATTTAACTGAATAAAGCCAAAATGAACACTAATTGTTTTGACAAACTAAAATAGTGTATATGATGGTTTATTGTGAAGCTTGCTGGTTACTGTCCTGATCTCAGTGGCCATTGTCAAGACTGATTTCTGCACGAGAGACAGAAAAAGAGAAAACAAGTTAGGACAATATTAAGATTAATATCTTGCTGAAGATAAAGCATTTTAGTTGCTTAACACACAAGCAGAAAATAGAAAGAACTGTCTTCAGGACAGAGGGGGGAATTGGCACAGTGAAGCGTGGGACATACCCTGATGTAGGGGGTGAGGTGTAACTGCTGAGATAATGTGCAGTACCTTGTCAGCTGAAGGCTAAACCTGAAAGTAGATTTGTTTCTTAGATCACTTTTGAAATACGTCGGGAATAACTTTGATTGCCTTCAGACACCTGTCTTCTGAAATGAAACATCCAAAAGATGTCACTGGATTTCCAGGAAGTTATGTATGTAAGCTAGTTAATCCAAGAACCTGCACAATTTCACTCTGGTTTTAGTATGTGCAAAGTGAGGAAATACATGGGTAGGCCTTTACTTAGCTTCTCTAGACCCTCTCATTTAGATGGATGGCTAAATGAGAACCATTTAAAATTTTATCTGGAATCTGAGAGACAGACAAGGGTATGAATAATCTTCACAGAGATTCCAAAGCACCACTTCTGCATGGGCTCCTTTGCGTGACAGTGAGCTGCTTCTTCCTGACAGTCGTCTGTGGTGGCCTGACCCTGCCACCTTGCTCTCCCGCCTCTTCTCCAAGGACTGGCAGCTCCACTTGGCTCCCATCATCACTTTTATAATGACCTATGGATTTGCTGAATCTCAGATCATCATTGTGTTTGCTGTGATTAAGTTGTAGGATTTGGTTATAAAATCAACAGTTGGGCTTGAGTGTTCCTGGAGTTGAGGATGGTTGGACACTGGGCTTTCATCTGGACCATGCTGTGCCAGGAGGTGGCCAAGCGTCTGGAAGTTAGACGTGAATCTTCCCCATGCTCCTGGGTGGGATTTTCTCTTGGATCTGGGACCATCACTAAACCCAGCTTCTGAAACGGACCTTAGCTAATTAGGAAATACTTCTTTGTAGGACTGCTCTGTGTCAGGGTAATCCAACACTACTGTCCCAGCTTTTTGAGGGTTATCTGTAGATTATTCTATAAAGTGTGAGTTCCTTGGGGTTGTCAGGCCCCTGGGCTGACACATCACCACGCTCAGATTTTCTCTACACAAACCAGGTGAGGCGCAGTGGTAATCAAGGTGCTCAAGGAACTGGACAGTGAGGAACTCTGAGTCAGCAGCCTGCCAGGGATTCATGCTTCCCAGTTAAATCTTGTTTATCTGACCATGTGCTTCCCAGCTCTGCAGCCACTGGCTGCGATTTATCCTGGGACAACCTGGTCACCATGCTTAGCCAGTATGAGAACTGACGCTCCACGTACTGCAGGAGGGTAACTCGCTGCTAGCAGCGCCTTCCTGCCGATGCTGTCTTGCAGCGTTCACAGTAGCAGGCCTTTCCTGGAGCTCTGTACTGCGTGTGGAGCATGAGTCTCCCTGATGGTGCAGCTGCAGAACAGCTCCCCAGAGTGAAAAGTGGGTCATTCGTTACACCCGTAGGACAACATGACAAACAAAGCTCTTTTGAGAAGTGTCACTGGCCACACAGATCATGGAGAATCTGCTGCAGCATTGTACCAGCAGCAAACGAGTCTGCTATCCCATGATTCAAAGCCAGCAGTGACCCCACTAGACCTGCTGTTTATGAACAGAGAAGGCCTGGTGGGTGATGTGGTGGTTGGAGGCTGTCTTGGGCTCAGTGACCATGACATGACAGAGTTCTTGATTCTTGGAGATGTAAGGAAGAGGGTCAGCAAAACCGCTACCCTGAACTTCAGAAGGGCAGACTTTGGATTGTTAAGGAGTCTGGTTAACAGAGTCCCTTGGGAGGCAGTCCTGAAGGGCAAAGGAGACCAGGAAGGCTGGATGTTATTAAAGAAGGAAGTCTCAAAGGCACAGGAGCAGGCCGTCCCCGTGTGCCGTAAGTCGAGCAGGCGGGGGAGAAGACCGGCTTGGTTGAATAAGGAGCTTTGGCTGGAACTCAAGAAAAAAAAAGCAGAGTTTACTGCCTTTGGAAGAAGGGGCAGGTGACTCAGGAGGACTACAAGGATGTTGTCAGGTTATGCAGGGAAAAGATTAGGAAGGCGAAGGCCCAGCTGGAGCATAAACTGGCCGCTACCGTTAAAGATAACAAAAGATGTTTTTATAAATACATCAGTGACAAAAGGAGGGCCAGGAAGAACCTCCCTCCTTTGTGGGATGTGGAAGGTAACCTTGCTGCGAAAGATGAGGAGAAGGCTGAGGTACTTAATGCTTTCTTTGCCTCAGTCTTTAATAGTCAGACTGGTCATCCTCAGGGTTGTCAGGCCCCTGGGCTGGGAAATGGAGCTAGTATGCAGAATGAAGTCCCAGTTGTTGAAGAGGTGGCAGTCACCGACCTGCTCCTTCACCTCGATGTTCACAAGTCCATGGGGCCAGATGGGATCCACCCGAGGATACTGAGGGAGCTGGCAGAGGAGCTCACCAAGCCACTCTCCATCATTTATCAGCAGTCGTGGTCAACCAGGGAGGTCCCAGACGACTGGAAGCTAGCGAATGTGACACCCCTCTACAAGAAGGGTCGGAAGGAGGATCCGGGGAACTACAGGCCTGTCAGCCTGACCTTGGTGCCGGGAAAGGTCATGGAGCAGATCATCTTGAATACCATTATGCAGCACATGCGGGACAACCAAAGGATCGGGCTCAGCCAGGCTCAGCCAGCATGGGCTTATGAAAGGCAGGTCCTGCCTCATTAACCTGGTCTCCTTCTATGATAAGGTGACCCGCCTAGTGGATGAGGGGAAGGCTGTGGACGTTGTCTACTTGGACTTCAGTAAGGCCTTTGACACTGTCTCCCACAGCATTCTCCTGGAGAAGCCGGCTGCTCACGGCTTGGACAAGTGCACTCTGCACTGGGTTAACAACCGGCTGGATGGCTGAGCCCAGAGAGTGGTGGTGAATGGAGTCAAATCCGGTTGGCGGCCAGTCACGAGTGGTGTCCCCAGGGCTCAGTGTTGGGGCCAGTCCTGTTCAGTATCTTCACTGGTGATCTGGATGAGGGGATTGAGTGCACCCTCAGTAAGTTTGCAGATGACACCAAGCTGGGTGGAAGTGTCGATCTGCTGGAGGGCAGGAAGGCCCTACAGAGGGACCTGGACAGGCTGGATCATTGGGCCAGAGCCAACGGTATGAGATTCAACAAGGCCAAGTGCCGGGTCCTGCACTTGGCTCACAACAACCCCATGCAAAGCTACAGGCTTGGGGAGGAGTGGCTGGAGAGCTGCCTGGAGGAAAAGGACCTGGGGGTGCCAGTTGACAGCCGACTGAACATGAGCCAGCAGTGTGCTCAGGTGGCCAAGAAGGCCACTGGCATGCTGGCTTGTGTCAGGAATAGTGTGGCCAGCAGGAGCAGGGAGGTGATCGTGCCCCTGTACTCAGCACTGGTGAGGCCGCACCTCAAGTACTGTGTTCAGTTTTGGGCCCCTCACTACAAGAAGGACACCGAGGTGGTGGGGCGCGTCCAAAGAAGGGCAAAGAAGCTGGTGAAGGGTCTAGAGAGCAAGTCTTATGAGGAGCGGCTGAGGGAGCTGGGCTTGTTTAGTCTGGAGAAGAGGAGGCTGAGGGGAGACCTTATCACCCTCTACAACTACCTGAAAGGAGGTTGTAGTGAGGCGGGGGTCAGTCTCTTCTCCCTAGTAAGAAGCGATAGGACGAGAGGAAATGGCCTCAAGCTGCGCCAGGGGATGTTTAGGTTGGATAATAGGAAACACTTCTTCACCAAAAGGGTTGTCAAACATTGGCACAGGCTGCCCAGGGAGGTGGTTGAGTCTCCATCCCTGGAGGTATTTAAAAGACAAGTAGACATGGCACTTCAGGGCATGGTTTAGGAGACATGGTAGTGCTGGGTTGACGGTTGGATTTGATGCTCCTAGATGTCTTTTCCAACCTTAATGATTCTATGATTGCAGCTGGTCGAGGGAGGGGATTGTCCTGCTCTGGTGCAGCCTCACCTTGAGTACTGTGTGCAGTTTTGGGCACCACAGTACGTTAAGGATATAAAGCTACTAGAGAGTGTTCAGAGAAGTGCTATGAAGTTGGTGAAGGCTTTAAAGGGGAAACCGTATGAGGAGCGGCTAAAGGCACTTGGTTTGTTCAGTCTGGAAAAGAGGAGACTGAAGGGAGACCTCATAGTGGTCTGCAGCTTCCTCACAAGGGGAGGAGGAGGGGCAGGTGCTGATTTCTTCTCTCTGGTGACCAATGGACAGGACCCAGAGGAATGGCAGGAAGATGCCTGGGGAGGTTTAGGCTGGATATTAGGAAAAGGTTGTTCACCCAGTGGGTGGTGGAGCTCATCACTCCCCTACTCCTGCTGGCCATACTGTTCCTGATACAAAGCCAGGATGATGTTGGCCTTCTTGGCCATCTGGGCACACTGCTGGGTCATGTTCAGCTGGCTATCAACCAGCACCGCCAGGTCCTTTTCCTCCAGGCAGCTCTCCAGCCACTCTTCCCCATGATGCACCCCAGGACACAGTTGGCCCTCTTGGATGCCAGGGCACACTGTTGGCTCAGGTTCAACTTGCTGTTGACCAGAACCCTAGGTCCCTTTCTGCAGAGCTGCTCTCTAGCCTCTTGTTCCCCAGTCTGTATGTATATCCAGGGTTGCCGTGCCCCAGGTGGAAAATCTGGCACTTGCCCTTGTTAAACTTCATACGGTTGGTGATTGCCCAGCTCTCTAATTTGTCTACATCTCTCTGCATGGCCTCTCTGCCCTCAAGAATGTCAACAGCTCCTCCCAGTTTGGTGTCATCAGCACATCAGTTTATAGCTTATTCCAAAACCAGAAAGTACTTAACCCAAGACAGTTAGTCCGGGCCCCATCAAATCAGTTGGCCTTGAGCCTCTTCATTAGTTAACATCTGAGTAAAGAAGGGGCTCAGCTTGACTCTCCCTCCAAATCCTGTCTGAATTAACTCCATTTTGCACTTGTAGAAGTGAGTGCAGAACGACTTTGCTGAGGACTCTTCTGCTGGTCTCCTTCAGGTAGCTCAGGTTTTTCTCTGGTCCTTCCTTCCATTAGTATTTCAGGCAGTACCGGGTGCTGGGGGGCATCGGGGAGGAGCTGCTGTGGCGATGGGCCGTCTGCAGCCCACTACTCTGGGGAAGCTGGGACCAGTTGTGATTTCACACACAAGCAGCTCTAATCTGCAATAAATCTCATAAAATCAATAAAAACATGGAAAGTATATAATTTTAAAAGAAAAAACACATAAGATGTGGCCATTAAGGGCACAACCATTCTAATACCTGTTTCTGGATGAAACTACAATTAAAAATATTCCAACAATAAATCTACCCTCAGTCTTGTTTAATGCTTTTAACTTTCTTGAAAGTTCAAGCTGGTATCCCAAAAATGTGCCAGGACTTTCACAATGTATTTTATAGACTCATAAATAAATATGGCAATTAATCTAAGCTATATTTCTTTCATATTTGATGACAATTTATTGTGACACTCACTCATTCAGAGCACAAAAACTCTAATGCACTTAAAATCGGATTTCAAACCAAACGTTTTATGGGAAAATATAGTATTGATCATCCATTTAAAGATATCATGTGATGATTCATAACCTGCTATAAAAAGGATCTTGTGAGGACATTCAGAATGAGTTTTGTGGACCATTCTCGCCACAAAATCCAACGTACGAGATCTATAGTTCTCAGCGATGTTTTATATTTCTGCTTGGAGTTTTCACCTATTATTTTACTGTGGATTTTGATGGATAGCAGCTTTAAAATAAACATTTTGCATATCTAAACTAAGATTAAATAAATAGAGACTAATTTGTTAAACATACACTAGCACTTTTTGTCCATTTACACAAAGTCATGCACAAATCTATTCCTTTCAAGAAAAATTTCCACGGTTTTGGATATTTTAATGGGGCGGTTTGTGCAAAACACATCTGCGACTGTGTCCTTTAATAAAATGTGACCGAGGAGTCATATGGCTTCACGTAGTGCTCATTGCTGGTTCTGCGATGCACCCTCTGCTGCGCGCTGCTCGGGAAGCTGCAGCAGCTTCCGCGTTGACGTGCCAGCAGCAGTAATCTGTGGTCTGCTCTCCTGGTCATGTAGTGCATCACCGGAAATGCTTTCAAAGCTGAAAAAGTCTAGAAGATACGCCCCAAAAACACAGGCTTCTGGGGTAATGTATTTGTACTGGAGACAGGGTACAGAAGGAAGGAAGGGGGTTGTGGCACACTGTACGCTGGGTATGGGTCACCTCCAGGCTGCATGGGGCGGGCTTCTCCAGTCATTCACCATCAGCCTGCAGGCACTTTTCCGTGGAAATGCTGCTTTGGTTTCCCCTGCATGTGGGCCATCTCCCAGAGCCCGGCTGGGGCTGGTGCGCAGCCATGCTGGCAATGAGCATGATTTCCATGCGGTGGGACAGTGAGGAGGAGAGAAATGGGAAATGTCTTTTTCCGCCATTGTAAATAATGAGTGCCAGCATTTGTGGACTTGACTGGCCCCTTCTTCCTCCTGACTCTGCCTGCCCTCTGCCTCGCTCAGTTCCCGTGAAGGCCCGTGGGGTGGCTCTGGGCTGCGTCCCAGCCACTGAGGGCCCCCGGCCTCTGGCCCTACCAGGACAGATATCCTGCAAGTGTCTGGGGTTTTGCAGCAGTTGAAAACTCATCTCATTCTCTGAGATTCTTAATATAATGACATTCTCCTGTTTGAACAGCCCATAGCTATTGCCAGCCTAATTATTTTCTGGGTCTTTCCTTAATGCCATAGGCATTAGATAGTGACACCAATGCTTGGAGAGACAGCAGAAGGAAATAAGTAGTGAAGGCTAAAGCACTTGGTTAAAGAAGAGTCTCATTTATAAATCAATTTTAATAACATATTTAAAAGCTCTTACATCTGACTTTAATGTGCTTTTGTTTCCCCCTTGCTCATTAATATTTAAAATATTTTTCTTTACTGATCCTTTTTCTATTGTGTCCTTTCTAACTTTCCTTTCTCTCTTCAATCAGCAAACAATGAGATTTTGAGAAATGCAGAATCCATGAGAAATCCAGATAATTTGATAAAGGAAAAACCTTCAGTTCCATGAAAGAAATTTCAGAGGAGTTGAGTAGTTGTTTAAAAGTTATTCCAAACAGTTTAACTCATAAAAAGGTATATGTTTTCACTGATGGACTTTCAAAATGAGGCGGCTCCATTATTTCTACTAGGAAGTAATAATCAGCAATGAACTTTAAAAAAAAAAGCCTGTGGAAAATTTTTTTCAGCAAGCCTGTCATGGAGGCGGCTTCATTCCCTGGGTTATTTAAGGGCGTGAGATTTGCTGAAAGTCCATTGAATTTGCATGCCAGGGGCCTACTTTTATTTTTGAGAATGGAATTTGGGTTCCTTGGTTGTACATACCTCTCAGGTGGAGATCTTCTCTTCAGATGTGCTGGTAAAGAAAAAAACAGAGAAGATTGAAGGAGGAGGGTGAGTTACTGGTCTCCCAAGTGGGGTTGAGTAAAAACCTCAGACATATACTTTGGAGGATTTATCATATTTCATAAATAATGTGGATTTTATAAATAATATTAAAATATATCTATGATGTGGGTGATTGCAGCCACAGGTATGTCTAGGAGCCAGCCCTGCTCCCTGCTAGTTCAATTGGAGATTGCCCACAGATGAGTGCAACTGCAGCTCCATCTAAGGATGGGGGACGACCTGCTCATGTAAGGCCTCAGTTAAGTGCATTTGTTGCACATGGATCAGGAGGGAGAAGCCGGGCTGGTTGGAGGCAGGAGCTGGGTGGTGGTTTAGGTTGAAATGTGGCTGCAGGACCAGGACAGCCCAAGGTGGGTGAGAAATGTGATGGTGTCTCTGCTACGCTTGCATCTTCCAGCTACATTTGTGCTGGGTCTGTGGAGTGCTCTGGGAGAGGCAGCACTTGCTGAGGATATTCCTTGGCAGTGGGGATGTGGGTGGGCAAATGGGCTGCAAAGAGGGAGGTGGACTCTTGAGGTTGCAGAGTAGCTCAGTAGCAGAGGTAGGCAGTTACCTCCATACTTGTCTAAGGCACACAGGAGTGTCCTCTTGGAGGAGGTACGGGAGCTAAATTTAAGTTGTTGTAAATTCTCTAGAGATAATGGGGAAACCTCCAGAAAATGATTCTTTTATGTATCATGAGGAGGCTCTATGGGCAATGAAGTGACATGCTTTATTGTGGAACAGAATAATGACTGCTCATCAGAGCTACTGGAAAGGAATTTAGACAATTAACAATATAATTTGATTTTTTAAATTATAATTTTATTACTTTAGTCATTAATTTATTGTGCCTAGGAAGAGTTTATTCTCTTCTTAGCATGTGCTGGGTTTTATATTTTATATTTATACACACAGATGTTATTCTCAGTCCATTTTTCATGTATGAATTCTTTATATGTGAATGGACAATGAAGCAAAGATCAACAGAATGTAACAAAGATGGAGTAGGGATCTGCAATGTTTATTGTTTTAAAGGAAGAGTTTAATATGAAGATATTATTGTCTGATGTTTTAGCATCTACCAGGGAAGTGCTATAGCTACCGTGCCGAACCTGTATTTTTTTGTCTATTCTCAACTTTGTAAAATATATACTGGTTTTTGGGTGGACGGGGTTGAGCAACAGTGATCTGTAGCAGTACAGGAGACATTAGTATATGTGTCAGTGGCTGTTGAGAGCAAATGAGTTAGTTGTACCAACTACTGATGCAATGAGTGGTGTGTCTGCCTGTGTGCCTCACCGGGGGTGCTGGGGTGACCCTGGGAGGTGCGGCTTCTCCAAAGCTTCAATTGCACGCGACAGCACAGGCTTCCACAAGGCTGAATCCTAAAAGATGGATGAAGGCTTGTTCCTTGTGAATCCATTCTCAGTGCCTCCTGGAGTATGCAGAGCTGCAAAAAGCCTGACTAAATATGCAGTGGGCAGTTGGCAGCACTGGAATAGCCTCACTGCGAGGTCCTTGTCCGGATTGCTCGTTCTCATAACTTTCTGTAGTTTTACTGTGTAAAATTAATAAAAATATTGTCTCATAGATTGTTTTACTCATACTCTTCTGTTGAGCCTAAATATTTATTCAACCTCCTTCCATTGCTTGTAGCCTGTTAGGGGTTTCACTGTGGTTTCACCAGTTGCCTCCCTTATACGGTGTGCTAGGGAGGGACTGAGCAGGCAGGGCTGCACATGGGTCTCTGAGGGGCCTTGAGCATTGCAGCTGTGGGCATGGGTGGGACACAACCTCATTAAACCTGCTTCCCTGGCCCTAGCCAGGCGGCTCCTGCTCACAAACAACTTGTCTGCAGGATGTGTGTCCCTCCCTGGAGGAGGGTCACCGGTTTGGGGCTGGGTAGCACTGTGACCACCATGGCCTTCTTTTGTCACCTGTATGCCTGTGGTTTGGTTGTGTGTGACAAATAAGTCCTGGGCAGTAGCAAGTTCACTTGCATGTGTACCATGATATGAATATTGTTTTACTTAATAAATATTAATTCCCTTATGAATGACTAAATGCCACATACAGATTGTATGGAGTCAGCCTCTAATGTTAATAGAAATGATATCTGCAGTAGCAGTATCCAAAACTGGTAAAAACCATATTGTTTGTGGATATAGCGAGCGAACCCAACAGGGGCTGGTTCAAATTGGTGTGGGAAGAATGTCCCTACTGTGCTGAAGGATGGTGTAGTTTCTTTTTTTTTCCTTGGTAGCATCAGTTTAGCCTGCTTTTGTACTCCTTTTGTGCTGTTAACTTCTCCCTTATTTGTTTTTCCAGCCTAATCTGTGTGGTACAGTGATGAAGCAGAGCTGTATTAATGGAGCTTAGAGAATAAGGGTTAACAGTAAGGGTTATCTGGCAGATCTTTGACATCAAAGAAACGCAGAAAATACAAACCCCAGTATCCTTCATAAGCCAGATTTGGCCATTAATGCACAGTGTTACTCCTAAAACCCCATCCATGGAAATCTTTGTTTTGTTGCAGTCAAAGGCTGTGTGATCCAGTGTGGTGAGTAGCCAAGGCCCAGGGCAGTATGCTGTTTCCTAACAGCAGAGCTGACCGCGGTTTGTATCAATGAGAGACATTGTTAGGTCAATTTAAAACCAGAGCCTTAAAGTCAGTGTAATTATGCAAATGTTGCCCTTGCTATTAGCACTTTTGCCCCAATAGCTTTAGTGTATATTTTACAAATGAAGTTGCTGTCACATTTCATTATGCTGTTTACTGACCCATTGCTTTGGAGGTGTTTTCCTCGCTCTCGGGTGTCGGCCGTTCCTGCCACTGTGGTGCGTGTGCTCTCCCGCAGGCTGAGTGACACAATCCAGCAGAGACCCATCTCTGCTGGTGTTTGATGTGATGACTTTAAAGAGTTCTGCTAGTGTTCAATACAAGTTGTGACTGCCCCAAAACGTTGTTCTTTTTCTTCTCCTGCGTATTTCCCTGCAAATGTTACCCATTCTCACTAAACTCCAGTCAGCCTAGTTTCTTTTCAGAGCCTTCAAAATAAGGCCTTGGTATGTTTAATTATTAAACCAGAAAACAAGGAGTGTTTTGGGAAAGGTAGAGGGAAGCAGAGCAGGTGACTGAGATTCATAGGTTTAGCATTACCCTAAAAGTTCTTCTGTTAATTGAAAGCTTTACCATTAACTCAGTGGTGAACTGTGTGGCTGTTAAACAGAGCTGATAAAAATTCTCTTGGGTTTTCAGGCAGTGCAGTGGAATAGCCCACTTGGAGAAAGACTGAGAAAGGCTCAAACCAGTCCACGCATGATGAGAATTATTAATATATAAGAACAATATTTAATAGCAAAAAATCACTTGCAAAATCTTTGTGTATTTTGAGGTTATGCAAGACAGATTATGATTTTTAGACCTAGAAAAATATAATCTGGGACCCTTTTTTAGTAGATGCCACTCCTAGTTTTGCAAGCTTCTCCCTGCCCTCTGTGATGGCTGCAGATGTTGGATTTGGGGTGTGCCACAGGGGGAGCAGGGCTTCCAGCTCCCTGCAATGAGACATTAACCTTCCTTGGAGAAGGCTTAGGCTCAAGTTCTTCTGACTTAGGAATTTTCCTAGAAAGCCTTTTCCAGGATAGGTGATGGTAAGTCTTTAAGGAGTGAGCATGCAGGGAGGCTGGCTTCTGCCTTCCCAGGGCCAACCGCTCATTGCTCCCTACCTGGGTCTGAGTGACATGCTGCTCACAGCGAGCTGCTTTCCTCTGGTCTGACCTTTTGTTCTTCTTTTCAGCTTATTTAGTAGAATTGAACCTCTTGGAGGTGTTCTACTGACAATTGGTAGCATCGTAAGGAGGATCAAAGTTTGTCTCATTCATTCGTGAGTTTGGCACAGCAGAATCTGTCCAGGACTGCAGTGCCTTCACTGGGGCTGTCTCTAGGTGCCTTTTTCCCCTTAGTGAGATCCTCGTTGAACTAACAAAATTTCCATTTTAAACTCTTGTAAACCATCTCTGTGTGTACTCAACATCAGCCTGCCTCAGGTTTGCTTGCTATCGGACTTTAACAAGAGCTAATCAGTTTAAATGCATCTGCAGTTGGGTTTTGCATTAGTTCAATGAGGTCAATTTAAAATTGATTTCCTGAAGCTATTGCAGGGCTTCCCGTATTGACAGGTCAAAGAATTATTGAACGCCAACTTAGTAACAATCCTGTTTGCATCACAGTGTCTTCGTTGCTGTGTCAGTGCCTGAGCACTTCAGGAGCCCCTGTTTGAATTCATAAATCAGAAGGGAGAAATAAATAAAAGCAGAGTGTGATGTGAGTAACAGTCCCTTTCATGAATCCAGGCCATTGTTGAAAGTACATCAAGCTGTTGGTAGATAAATATTTTTCTGGAGTCAAGAACAGAGAAGTATGTGACGTTTCAATTACCACTGTTCATATTTAAATGTAAATAAGTGGCTTCTTTACTCTATAATTCAAGAAACCTTATAATTATGATCTTATGATATTTTCATAGCACTTGCAGCAACATATGGCACTTCAATAAGCAAACAAGGCAAGAAATGGAATTAAGAATGTCTGTGATGTTTGTTTGTGTATTTGTGGTTCTGTTATAACCCCTTTGTTTTAAATACCTAATTTCTTAATTTAGCAGTTTATATAATTGGAATGCATTTACATGGAACAAAACTGAGCCTTGTGGTTAGGTTGCTGCTTATGTCCTTAATCTGATGTAGGACACTTCTGCTGGGGAAGGAAAATACTCCAAGCAGCTCAATAGTGGTAAAAAAGTATCGCCAAAGCTAAATGCTCATTAGGGACTGCATGGGTCAGTGCCTTATTAGTGTAAATTATTTTAACTCCTGCAAATCCTTCTGTTCAGAGCACTGTGCTAATAGAGTTCCCGAATATGATCTGTGCGAAGGCTATAAAATATTGATTTGACTTTGTAATGTTTCCTGATATCTCACTCAATTCACAAGACCTGTGCAATATCAAGTCTTGAACTGGAGGGAACAGTCAGGTCCTGACCTGATTCAGTAAAATACTTAACTGAATTTTAATAATAATAATAATAAACAGTAAGGCACGTAGCAGCACCTGGGCTTACCAATCAATATGGAATTTTATACCAGAAGATTTTGTTTATAATCTCCTTCCCCAGCCTTTAATCCCCATTCTGCTTTATGTCCATGTTACTCTTTTCAATATGCTAAAATACGGAGAAGGGAAAGGAAGCTGAGAACTCCCTAGGCAACAACTGTGTTGCAGTGCATGTCTGTACAGCACCGTCCTGTTCTCCACTGGCACCTCAGGGAGACACCATCGGATACACCATAGATAACCATTGCTTGGAATTGTCTTGGCCTTTGTGCTGAGTTTACTGCCTGAGCTGCTGTGCATGGCCCTTGCTTTAGTGGCAGAATGCCAGAGTGGTGGAATGCGACAGAAAATGAGGTGGCACTGAAAAAACGCCCTCCAGTTTGTGGGGGTGCTTGGTGCTGTTTGGCAAAGGAAAAGTAGCAGTAAGGGCTTGCTCTGTACTAGTCCATAGTGGACCTTAGAAAAATAGGGTGTTAGCTCCATGGCTGCAAAAGCTGTAGGAAAGCTGTCCTGCTGTAGCACTGCCCACCCTCACATCATGCATTTTCTTTAAATGCTGCTGGTGATCTTGCAGAATGGTGAGACTGGAGGTGTGCGTGCTCCCTTAGCGAGTGATGGTCACTAGAGTGTAGTTTCAGGCTTCTGTCCTCTCTGAGGAGGCCTGTGCTTTTCTGGCTACAGAAGTACTTCCAGGGTTTTCGGGGCTTAACTTTTATGCCCAATTTGATTGCTGATGAGCAAAGAAATGGTAATTCAACTGAGCTGTGATTAAATAAATAAAAAGACAGGGAGGAAATCAAACTGTACCTTAAAAGGGAGTGCAACTACAATGAGATTTATATCACACAGTGTAAATGATTGGGATGGTATAATAAAATATTTACAGAGTCTCTTGAAGTACATGTCCTATAATATACATTTTAAAATAGCGTTGGGTTATTGGCTGAAAGCAATTTATCATTCACAGTGAATTGTAGATGTAGCTAGGCTCTTGCACTAAGCGAATGCTCAGTTTATTCCCTTTATACTGTGTATTTTATAATATCCTCCAGAATTAAATCCACATTGCTATTGGAAACTTTGAAGCCAATTCACGTCCCTGTGGCTCTTGATTTGTTTGGTTTTTTTTGTTTTGTTTTGTTTTTTTTGGGGGGGAGAGATGAGAGCTGAGGCTTTGAATGGGTCATTTGCTGCAAAGCACAACACTCTGGTGTTCTGAAGCACCAGCTCAAGGAAACTGGCTTTACAGTTGCTGCTGTTTGTGTCAAGGTAAGTGTTGTACACAATATATGAAGTGTAGCGTAAATAATTTAACTAGCCTTTGAACATGGAAATAGCAACATGATAAAGTAGCAAAACGTAACAGGTTTCCAGCCCAACACATCACTGACTAGTTAGCCTAGCTAAAACAGATTTTTTTCCTCAAGTGAAAGTGATTTAAAGGCAAGGAAAAGGCTGCAGAAAGCTGTGTTTGCAGATTAACAGCACCCAGGTTATTTGCAGCTGCAATAACTTCCCCACTGGCAGCTGAGCTGGGAGCGTGCACTTGGGACAGAAGGAAGGTGAAAGCAGATGCAGTTGCATGCATGATGAGGAAGATGATACACTGGCATCCGTGGCAAAGTGCCTGTTTGACCGAGGGGTGATATTTCAGCATGGCGATGGCACAAGCCAGGGGTCTTGGAAGATCCTGGGCCAAACTTTCAGCTGAAATAGTCCCACTGACCTCAAGGCACTCCAGAGCCACCCATTCACCTGCAAAATTTAAGAATAAAAATTTTCCCAAATATACAGAAATAATTTTATATCACTGCCAAGAATATTGCTCCAGATGAATGAGTTGTGTTTGTGTTGCAGGCTCTCTGGAGTCTAGACCTCCATTTCCAATAGCAAATAGAAAGTAAAATTTTAAAAGCTGCTGTGTTGTCACACTAAGGACTTTCTTAAATGAAAATCCGATTTCTGAATAAACCTGCAGGACGGACACTTGTGTGAGTTTGTGCCCGCCTGAGTGAGGAGGCTGATAGCAGCATGAACGCAGAAATGCTAAGTTCTGTTCTGATCCAGAAAGGCAAGGAGCAGCCCTTGCAGAGCGGTGCTCTATTGAATTTCTCCTGGTTGAATTGTTACAAGCTTGCGATGTGTATTATCCTAAAAAAGCCTTAGGCGCAAGATTATCTCTTCTTGCACGTCTTATTTTAGGCAGCAGCGGCAGTGTGTAAGGAAAGGCAAATTTACTTTTGAAACTATCAATAAAACATAGTTTGTCTGTTAAATTAGTAATCGTGAAAAAAGCTCCCAAGGTTTTTATCCTCCCCCCCTTTTTTTTAATTATTACAAAGCCAGTTTTAAATCTTGCTGTAGGTGGAAATGTGCCCTCCTAAAACTGTTGATGCTTAAGGATCTGTGGGGTAGCTGGGGGGCCGTATTGTTGGCTAACAATGCCAAGGGAGGCCTAAACTAAAACCGAATAATGATTAAGTTAAAGGGCTTCAGTGCTATTTTAGGCTTGCTCAATCACAGTTTTCAGCCAGCTGAGGAGCAGGGAATGTTGGGGGGGTTGGGAGGCACAGAGGTGGGAAGCGATGATGTTTTCATCTATCTTTTTGTTCACTGTTGTGATGACAGAACTGGGAACAGCCTTCTGCTATGCTGGCTTACATAGTGCCATGATTAAGACTGAAACTCCTTTATTATGAAGCTTATTTTCAATGCGATTCCTTTTCTCTTTCTGTGGGCAGAGGGGAGAAAAATTGTATCTTCCTTTTGAAGTAGTATCTTCTGGGATGTTGGGTAAAAACTGGGTAAAGTTTTAAAAATGGTGATGCTTTAAATATGTTGGCTGTGATTTTTCTCTTTTTGAAATTTATTTTAATACTTTTGGGCTGATTTTTAACTCCTTGAAAGTTTGGCCTAGCAACTTGATTTGTTTTGTTTGGCTGGGCTTATGGAGAATAAGGATGTCTGGGTGTGTTTTGGAGGAAAATACAGGGATTAAAGACCTGTTTTGGTGTGTAAAAATTATTGTTAATAACCTAAATGGTTAGAAATGGAAATAGAGTTGTTTCTGGCTCAGTTTGCTGGAGCTAAATGAGCCGAGGGAGAAGGAAGTTTGCAGGAGAGGCACCTGGGAAGGAAAATGAGGCATGGAAGGGCTGTAGAGGAGGTGGTTCAGGAACAGCATCATTGAAATGGGGACCTTGGGAAGCTATAAGGCTGGTATGTCACTCTGTCCTTCATGTATGCACTGTTTGGCTACACTTCTTAGTTAAGACTACTGGATACGAAGCACAGCAGGAATGACCAGTACAGCAGTATGTAGGTGTAAACCAAGAGATGGCACCAGGGCCTGCTCATCTCGCACTGTCATGCCCCAGGCCAGGTTCAACAATGAGAATCTTGAAATCCTGTTGCAGTCATTGACATCCTGGGACTGCGTTAAAGCTCAGTGAGGCAGGTTTGCATAGTGCCCTCCAAACTGATACTTACAAGAATGGTATTTGTGGTGGGGTGAGTAGTTGGTGCCTCACATTACTGACATCCAGCATGAACCTCAGCTGTGGGCATGGTTATTTTGGAATACAGTGGATGTCTTTGTCTTAGCTTGCTGCAGTTAGACTGTTATAAGCCTCTGAAGAAATGATTGCTTCTTATCAACAGGTGATTTTGGATGATTGGAGGAGTACAAATACTTTTATTCCATGACAATCCCAGGTCTAATCAGACACACATCTTGAGTAGCAGGCACATATCGTTATTGCAGATGCATCTTTTTTGCATTATCTCCTCCGTAGTGGAAACTATGACTCTACTGGACTAGGGATTAGTGATTTCTTTCAACTCTTCACTCATTTCTGCCACAAATACTGGGAGAGGATTGTGGTTTCAGTGGAGCTCAGAGATAGGAAGAGAGGCAACTGAATATTGCAACCACTGGACGAAGGGATGCAGGGTAACCACAAGAAAACTGAGTTGATCCTTCAGTTTGGCAGCTCCCTGGTGCAGGTGGTATGTAGTGGTAGGTTCACACAGAGCCTGGCTTGTTGGCTGTGCTGTTTGCAGCAGCTTTCAGTGGGAATGAGGGCAATGGGAGTGAGCTGCTAAACCTCACCAGGTACTCGGGAGAAGCTCTTCTACCTTTTGCTTGACCAGCATGGCCTCATTATAACTAGTCCCACAGGACTTAACCAATATTTGGTTGACTTTCTGATACAGAGGAAACTTCAGGCATCATATTGATTTGGCCCAAGATATTATATGTGTATTTATTTGCCAGCAAAGAAGTGCAGAAATACTAGTGCTCTGTTTTAATACAAACTCAGCTGTTTGCTGATCAGCAGTGACTATTTAAATTGACCAAACTACCTCACCCTGGCTGGAGATCAAGGGATCAGTACTTAATTTCATTCCTTGAATAAAGATTTTTATATATATATCTATCTCCACATGGAAATATCAGAACATGAAAGGTTAAATCAATATGGAGTTTTACATTGCTTAAAGGGCATTTGCATCAAAGCAGCCATGAATGCAATTCACTTGTTTAATGAATTTTTTATGCTTATTTAATGAATTTCACAAAGGTTTGGTGTTTTTCATAAAATGGATAAGGACTTCCAGTTTTATGAAATAATAAAAATGGAACTGAAGTTATGAAATGAGCAATCTCATTAGTTAGGCATGATATATTCATATGAAAGTGTACATGTTTCTGAATTATTGCAAGCAGCTCTATTGCTCGAACTGTAACTTGTTATAATAGTATTGCAAATATGCCTTTAGTTAAGATATCAGAAAGTGACAGAAAGAAATTAGATTTTGATTGCTAATAATGATTTAATTAATACTTACTGTATTTAGCATACTATGGATGTGTTTTTTCTTTAGAAAGTGTATGCTTGTATTCTTCATTGGTAGGTAGTTAGTGAAATGCAGTACTGTTCCTAGCCCCTCTTTGCTAGAATTCTAGCTTAATTTTGTGTTTGCAGAGCTTTACCCTCTGTTTTATTATCCTGATGAACAGAGGAAAATATTATGATGGTCTGCTCTTACTTTGCACCTTGGTGCTTCTGTAATTTAATGTACTTACAGAATTGTGTTGTCTTGCTAAAAAGTTCTCCCAACTTTGTGACACTTCAGGAATGAGAGGAGATTGTGAATGTCTCTAATTTAAATAACTTGTCTGGGTGTCTATACACCGCAGTGTTGCTTGCTGGCGGGATGTTGTGTGCCTTGCCAACAGGAGCAACGGCAAGGCTGCTGCTTGCCCTCCTGTTTGGAAAGGACAGATGGATGTCATCATCCTGTCTTATTAAATTGTGTGTTTGAAAGCTGCTGTCCTGATTTTGAGCACATGGTGTTACCTTTGAGGTCAGTGCAGTTGCTCATGGGCACCAAACTACAGGCCTGGATCAAGGTGTTGCTATGTGCTGACTGATTCCTGCTGGCTTCTGTGTGCTTCCAGGCTCCCTGGCTGGATGGGTCCCACCACACTAGTTAGAAGATGTACCCCAGTTCCATTCACCAGCCTGGGTATTTTTATTGAGCTACGATTATAGATGATACCTGAGTGCATTTCATTCACCCCTTCCCTCTCCCTCTTGATCTATTACAGCCAAACCTTTCCTTTTACTTTCTGACATTTTGGAATGACTTATGAGTGCATTATCCAAAACAGCTTTTGCAATGTGCCATAACCAAAGCATTATAACTACACTCAGTGAAGCAGTTCCAAGTGGAGTAAAGCAATCCCACTGCCCAGCCCTGCTGGTTTACAGCCCTCATGGTCTGCCAAGGCAGCAGGCAAAAATATTGCAGTAATAAGAGATAAAGCAGGCCTTATTAGACATCTACTGTGCTATACTCATAAGCAATCCTGTTAAATATATACATTAAGACACAACAAGGCAGGGCAACGTGGTAGGATAATGGTCCATAATCTCTGGTTATTAGAGGAAAAGGAGAAATAAAAGCCCTTTTCACCCATGAAGTGTTATCTTACTCTTTGGCATGCTTTAAAGCCTTCTTGTGATTGTGCAATTAGCCAAATAAGATATTTAAAGGAAAAAAAAACAAAACCAAACCAGCATTTACATCTGCTGCTTTCTTGCTTCCCACAGGGTGTAACTGTGCAGATGGAGCTGCTGCCGTGCCGGTGCTGCAGCGGGGCCATTGAGCAGAGCAGCTCCAGCCTGCTTGGCCCTGGCAGTGGTGCTGGAGAGGGGGACGCCTCCTCTGTTAGAGCCCCTGCTGGGCATCGCAGGTCCCCAGGCTGCTTGCTCTTGGAAGCTTGTGCTACTGTATCTGCACTACTGGGATTACTTGTCTAGGCTGGATTCAGGATGATTCTGCACAATGCAGTTTTTGTCTCTGTTATGCCTCACCCATGTAAATATTGGTATATTTATTCTTAGAAATCAAATTTATCATGAGCCTTTTGTACCTTTAAGACTTTAAAGGATGGATTGGGACTCCGTGCTCACACACTGATTATGTTGCTCCATGGAGGGGGTACCTGTAATTCAATATCTTCCAGATGAGGAGGCTGCTGGGCTGCCCAGAGAGGGTCCTGACCATGGAGGGTCCTGATCCCTCCCTTTCCTGGCCTGGGCCCTCTTCTCTCTTCAGACTCTGTGTCCTTGCAAACTAGAGAAGAAACAGTGTTTTGCTCCTGAGGACAGATGCATTTTTGGCAGGATTAGTTGATTTCCCCCCCGCCCCCGTGTCGCACAGCAAATCTGTCCTTGAGCCAGGCTTGGTATCAAGGACTCCTGAGGCCACAGCAGCAGCTTGACCAATGCTCTGGGTTTGGCGAGGTTCAGGAACCCTTCTGGAACTCAGCCAGCATAATTACAGTGTACCTATTGTGGGCAACAGTACCTGAGAGTTTCATAGCATTGCACCAGATTTAATAACTAGCTCGTATCCAGTTTGTGGTGTGAAGTAACATCTCTTATTATATCTAACATAAATATTTACTGGAGAGATTTGCCTAAAAAAAAAAAATTTCTTGCCTTCAAAGCCTATCAATTTCTCATCTGTGGCTGACAAAGAAAGCTTTGAGTGCTTAAATTCATTTCTAGAAATTAAATTACAATTTTCAACACTAAAGCTTCTGTGATTCCAGACACTTTTCCTTTCCTTTTATTGTGTTTGACAGCAACTAGACTCTCAAGGTAAGTGGTAGAATGTAGTCCTATGTAAAAGTAAAGCACAAAATGAAAACTGGGGGGAAGAAAAACATTTAAGGTAGGAAATTAGAACAGTTATTGAGTTCCACACTATGGTTAATGAGTGTGCAGAAAGAAAACATCTTCTTGGCCTAGTGAGCTGGAGCATTACAACTGTTGCAACACTTCTTCTGTTTTTAGAAGGAAATAAGTAATAACCCTGACACATGGGAAGTCTTCAGTTTGCATTTTTTAATGCCTCAGGGGAGTGCAGTGTTTCTGGCTTAGAATCTGTTAAAATTTTCTTTAAAAGGAAGGTTTTGTTCTGAAACCAAAACAAAAATTAACATATTAAGCATATCTGTAGGTCAGGAGTGTATGGGAGAGGGCTTGCCTGCTTCACCAGGACATGGCTTTTTCAGAATTGCTCAGCTGAGGTTATAGGCTGTGGAGAGAAGACTGAAAATTACTGTCTCTAACTGAAACAGATTCGGTATATTTGGGATATATGCTATATTGCCCTGGGTATAATTAAAAGCAGGCTGTAATTGCACTGGAGCAGAGGTGGGCTGCACACAGGTTCTCAGTTTTGGGGTGCTTTGCCATCCTGACGGGGAGGGAAGGCTGGGATGGGGTGGTGCTGCCTGGGTGAACCCTCTCACCGTTCACTGCTTGTAGCCAGAAGTCATAGATGCTACCTCTCTGTCTGGGAGCAGAGGAGAAGACAAGTCTAAAGCTTGTTGGGGACATGCTGAAGCATCCCATTGAAAGCCCCTGTTTCTACACTGGTGGTAAGCTTGTAATATCCTCACTGTTACACTTTAACTGGACTTTTTTCGTGTAGTTGGCAGTAAAATATCTGGGCTAAGTTGTCCTATGCTGAACTGAGTCCTGAGATGAAGTGATTAAGTTTTTAAGGTATGTGGCACAAAGTTGTGCAGTTTAAAGCTGAAATCGCTGTGAATACACCCCTATGGTTACAGCCACGGTATAGGGCAATTTGGCCTGAATTAATTAATGTTCCATCTCCCCCAGCTAATTAGTTGTATGGGTTCTCCTGCGAACACAGTTATGCATCTTCTAGTATCTCGCTGAACATCTTAGGAGGTACTGTACATACTTTTCCATGTTGCTGCATTTTGCGGTTTAGAAATACTCTTGCACACTACAAGTGCTGTTTAAAAATCCCTTTCATGCAAAGGTTGAAGTATTTTAATCTCCTAATGCTGTTTCTGAGCAAGCTGTGGAAAGGTGCGAGCAAGTTGATCAATATTTTATCTTTACTAGGCTAATAAGGTCATTATTATTGACATAGTGTGGCTAGGTTCCTTCAGCCTGACAAATAACATCTCAAACAAGAGTAACTGGGATTTTTTTCAAATTATGCTTTCATTGGGAAACATCTCAGGGCCAGGCTGGAGCTTATGGTTGAAGTTGGAGAGGGGATGTTTAAGGTCTACTAGGTATAAATAAAGTGGGACAGGGCAGGGACCATCAGCCCAGTCCCTCTTCTGGGCTGGGAGGAGCCAGGTTGTGAGCGTGGAGGGCTCATGTGCCTAGGGAGTGATTCCTGCGCCTGCCTGGGCTCAGTCACCCCTCTCCTTTGGCCAGAAACTTCACTTGGGTTCCGAAGCGAAAGCGTTGACTGACACTGTAATGTTCTGCAAAACAGCCAGTTTGTGCCCAGCCGGCATCAGCCCACTATCCCTCCATCAACCTGCTCTAGCAAAGTTTTCTGCTTGGAGCAGGAGCAGCAAGGCTTTTTTTCTTGCTGCCCTGAATGGCTGGGAGCAATCATGTTTATGCCCTGCCCCTTGCTACCTCTCAAATTTAAAAGCTGCTCTGAAGTTTGTATTACCTTTTTTGTTTCCCAGAGATGTGGAGCTTAAAACTAAATGGTTCAAATCTGGATCAAGATTAAATAATTTGGGTCAGGGCATAGTCTCAGATGCCCTCCAGGAAACGCAGTCAGTTTTTAACCTAATCAGCTCCTGTAATTCCACCAAATTCAGCTGAAACAGCGTTTCTCCAGTAGGAAGAAACTTGAAGCTTAATAGCAAGCATCCTGATTTTGTAACTGTGCTTGAAAATAGTTTTAGCTGTGATATTCACAGCAAAACCCAGAAGCAGTTCCAGGGTGTTGATCAGTGCTGGTGCTTAGCAGCTGGGTCCTGGTACTTCATATGTGTTGTAATGCCTCCTGTTTAGTATCATGTAATAGTTAAGGATGATTCTTTGGATTAAAGTACTTCAGCAATTATATTGCTGATTTAAAAAGAAGTACACAGGCAAGTTTTCAAACTAAAATAGAGACTAAAGTAAATAAAAAATTTTACTGCTTGTCAATGAAGTTTGATATTTATTTTTGTGTGTATACGTAATATATACATACACTTCTTAATGCCTCCAGACCTTGCAGCCTTCCCTAGAAAGGACTCTGATCCATAAAGTCTTGTCCTCATTGAGCTCCAGCCTGTGGAGGTGCTAGGGAAACATGGGCAGGTACTGTGTAAAACAGCAGCTTTTTCCCTGATGACGCCATTTTATTTGATCAACTCAGAGCCTTAAGACCCACTTGGGGGAGGTCACCAGGGGGATCGGGCATCTACTTCCACTGGTGCCTTTTTTAAAACTCTTCCTTGTCTTGTGTCCTTTTTGGACCTTATGAAAGAAGTTACTGGAAAAGGCATAAACCAGCTTGTTTTGGGAGGCTGGGGTGACCCAGACTCGATATGTAATCACGCAGCTGGCAGTCAGCAGCGCTCTGCCTCCTCTGGTGCTATGGTCCTCGCTGAGAGGCATTTGTAGAGAAGATTTTTACACTTACAGTTGAACAGACTCTTAGCTGCATCCAATGCCTGCTGAAGTAAAAGGAGAATCTGATGGGGCGCCAAACATCAAGCTCTTAGGGCTGCTACATATTTCTCTGCTTGGGGGAGAGACTAAGTGTTTGCAACTTTAGAATGCAAAACATAGAAGTACTTGGTTGCCACATGCCATTAGCTGTTTAAAGCATGACATCTCAGGAAACGCTTCATCGTAATCCTCCAAATGAAGAAATCTGAAGTGAACTTCAAACTGTTTGCTCAGTTTGGGTATCATGTTACAGGGTCAGATAGTGAACTCAGAGTTGTACCTACTCTCAAATTGGTTTAAACTGCAGTCAGACAGTTCAAGTCCTGAAAAATCAACTTTCACATTTACTTGTAAATAAAAAGTAAAAAAAAACCTAAGAGCAATGCCTACATGACAGAGCTTGTCCAGATACTTTTCTCTGGCTGTTTTCCCTGAGACACTTCTTGCTCAACAGCAGTGTTCGTTTAGCTTTTTCATCTGCTTGAGTTTGCTTTCCTCTTCCTGCAGCCAGCTGAGTAACAAGAAAAGCTACATTGAAAGTATATACATTGGCTGTCTGGGTTTTTGCTGCTGCAACTAGTTGTATTTCACCTCCAAAAGAAAAGCTTGGATCTATGATGCCATGTAAGGCAGAAAGTGGTTTCGATGTGTTTGGTTTTGTTCCTTAGTAGTATTTTAGTCGTCTTGCTCTGTTAAGTGGTCCAGTGGAAGACGTGTATGGTATGTAAGGACTGGCAATCATGGCTTGCCAAGGCGGCTACTGAAAACAGCTTTGTAGTCATCCTGATATGAAACTGTTCCACTAACAAGAGTATGTAAACAGAAATTACATAGTGTTGTGTGGAACAAAGTTTATTCAACTGTGATGCTCAAAGGTCCTATTAAGCTGTCAGTTTGGTTGTTTTTGTCCTTGATTTTGCTCTACCGAAGTTTAACATGGTTTCAATTCCTGAAGCCAAACCCTTCCAAACTGACCCCTGTTGCCACCCAGGTTAATGCCCTTCAGAAGATCTTTGTTACTTCAAGATGTCATGATTGTCTCTCTGGTCAGAAGTCCTTCATTCCTTATCTTTTTTTTTTTTTTAACATATGCTCCATATTCATCCCTGTGTAACTCCAGGGGGCTAATTTGCCTCTGACTTCTGATAATAAAGAGGGGGGGTGTGTGTTTGTGGCTGGTGGGCTCATAGCTGTGCAGCATGCTAGCTGTCCCTGATGTTATTCAAATTAAATCTAGAGCTGGGTGAGAGTCTTTGTGCAAATGAATTAATATGAATCCTTGTGAAGAAAGCACACATAGTAGTAGACCGGACAATGAATTTAATGATGGTGGTAGTAACAAGAAATTAATGATTACTGGTGATCAGGGGTAGGCTTATTTCTTTAAAAGGTCTGTATCATTGAGTATTGTTTTTACTTTTATAAAAACTTGTTTTGGTACAGGGAAAACATTACATTTCCATTAAAGAATGTCATTGGGGTAATTTTATTTCTCATTTCCATGTTATTCCTCAAATTTTCTTCAAAATACTATTAGTGATGTTCACTTGTCAGATCACTTCTTTCACTGTACAGAGCAGTGTGGCCTTGTCTTTCCTTGAAGAGTCCCCTGGCACTGTTGTGGGTATAAACTAGACTTCCATTTGATCAGGCTTCTTACCAGCTAGCGCAGAGCCCACTTGTGCTGTAGGTATTAATCATCCTGCTCCTCCTTTGCTTGTGCCCTAGCATCCTGCTGGGGCTGAGCCTCTTGTAATCCACCTCCACAAGATGAAGGTCCCCTTAGAAAAGGGGAAGAAGAGACCATCACAAGACCAGTAATAGTACTAAGCAATGTGTAATGGATGTGACTCTGTGAATAATCTTGTTTTAGTATTGGAGACCAAGGGATGGGCGAAGGGATAAAGAGAACTATGAATTGCGAAGAGGTTTGCCTTAAATTTGTCAATCCCTTGTACAACATCTGCATGTTGTTTCACTTCCTTCCCTGCCACTTTAGAACGCGCTGGATCAATGAGGAACCAGATAGCTCAGTTCATAAAGCAGTGCTTCTGTAAACTATACACAGTTGGGGAATGTGCTTCTGGTGGATTTGTTCCATGAAATGCAAGGGAAGGATTCATGAGTACATAAAATAACAGCCTAATCAAAGAAATAAAGAAGAACAAGTCTGTAATCTTCACAAAATTGGGGGGGGGGGGAAAAGTGCTTCTGATGGACTTGCTCCTACTGTTTTCTTTGTAGCTGTTTCCAGAGCTCAGACCATCTGTTCCTTGTTGTAGGTTGTTAAGTGAAATGTGCTGCCAATACAAATAGCTCTGCTTGATGTTTGTTTGCATAAATTGTTTTGAAAGCTTCATGACGAATTTTAAGGATTACTTACAGGGGTAGGACTCTGTGGAGGAGGAAATATAAATTTGATGATGCATGTTGGAATCCATTAATTTGTTTGGAGCTTATTATAAAAGTGAGCATCCTATGCATTTGTTGAAGGGGGAGGGAAATAATTTCATCTTGAGCCCAGAAGGTTATGGTGATGATAAGCTAACTTGGTCACATCGCAGTAATCATGAGCAATCTGCCTTTGCGTCTTTCTGAGCTTAGTTGCCTTTACTTACCCAACAAAACTCTAGTCAGTATTTCTGACTCACAAAATTTCAAAGCAGTGAAATCTGCTTGGGGTTTCTCTTCCTTAGAAGTCTTAGAATAATTTTTTTCAAACTCTTGGGCATTGGACTGTTGTGTGGGATCAGTGACATGAAATGAGTGACAAAGATAAGTGGTGTGAGTGGAGGGGAATTATACTTGGCTGCTATTGATTATATGGCTTACTGTGACCTGGGGAGTTGCCTGGGATCTGCAGCAGTGTTGTGCCACGTGCACCATAGCACATGGGGAGGGTAATTCCTGCTCCCCAAAATTGGTGATTTGAAGGCTGACAGAAAGTGAGGGAGGAAATGTACTTAAGGCTAGCAAAGGGGTTTGATTAAAGCCATCTAAGTCGGTGGCAGGGCTTGCATAGCCAGACTACTTCATCCTGGCCTGTATGTGATGGTGGTGCTTGACAGGGAAATGTTTACAAGCAGTGGGCTTGGAGCAGGTTATACAGAAGCAACTCTTTCCTTGCAGTTGTGTACCTCCTCTTAGCAAAGGTTTAATTCTGGTAGTACATCATTAGCCTTACTGTTTGGGACTAGCTGAAAATCAGATGGTTACCTTCCTTCCTGTCAGACCTTTGAGTCTGGATTTTGAGTGACTGGGCAGTCAGATGTTCCTCTTGTCTCTATGAAACTGTACATTAAAAACACAACTGCACATACACATGCACACATGCTCTTTTGCTCATCACAGCTTCGCAGTGGTAATTCTCCGGTTTTAAGTGAATTGACCTGGCTGCTTTCATCTTCAGGTAATGCAGCCCCAGTTTATAATTCAGACCAGGAGCTTATGGAGATTTAGAAAGAGGCCCAGAGCTTTGCTTTACTGTGCCAGTTAAAGCATTTATACTGATGACAGTTAAATTGTTGAGGGCTCTGTTATTCATTTACATCACAGACACTAAGGTCCTCTGACGACCTACTGCAAATGTAAGCCAGATGTACCTAAACATATCTATTGTACATTTTACTTCATTTCAAACACTTCTCCTGACTTTCAACTCAAACCTTCTGTCTGTCTTGTCATGCTACAGTGTTTAATGATATTTTATTGCATTAGTTCACAAAACCCTTGAGTTTTTCAGTTGTCCTAAGCTAATGGACTGGATCTGTACCCATTTGCTAATACAAGATCTTTTTTAGTAGGTAGCAGAGCTATTAAACATAAATCAAGGTTTCCGATAAAATATTAGGTTTCTGCTGCATCTTACAAAGGGATCATCTGCAGTTTTACCTGATTATTATATCTTACAAGCTATAGTTAAAGCTTGTTTGGAGATTTACTGCATTCCATACCCAGTAATTTCATACAAATCCATAACCATTATTTTGTATGTTCCTTTCACTTGGCTCATAAAAGAAACAGCATAGTTTGCTAGCTGTAGAAACAAGAGCTGTCCCCTACTATTTCTTTTGGAAAAATGCACTACAAACCTTTTTTAAAAAAAGGTATTTCTTCATTACTTAACCTGTGTATCAAAAATCAGGTGGTAAGGAGAGAGACCCTGCCTTAGTGAGACAGAATTAGCCTGGCTTGCTACAGGGAGAAAAGCAACAGTTTGTAGCACTAAAATCTTTATGTGCTCTTTGGAAAAAGAGGTTAAAATTGTATAAGCTTTGGGGAGATTTCTAATCTTATTGTCATACCTTCAGGAGTGAACAGGTGTCTCCTATTCACCTTTGGAGCAGGGACTTTTCCTTTTGGAAGAAAAAGGTTGATTATTTGGCACAGTTCTCTGGTCCCAGCTGTGGAAAGCACTTGAGCGCAGGCTTGGCTTAGCATCGTTCTTGGTATGCCCTTCCAAAGTGTCTCCACTCCCTGCTGCTATTTTTAAGTACATGCTCAAGTCCTTCTGAAGCAATGTGATAGTGGTTAGGCTGTCCCAAAGTATTGCTTTTCATGGGAAAGCACTGAAGGATACACTTCAGAGCATATGCTTTCTTTGAGTATGATACAAAGGATATAACTGCACTCTTATTTTGTATTATAACAGGCTAAGAAATATGCATCACAACTTGATCTTATCTTTACAGGTGTAAATCTGGAAGAACTTTCCTAAAACCTTTAGGAGTTGGTTTAGAGTTACACATTGTGAAACAGAGCAGTGTGGCTTGTTTCTTGGCCAGAAGGTAAATACAGTTGATTGGAGCTGGTTGGGAACTTCTGATAAAAGATTTCTTTGGAAATGCTGATATGATGAAACAAAGTTTTAATGACTATGGATCTCTCTGATAAGAATGTCTTGGGCCTAAGATAAGGGAGGGAGCAAGATGGGGTTATTCACCCAAAATAGCCACAAGGATGTCCCCCAGGATATGGGAGTCCTGGGTTCAAGTTCCCTCTGTGGGATTCAGAAAAACCTAGTCTCTCATGACTCAGGCTTGTGGTTAGCCTTGTAGTTATAATGGGGTGAATGTGTCACATTTGGGGATGGAAGGATGAAATGTTTTGAAGCTTTATACTGGAATGCAATGCAGAGAGAAAACCAGCTTAGAAACCTCAAACATTTCCTTGTGAAACAGGGTTCTTGTTTGTAGCTTGCAGTACAACTGTCTTTTCTTTCTTCAAACTTTATTTTACCCTGGTTTTGAGGCGTTTACCAGCTCTGTAATTCTTGTAGTCATCTGCTGTTGCAGTATTTTTACATTCCTAAACAACACAGTATATTAAAATGAGAACTCCAGAGAGTTGATCTATGGTGGTATTGCAAAGGAGCAAGAAGACAATGACACTTTTATGTAGGTTTTATGAACCTGTTCTGCAGACCTGATCTGATGTTTGTATTTGGGTGGGCTTTTATTGAGTAAGTTTGTACATGCATCTATGTGGTGGTTTGAGTCAGGCAAGTGATATCAGATGCCTTTATCACCTAGTATAACACTAGAGTGACCTCACAGAGACCCCATTTCTCAAAAAAACCCCAATGTTAATTGTTGACTGTACACTATCATTTGAAATACACTGCTGTCTAAACACATGGGACATGTCATCCTGTCTCACTGAAAAAACAGAAGCAAACATGGCGTGTCTGCTGATCAGGGATACAAGCGGTTTTTCTTTCAACATTTTCCTCAACTAAAAAAAAAACCCACATCTAAGCTTCACAAGTAAACCACTAGAAATAACATGGCTAGAAATGTGATCATCTTAATGAGAATTTAGAAGATGAAATAACTATTACAGCTCAAGGTCATTCAGGCTGTTACTGAAGTGTGCCACTGTCTGTGCCGTGAGGTCACAGTTTGTAATTCAAGGCATCTACAGCCATTAGACTTCTGGGGCGCTCCTCTCAACGGAGATGCTGACTTGGGGGCCATTGCGTTGGCTCTGGGGATGACCCCAGCTCTCCACTGGATGTCAGTGTTCCCCAGGAATGCAGCTGCTGGAGCACTTATCTGGCAGTAAAAAAAAAAAAAATCAACCCAGAAAGGGGGAGAAAATCTAAAGAACAAAGCAACCTTGACTTCTTAGGAAAGCCATTTAGAAACAAGTTTTGTGACTGTTCAAATTAGCCTTAATTATAAGGTGAACCTCGGCAGAAAGATCATGTTTACACTAAAAGACATCTTACATGACTTCCGGCCTCACAGGCCAAAAAGAGTTGGATTTAGTTTCAGAAAAAACAAATGAACATTCTTCACTCATCTCCCCACAGTCTTGATATTTTGATATGGTGTGAAGTGAGTGATTCTGTTTCTGTCTCTGACAGTTTTTCTTTTTTCAGTAGCACAAAAAAAAATATTTTTTCAAATCAGTGAAATCATGAGTGTGTCACTAAATGATTGATTGCTTGCTGGGTTTCAGCCTTTGGTAATTAAGCTTAACACAATGTCTCCTCTTCACTAGAGAATGGTATTGTGCCAGTTTCAAATGACACATGAAAAATTGAGATCAGAAAATAAAAACCTTTTAAAAACCAACTGCTCCCATCTGCTGCACAGTTCAGAAGGGAACATAACAGTAGAAGATGCACAGAGCATGGAAACCAGTTGGAGGAGGAGTGGTGAGCTCCTTTGCAGGCTCCACCTTCCATGCTCTCAAACGTGCCTCCATGTGAAGTTCTTGTTTATTGCAGATCTGCCTCTTTTTTTTTTTTAATACTGAAATGGATTCACAAAGAGGGAATGTCAACAAGGATTTTCCTGAACAACTGCATGGGATTTGGAGCATGTGTCCAGCCATATCTTTACAGATTCTAGCTGAGAAGGTGCTGAGTGTGAAGATGTAGTCCTGCATCTTAGTCAGAACATGTAGCTGCTTGTCAAAAGGGCAGATGTCTAAATGAAAGTCCGGAAGATGTTTCTGGCCATGGTGTGGGGTATACTTGAGGGCACTCTCACCAACTCAGAAAAACCACCCCCAAACCTGAAGTGCATTTTCATCTGGAGCTTGCTCATCAATATTAGAGCGCCTTGTGTTTGTTAGGAAAACTGAATTCTCCCAGCCTGTAACAAGGTTAGCTCCTTTAGTCAGGCTTCAAGGTTTCAGCTGGAGTTTTTAACCTAAAAACACTAAGACAAATGTGTGGGAGTCCTGGCTGACCTCAGGATTACAGGGGAACACCAGGGGTGAATGTCCTGGTGTTTTGAGTTAAAGATATCATGCCCTCTAAGTCTCAAAAGAATAGTGGTACACCAGGACCAGGGTTTGACTTCGCAAAAACTTGAAGACAGAAATCCCTGTGTATCTCATGGGAAGCTTTACTTTTATAAAGGCTTTCGACCTGTTGTTTAGCTCAGCTTAGGCAGTCAACCCAAGATAAGGTTGTCATCTTTTGCGTTACAGAGCCACTTGAAGAGGAATGAGCCCCTCCTCTGGGGACAGGAGTGACCAGCAATGACAAACCAAGCCATGAACTGACCTTGCTGCATGTCCCCCATGAGAGAGGTGACGCATGTGCAGAGGAGAGGCACTGAGCAACTCTGAAAGGTGGGTAAAGCTTGGGACTGACTGTCCCGACACCTGTGGCTTTCCAGAGATATTTGTCTACACCTGGGGCAGATTCTTGTTGTGACACTTAGTTGTGCACAACACAATGTTGAAGTAAAGCTGTGCTGGAGTTACGTGCTGAATAGGGTTTACATAACTTCCCCTGGAAGTGGCTGGTGCTTGGTGTAAAGCAGTGATCCCAGGTCATGAATTCTTTTTATATTTTGGAACAGAACGTATGGGTCTGACTTGTCAACTGTTTAAGGACATCAGAAAGCAAACTGCCTTTATCCAAAAGACACCCTGAACTCTTTCTGAGACTGGTAGCCAGATCTTATTCAAAAGAGGGATTCTGGACAAAATTGGAAAAATATGGACAAAATTTTCTTTTTGGACAAAATAGCTGATGTTGCTTCTCAGTCTGAGAAGCCAGGAAGTGAGTAAACCATTTTCCTCTTGCTTTTGTTTGAAGGTCTGACTGTTTTAGAAGCCATGCAACCTCTAAGCTCCTGGAAAGCTGAACTAGAGGGGTTGACTGATAAACACTTCTGAAAAATTGAATTACTTTATACTGTTCCTTAAGGTTGTTAGTGCTGTCCAAGGTAAGCTCCTGTCTTGTCTTCTGTAAACTCCTATAAACTGTCATGTAAAAAGCCAAATGGAAATGTCTGCTGTGTTGTTATCCCCCCACTTTAGTCCTTGCCTTGTTTCCTTGCTTATACTGTCATAATATAGTGGGCCAGGAGTTACCATATTTTCTCTCTCACAAACGTAGGCAAGTAAAACTGTGAGTAAATGGGTTACTATGTTAGGTTGTTTTTTCTCTAGTGAATTAAAGCAACTTGTGCATGTGTGACCTGTGATGAATTTCAGCAGAGGCCATGGTGCTAAAGGTAGGATCGCGCAACACCCAGTGGAGTTGCAGTCCGTGCAGTCAGAGCTGTTTTGAGTTGCAGTAGGGAAGACTGAACCTTGTGACATTTAGATAGAGTACAAAGTTATTTGATTTGCTCTTTTTAGTATTCCAGATTAAATTATCATATGCAAGCAAAATAAAACAGCAACCAACATTAAATATAAGAAGTGAGATGCTTGTCTGTAGCTGTAGCAATGGATTGTCTGACTGACACTTAAGGTGACTTCTGCAGATTGCTAAAATATTTTTTGAATTGGATACAGCTGGGGAACTGTCTGATAGGAAGCTGAAAACCAGCCCATCTGGTAGTGTCTTTATGCCTGTAGTTAAACATGCTGAGAATCGTTCCTCCAACTTTTTCAAGGTGTCAAATATACCTGTAAAGCTCTGAATGTACCAGACCGGCACGGGGACATAAACCTGGTGAACTATGCTGTATTCACTAAATTCCAATAATAAGTTGAAGGATCAAACCCTGAAAGGAGCAGATTGATTGCAGCCTGGTTGACTGCCAGGATGGATGCAGCAGTCTCGCCTGCCGAGAAGCCGGGACACAGAGATTCCGTCTAACTTACATCAATGGGAAATCGGCATGTGGGCTGCTAATTTTGTGTGTGATTCTTTGCAAAGTGTAATCATTACCATTCATTCGTACAATGTGTTTTCTTTCCTTGTGACCACCACACAGTGTTTATTTGATCATGCTGAGAACCCACACCTTATCTAGTCTTCTAACTTTTTCCTTTTGGAGGAGATAAAGGAGGAAGGGGGGATTGGAGCAGGGAGGGAGAGTGGTATTGTGGATAAATATCCTTTTTGCATCAGCACAGTTAGTCACAGTTGAATATTAAATTTCTGGTTATTTTCAGCAGCCTGTACAATGTGAGACTGAAGTTGTGTTTAACTTATGGGAGCTGTAGTTTTGGCTTTTTTTCCTCCAAGAAAGATACTCAAGTTGCTCCACACTGGGAGGTTTACTGACTTCAGGCAGTGCATACATGAATTAGAAACAAATAGGCTTAATTTCCTAAGGTCTTACAGGACTGTTAATGGTTAAGCTTTGCTAAGGGATTGTGCTTTCTTCCTTTACTAGTTCTTTCCCCTTCATCTAGAAGAACAACATTTTTACTTCATACAGATACTAGAGGAAATAAAGTTACTTTGTAAGTGACCCTTGACTATATTGGCTCTTGTGGCTGACCCTAGGTTAAAGGATACCGAGATAGCTCAAGTCTGTTTTTTGTCAGCCTTTCCACTCTACAGGAACTCCTGGAGATGCCTTGGTGGGAATCCAGTGATAAAACTGGAGCTCATTTCTCACTTACAGAAAGGAAAACAAAACTGAGGAAAGAATGTTTCCTGCTACCCTTTGGTCAGCTGATAAGCTTAATTGGCCAGGCCTGCCTGCTGTACATTGATTGTACCTACTAATAAAAGAGCTATTGATTGGCACTTTATTTAGCACTGGCTTGCATGGGCTATGGTTTCTGCTAATGTTATTACTACATCAACCTTTTCCTGTTCCCCAGCTCTTTAGCGCTATAAATTATGTCAAATGCCACCAATGTTTTCAGTGTTCTTGGACAGTTTTCTTTAAGTTTTTGACCTCATTAGTACATGGTGTGTCATCTCTAATATGTGTGAAAATGTCTAATGAGATGCGGGAGGAATGTAGATGCTAACTTGTAATGAAAAAGTACTGGAATAGTTATGCCTACGTCTTATGTTTTAATTGGACCTCAGAAATCAGAGAAATTGGTATTCCTTGACATCTATTTAATGTGACTGTGATTAGTAAGCAGTGGTGGCAGATTAATGGAGACAAATACCTATATCTGGAAACTTGCACTATCATCATCACCTGGCTATTACCAGTAGAGTTTGGCATACAGGCTCCTGTCTATATGTGAAAGCACCAGATAATATAAAGATGGGAATTGATTAAATAAACTTAAGAGACTAAAAGCAAACATCTCCAGCAGGCCCAGACCGCGTAAGCATGGTACTTGGCTGCTTTGCTACCAGTGCTAGGGCTGCCCTGAAAGCAGAAATGTAATTGGGATGGACCAGTCCCCCTTCTTGTTAAAGCACAGAGCAGTGGTCCTGTGCCCATAGCAGGACCAGATCTGGGACTTTGTTGGCAAGAAGTGCTGCTTTTGATTTCAAGACAGAGGGTTTGGGGCTCATGTAGGTAACTGGTATTTCAGACCTGGTTTCAGTCCCTAGTCTGCCATAAAAGGTCCTGTCAGTGTGTATGAATGATACAGTTTTCTGCATCCTGCTACAAAATGAATATTGATAGAGCCTAGCACAAGCAGCTCTGCCTTAGTTGAGGTTCTGCCTGTGCTACTGTAATATGACCCTTCAGTGTGTTTTATAAAGAAAATGTCTCAGACATCAATAAAAGTTCAGTAGAAATTAGCAAGAACAGCTGATCAATACTAGTATGTAGTTCTCTTTTTCTCTGGATGATAATAGCCCCAAAAATTTAACAGCCAACTCTCCAGGTTTTGATTAAATTGTACACTAGTTTGGAATGGGTTTGTTGTTTCTCTAAATTTCTTGATCAAGTTTCAGTCTTCGTGGCTGGGTGGAGGTTGTTCCTGTGGGCATTACTTAAAAGCATTAACACTATATTGAATCGTGAAGTTAATACCTAATTATTTATCTCAAGTAAAGCTTGCACTGGATTTGATGACTGAGGATAGAGGTCTAGGTAACAGAGTGGAGATCGTTGTCCATAGCTGTAAGGAGTCACTATTAAATGAACATCTGCAATGCAGGATTGCTGAATTGGTAAGTAGTATTGGTAAGCAATTCAGAAGGAGGTAAGAATCTCTGTTTCTGCAGATCCAAGAAACATGTGCCAGCCTTGTGGGTGATAAGAGGAGAGTTTTGACCCCTCAGGACAAAGGTATAGGCCAGGATGTTGGAGGCTTACCTGGCATTTAAGTGTTGAGGTCATAGCCTATGCTTGGGAGAGAGCTCCGTGGAACGTCTGGCTGTTAGTGTAGCAGGAACGGGAAGGTGCTGAGGTCTCCAAACCCTGGTCTTCTGCTCTTTGGAAAAGCAGGGCAATACCTTGCTTCTATGGACTGAAACAAAAATATATTTTTGTTTGCTTTCCTGCACATTAGCCAGACATACAGTTGCCTGCATGTACCATGGCAGGTCCAAGTTGCGAGCAGCTCTATGGAAACTTTTCCTAAGTACGTGCCAGTAAAGCATTAGTGGTACCAACAGCCAACATGTGGTACTTCACAAACTGAATTGTGAATTCAGCTATAAAGAAATTCAATGGTCCCTATTTTTAAGGATTTTTTCACTAAGACAGAGAGTAAAAAATTCTATTAGCAACTTTTTCCAAACATCCCTTTCAAATATAGGATTAGTGTTATCTGTTTTGCAGAAGGGTGGAATATGTTGCAAGAAAAATAGTTCTAATGTGTTAAATCTCTGATTCCTTCTCTGCAATATTTGCTTTCTCCACTGCTTTAGTTTATAACATGATACTTTAATATTACTTTAGAGAATCATTGAGAGATACATGTAAATATGCTGAAACCTACATTGCATTAAGATTAATCTCCATTTTGAGAGAGAAACAAAATAGTGCATTTGTGTACGCATACCCCTTACCTTTGCACCTCTGTTTATGTATTTCTTTTGACATAAGAGCATTGCACTAGTATATGCTGCAGGAGATTCTTAAAACTAGCCCAGAAATTTGAGCCAGAAAAAGTGTGACAGACACACATTGCAAACTTCAAATATAAGGTCTCTGCTAAAATGGTAAGTTAGTGAAGAACTTGGTAAACTTAAAATTCAGCACAAATGGCTACAATTGATACTCTAACATCTTGGGTTTTTTTTGCATTCTCCCCCATGCTCATCAAATCATCTTTCAGATGAAAAATTCCTTGTGGTTAATGACATGTTGGAGACAAAATGTAGCTTGTTTCCCGGTATCAAAGGCTAATTCTTCTAACACTTATTTCTAGTGCTTTAAAAAGAACCTTGTATTTTAAAAGTGCTTTTTAAAAAAAAAAAACACCAAAACCCAACAAAAAACCCCAAAAGTTTTAGATGTCAAACAATAAGGCTAACAAATTAATCTACATGACATCCCAGAGAAGACAGTTTTTCACTGCCTTAGAGGTTTAATTTGCACAACACCAGCGTGTGGGGATCATGACTATAGGCATGAAAGCCCAGGGCCCTGGTTTTGATACAATTATGAACCTCATAGAGTAGTGCTGATTTATAGCCATGGAGGGTCTGGCTCTCAACTGCTTGTGGAGACCTGACATCTCTTGTGACTCTCAGGAGTTTTATACCTTTGTTCTTTCTTCTCACTCCCATTTTACTACATGCGATGAGGAACAAATTACTTGTGCTTTGCCTAGTAGTGATCTGTTACAACCATTTTGTTTCAGTTACTTTTTCTTGTCTCAGTGTCTGAGCTTTTAACTGGTGGATATTGCCCTCCATTGAAGTGCTTTCAGAGTGCATTATGTATAGGAACATTTTCTCATCTTCCTTCGTATTTAATGAAGTCCTATTTAATGAATTCCAATTTTCCTATTGTACTACCTTTAGCATAGTGTCTTCAATTTTGTTTTTTGTTGGTTTTTTGTTTGTTTGTTTTTGGTTTTTTTGTGGGTGGCATCAGTTGTACATGGACTTTCATGGTGCTTGTCAGCTCTTCTGCCAGAGAAATGGTGCTTGGAGGAAATGTGTGTAAGCTCCAGTTATGTGTGGGTACACAGGGAGACAACTAGCTCACATGCCACAATGCCATCTGGCCAGCTTTCCGACTGGGCTTCCCCTTCCAGCCCTGGCAGCCATGTCCCGTCTTGGTCAGAAGGCTGTGTGCAGCACTGCTCACCTCTCTCCTAGGGCAGGGATTTGGCACAACACAGGCTCAGGTGGGCAGAGTTATTGGTGCCATTCACTGGGAGCCCATAGTGCTTCCCAGCTGCAGTGAGCACCTACTGCCCCATTAGCCTGACCGTTACAGACACGCAGTTCAAGGCAGGGGCAGAGTTTTTGCATGATAATTAAAGATAAAACTTACTGTAAGCAAAGAAAAAATTAGAAAGGAACAGAGAAAGCATAATACTTGTTTTCCATTAATTAGTTTTGTGTACAATTTAGAGGTGTAATGAATCTGTCCCTGTAATTCCAGCTGACACTTGCCGAGCAAGCAGGGTAGTGGTAGAGTGGGGAGGTGATGCTGGCTGTGGTTGCTCCAGGTCTCTTTAGCCCTGCTGGGCTCTCCTGAAATACCACAGGATTAGTAAGAGCTGGAGCTGTGCAGCACAGTGGGAATCAGGCTGCTGCTGGAAACTTGAAGCAGTTGTGGAAACTCTGCTGTGCCTGTGCACACTGTGACTTGCAGTGGTTTATAAATCTGACAGCCTGGCTCCCCTTCACGGGGCAAGGCAAAGGCTCTCTAGGATGACCCCCTGCCAAACTGCAACTGCCTATTCCAAGCCCTGAAATGGCTAAAGCCAATGTTCAAATAAAGACTATAAAATATGAATGTGCACCATGGCCAGCTTTTTGAAGAGCTGTAGCTACTGGAGACAATGTGATATCCCTGTGCCCTGCACTTATATGAATGCTGGCACTGGGATGCACATAGGAAATGCTCTGAGAAATAACTGTAACAACCCAGACCAAACTGTGGAATGAGATCCATAACAGGAGAGGTTAGGGTAACGAGGATGCACCAGCAAACACAGCAATGTTAACCCAAAACTCCAGACCACAGAATGTGAACATGGTTTAGAAATTGATGTCTTCTGCTGTTAGTACTGCTTCCTGCTGTACTAATACTCTGAGCTTGGCTCCCAGTGGAAAGGTTCCATTCTTTAACTGGTGCAAGTTAAAAATCGGCAAGCTAATTCCGTAATTATTTTTCAAGAAGCAAAATGTAGCTTTACAACCTGCATTTGAATATGCCAGGGTGTGTTTGACAGTGCTTCATCCCTCACAGTGCTCCCAAGGCAAGTATTAATTGCCCCATAAAACATGCTCTGTCGTGTCTTGTGGTTCAATGTGGTACATGTCTGTGCAAACTTGTTTTATAGCCCTAATAGCCCACTACTGCTTCTGAGAAATGTTTTCCTTTTAATGGGGGAAAGAAAAACAACATTTAAAAATATTATAACGGTGACAAGGATGGAAGAATGCTATAGAACTTCCACTGGCCGGAAAAGCTGTTGCAGATTAAACACCTGTTATAAATGGGTGGGCATATATTATTTTGTATTAAGGAGACTTCTGTCTAGAGAACAAATCCATCTCCTCTAGTTTGAGGCATTACCTGATATCTGGGGCAAACGTTGCCTTAATTTGACTTGGGGCAGAAGTAGGAGGAGGGTATAAGCAGCTGCAGCCACGTCCCGTATCTCAGTGGCGCCACAGCAAAGCTGTGCTTGGTGCTCCAGAACATGCCATGGGCTTCATAACCTTGGTGCATGCAAAAGCTAGTTGCTGTGGGTCTGACTGTTATTTATCTAAGATGTTTCCACAGTAATTATGGCAACCGAAAATTTTAATTGTCCTTTCCAAGACTTCTAGTTCCCACTCCCACGTCTCCAGGAATGAGAATGAGCAAGCAGATTACAGCCTAGCCCCAAAGATGTACACATGGCGTAGCTTCACTGAGGTCAAAAAGGATTATTTCCAGTGTCTAATAGCAAGCATGTGGCTGAGTCTGTGTGGGGCCAGGTTCCAAATGAATGAGAGAGTATCCCTGTATATACACACTAGTAGGTGTATAGTAGTAGTACCTGGAGGGATTTGTGAGAATACATCCTTCCATCTAGTTTAGGTGCCTCCACTGCAGGCCAAGTCTCCCTCTGTGCTGAATGGGAAGAGACGCTCTTCCCAATCACCTGGAAGATTACCTTTGGTTTGCTTCCTCAAAATTATTTCTGGGGTTAATCTTTATGATCTTAGTTAATCTTAAGCTTGATCTTATGCTTAGTTCTTTGTCCCATTCCTTCCTGGTTTTCTTCTGAACTGTAATTGCGGGTGGACTTGTAGTCAAGCCTCAATAAGGGGTTTGGAACTTGCTGTTCCTCTTTAAAAGGTGTTTTTAGCCCATTCCCCCCCGTGCAATAAGTAGTTAATACTGGATTTAATACCTGCTGTGCTGTGACCTTTGTGATATGGGAGCATTTTATAGCCACTTTTCACTCCATACTGCTGGCAGAATTATTTCATGATGTGTATGGATGTTGAAGATTCAGATCTCAGATTTGTCAGTGTGTTGCCAAGTATCTAGCATAGGCACCCAATTAAACTGTAACTTACTTTTTCTTGGTTTGTGCTGCTAAATCTGGACAATTTTTCTGCTTTTAGCTCAAAAGGGAGGAAAGATCCAAAGATATTCAAGTGACAAGTCTCTGGCAAGGAGATCTGACTGAAGTTTACTCATTAAAAACTGCAAAAATACAATTTTCTTTACCAAAACTAAGCTGAAGGTCTTGCCGAGATTTGGGGCAGAATATTTGTGTTGCTGCATATGTTATATAATAAATACAATTTCTGCATATGATAAATACACGATATTTTCAGGCACTGCTGCTGCACAGTAGTTGAGCAAGAAATTGTTTTTATTTGCAAGTAATGCAATGTGAATTGAAAGGATACTGTAATTTATGAATAAGTAAATCTTGCTTTTACAAGAGTTAATTCCACTACGTATAAATATTCTTCATTTTACAGTTGTAAAATCAGTTGAAGTTAGAACTTAAATCTTTAAAATGTTTGTTTATGAATTATGAAGCATTCCCTTTGTGTTCTCCTCAGGACACTCAAAGAGCATGCTTCCATGTAAATTATCCCTTGTGAAATTCATTTTTGTGATTTATCAATCCTTTCTACCCTCGCTTGCGGGCTAATGTATCTGAGAGCTACAGTGCGTAACAGTCCCTTAAATCATGGGGAAATAAGGAGGTTTGTTAAAATAGATTAAGACGAAGTTGAGAGGGGGAAGTTCCACAAACCACTACTCATGTCAGCGTCCTTGCTGCTTCCAAGAGCTCAAGTTACAGGAAGAGCTCTGTGCTCTTAGCACCGCACTGTCCTGTGGGCCAGCGTTGGGCAGCGAGCTCAGCCCATCTCTGCTGAAGCTGAGGTGGTCCTCTGATCTGGAGCGGGGACGGGAGGCTGAGGAAAGTAGCCAGTTTTGAGGTGATAGAAAATGCAACTTTTGGAAGAAAAAGTTTGAGGAGGAAAACCACGTAGTTTAAGACTGATACTGTATGAAAATTGTTTTTTGCCTGTCAGAAACAACAGCAAAAAGCCCCCACCAAAACAAACATACCCCCCCCCCCAAAAAAAAAAAAAAGTGTATTCAAATTCTGTGATTCACATGGCTTCAAAGTGAGCTCATGCAAGGATAGTGGTGTGGCATACTTTATAAGAAATGTGATACCTTGTAATTTTGATGCACACAATGTCTAACCCTTCAAAAAAATAGTTATATGGTTCCAGACAGTTTTGTTTAAGCTTCAGTTTCCTGGCTGGGCCTTGTCACAAAACTCCCAGGTTCTGTCCATAGAGCAAGTGCTTTCAGAGGCAGTGGCTCCCTGTCTGGCTAGAGCTCCAGGGGGAGCCATAATTTCAAGGTGGCATCTTGGGCGTAACATTGGAACATGAAGTATTTCCCGCCCCTTGAATACTGATAGAATAATTTCCTTAGTAGCACCTGGCAAGACATTCCTGGCCAGGTTGGGAGCCTGAAATCTGATTAAAATGAGGCTATCCAGAATGAACACCAACAAAGCCAAGTTGGAGAGAAAAGGCAGAGGAGATTTAATTTTTCTGGGTCTTTCTAAAATAGGGCAGTTGCCAAGGCCATGAAACTCCAGAAAAAACCTTGGCTTGAAGGCACGGAGAGCCCTCATGGTACAAGGTCGAGGACTAGACTGTCTGCCTGTGAAGGGGAGGCAGGAGTACATAGTGCTTGTCCAATGACAGCCTGCAACTACTGATACATGCTGTGAAGCATAAGGTCTACAAAGTATTTGGGAATATTTTCTTGCTAGACAGACCAAACTAATTTTTCATGAGAACATCAATGAGAGTAGCAGGATTCAGTATGTTTGAAAATTTGGCATAAGGTAGATGCGTTGTTAACCTCTGCTTGTTATCAGTGGAAGAAACTGCACAGTTGTGTTGAAAGAAGTAGCCTATTTAGCTCATGTCTGACTTGCGTGAGCTTGTGCAACAGCAAAATTAGTTTTCTGTAGGTGTCCAAGCAAAGCTTAGGAATTTTTTAGCAATGGGGTTTAGCATGATGACTTTAAATTCCCATGGTGAGTCAACTGTGTTACTACACACTGGTCATAAAAATGCCATCTGTTAGCCATGGGATTGTGTGTGTATGCAGCTCATGGGGACATGTAAAGTTAAAGCTTTGGCCAAGTCTGCAACAATACAAAGAATTCCTTTAAAACAGTAAAGTGACTTTGTTCAGTATTGTTTGCCTTTATACTCTGGTTATGTTTGAGTACATGATGATGCATAAAGTGAGCAGATATTCTCTCTAGTCATACCATAACTTACCTGTTAAGAACTTGTGAATAACAGCAATGTAATTGACTGGTAAATTACTGGAGGTGATGTAGTCTGTCTGTAACTTTCATAGTCCAGTGCAGCAATAGAGGCTACAAAGTGCTAAGTGCTGTTAAGATTTAGAATAAAAATTATTTTTGCTGACTAGATGTCAGTTTACAAAATGTTTCAAATAATGTGATGCCTGATGGCTCAAGTAACACTTATGATGAAGGGAAAACAACATTACAGAAATAGGAATGATATAAAGCAGTGAGTTGTGGGGAGTTTGTCATGAAGGAAAGGAAAAGGAATGCTTTAAATTAGTAACTGCAACTTTGGATTTGTAGCTTTATTGCAGTGGCTTTGGAGATGGGATGAATTACTGTCTAACAGAAATCCCCATTCACTGTGGACCAAGAAAGGAACTTTCCTTGGATACAACTTGTTGTAATTTCCATGTTTCTTCATCATTAACACCAAGTACACAGGTCTATCCCACAGTGATATTTCCCCAAAATATTTTTGTATGTAAAACTTGCACAGGTGACTGTGCACATGGATTATAAAATATTTGTGACATTATCTTGAGAAATGGGTTCTTGAATATAAATGGAGATAGGAAGATGTTTGGTAACAAAATTTTCCTGCCAAATTCATTCACTGGGGCAGAGGAAATGAGCAGCTAAAAGGTAAGTGTATGCTTTTGAATGGAAACATTTATTGACTAGTTTGAGACAACTCAACATGTAAATTGCTAGTAGCATCTTTTAATATTGATTAAGGTAAATACTCCACTGATAGCATTAGTCAATATATATGTGTAAATCAGCACATGATGTTTTTACTGTATACTTCATGTTTCTGAGTTATGCGCTTCTGGTTCTGAAATGATGAACTGGAGGCTGGAAATCATTTTGGTCCTGACAAAAAGTGCTGCCTTTCTTAAAACATTTACATTTTAGGTAATTGGCTGCAGCACCTGACAGCACCGCTGTAGCCTAATTGAAGCTGTGTCTCAGCAGTGCCACCATAAACTACGCTTCCTAGAGTTCATAACCAGGGCAAATTTGGAGGGGGGAAGGGAGGGTGCCAATTTTTTAAAGCTGCAATATGATACATAAAGTCTCAGTAACTGGATCATTTTGAAAACATCTCCTTAAATAAATCATGTTACACTTAGGAAAATGTTTAGCTGTAAGAATTGTTTGGCTAGAAGTCCAAAGCCAGTCAGTCAGGGTCGCTTGATCTGAGCCAAAATCATGAATATCAGCCCATGTCCATAAATATTTAATGGGTGGGAACTAATATAATTCACATGGCTTTGCTGCTTTCAACTCTATACCAGCTTCCAAATTCTTGCCCAGAGCATCAGTGCCTTCACAGGGGAAATATCATGTATCTTGTGTCTTATGATGCTATTGCATGCATCACTTACCTAAATGTCATGCTTACTGCTCAGTATTACACAAACTTATTATTACCCTGAAAAATAGTTTTTTCTATCTGTTCATTGATACAGGATAGGGGTTAGGCTGAGCTCAGACTGTGGTTTGGCCCCTGCTAGTACATGGCTTAAGATTTCTGTTGCTCACAGTTGCACTTCAGTAGTATTGCTGTAGAAGAATGAGCTTGTACCAAAAAGTGATAACTTTTTTTTTCTGTTATTGATTTCTTAAAGAAGTTTCAAATTTCCTGTGAATAACAACAAAATATTACCAAAAGCCTCAAAATAGGCAAATAAACCAAAACAGATAAGAAACTCAAACCCCAGCAAGTCTGGGGTGCTTGCCACTCATCTTTTACAATTCTATGTTCATGTTCAGTGGCGTATTCATATGAACTGGCTCTCCATGGAATTGTAATTTGATAACGCTAATGCTTATCGAGGAATAATTTTTTTCACTGGGGAGAAGAACATAGCACAGCCAATTTGGGTGATGGCATAAGTGATTCAATGGTTTAAATACTAATAAAACTTGAAATATCTTAGCATGGGTTAATTGGAAGGTTTTTTTCAAGCCCACTTAGCTAAAAGCCATTAAAAATGAGAGAAAAAAACAACATAATTGGAGCTATTGATATTGGTGAGGGTTAAAAAATAAAAAATGCTGTGTCAGTTTCTGTCCTCAGAGAGCCTGCAGAACCCTCAGGCACCACATTCACAGTCATTTGAGGCAAGTAAATAACAAAAAGAGAAAAATATCTTAGGCTGTTGCCTGGAGAGGGGCTTAAAAATATTAAGAAAGAGGACAAGAACAATAAACAGTCCTTGTAGCTTTCCCTGAAGCAGGAAGACTGTCAGGAATAGCTTTAAAAGAAAGAAAGAAAAAAAAAAAAAAACAGGATCTTCTGGGCCTGAATGAGCTTAGCTCTGGTGATATTTCAGTGACACACATCAAAGTATACCTTCTATGTGTAAATTGGCCTGACGCATTTTTAAAGTCTCTGTGGGGTATTTGCTGCTGTTATCAGTTAAACCTGAGACCCCTAATTATATTACATTTGAAATTTGGTGGCCTGTTTTATGCAGGAGGTCAGCCCAGACTGTAACGGTCCCTGCTGGCCTTCATATTTATGCATGCAACGAGTAAAGGGTCTCATCCTGCAAACACTCCGGCATCTGAGTATATTAGCATACAGTAGGTGACTTCAGTAATGTTAACCACAGGGCTCAGTAAAGTTATGTCTCTAAATATTTGGAAACTCAAACCCTAAGTATCTATCACTATTTCCTTCAACTGAAATATTTACTGCTAAAGTAAAAAGTTGTAAAAATTTTTTTACATACGTTTTATGTAAGGGATGGTTTTAAGTTACTCCTTCATTCTGATCATCTCTGTTTAGACATGTGCTGTTAATGCAGCATGAGTCTATGTAATGAAGATGTCTTTGGACTAGAGAGAAAAATTCCTTCTGCTACAATGTGAATCACCAGCTCTCATCTTTGTTTTATGGCCTGATAGCAGACGTGTTCATACTCTGTCATCTCACTTTTGCACATACAACTTCCAGGAGTTATGAAAGGGAGAGGTGGTTTTGGCAGTAGCTCATATTTTTCACATCTAATCCTGTGCTGCTCCCATCCCAATAAAACCATGAGACTTAGACTAGTAAGGCCATTTCACTCACATATCTTGGATCTGCCCCATAAGGGAGCTGACACTATTTCACATTTCTCTGTCACCTCAGGATGCTGCTAATGACTAGGAGGTTGTAACATCCACCTTCCCCTTGATGCCTTTTCCAGGTTATTAACTTTTCTGATGCACTGTCCGGAAATAATGCCAAAACCCAATCTTCTTAAAAGCCTATTGTAGGGAGTTAAAAGAAAACTCAAAACAAGAGTAATACAGCAAGTTGAGTAAAAGATCTTATCTCTTCTCCTTCCATTTAATATGCAGTCAGAACTGAGCCAATTTAATGACTTTCTTGTTTATAAGCATATAAAATTAAGTTACTGGTTTTCCTACTTATGAAGATTAATTTAATATCAGATGTAAACCCTAATGTATTATCTATCTTAGCTTTTTGTGATAGGTGTATGTATTTCAGTCTTTTCAGAGTCTATAATTATGAGTAGATCAAGAGTCAGTTTGTGTTATAATTCCCATCCAATCTCATAAGCTAAGCAAAGTGATGGGATACTGGTTCTCCAAGGAAAAACTAAATGGCATGGTACCAAAGATGACTTACCTGGCACCGCCCTTCCTCTGGCACTAACCATAGATCAGAGCTTGCTCTTAGCAAATAATTTATTGGCAGAGCTCTTTCAGAATAGAGAGCAATCTCTGCGGTGGCAAGGATTTAAGAAGGGTTGGGTTTTTTGCAAGACAAATGTATGGTCCTGGTTGTCATGTCTAGCTCTGAACTGGATGAGCATACTTCATCCCCTGTGTGATGAAACCACTGTGATTTGAACACAGAAAACAGCTTGAGGGGTCCTGGAATTTCAAACATGACAGTAATCTGAGTGTTTCAGTTCACAAACCCAAACTGAGATATCCCCAAATGTCTGCTGGTAGAAGTATGTATTTAAAGATTACTGGAAATCAGACCCATGAGTACCCATTAGGTTGGAGACTCCAAAATGGGAGCAATGAAGATTTCCCTGCTTCTTTATGGAAAAATTAATCTGGTGCCTAAAGAAGCTTAAAGATAAAATGAGGGAAACATTCATAAAGGGGGCTTATGAGAAAGATGGTGACAGGTTTTTTAGCAGGGCCTGTTGCAATAGGACAAGGGGTAATGGTATTAAAGTAAGAGAGGGGATTTAGATTAGATATATGGAATAAATTTTTTATGATGAGGGTGGTGAAACACTGGCACAGGCTGCCCAGAGAGGTGGTTGATGCCCCATCCCTGGAAACATTCAAGGTCAGGCTGGATGGGGTTCTGAGCAGCTTGATCTAGTTGAAGATGTCTCTGTTCACTGCAGGGGGGTTGGACTAGATGGCCATTAAAGGTCCCTTCCAACCCAAACTATCCTATGATTCTATGATCTGAGAAGGAATGGGAGGGAAGTCAAGTAGAAGTTCAGGCTCCATCCCATTCAAACTGCACATGTGCTAATGGTGTTGCTGCATGGCTCTGAACTTGAGCTTCTCCACCAGTGCTGCTTGCAAATAGCCATCTAAGTCCCCATGGCTTGTGTGTAATTCTGCCCATGTTAATGTGTAGGAAAGAAGAGAGAAGATGAGATGGAGCTAGGAGAGCGGAAGCTGCAGTTACAGACTTCTTGGTGCCAAATTTTTATTTATGCACACAACATCTGTGGAAATGAGTTTGTGTTAGGGACACAGATTCATTTACAGGTCCTGAGCTGAGCTCCAGTGAGGAGCAGTTACAGGAGGACCCTCAAAGATATTGCCCAGACTTTCCTGGGGGCATCCAGGCTTTCTTGGAGACAACTGGAGTTACTAATAATCCCCAAACACTGACTGGACACAGTCAACAGGACTGGTTCTACGCAGATGTGAACTTGCACCAGGGAAGGGAGGTGCGTACTTGGGGGCTGTGGTGTGGAAGTGATAAAGTGCTGAAGAGGGCTAAAAAACCTGAGGTCAGAAGGTAATTTTCACCAGGGAAAATGGCTCACGGTTGCTCCATCTCTGAGCTTTGGCTTGATGCCACAATCTGAGCCTAAATAATTTGTGATGGAATGACAAAAGCTCCTTTGGCTTTCACGTTACACTGCACCTTCTGAATTTTTTAAGCATTGAGTCCGAGCTGCTTTATATGTGGATGGTTTTACTTTTAATGAGGTGCTGCTAATTTTCAGTTTAGTCTATTTATTCTTCGTTATAAGGAGCAGAAGCAGCTGCTAATTCCTCTTGAGACTATTCATGTAGAGTACCTGCACCCACCCACGTATCCTCATAAATTGTTTCCTGAACTAAAATGAGCTCTCAGTACTCATTTACTTGCTTTTGGCAGATTTAAGTGGGAATATAAATCTGCATCCGCTTTTTGATTCACAAATGCATTTTATTCCATAAAGAATTCATGTGGCTACATATGAAAACTGCATCTCTGTTTCTGCTAAGTTATAGTCTTTCCCTTCTGTCAGATAGTTTCTCTCCTCTGCCCCCATTTGCTTGCACCCGTATTGCTAAATAACGGTAGTTTTAGTATTGCCAGAACAGAATATTCACTAGCAATTCTCAATTCTGACATCCTAAGGCCCTAGAGTCATATTTCAGGCCTGGATGGCACTTAAAGGCCCATAATCTTTTGCTGAATGGGTTTTGCAATACGCAAGCTGAGGCAAATTATTCAGTTTAAGGACCTGAGCTGCTCCGGGAATTCAGGGCTGGAACGTGGTGCACGTCATTGTTTTTAATTATTTATTTATTTAGAAAATGTTTGAGCAGGAAAACCTGCAGGGATGGAACATTTCACATATCGTTAGTTCCTGGCACTGCAGCCTTGGAAAAGAAAATGCAGCCATCACACCATTCTTGGCATTCAAGTTCAAGTGCGGAGTGGAAAACTTACAGGAAAAAAACAGTGATGAAGACTGGGAGAGGAAGATCCTTAGGGGTGTGTGGGGGTGTCAGTTTCTTATCAGTCAAGGAGAATGGGATTTAATAACAATAAATGCAATTGACAGACCATGCTTGTAATGGTGTTTTGAGTTGTTTGATGCAGAAAACATTTACTGAGGAAAAAATGACTGTCTATAGGCTGATGACTTCCTGGCAGTTTTCCCTGTATGACTTAGGGAAGGCTCTCTCAGGGTCTCTGATGCAATTAGCAAGCAGTACCAGGGTGAATCTAAACACCCTTTCTGCTCAAAAAAACCTCTGTGATGAAGCATTGGACTTCCATATTCTCTGGAAGAATTTTCCAGGCTATTGCAAGGGTGTATCTGAATAGAGTTGTTAATTTTGTGTGATGACTAATAAAAGATTCCCAATGGTGCTCCAGCAAGTAACTTCAAGGATTCCCCTTGTGAGCTGAGTCTGCGATACAACATGGTACACAAATACGTATGGTAGCCTTACTGCCTTCTGGATAAGATATAAAATAAGTCTCTGACTATGGCAGGACAGAAGACTTCTTTAAACTTCAGATAAAAAAAAGGGATATATGTTTTGTATACTTAAAGACTCTCTATATTAAAATATTTATAGTATTATTTCCTCAGTTTTTAGAACTTAGTCTGAGCCTACATATATATTATTTTTTCCTGGTGAACCCAGTAGTTATCTGGTGTCTTTTTCTTTCCTTCCCGTGAGGTTCATGGGGCATTACTTCAGGGTTAATGCGCTGTTAACTCCAGGATCCTGCCCTTATTACAACACGTTTTGGGTTGTGCTTGCAGGCAGTGCAGTTCTGTTAAGGAATCAGCCCTGAGTATCTAGATCTTCAGCTGAGTATGCTGATATCTTTTAATTCTGCTGGAAGAGTTCTGCCCTGTAATGAACATCTGCATTAAAAGCAAAACATTGGAATATTTCAGAGGCAGGTTTGTAAGGGTGGAATCTTTCAAATCAAAATGCATGATCAAAATTGGATAATCTTATATTTATTGATGTTAATATATACTTATCGATGTTAATAGTATACATAATTGTATACAATACAATAATGTATTGTAAAGTTAGGGTGGCAATCCATTTGGTATGTTTCTTGATTAGCTTGCATTGTTTGAGTCTATGTTTCTATGACTTAGATGGGAGACACCTGAAGATATTTGCAGGCTAAATTCTGACCTTTAAATTAGGGGTTTTTTTTGCATTTTAAAAGACATTTTTGAGAATATATTTCTCCCTAACATTAGCATGAACAAGAGGAAGCGGATGATAATGCAGTAACTGTTCAGATTTAAATGAAAGGGACCAAATAGACAGTAGGATTTGTGGTTGTAGAGTCATGCTGGTTTGCACCAGCCCAGAATGTGGTGCAAATTTCAAATCCCTTTGGCATGCAAGCTTTGTAGCTCGGTAATGCTATTCCATCACATTGTATGTATCTATTTTGTATGCTCAGTTATTTCTTCTGTACCAGGATTTACCTAAAATTATGGAAGAAATAATCCTTTCTAGCCTTATTACTCTTCTTTATAGTGTTGCATCCATTCAGTAGCCTCGCTCCTGCCGGTGTTGCTGTCTGTGTGTGGCAGATTTCTTCAGCCTACTTGGGGACTGACTGTTTGGCACACACTGCTGCTGCTTTCTGGCAATGCCAATGTAGTTTAGCTTCAGCAACCTGAACGACCAGTGGTGCCAACAGTTTAAAGGCATAGCTCTCATCGAACATGAAGTATTTAAACTCATATGGCTTTCTACCCCCTGGTAAGAAAGTGTTGGCAGCTTTCACCTTGGAGCTCTGTTCACCTACTCGTTTCCCTCCCCCACCCCAATGTTTGCACAGGCTAAGCTAGCAGTGCCTGAGATGCCTTCATTCGTGGAGCTGCTCAGAGTTGCTTCTTGCCAGATGATAGGGCTTCTGAAAAGGGGAACTTTATCCCTTCTTGATGGTGGCTGTTTATTTTGTTTCGTGGTTTGGTGTGGGGTGGTTTTTTGTGTGTCGTCAATCTCTGTAAACAACTTTTTGGCAGTCTGGAGCCGTTTAGGTGGGATAACTGCAATTAAGATGCAACTTTAAGTTGTCTTTGCTTGTTCTTTCTAGAAGTCCATGGTTTTTGCAATTCTTTTGGCTGCATTTCTATTACAGAATCACAGAATCTTATGTTGGAAGGGACCTCAGGGATCATCTAGTCTAAACTTTGGAATTTGATATTTAACAAGGGAGCTAATGGTATCAGTCAGCATCACCTGAGCTCGTGTCTGCTTGCAAGTACTACATGGGCTTGAGCACGCAGGTCTGCTGAGGTCTCAGTGACTCTCAAAACCCACAGCTCTCAAAACTGCTAGGCTTGTGTAATTCAGTCCACCTCACTCTGTTTGGTTAAGCTTCTATAAAGCTTTGCTTGAAAGACCATGCTCCGATCATGGCAGTTATAAGCATACTCAGCATGTTGCAGGCAAGCACTGAGCCCTGCTGTTCCCACCAAGGTTGCTCTCCTGTCACAGACACCTGCCTACTGCCCAGCGCAGTCTAGACCTATGGAACTAGCCAGCAGGCAAGCAAGGAACAAGGTAGGCACAAGCCAAAATGTTTAATTAATTGGGCCATCCATTTATTTAAGCCCATTGAGTTGCTGGGGACTTGAAGGAGTGCTCGAGGTATTGGCCCTCCATTTAACAGGTCTTCGTACAAAGGCAGCAGCCTGACTGTGACTGGTATGTTCATGGGGTTGTAAGACTGACCGAAATAACCAGGACCCTGGCTATCTGGGCCCACAATTTTTATTGAGTTGGCTATCTTAAAGCATATCTTTTTGTCAAGCACTTCACTGTGCTCAGGTGTAATTCACTGTTGATGATAAGTTGATATATACGAACGTTAGAACACCTAACTAATCTCCTTTGTACTCTGGAATAGGCAGCACTGGTGATACAAATTTTGATCTACAAATGTGACTCCTGTGGGTTGTGTTGTCTACATAAAAAAATTGTATGTGTATTGTTGGACATATTGTGCTTGGTGTTTGGCATGGATCGCTGCCTTCAGAAATGTTTTGTAGGTTTTATATGCTTTTATACTGCTAAACTGTATTATATTTCCTGTATTTGCATTAGCCTAAATGAATTGAGTTTAGCTAAAACCTTGGATTTTGTTCAGCTTGCTGGTGGAAATTTATTTTTATTGTATAGCCAGATACATATGAAGTCTTGAAAACAGAGGGTGTGGAGAATCAGTTGCTTGTTTTCTTAGAGTATAACAGGAAGAACACAGTGTTACAGGCTTTGTAATAGCTTAGTCCCAAAGCCATAAAATTACTGAAGTCAAGAATTACAAGTGTTGTAAGGAAGACTTTCCACTTAACTTAGGCTTGAAGTTTTTGAGAACCTCTAAAAAGTTTTCCATTTGTATGACAAGTCCCAATCTAGGGCAAATTCAACAGGTCATGGCTGTAAGGGCACATCAGTATGTTCTGGTGTGATCCTGGTGTCTGTGACTGCAAATCCCACCAGAGTGCAGAGAGGTGTGAGGGCTTGCTGGCTGATATGGGTGTTTCAGAACTCTGATGGATGAACTTGCTATGAGTTTCAGAGAAATGTTCAAACTTTACTGAAATTAATTGGGAGACTCCTGGATTTGGGGTGGATTTCAGGTCAATGCCCTCAAAATGTTTGAGACTCTGGGTCTTAGTGCCAGCTTTGATAAAGGAAATACAACAACAAAAAAAAAAAGAGAAATATAAGAAAGGTAAAACATATTTGAAAATTCCTATTAAAAAAACCAAACCACCCACAAAACCAAACCAAACCAAACCAAACACCAAAATAAAAAAAAAAAGAAACCCAAACAGAAAATTTAAAGGAGCGGTGAAAGATGTGGATACCTGGAAACTTCATGATGCTGGAGATGATTTTTCAGTGACTTCTAAGCAATGTCGTTTTTCTTTTTTCTTTTTTTTTTCTTTTTTTAAAGTTACATTTTTTTAAAGTTGTTTGTTTTGGGTATATTTTTAAGTTTTTTTTTCTAGAAGAGGTAAAGTGCCTTCCTTCATACTTTGAGAACCTTTCTTTTCCATGTTAAGATCTATTTGAGAAGAGTTACTTCATCCAATTATGCAGAACTCATTAGATGCACTACATTTATCTTTTCTTTAACTTTTTCTTTCCAAGTGGTTGTCTCCAGGAGGGAATTCTGCATGTGGCTGAGGTGTGTGTTTATTGTAGCTTTATTTTCACTGGCAGTGAAGTTCTGAGGGGTCATTTCCTTCAGGTTTGATGCATCCCAGTTGCTTATATGAACTGTTTCTCAAGGTACAAGGTAGATTGATTAGTTGGAGAAAGATCTGACCGCAGTACAAAAAGTAATTTTCTATCTTAGAAAGATGTCATTATTGTTCTTACCTAAAATATGTCAGCAGTACCAAGAATACCTCTAGTAACATTTGGAGATGGTCATGGCTATTCTCAGAGGTTGAAAGTGTCCAAATTGAAACTGAAACTGCAAAGGTCTGTGAAAAACTAATGTGGTGATTTTGGGATTATGAAGGTGATAGACCTAGTTAAGGCCTGTGCAGCCAATTCCTAAGTTGTTTTTGGTTCAGATAGAGCCTAACTGTATGAAATATGTCTTACTTTCTTCACTTTTAGCAAACTAAAAATATTATTAAATATAGTTTTGTTCCTAACCCCTGCGTTGATGCAGAATCTCCCTTTCTGCTGGAAAAAGCTGGAATTTTGCTGAATCTGTTCAAATTCATTGTTTAGTCCCTTGCATGTTCTCATTTCTTGTGTTCATTTCCAACTTCTACCGCGTCTCTGTTATGTAATTTTAAGTGTAATAATTAAATGACTAATGCTGATTTATAGGATTTTTATGATCAGTTTAATTCCACATAAGTGTTTCATTTCACAGTTTAACACAGTTGGTCCCCATGCTGAAGTTTTCCTCTGTTGTTAGAGGCAAGTAGGTAATATGTTGGGGAAAGAAGGGGAAAAAGGAATATGCAAACTAGCATAAGAGCAAAGCTCAGGTGAACTGTGATGTCTTTGCAGGCCAGAGAGATGTAAAGAGCTATTGAATCTGAACCTCCATCTCTTTGCACATGAATCTTTTTCCCACTGTGATATGGAGATCATGCGCTTTGAGTTCAGTATTCTCTTTGGTAGTAGAATAATGAATTATATAAAAGGTAGTTTTCCCTTTATTAGGTGTAAAAAGAAAAAAAAATCCAGGCTGCCTTCTGCAGTATAGACTTCACCTGCTAAGGAAAAGGAAGACTTAGTGATGAGTTATCACTAAAATATGCCTGTTCAGCATTGGAGATGAAATTCTCCAATAACCCAGATGTTTCTGAGGGGGAGGGGGGAGGGAGGGAAACTGCTTTACTGAAGTGGGCAAGGCAACCTGCCACCTTTCTCATCTAAGCCAAGGGAAAAATGAAGAGTTTTATTAAAAGGAAAACATTACATACATGACTTTTTCTCATGTGTTTTCTTGCTTCATAATCATCTTTTAATATTAAGATTGATGTGAAAGATAATTTTGTGTTATTAAAATCATAGCTCTAGGTTGGCCCTCAGCTGGTGATGGATTTATTAACCAGTACATCTTGTGTGCATGCTCACATAGTAGGTTACCAGGACTAGTAAGAAGAATGACACAGAGGGTATTTGCCATCGCAGTTTCAAAGGCATCCATATGAAGGACTTGTCCATCAAAATTACCTTCAGGCTTTTAATGAGAACGACCCTACACATGCAAATGTAACCTTTCAGACCCATTTCCAGTAAGGCATTGGAGTGCTTTCCCAAATGCATGGCTGGGAGTTCTAGTGAGAAAACAACAGGAAGGAATATTGAACATAGGAAAAAATGGAATAGTTAGGAGATCTTTTTTGCACATATTTATTATTCCAGCTTCTGGTTTTGGTCTTCCCATTACATGTCATCATAAGAATCAAATCACTGAAAATATTTTGGCCTAAGTTTCTCACTTAGTAACATAAGTACAATGATCATAAATTAACAGGGCCACCTGGAATGTGAAGAAATCTTTATTTAGAGAAGATGGTAATCTACAATTACTCAGTTCAGTGTAATTAAGTTTTATTTTTGTAATTGGTCTCATTAATCTAATTCTGTATGTCAGAATCACAGTATCATCTGGAATATTCAGCATTATTCATGACATTTCATTAAACTCTAGAAAAAAGTTGAAAATAGTAATTTGAAATACCTTATAGGAATTGGACTTGAAAATGTGTGTCTGTGCACGTGTATAAAAAGTAGAGAATGAGCCATCAAAAAAAAAGGAAAGCAAATTACTTTAGGAACTACATCTCTCTTCAATGAATAGTAATTTAAATACAGGACCTCTTTAGGGACTTCTGAAATGAGGCCACTGGATCTGTTTTGATCTGGATTCTTTACAGCCAACAAAAGGGTTAACTGCCTGGAAGAAGGTGGGCATTTCGAAGCACATTTTGCCTATGAGATAAAGATCATATGAAAATTTACATGTTAATGGAACATTTAAGGGAAAAAATTGCTCTTTGCCAATTGATTGTATAAATATTTTATCTAGTGTAATATTAGAGGAAGGCAAGCGTGAAGGCATTCAGTTTGAATAGTTTTTGAGAGGAAAATTAGGACATTATTGTTGAAGAAATAATATAAAATAGGGAGTTACAAGCACTTGATCTAAACTGTAAAAACCTTTCATGCACTCTGGCAGAAAGAGCAGATTAAATCCATAATGAAATGGGTAACTTTAGGCCTGCATAAATTTCCAAGCAGTCTCAGTTTCCCAGGAATCTCTCTCTGCTAGATTAATGGCTAGCAGCCTGCCACATAATGAAGTAGTTTGCCTTGGCAATGTGCTCATGAATTTATTATGGTGTCCACAAGTGTGCTATATGGCCTAGACATCTTTATAAATCCTGGATTTAGAGCTGCAGTGATGAGCCATTTCGGTCCTAATGGTGAGGTTGATTTATCACTGTGGTCTTCCACTCCACCCTCCAACCCCCTCCCTGACAGTTATAAAAGGAAAATACAGGTCATATCATTGATGGAAATGAAATGTGAAGGTAATTAGATAATGCCAAATGGATATGGGAAAAGGTGCACTGCTGAAATTTTAAATATGTTGGTAATTTTTTCCTTGGAGCAATTATATCAGCTTGATTTATTTTTACAGTTTATAATCACTTAACTACCTGTGGCTGATTTTAACCAGAGCTTGTGCCTTTGGAGACAAGAAGTAGAGCTTTTCAGTCCATGATTTTTTATTGTAAATTCATTTCTCAAAATACCTAATTTATTATGCAATTTACACAAGTCACAGCTCATTGCTGATGGGGAATAATGATTACCCATTTGGCTCCTTGTAAACTGTTCTCTGTAGCTTTATAAAATAATCAACAGTCAAAGCTGCAAGGATTTAAAGAATTCTCTATATTGAAACCAAAACCTGAAGTTTTTTTCTTTAAAAGGCACTGGAGAACAGTAGAGTACAAAGCAAATTGTCTAGAGATATTTCAAATTGATGCATGAGTGGTCTAGAAACTACTATATTGAATATTTATATCCCATATTTGTATTACAGAGGGATCAGAGCTTTTAATAGGAATTTGGACATTTCCAAAAGAAACAGTAAAGTTTTTTAGCAACTGAGGTAGCAGAGCTTTGAAAACAAAAGCACTACCATATAATAGTGTTACAGACCGAAAAAATAGATCAACCCTGGGATTTTTGAAGGGACCTAAATGTGTAAGGGGGCAGCACTGTAGTTCCACAGCAGCCCTGCTGTCAAAAGCACTGAGATTTTTTTTCAGCAAATCTTGAGCTACTGTAAACTGAAATTTCTAACAGGTGGTTCTGTTCTCAGTCCCAAAGAGACGGCTGTTGTGAAATGGCGATTAGTGATTTTTTTCTGATGTGTAATCTGGGAGAGGGTGTGTGGCTGAGCTCGGTATAGCAGGGTTTGAATTGGTTTTTGACTGCGTGATAAAGTGCTTCCCCCCCAATGAAGAAGTTAAAGCGCAGTGCTAATGAGCTAGAGACAGGCAGTTCTAGAAGTGATGTTTTGCTTTTTAAAAAGTGCAAGTTACCACGTTCATTTTGGACTGGATACAAAGCTCCCTCCAGTCAGCAGTGGAGCTTTTTGTGTTGGCTGGTTGTAGAACAGGCATGTGAAAACTCCACCTGGATCGTCCAGGCTTCCTCGGTGTCTTCTAACTCACTAACATTTGATGGTAACAGTTGAACTGCCTGGTTGACAGCTGATCAGCCGAATGAATACTTTGGTAATTCAGGGGCTGGCAAGCACTTGAATCACAAAGGCAGGAAAGGGGGGCCAGGCTGGTTGAGAGGGATCAAGTCCAAAGTTACCTTCTGAAAAGCCTGAAAAGAATTTGGAAGGTCTGCCTTTGCAGCGTGACCCTCTCACAGTTTACAGAGCTGCCTGTGTCTGGTCGATCTGTCTTTGCAACTTTTTGGGACGTAAATTTTGTTGGGCTTTAAACAGCACTATGCCTGCAGCATAGTTCTCATTTTGTCTCTGAAGAAATTGGATTGAATCAAAGTCCTTTCTCAGCTGGAATAGTGTTTTCACTTGTAGTTTATCCTACTTTGTGGGCAACAAACTACTAAAACTGAGCAAGGGTTACACTATGCCAACAGCTTGGAGTTGTACTGAAAACCTGTTTATTTCTTTGAAGAGATGCAACTTGTCTGTAGTGCCTTGAACTCAGGAAAGCAAGAAATGCCAGATCTCCATTTGCTTTGTGTTTGGTAAATCCCACCCTCAGCATGCCTGATTTGTGTCTGGTCACCCTGGAATATCAAGTCTAGATGAAAGCTGAGCTGCTTTAGTTGAGCTCGGTGAGCCTGGGCATGCACAGCTGCTGAAATGCCCTTCCTCCTAGGGCAAGTGATAAGCAGAAGAGAAAAGAGCCTGCCTTGATGATTTAAAAAAAAAAAATTTTGCGTTCCAAAGTAAAGCTTAAATGAATCTACTGGGGCTTAAGCTTCTTCAGTCGATTCCCTGCCTCCACCCCCCGCCCCCCGCCCATCATTCCCATTCAGCGCTGAATTTGTCCCAGAGAGGAGAAGGGAAGGTGAGGATCACCTCTGCCTCCCAGTTCTTCCTCCTGTACGTGCAGGTGTGGGTACACAGGTACCTACATGCACACACCAGCACCAGAAGTAATGGTACTTCATGGCTTTGGAGAAGCTCTTTTGAAGGAAGTATTTGGTTCATTTGGGATAGGAAGTGTCATCTCAGCATGAACTATTGAAATATTGCTGATATCAGTGATATTTCTCCACCTTCCCAGAAAGCTGGTTTGCCTTGAAAAATTAGACCTGGCATCTGAAAATCCCTAGAAGCAGAATTATTCTTCACACAAGGGCAGACTACATAATGGTTAGACTTTGAAGACTTGGGCCAATCTTTTCCTGGTCTTTCTCTGACTACTTAAGTGACTGCCAGATGTAAACTTGGAGCAACGCATCCAGATGAGGCCAGTGATTTTTGCATGCCTTCCCTTCTTCCCCAGAACTAAACCCTACAATTTTTTGTCACTATTAATTTACATGGAAGTGGATGAAGAAATCATTGAACCAAAGACACCATTGAGCTTGTGTAGACACAGAGCAGAAAGCAGCCCTTGCCCCTGGGAAATTGCAGAACAATTTCATGTATTGTCATTGCTGTGGACTTGGGGCTAATGAGGGATGATATTGTGGTTGCTTTTTGGCTCTTACATTCAACCTCTTAGTGTTCATTGTTCATTGCAGGAAGGACTGCCATATTAAAACACCATTCCCAATATACAGATTTGCTGTAGGTCATACACAGTGCTGTCCTGAAGCAGAGCATCTGTAAGAAGTGTATTGGATTGTAGTCAGTAGGTGGATACACGTCTTGAAGTTTGCTCCCCCAAATAGCAGGTGTACCCAAGGCTTTGTGTAACTCCTTTGGTGCGCTTTTATTCAGTAAGTGTTGTTTTAAGTACCCAGGTTCAGTACTGTTGATGTCTAAGCTGTCATTCATCTACAGTGGTGCATGCAAGGTAGAAATGGGGCTTTGAAGCTTTAATCTGAAAACATCTGAATTTAAAGGAAATCCTATCCAGAGGCAGATGTGGATCCAACATTTTTGGGTTGGATACACCTGTCATGCTTTTGCAACACAGCTGCTTCTATATGAGTTTTTGTTATAAAAATGCTTTGTTTAATGAGATGAATTATTTGTATGGCAAATAAGTACCTCTTGTTGCTAGTCTTGTGACAAAGGAAGGCTGCTGGAGCTATAGAAAAGGAGGCTTGTGGCACCCAGTTTGCACTGAAAGATCTGTGAGAGTGGGATCTGTGTTAGCCATTTCTCTCAAAAATGTCTTTCCTATCTATTGATGGTAAATTTTCATGATAATATTATAACATCTCCTTATATTGAATTGCCCTTTAGTTTCCTGGAAATGCAGGAAAACTGTCGTGGTTGTGTTTTAGATTATTTTTTGTTGCCTGGTAACTTTTCTGAAAACTGTCAATGCTTCTACAACTGCAGTTGTTGTTATTTTTATCCCTGGGGGAGAGTGGAACTTAACTTTCAAATGTGGTGTTAGTAAAGGTGTCTTGGTATAAAAAATGAGAATTTGAGAATATAATTATTGTGATGGTCTTCTGCAGCCAGGGGGACCAGATTCCTGGTTTAAACTCTTGAAGTTTAGAAGGAGTTTAAAATAGGAATTTTCAGTGTAGGATGAAAAACTTCAGAGTATATAGGAAATCTTATCAAAATACCCTCCCCCTCCTTCCCACCCCCCCTCCCCCCAGTAAAGGGAGAAGAATGGTTCTGAATGTTTTGTTGTGTAAATGAGTTACTCTTAAATTCTCAGCATCAAACATTCAGGTCTGGAAGTGAAAATTCTGAATGTTCCTGGAGAAAATTTTATAGTAATGCATATTTGATCAAATATTGGTTTTATAAGTTTCCAGATATTCACATATCCCTTTGAGCTGACTGGGGCTGGCAGTGTTCCATACCCTGGCATAGGTAAGCTACCACAATTATTTTCTCTTTGCCCATAAGTAAATTCTTGCCTTTCTGGAATAGCCAGTCCTGGCTTTTTGTATGTGCCATTGGTTTTTGTATAAAATGAGTTGGTATCTGTTGCAAACTAACTAGTTACTGTGTGCCCTGACTAATAGGTCCAGTTCTGTCACCGCTACATCCCATGGAAATCTTCTGAGCCAAAAGAAGTTTACTGCTCCCATTGTTGTTTACGGGCTGCGCTATGGCAGTATTAATAGTGATGTATGCTCTGTCGTGCGTTACATATAACTTGACGTCATTCCGTGGTGAGGTTTCCAGGCATAAAATGGTGTATGGAGTCCAGGCGGGAATGTCCAAGGGGTGTATTTTACTTTTTTGTTTTGATCTTTTTTAAATGCCCCCTGTAATTCCCTATAATTTGATGGTACACAGACCTATTAAGTCCATTTTAGTTGATGCTTCTCAAGTAATGTATTACATATTGGTTCTAAGGCAGCTAAATAACTCTTGAAAACAACTGCTGCCTGTATCTTAGTTTTTCAGGGATTACTGTAATAAGTAGTCTAAAATTTCATTTAACTGAAGTTTAAGATTTAAAACATAAGTACTGTTCAGTTGACTAATCAAATAGTCATAAAAGCTCTTTTCTGAACTATAATTACATTTATTCAGTTCTGGGTTTGATTTATTTTTTATTTCAATTGTCATACCTGCTACACCATGATGCTAATAGAAATGTTATTGCAGCCAATATGGGCTAAAATGATGTCTGATGATTATTAATGAGAGCAATAAGAAGATATCTTCATATAAAGCCAGCATTAAAGGAGTAATTCATTTTACCTGATATAATTGGATTGCAGCATTTAAATAGCCTGGGACTTCCTCTTAATTGTGATTAGTTGTAGCTTCTTCCTTTTAGTACAGTATTTAACTCTTTCTCCACTACTACTACTGTTTCTTTTATGAAGTAATTAAACATGAATTGATCAGTGCCTTTTAATAAATACATCCAAGGATTTAGTAGCTGTTAAATGGAATAGCTGCCAGTTAGAAATACTTATGCACAGTACCCATGGCTGGAGGTGTGAAGCTATCACTTCACTCTAATGTTTTATATGGCACATCATTATACAAATGCACCAATTGTTGCTTTGGTTGCAAGAACCACAGCAGGTATCTTTGGGAGTGATTGTAAAGCTGAATATTAAGAGAATCAAATGAAAGGAGGGTAATTATAATTATTTTACGAATTCACAAAGGCTTGTCTGGAGCTGTCATGGCCAAATGAGTTGGTCTGAAACGTCAGTGTGCTGAGCCCTAAGCCCTGAGCCCCTGCGTTCTTCACGAAGTAGGATTATGGGTGACTGCACAGTATGTTATGGGAGATGAATCTTGTTCTCCAATACTGCCTTGTTTTGCTGTCTCAGAAGAATAAAGTTCGAAGTTAACTCAGTCCAGCTCTTCACTGCCCAGTTTCTGGTGGATAAATTTAATCTGAAGATTCAGCTCTTTTTTAAAAAAACCTGAGTTTATTTTGCCAGCACAGTCACACAGAGCATTACAGAGTGGGGGAAGCACATCTGTGGTGTTCCAGATCCACAGGTTTTAAGAATTTGAGACAAAACCTTGTTTCGCCCTTCTGTTAATTTAAGTAGGATTTGAAGAGCAATAACAATTCAGAATTTAAAAGGACGGTTGCTTGGGAGCTGTGATATAAAAGTTAGCCCATATTTATGACACTCTACTGTAAGAAATGAGCATCTATCAGGAGAATAGTAATGCTGATACATAGGAGGGCTCTCTGAGGACAAGTTAGAACCATTTATCTCTTACTGAGAAATGCACATATTTCTTACTTATGCCTACTAGTGCATCAGGAGAGACTCTCAGAGTCTGGCTGCCACTGGTGGCTCCTGGCTAATATACATTGATTTACTTTTACTCTAGAGTACATGAGGATAGATAAGAATCTGCTCATCAGTCTTCCATGTTCTCTGCTCTGTGTGTACCTTGCTTAGCTGTTAAGATAGCCGAGCATTTGGAGTGTATGTAATTCCTTTCTCCTCTTCTGCAACCTCTATGCTATTTTTCCCTCTATGCTATTTAATGAGATGAAATTTGAAAATATTTGGGTGTATTTCCATGCATGTTACTTTGTATTCTGTGCAGTATTTTGACATGTGAGGGAAATAAAATACTGCTTACTTGATGTCAGCAGTGGATGGAGAGTGTTGCACAGCTGAGGCCTGTTTCTCTGATGTTCAAGTGTAGCCTCCTTTTAAGGCATCTTTTCGGCCATGTTATTTTGCAGCCATGAAGTCTAGTGGCAGCTGTTTTGTGCCTGTGGCACAGAGAAAGCAGCTGGTTTCCCTAACCTAAATAATATCAATTCTGATAGGAGTGAGGCTTCTCCAGACTCCATTTTTGATAGCTTTGAGATGTGTTACTAAAGGGGGGGTAAAATCCTTCCTGTAGTCTCTGTTTATCGTATAAGTTGAGCTGGTGAGAGTTACGAGCGTGGAGTGAGAATCCAGTGTGTACATGAGTGCCTGACCCACCCTTCAACTATGCTTGATTTTGCATTTTGATAGAAAATAATTAATGGACTTCAAAAATGCTCAGGGTAAATAATGAACAAAATTAGGCTACCAGTAATCTATTCCAAAGGCTATAATGTGTTAAAAGGAACTACAGAGTTAATAAAAACTTGTTCTTTTAAGGCTGGCTTGAAAGGGCCATTAATACTAATGGTGCTTTTGCATCTCATCCAGAATTTTGGAGGGAGTACAGACAGAGGGGAGGGTTTGAGCTGATGGATATTTCAGTTTTCAGAAATTGATGAGTAGTACTAGAGCACCAAATGAGGGCTGGGCAAAACACAGCCTCATCCTGGTGTGCAAATATCTCTGCCCATGAGCCTTTCAAGAGTAAAAATGGATGGGCAGGTTGAAATGTACCAAATTATATAGTGGTTTGTTTGGTTTTTATGTGGATAAATGTTCAGTAGAGATTCTTGAAACCACTAACTTTATTTACACTTGAGACCAAAAGGCAAGCCTCAGCTTTGGTCTCCTGAGGCCACTCAGATTGTTCCATTCAAATCTTTATGGAAATACATTTGCACCAAACCAAGATACATTGTGTTTTCCAAGCCATGTGGGTCACTTCTGTCTAGGATTAGGTTCTTTTCATTTTCTCTAGAAAGGAAGATCTCATAGGGAAGTCATGCTGCATTTTCTTGTACCAGTTTCTCTGAAAATAAATCAATAGAAAATGTGAAAAGAGCTGAAATGTCAAGACAACTTATGTATTGCCACTATTGCAAAATTTCAAGGGCTCTTGAGTAAAATGCAAAAAAAAAAAAAAAAAAAAGGGTAGCCTTAAAAACCAACCTGTGTTGGTTTTGAAATAGAGATACCATTCCTCAAAGTTGAAATCAGCAATTGATGGAAATTCATGTTTGTATAGTAACATGATGAGTCCATTTAAAAATCTGAGTGGTTACGGTGTTTCCAAAATTTGGAGTGAGTTTGTCTTCCATGTTCACGCTATTATTTGAAAGCAGGTAGAAGAGAATTCTAAGAAGGAAAACATAGAGTATCCTGAGATGGAAGGGGCCCATGAGAATTAAAGTATGCAAAATGGGTTGTTTTAAGATGGAAGAATGAGTTTCTAAGTCCACAGTTGATGTTAACTTGGCTTCTGATAAACTGTAAAGGGACTCATCTTGGAGAGGTGGTGCCATGTGTCCTGCAGAGAGGACAATTCTCTTAATAATAATAGGAAAAATACAGGTATGGAGCAGTTCAAGTTTTAGAAGGGAAAAGTTGGGAAGCTTAAATGGGAAACATTAAGAGAAATGTGGATGAGTAAGAACAAGTGTCTAATTTGTATAGAGGTGAAAGTCCTTGGAGCAGTTTTTTTCAAAGTCTGCATATTCAAGATGCCCTCTGTCTTTATGTTCCATTTGGGGGACCTTTTGATACTTAAGCCTATGTATCTTGATCTTTGGAGCATGCTTTTGAAATTAGAGAGTTGGTACCTGCTCATCTTTTTGTGTTATTTTTCATTGTGACAAAGCTTGTGTTTTCAAAAGCTTTTCCTGAATTGGGATGTGGTTTTTGGCAGCTCTGGTGGATTACTGTCCCTGCGAAGCCAAGCAAAGTTTTGCCATTTATTTAAGGGTAGGGTTTAATGAACAGCTGCAGCTCCACTCTAAGTCAATTAAGACTGCAAGCTTTCACTGCCTCTGAAATCTCTGAATTTGAGACAACCTGTATTGTCTCAAATTAGGTACCTACTAGGAGAAAAAAAATAGCTTTATGAAAATGTTAGGTGTAAGTGTCCCTTTCCAGGGTACCTCTGGTGTCTGTTCTGTGAGTGAGGACAGGTAAAAATGAATTTTTTGTTATCTAAAGAAACCCAGCTCTTCCAAAACAGTGCTTGTGCTATTGTCAAAAACATTTTTCTTTTCAAAAGTGTTTTTATTGCACTTGTATTTCTTAAGCCATCTAAATAACAAATAGATTGTGACTTCCCAAGCTGTTTTAAATACACACCACAGAATGCTCTCTCTAGCCCCTAATTTGGATACCAGAATCTCTCTTTTTTATCATGCCCCATTCATGCACCCTGCATAATAAATGTTAACATAGGTAGGACTTTGCATCATCAAAGAAAACATGCTCCATTAAATATCAGGTGTATAAAATATATAAAATCATCAGAATATGACTGCATGTTTTCTACTTTTCTGCCTTGTATTTTTTCAAACATACATTGTCTATTAATGTAATGCTTCAAAAAATAATAGATGGTTTCTGGTTCATTTATCTGTGCGTGTGTTATCTCATTTTATGAAGCATGTGCATGTCTTTTAATCTACTATTAACATTTTCTTCAACTTTGCCCCCTTTCTGTTTTATCCTGGCAGTAGGCGAGGGAGGTTTGTTTATCCTGTTCCAATTCTGGGGTGTTTTCATCTTTAATTGTAGGTCAGGGAGCAGGGACCTCTCCGGCACTTTTGTTTTCCCTGGCTATGTAAATGTGAGTGTGCCGGCTGCACTGGTGGGACCTTCTTTCCCTTCAGGGTTACTTATGCAGCAGATGCATTGCCAATCCTCTTATTGTACCGATATTGATCCCACCTCCCCATAATGAACTGTAACAACAACTCTATTATTCGCAGGTACCCGATTGGCTGAGGATAATATGAAATTAGCTGGCGTGCATCGGGCCTGTCAGTATCGATTTCCCTACCCAGATTACTTGTTACAAAAGAATAGAGCTGTCTGCACCGTAATTGAACAAGTTAACTCCTTGTCTCATAAAATGTAAGCCCATATTGATTGCCTACTGTAGTATGCAGAAGGAGGAAAGTTATAATGGTATTTAATCGCCATGGTGCTGAGAGGCTTTTTTTTTTGCGAACCAAGTGACAGCTGCTGAGAAAAAGCTTGAGGCTTCCTTGCAAACAGAGAAAACAGCAGGATTTCTCCAAGTGATAGACAATGAGGGGCCACAGTGAAGAGAGAGCTTCTTGCTGCCCTTGCCTTGCTTATAATGCTTCTGCCACTGCTAAATGCAGTAATTTTTATTGTAATTTCTTTGTGAATGAATGGCAGGGCATGTTCGGGTGTGTGTTGGTTGGTTTCCTTAAGCCACGGTGTCTCCTCAAAACTTGTGGTGTAGGTACACCCTCCTTTTAGGCATCAAGAAATACAGCTCAAAATTCAGAATTGAAAAAATTCCATGAGTGTGGAGGGTCCCAGTTGCACCCTCAAGCCAGTTGTGAGAAGAAGGGGTTGGCACATGACATTTTGGGGAGCCGGCAGGCATCTCCTGTCCACAAGATGAGGTTGGATATTTGCAGATTGAGAGCAGCCCACTGGAGGGACAGTGATTGAGCCCCATCCGGTTCTGCTGTACTGTTTCTTGTTGTCTGAATTTGTAATAGTAGCCGCCTGTGTGCAGTGACATTTTAAAAAGAACAAATTACTGTGAGTCCACCAAGTGTATGTTTCATTAACAGTCAATGTCACTTACAGTGCAGTTTGTGAGCAAATGATGGAAGCTTTGCATGCAGGGAGGAAGAAGTGCGTTCTCCCAGCAGGCTCTCTCCCGCAGGGTCTGCAGCACTAGAGAGGGTTTGGCTGTGGGGTTTTGGAGGTGGGCAAAGGCCTTGGAGAAAATGCTTTGTTTTCAGGGACTGACAAGCTCTTGTGCTGCAAGATTTTCCTGTGCCATTGGTTTTATCTTCAATGCTTTATTTGTAGCTTCCTGTTTAAACTCACCTCTCCATGTGCTGATAGCTTTCTGGTCCTCTAATTTTTGTGGTCCTTTCTCTTCCCTTGAGAAAAGTACCCTTCTGGGTTTTTTCCAGAGACACAGCAAGAACTAAATATGATACCTAAGCAGTGTTATACTACTTTCTCTTTTTTTTTGTTTGTTTGTTTGTTTGCTATGCTATTATATTTATTTGTCCCAACTTTAACCTGGTAAACTTGACAACTTGTCCTTGCCACTCCTCTCATGGACCTCTAAGCATTGCTGGAATTGACTTAGCTGTTACTTTTCCAATAAATTCAAGGAAAGCAGCAGTTTGTCTTCACCTGCTTTCTATTCCATCATGCTTTCCCGTCAGCTAGATGGGTTAGATTTTTGAGAAGTGCCAGTGCCTTTTCCCTCCCTTTCCAACTTTTTAATGATGCAGAATTTAATAGATGGCATTTAATAGGGATACAAATGTGTGAATAAGAGCACCAGATTTGCTGGGGTTTATTGCATTTCACTTTTTTTCAAGCAGTAAGTGATGAGACCAGATGATTCTGTTTTCTGGAAGAACAGGCCAGAGAAAGATCCTAAACAAAAGTAGAAGAGATCATAGCAAGGAGAGAAATCAAAGAACAAGTGACGTAAAGCTGAGGGTGAGGGAGGAGTTGCTCCAAATCACAGAATCTGGGTATTCAGTATGGGGTGGGATGCATTGATATCAATTTGCAGGCAGTCCCCACAGACCCTTAAGGAAAAGATTCCAGATAAAGAAATAGAGATTAGAAACTAGTGCCGACTGGGAAAACAAAACACAGCGCATAATCCACGCCATTCCTTCAGAAAGCACAGAATGTCACCAAAATTACCAAAGTGAAGGAAATACACTCAGTTTTGTCTGGATTAGGGTTCAGTGGGACATGTGAATCTACAGTTTTGCCTGTAGATGTTACTCATTCTATCCAATATTTGTGTGTCAAAATATTTTAAGAGTTTACAGATGTATTTGTGTTCTCAAGTATATTAAAGAAAAAGGATGTATACTAGTCTAGAATGCTTTTGCATTAATCTTTGAATGCCATATTAGTTTCATTGCCTTAAAAACTAGACTTTGTGGACTGACTGTATAACTGAATCTGACCACATAGACAATTTACATGGGTACAGTAGAAATTTCCATGGGAGATGGTGCCTTCTTATATCCATTTCAATGAGCCTCTGGGAGAAAAAAGCAATTGAGTCCCTGTTTTCTGTGCATATGTAACCATCCACACCAAAGGAGATCAGTATGGTAACTACTGCCAATTTGCCATGACTACCTATAGCATGACTATGACAGGCTGTATGGCATATGAGATAATGGAGACTAAATCAGGAGAGTGAGGGAGAAGGAAGAAAGAGAGGTCGTCTGTGTTACTCTTTTCCACTCTTCACAACGGAAAGCAAGCTGCTTTGCCATGTCAGAAGCTGTCCTTTCGCTTAGGATTTTATGAAAACTCTAAGCTGGAGCGTGGGAGGAGGTAAATGCAGGGATTTTCTGGTCTCTGCTCTGTGCCCACCCTGTGCGCTGTGAAGCAGAAGGCAGGTTTCTACTGCAGCTTTTATCTTGGGGTGTGGTTGAAAAACAAGACTGACAAGAAATTTCAAATAGGCTGCTGTTCCCCAGTGATTGAACAAATGCAGCTTTCATTCCCTCCCATTCCTAAAATTTAAGAAAGTATCAGTCAAATGGTACCACTGATGTCACAGCTTTGGGAAGACTCTTCCTGCTTCCATATCCAGTCTGCTGCTGTGGACAATGAGAAATGCCAACGATCACTTTGATAACCTGAATGTTTTTCTTTAGACTTAACATCTTTCCCAATAGAGAGTACTTTTGTATTTCTATTTGTCCATTTTAATTTCTTTAGAGAAAATTGCTGAGTTCTGGGGAATATCAATCTGCTCTGAAATCAAGGTTCCATGATCATGACATACAATGCAGCTGTGAAACATGTCATTCTGTGGGAACAGATGCATCTTTTCAGGATCTGAAATGTTTGCGTGACAAAGTCTGCTGGGGCAACGCATATTACATAGTTGTATAAGAAAGAGTGTGAGTATGCAAACGTGAAGCTTCTTTTCTGCTTATTGAAACTTGTGACTTCTTGGACTCCTTTCACTACCACTCCATCTTCCCATTGTCTTCCGTATGGCCCTCCTTTAGGGAAAATAGATCTTTTAGAAACATCCAAGAAGCTCAGCGAGCCCATGCTTGCAAAGCATTAGACATTTTTGCATTTTTGCCTTCTACCCAGGTAATGTGCATCCCTATTTTTTGGTCTAGCTGTTATAGTACTTAATGGAATGGAATCCAGGCGATGGCTGGAACTACTCAGTGCTACTACAGTACAAATGATAAATACCGAAAATAAACCATTGAGGCTATGACATGACCTTGGTGCAACTTAATAAATAATGCATATAATATCTGCCAATCAAAAAGTAAAAAACCACATAGTATTGCAAGTATTTATTTGGGCCACAGACGAAATATACTGGATGCTGTCTTTGCTCATACACCTTTTACACATGTGCAACTCTGTAGTCTGAATTCCAGTTGCAGCCTTTGCACCAGAGTAAGGAAGAGTGGGAGGAAGCTTTACAAATTGGGATTGTTTTCATTGTTCTGTGTTACTGTGAAGTGCGAATGTATGCAAATGTCTGTTGCTGTGTATATAGGAAAGACCTGAAGTAAGACAGTAGTATGCAAAAAAAAAAAAAAAAGAGAATTATTTCATGTTAGCCTAAGGTAATATATTATTTTCCCTGTTTTGGAAGCTACTTTGTTTTATTGTACTCTCTGACAATTTTTATATGGTGACATTTCTGTCCATAAGAACCGGTAATCATAGAGCTTTCTCTATATGCTCTGTCTACAAGAAGATTTTGGAATTCCCCTGACCCTATGATGAGCTTGCCTTCTTGGCTTGCTGCTGCCAGATGTTGTTTGTGGTACACTTGTATGGATGGGTCCTTAACCACAGGAGCTCTGTACTGCTCAAGTGGAGGCAGCAGAACGATAGAGAAAAGTTCAGGCTTGTTATGCTGCATTAATGTTTCTGATGCCATAAGCATGCTAGACCTGGTGGGCATTGGACACGCTGATGCAAGAGGCAACAGAGCCAGTGCAAGGTTCTTTACAATGCAAAGCAGATAAACTTTGTCTGCCTTTCTTCCTTTTGTAGAAGCTGCCCATGCAAGGTGGCAGTCCATGTTACTGTATACTTGTTTTGGCCCAGAAGGTAGGTTAATTTCAGACTGCTCTGAGGACAAACTGTTACTGTAAAATGAATTGCACTGAATTATTTAATTCATTATGATTCAGAGCACTTTTCTTCCCTGAGAAGTTAGATTCTATACTTGTGGTCCAAGCTGCTGCTGTCTCTAATCATACCACCTGACGTACTTCATTTTGTAGACTTCATTTCTATTCAAGTATTTTGAATTTACACTATTTTCTTCAGCCAGTTGTTTTGTTCTCTCCAACAACACTCAATAACTATACTACCCACCCGTTTATTCCTAAATATCCCTGTTCTTTGTAAAACATTTATGTTTGGTTTTTCTCTTGCAGTACAGGTATAACCTAAATTTTTGTTTTTGCATTCACTATTGAAAGTGTGCTTGGATCCTCCTTTTGTTAATGTGTGTGTCTGTTTTGACTTTTGGACTTGATAGGAGGGAAAAAGGGTACAGAAAAAGCAAGTAGAGTTTAGAAGGACATAACAATACTTAATATACAGGCTGAGGGTAATAACAAAGAAAGGATCTGTCAGGCAAACAGCTTGTGTTAAGAAGAATTATAGTGCTGACACTCCCGTGAGGTAGCAGCTCACTCGCATTCTCTTCTATATCAGTTGCCTCTGACTGCAAGACCTCTGGAGTAGACATTTTCTGTTATCTGTGTGTGGTGAGTGTCCAGAACAGTATGAAGCCCAACTGGAATCTCTGGGCTAGAAATAACAGTAGGGAATCGCCCCTCTCTGTGGATAATCTGATATGCTGCTTATGGGTTTACCCTGCACTACTGAAATCAATGAAAGTTTAACAGCTGACATGAGATAAAAACCCACTGTGATTAGGTTTGTGATAAAAATGATCTTTGAAATTAAGGTTGCCATCCAAAACTGAACTGAGTTGGAAAATATACCATTAACCTGTATCCTTTTGAATCACTCTACATTTCTGCATTGTAGTACAAAATCATCATTAATTTACAACAAAACCTTACGGCATTAGGTTTTGATGTAGGGTAGAAAGTGTGAGCTATTAGGCAGAACATTTCTTCATACCCAGGATTACCTTCCTATTGGTTAGATCATCTAAGCACCATTTTATTTTTTTTTTTCTGGTGGTGGGTTGTTTAGGATTCTTTATGATCAAATACATCTTTGGTTTCTTCACTTGCTGCTAATGAAATAAATAGCTTATAGTTCAGTAGAATGGGGAGGTTTTTGCTTTCCTGCAACTTTTTACTGGATACAAGAAAAGAGAATGGAAATCCACAAAGTTTTCTAAAATTGCTTCTGTGCAGAATGCCATGATGTTTTTCTGCTTTAGGTGTGTAAAAAGATGCGTGTTTTGGATTTACTAATATCACTTAGTTAAAGGAATATTGATTGGAGGAGAAAAAGAAAGTTAAAAAAAAAACAACACAGAGCATGTGATAGTTCTGCATTAATCTTAGTTTAAGGTCAGACTGCCCTAGTAAACACCCAAAGTGGTTATGGCTTATTCAAAGTAGGAATTGAAGTCACTGACAAAACATCCATTGACATCCTTGCATCATAGTTGGAAAGTGAAGGTGGAACAGAACATGGGCATAAGTGTGTCTATAATATTGGTGTTTATGTTTTTCAATTTGCCTTTTCTGCTTAAAAACCCTAGAAACATGGTTTTAAAATTACTATTTGAATTAAGGTTATATGTCTGTTCCTCATATGTCTCTCCCATTCAGATGTTTGTACGTATCTGCACCTTGACATCCCCAAAGCAGCAGTACAGGATGTTTTTGTATTTTTAATTGCGCTCCAAACATGGCCTGCCCTTGCAGACCCTGACGATCTTAGCTCTTTGGTAATTCGTATGTTTATGTCTTAGTCGCACCAGCAGGATTTCTTATGCTCTCCCAGTTCTGATTGTACGCAAGGGGGTTTCCAGTCTCTGTAACAAGCCAAGGCGAGCTCCCTATTTACTCTGCCTATTGTGAATGCTCAGATCTTTGTGCAATTGTATATCAAATAACCTTGCCCCTAAGCAGATGAGTATTTATTTCAGTCAGTTACCCCTTATAATTACTATATTGAACCTAGTTGTCTATAAAATGGATGGTTTGCTTATACAGTTTACCAAAATAGTTCATTAGGGGTTAAACAAAATGAAATCCCATTTGCAAAGAGTATAATAAATTGTTTCATCTGTGAATTTAGCTGTTCTCCCTAATGCAGACATGGATGTTACAGTGGTTCTCCCTTGATAGGGTTATGGGTTAATGAAATGCTTTTTCTGTTGCTTATTTTCCTCTCTTCTGTGCTGAGTGATAAGTAGCTAACCAACGAAGCTTGTAATTACAATCTTACAGAAACCGGGCCGATCTGTATATAAATCTCACCATCCAATTACAAGATGTAATAATTTTGCACTCAAGCTGGTAATGAGGTCTAATACTTGTGCATGTGATAATCCCCTCTGGATGCCGGCTTGATCAGATGTTGGCTTTGTAATTAGACGGGCAGAAAATCATTATTTCATGTTCAGAAAAAAATTAGGTTGGTGGGAAGTTAATTTTGTCTCCGCTCTCTGAAGCGTAGACAAGAATTTAATGATTTAATCATGATTGTTAGCTCTTTTGCAATCAATTTGTAATGATTGTGTAGCAACTCTCTTCAAGGGAAGCTGCATCAGGGAGGACTATGCAAACAACTGTCTAGGAGGGCTGATTATAAATAGTATCACACGTCTCCAAAGCCCATTAAAATCTTAATGGTGACGTACTGATTCTCACATTGCATCTGGACAGTCTCGAGAAAAGGGACCTGGGCTAGGTTGGCCGTGCCACGTGTACAGGAGCCTCTGTATCATTTGGCAGTCCCTGAGTGCTGGTGGAAAGCAGAACACATGGACTGTGTTGCTAAAGCCGCGATGGGCAGTGGTCTGTGTTGGCCACTCTTGTGCATTGTCTTCTCTACACAGTCCTTTTTTTGTTTTGCTCAAATATTACACAAGTTTCTATAAAGTGTAACTAAGGAGAACATTTCAGTTGCTCAATCTGAAATATATAACAGACAGAAAAAGGGAATCTTAGCTCTACTGTGGAAGAAGAACTTGCATTTAGTCCTTCAGATGTCCCTGAAGAGATACTATTGACTACCACAACCAAATATGCCACACATATTTGAGCATAGCTGATTTATCAGCATAATAAAAGTAACTTTTTTCCTTTGGGAGGAAATTCAAGCAGCACATATTGCTCCGTAAGTGGAGTGAGGAAAGTTGAGTGAATGGGAAATTCATAAAAATATCAAACAAACCCAATAAGCAAAATATTTTAACAATTCCAAAACTGGTCAGGAATTTGGGTTGAATGCAGCTCAGAAAACTTCATCATAAAGAGGAGGGATAAAAAACAGTGGGGGTACCATACCAAATGCTGAGGAAGTTACTTGGAGAAGAGAGTCATGCAATAAATAGATCAGCTTATTTTGTCTGGCTCAGTGGACTGAGAAGGATAATGCCTTGAACCTGCTATTTTCGTAGGACTTTGTATTCTGACAGCTGCCTTCTTACACTGGCAAGCCGCAGCAGAGAGCCCTGGGGAGGGCATCTTCACGTTGGTACTGATGTGCAGCTGAGGAATCACTTTGAGCAGCAGTCTGTTCTAGCAGCTCCTAGGTAGAGGGAGATGAATTACTGTTACACTCAGAGTCTGGTGGCTTTCTCTCTTCCTGTTGTTTTAGATGTAATTATATTGTATTGTTATGCTAGCTCTAAATATTAGCTCTATTTCCATCCTGTGCTCTTGAAATTAATTCTGTATGTGTTCTACAATGTTGTTGAATCACAGGTGGTTTCCTTCCTCCATGCTGCTTCCACATTATGCTGGTTTGTCAGCAGTTTAGGTCTTTCAGCAGGATCCAGGAGTTGGGCTTGAGCTTTTATAAGGATTACAGTCTAGTCAGATCTAATATCAGTTTTACTAGACATTGTTATGGGGCTGGCTCAGGCTGAGCCTGATTCAACCACATTTGCAAATAGGCTTTACAATGCACATATGCAGCCTTAGAAAGAGGTGCCTCATCAACAGCACCCTTTCCATCAGGTTTGCAAGCTTGATTTTCCTTTTGTTTTTCTTTCAATTGTTCATTCAAGAGATGTGTTTGTTTTCAAGCCGTATTAAAACTTGTAAATTGTAATTTCTGAGGCGGGGAGGAAAAATGGGAACTTTACTTGAATTTGAACCATGTTTCTCAGTAGTGGATTTTGTATCATGAGAATTTTACCAACTGTGACAGACTGTACTTCTGATGCGTGGCAATATGATGATTAAGAATAGCAAGTATGTTCAGGGAAAATCCACCTTTTCAATCACAGTGTATTCTTTTTTTACCTAGCCAAAATTTTCTATGGTTGGCACCAAATTTTATTTTTCTATCATTTGGCCTTGTCAGGAGAGGGCTTGGAATAATAGTCAAATAATGCTTAATTCCCTGACATTGGTACTTGATGATGTACTTTTTGTCATATTTCTTCTGGGACTGAGACCTTTTCAGTTGAAATCATTATGCTTTCAACTAAGGGTCAGCGAGGCTAAACAGCTGTTGGTGATCTAATTACAGGGTTTTGCAGAGAATCATTTCAAGTTTGTCTCGTCAGTTCAGGCCCATTCTAATTGCTATTGCTACTCACCTAAGCCAGCATTCAAGTAAACCTCTGCAGGGGTCTGTGGGTGAAGATTCCTACATGTATGCCTCTTAGCTGATCCTTATCCAGCAAGTCCTACAATATCTGTGTATAATCTTTCAAAAGGCAAAGCTCCCAAGACGAGACAAGGAGAGAAATATCTGCCATAACATACAAAATGTATATAAAGAATGCCTTGTGTTACATAAATTAGCTCCTGTGCTATCAAATGAAATTACAACAAGGAAACCAAAGCGCTGTCTTGAAAGATGCAAAGTTTTTGATTTAGTTTTGTTAGTTGAACCTTCTGTTATAGAAGCAGAACCACTGATGTAATTTTGGGTGTTCTTGAAAATAAGGATTTTCTCTGAAAATAAATAATTGCAAGGACGATTATATTTGTTATAAGATCTGAGCAATGCCATGAAGATAATAACTTGTTTTTTCTCTTAGTACTCGCATTGTTTTGTTTGTGAGCTTGATGTGTAGGATGTGAAGGAGAGGGAAGGCAGATAGTGCTTCCCTCATAAAATATACAAGGAGCTGTGTGAACAGAAGTGTCTCTATGAATCTGTTTATGGCTTTTTTTTTTTTTTGACTGGCTGGCTAAATTACAGTTTGATTGTTCTAAATGCCTGAGGACTTTTCCAGAGATGTTGTAACTAAAGCTATGCATGTTGTGAAGCTCTTCCTACCTGTCACAATCAGCTGCAGATACAACTAATCTACCTATTTTAGTTAACCTCTCAAGGAGCAATATAATTACCTTTTAAAAAGCATGGTTGTCATTGCAGAAATAATATGACTCTCTTGGATATTTCTATCAGGCAAACATACAGTGGTTTAAAGCAGTTACGGTGTCCAGTAGCACTGGCATGGCCTTTGAACTGTGATGTTGTTAGAAAGCAGATGCCAGGAAAAGTGGTGTTGAAAGAAAAGTTTCCTCTCTTTAAGCAGTTCTGTGGAGTTCTTGGAGAGTGAGCGATCCTCCTGGGCAGCTCTGTGGTAATGTTCCTCCTGCAGAGAAAACCCTCTGCACCCTCCCTTCCCAACAGTGTCAAGAGGTAGTGGACACCTAGGATGTTCCCAGAAAACATGGCCCACTAAAATGGCTGGCAAACTGCACTGGCACCATGTTGATAGTAACAGTGTTTTTGGCTCTAGCTGGTTTTGTCAAAGCTCTGGGAGTCCTGCTAATGCTGTACAAGAAGGACTGTATTCTGACATGGCATGCTTAGTGGCACATTAGAAATGTTTTCAATTAGAAAGAAAAATAAACAAAAAAAACCCCAGTACTGTCTGAGGTATGCTGAAATTTTATAAAGGGTTTTTGATGTTCAGCAGCTTTTCAAGGAGAGTTAGGTCCATCCTTGTTTCTTCTGTGACTTTACTGTGTTCTGCCTGTGCCTGTGCAATTGTATGGACACATCTCATCTGAAGAAACAAAACTCGCCTATGCTAAAAAACTGGTAGCTCATATTGTTGAATTTGGACGCTTATGGGAAATAGATTCTTAGAACAGATTTTTCAAAGCAGAGGAAGCAAGTTCTATTGCATCTCTTATCGTGACTGTACAAATCTCCCAGATCTATTGCCTCTCTAGTGCTGACAGGACCTTGCAGCATGTCTGCAGCTTCAGGATATTTCATGCCTTACATTGCTGACTGGTTTGCTTTCAGTCATAAAGTTCCTGGGTAGGAGAACCTCTTGAGGAGTTTCCTGCCCTGTTGTAGTCCCTTCATTCCTGTTAAAATAACAGGAAAGCTGTTACTTTGTTTTACTTCTGTTTTACCAGCTGTGGAGGGATGGCCTTATGGTTATTTTGATTTTGTGCTATTTAGGACCAATTACAGATAAAACTCTGATAAATTTTTAGTGCCATTGTTATGGTATTATAACTGATGCCTCTTTCTGAGAGCTTCTTAGGGATATAAGGAAATGCTATGGGCCTTGTGCATTGCAATATCAGCATTTGTTTGATGTATTTTTCAAGCATTGTTTGGTTTCAGGCATAATGACAGGATTTAGTTCTTTAAAAGACCCAGAATAGCAACAATTGTCTTTGGACAGACAGCAGAACTTCACTAATTTGTACTAATGACTTTAAGAGATTTGTTTTATGATAATACTTCATAATGTGCAAGAAAATGACAGTAGTATATTTTGTGAAAATAATGAACTCTCAGTAATGTGAGATCACTTTACAGCTCGCTGCTATTAAATCTTTGCTGAGAAGTAGGGAGGTGTCTACTTTTTGCAGAAAATCATAAAGTCGGATGGTAAAATGTAGTTTATTAGGCAGTCTAAGAAGAAAAAACGTACTCCCCCATCGACTTCACAATTTTCTGTCAACACTTCCCCACCCACGGCAGGCACTAGGTAACCGTTCTTCTGAAGATGACAGGGAACAGGGAACTCTGTCACACACCAGCTCATACTAAGGTTTTCCTTTCTAAAATCTTACCTTTAGTAACTTGCTTAATGACTTATTTTTTATGAAGAAAATAATACTGAAATGCAATGTTAAATGGGTGAGAATGCCTCCCTCTAGTGAAGTCAAGGGCTGATCACCAGGCACTGCAAGACTTCGTCAGTAACAATGACTTGAGTGGCTTGCAGAGTGCTGCCTCGTGTTGAGCAGAGAAGTCCTTCCCGTGTCCCTGGGCAGACTGGAGTGTTCCCTTCCTGGGAAACACTCATGCTGGTTGAGAGCAGATGAGCATGCCTTTGCTGTCAGATCAGCTGGGGTGGAGGGAAATGCTGTTTGCTGGCAGCATGGTGGGTGAGCTACTACATCCTCCAGCCCCTATTTTTGTACAATGCAGGTAGCAGTGTCATCTTTAAAAGATTGTCCAACATCAAAATGCTTTTTTCTTGTCAGCAGGCTAAGCAGTGGCTAGACAGGTGAGATCTGGAAGCACGATGTTTGCCTGTGCAAAGTTAAGTTGTCACCTGATGTCAACCGAGTGGAGGACAGCAGGCGCTGCGGAGGCCCGGCAGAGGCAGCCCGTTATTTGGTATCATGGCTCCAGCCCCTGCCACAAAGGCATTGCTGTAATTACAGATTAGCAGTGAAAACTGCGGGTGCAGCAAATTGTCCCTGTAAAACCACAGTGATGTTGCAAATTTTAAGTATTTTCTTTCATTTTATGTGATTGTTCCTACACAAAGCTGTTTTCTGCAGGTCTGGTACATGGCTGTGGTAGTAATCATGGACATGGTTGTTTTCCTTTCTCCATAGTTATGCTATCAGGTTTTTGTAATGGGGAGCCAATAGCTCTGTGGTTGTCTCTACTCTTCAAAATTGACTGTACTCTGCACTCTCTTCCACGACTCTTTGAAGATTTTTGGCGTCCCTTGTTCTTAGGCTGCATGTTAGGGTCAAGCTTTTGAGTCTCCTAATCACTCAGTTCTGGCACAGTCCCATTGCCACTAAAGCCTCTTTTCATGCCTATTTAATGCCTCAGAAGTGCTTTCAAGTGGTCTCTGATAAATCATAGTAAGTGTTATTCCAGTCGCTCAATAGCAGTACCTGCTAGAGTCTTTTTTAGCTCCCAAGGCAGCTGTTGCCTCTTGCCTTATTTTACTAGTGACAGTAATTCATTCCACTTGAGCTGACTAGCTTATTTCACATTTATTTGCACATTATGAGCAGTGTCATTCTACTTACCCTGCAGACAGTAAATGGTTTGAAAAACGTAACTGTAACAAATATTAGGCATAGGGAGGGGAATAGGAAAATGGAACCTTTGCATTCGGAGCCCAAATAAAAACATAATGAATAAATAATATTTTGAAATTATCTCAATCATTGAGTGTATGCGAAATCAAAGGTGCTGCATAAGCTTGCATTATCCCTTTGGGAATACATTTATCTTTCCCGCCAGCTAGTTTAGCTTCCCTAGTGTGGAGTTAAATAAAATATTACCCATCAGGTCAGGAAAATAATTAATCCAGCATTATTGCCTCTTTCCTAAGCAATCAAACTTGACCCATATATATTATGCATGTTTGCACCCCGCACATGGGAGAAACCGGGATGTGTATAAACAGATCAATTTGGGCTCCATGTTTGCATACCAAGACAGTACTCCTACTCCCTTCTACAGAGGAAGGAAGCTGAAAAATTATCAGAGCAAAAATAAGTCATTTTTCAGTGTCCTGAAGTAATTTCTTTCAAGTAATCTTTTGCTGGCTGTGGCAAGTAGTTACGAAAGTGCCATAACTTAATATGAAGGCAAGTTTTCCCCTTTTATATGATAAATTGCAGAAGTACGAATAATGATGATACTCTCAGCAATTTAGAAATGTATTGGGTTTTGCTTTTGTAATGGAGACAGACAAAAGAACCTTAGATAGGAGGGAAATAAGCTCAGATCTCCTAGAGACTTGAAAGTCCTTGGGGTAAAATCAGGATGATCTCATGAAATTCTTAGGTGCCTGATACTTTCTTAAGGTGCCAATTCTAAGGGTCAATGAAAATGCAAGATTTTTTGATTTTTTTTTTCATTAATTAAAAGTAAAATTTCTAGTGCTTACAGCTTCTAAAAGCGGTTAAGGAGTCCCAAATTATTATTACTTAGACCTGATGATAGCAGTGGTGTATTTTGGTTAACAGAGCCCAGCCTAACTCCATGGCCTCCAACTATTTTAGTGATAGTAGCAGATGGGAGACATTCAAAAGTGAGACTAAAAGGGGGAATGATGGAGTTGCAGGGATGTCACTGCTGGGCACTGAGCTCAGGAGGTTGAATCATTTCAAGGAAAAGAGTTTGCTTTGTAAAGTGTGAGCCCCTTGATTTGCTCCATCATCTCAATTTGTCTTTGTACTTGCAGGTCAGGTGTAGTGTAAAAGTCCTTTCCTCTGGGGATATAGGAGAATGATGGATACAGGTGAAACCTATTATTTAAGGCCCTGAAAATCTTCCCAGTAGATTTGAGAGGTAGGTTTGGGGTCCTGAGATTTTTTCAGATTTGATCAGCATAGTTTTCTGCACCCATCCCAATCCAGTATCTCTGTGTCTCCTCTGAACCTGTGTAGCTGGAGGCCAGCCAGGATGCAACTTTGAACTTTCCAGGCTAGGCTGAGTTACACTGAAATGTCTTGGAAGAGCCACCTTTGTTTGCCAAGGGATCGTCCAGACAGTACAGACCTCAGCCCATCTCCATGTTGTTTAATGAAAAAGCTTCAAATGAACCATGGGCAATCTTAACACATGGCATTCTGGTTTCTGGCATTCGCGTGATCTAATGTATTATTTTTCAGTAACTGGATGAATTAGCAAGAATATGGGATTTCATTCAGGGTGTCCTCATTTTGTGATGTTCCATATGACAGGGTGTGGCATGCAGGTATTAGATTAATGGTGGCATTTGGGGAATCAGATTGGCCACTCGCTATATACTTTGAAGTATAATTGCCAGCTCACTGTGGATGGACTCTGGCAGTTTTTAAAAATCTGATAAGAGAAGGCACTATTAACAACACAGTCTGGTGGGGTTCTTTCTGGCTTTCTGAACTGTGGTAACAGTGCCATCTCCTTCAATCCCTGCAGTTGCTAGTCACTCCTACAGAAACACATGTGGCTAAGGCTTGCAGATGACTGCCATGCTGGCTGGGATGCCCAACCCTTGTCCTTAGCGAGCCCTGAGCTTGGCTGAGTGTGCCAGGGTGATGCTGTACTATCACAGCAAGCATCTGCTGCTCTGAGCAAGGCTTTTCCCGTGCATCCCCACGCAAAAGTGCTACAGCTGAAATTCACAGTAACCACTAAGCACAGTTTTTGGTGGTCTAGAAAGAGGGGCACTACTGCTTGCTGCTATAGCAGGGGATTGCAGCCAAGGTAATGCCAACTGCTGATCACCACCAGCACACTGTGCCGTAACTGAAGGAAGGTAGGTGATCTATGGTGTGGTTATTCAGTGACCTTGGCCTCAGAAAATCGGGGGTTTGTTTCTGCTGAATCTTGGAAAATAACGTACAACAGCTTGGTTTTCCTTCTATTACAAAAAAGAAACCAACTCCCCCAGTTCCCTTCCCTGCCACCCCCACACCCCACCCCACCCCAAAAACCAAACCCAAACCCAGAAAAAAACAATGAACACTTTTTTTGGAGCTGTGAGTCTGAAAGCAACTTTCACACTACATGTCATACTACTGGACAGCTGAGTGAAGGCAACTGGTCTTTTTCAAAAGGGCTGTGTTCTGCATAATCTCACAGGACTTAAACCACATCTGGTGTTTCTGGATGCTGCTGAAATATAGAAAAATTATAGTACAGCACTTCCATCAGCAGTGACTGAGTGACAGAAATCACAGCCGAGTTCCTGCATTCAAGCTGTGCAATATGCAGCTGTCTGGATAAGCAGTAGAACTTATTACAGCCTTCACTCAGTGCAGTCATAGTCTTCCCATCTTCATGTTAAATGTTTCGCCTAGGAAGTGTAAGCGGAGTGAGAATCCTAAACATGTCTGTCCTCCTTTGTCAGAACTGACCACTAATTTATAGTACTGCTGTTGTAAAGTCATCTTTCTTGGGAGAAAGAGCTCTGACTAGGAGGAACTGTTGAAAGTTTGAAGAAAGAAACTGAAAACATCCATTACTTAAGCCTGTACATAACAGAAACCCGTAGCTTTGTCTCCAGTGAGCACAGCCAAAGCAGAAATCACTGTTTTCAACATTATTTGTTTTCAACTTTCTATTCATAACAGTGATATTTGTAACAATGATATTTGTAACAATGATATGAAGGTAGTTACTGCAGAGAAAGTTGGGAAGACCCAAAAGCTTATCTTTGAAGTTTTCATTGCCAGTGGGCAGGGTGATGGTGGTAAGCCTGCTTACACCTGCTTCAGGAACTTGGATGCTCGCTAGTTATATTGGTATCCTAACGTTTCAGACCACAAAATCATGGCTGAACTCTGCTAATGCTGTGTTCTTTCTAGAACTACCCAAGGTCTACCCGCAGTCCTACTCCTCTCTGGACAAGTTACATCCCCGTTCTTCCTGACAGTAGTGTGAGAACCCATTTCTGATGCTACTGAGTCATCCCTGCTATTTTGCCTCTCATCACGAGCAAAGATGAGAGTCTGACAGATCGGTCCTGCAGGGCCTGCAACAGCATTGGGGATGAGCCTGTCCGACCTTCTTCCCATGTCTTCATCTCTTTCTCTACCACTGCGCAGGTAAGGTGATGGTGTGCTAAAGAGTGTCAGGAGGTGAGAATTGGGATTTGTTCTATTCAGCTTGGATATTCTTGTAAATGGTCTTGTAAATCTCCTCTCTGTTTCCTTGGTCTTTTCTGCGTGGTTATATCCTTCGTTTGCCTTGTTGTTGGTTGTCGCAAGTTGTTTGTTATTTCTATTTCAATACAGTTGGTGTTGTCAATTGAGAGTTCACATTATGTTGTTGTCCTTGTGGCTATAGTGTGTTCCTTTCAGTTAAAGGATTTCAGGAATTGTTCCTTTGTGGTTGTATAATAATTAAACAGGGCTGTAACTTTGAATTGGGTAGGATTTATGGCTTGTGCATCTTCTGTCTTATGTTTAAAAAAAAAAAAAAAACAAACAAAAAAACCCCAAAAGAGAATTATGTATTAATTGGTGACAGATGTTTAAAAAATAGTCTCTAATGAAAATCTGCAATGCCTTGTCTTGTCCTAGTCTAGCACGGTACATCTGTTGTGGCTCAGTACAGAACCGGAGAAGCAGAAAACAGGGTGTTTGTTCCAGGCTCCCCTACACAGCCAACAAACCTGGCTCCCCTTCCGGGCTCTGCCACAGACCGCTCGCATGACTTTGGGTGTGTTCTGCAGTTTCTCCTCTGCTTTGTACGTGGCGAGGGAAAGCATGCTTGTACATTCCTAGAAAGCAATGTTGTGAAGGCAAATGCACTTAAGAATTGCCTGTCTGCAACAGGAATGAAGAAGGGGGTGAGGACATCTGTCAATAAATGCCTAAAATCTATACTGGATGTAATTATATTTCCAGGAGTTTAATTCTTAAATGCTGAACAAACAGGTAGGGATTTAGCAAAGCAGCAGGATTTTGTTTACTCAAATCCCATAGGCACTGTTGAAATGCCTATATTCAGGGAGCACTAGGAACTGTGAACATGGAGTATATATGCTCATTCTTTGGGGGTGGTAACAGAGGGGCATGGAAGGTAGTGATTGCAGACTACACCTGTTTTCTTGAGTGGCTTCAAATCTGTTCATGTCAGTGCTTCATTTATTTCAGACTTTCCTCTCTTGGATAAATATTGTCCTTTATGTGATTCTGATGCAGTGATTATTCTTGGACCTGTGTGTTTTGGTGTTGATGTGTATCTTGAGGTATATATATTAATGTTGGTGTGGAATCCAAAAGCTGGTGAAACTGAAAGGATGCATGTTGGAGCAAAATACAGTCTTTTCCAGCCTCAGGAGAGGCCTGTCTTCACTTTCATAAATCCTTTGTTGTGGCACACAAACTTCTCGGCTGTCATTGAGTGTTCTGTGTTTTGGAACATAAGCACAAATGTACACACAAATATATGAATCATTTCTTTTGGCTGTTTCCCAGATGGTTTAATTTTTCACAGCTCTGTAAAATCTCGTGTGCAAATTCTGTTTTCATAACTTTTATTGTAAGTTAAAAACAGAGTTTTGAATAATTGTTAAGAAAATTATCTTGTAGTCCTTTTTAAGACAAAATCTTTGGTTGTCAATGACAATACAGGGAGCTGTTATGACTGTTGTTTTGAGGGTAACTTTAGAAACTTTTTCCTGCTAATGGTTTATATTTTAAAAGCAGAGGGAATGAGTGCTGCCTCCCTGTCTTTTCATTGTTAGTTCTTTTCTCAGCTTTCCTCTTCCCATCTCTGAAGTGTTTATTCTCATGCAGAAATTATAGAAGCTGTGATTTAGCTTCTAATCCCAGTACTCTTTTCTTCTTCTCTCATCTGACTCACATACCCCTGTGCAGTTTGTACTCCATCTGGTAATTCCAGTTTGACTGTGGACATCTTTTGAACTCCATAATCACCAAAATGCCGGTGTTTCACTATTTAAATTGGTATTACATCTGTGTCCTGAGCCACTACATCAGATGTTGTAGACATCTAGATTTACTGTTTCTTTTTGTTTGAACTTTTCCCCCTAACGCAGTTCAACCATGTTGGTTTCTTTTTTCTCTGAAGCTCAAAGTCAGCAGGCTGAGACTGTGGCTCAATCCATAGGAAAAAGAGTGACAGATACAAACACAAAAATAATTAGCTTCTTGTTTGCTTCAAACAAGACAATGCTATTCCATAGATCACAGTGATTGAGTACAGATTAGATTGTTGTCTTATTATTTATTCATGGCATGGTAGGTCCCCACATGAGCCAAACTCCAAACATTGAAACTAAAAAGTCCTTGCTGTGACTGTTGTACATACTAAAGATAGACAAGTAGGCAGATAGAGGAGAAAAGGAAAATAAGGAAGACAGTAGGCAAATTCTCTGTAAGTTAATGTAATGAGCATGGTAGCACTGCTTTTGCAAGGGATTTGAAATGAATGGAGTGAGAACCTGTCCAGTGCATTTGGATGGGTCACATCTGTGACCGTAGCTCTGATTTTGTGGCTGTAGCTTGCAATACTTCAGGCACAGAAATGATGGGGGGAGAAGCTGACAAATGAACAGACAACTGGGTCTTGAATAGGGATGTAGATTAAATCCTCCTCTGAGGAAAATACATTTGTGTGGGAAAGCAGGAGATTCATGAGGATGAATACAGTGAAGGTACAGTCTCTCATCAGTGCCCCTCAGAGTTACACTAATGCTTCTTTGCTTTTTCTTTAGTGCTCTGGGTTTTTTCCTAATACATCCTTACCCTTCCTCTGCCACTTTTGCACAGATACTTATTCTGCCATACAAACTCTGATCCCAGGATGCCTTCATTTTTCAAGGTATTTTTTATTATGAAACACTTCATTATTTTATTAGAAAATACATAAAGGAAAATAGGAAGGAATATGTTTAATCCCGCAATGTACATTACTCCCAAATACAAATTTCCATTTTGTGTAAAGCGAGGTGAGCAAGAAAATGGTGTGAAGGTATCACTGCAGAAATTTTGTTGATTTTTCCAAATGTGGTTTATTGGGATTTTTGAAGTCCCAAAGCCTAATGAAAATGTTCTGAAGAATAAAATAACATTTTTTTTAAAATGTATGTATGAAGGTATTTTCCAGACGTGACACAGATCTCAAAATATGTTGCTGTTATTCTAGTACAGTATATTTTTGTATGACATCCCTTTTGCACACCTCAACAGAAACCTTAGAATTCAACTCAGGCATTTATTTTTCTCAAATTAATATTAAGGGTTTTTATTTCTATTCCCTATAATTAAGTAATGAAAAATGTAGGGGAAAGTAATGCCTGATTTATTTTTAAATTTCTTTTTTCTTTCTCCTTTTTTGTTTTCCAGTTTAACTGCTTATATGGCCCTCTAATTGTATTGTCAGAGTGGTTCAAAGACAATGGTGAAAGATGGCAAAGAGAGAAAGGAATGTTCAAAATCCAAGTGCATAAATAGGTTTTCTGGGGAACATCACAAAGGCTCTATTGTGCTACACACAGCAGAGACGAAAAGGATACGTGCCCACCCTCTACCAGAAAATACGGTGGACTTCTCTGCAGGTCACTTGTTGGTGTAATAAAAACTCTAAAAATATGAATAGATACAAAAACATAGTGGCATATTACAAGTAACATTTGTTCTGCTCATAATTTGAATAATTGCCTTAGGTAATGTTTGCATATTGGTGTCATCAGACAGCATTATCTGTCTCCTGCAAAGTACTTGTGGCCTGAGAGAAAACACTCCTGCTGTATTCATTGTGGACTGTGACAAGCAGATGTTGATAGCTGTGCTTGAACTGTGCTGTGGTTTTTCAAGGTCAATGAAAATATTGGGCAGTAAGAGAGGAAGTGGAAGACCACAGACGTCATTTTGCTTGTGGCCTTGTCTCAGTTCAAAACCCTCCTGATGCATTATCTGAGTGAATCTTTGGGAAAAAATATATTAATGTTCTTTTATTCGTTGCTGTTCTATTACCTATTCATCAAAAATATTGCTTTTGTGCATTTTTCATTATAAGATTCAACATTAGCAATGTTAATAAAGAGAGAACTGCTTTTCTTTTCTTAGAAATAGAATATGTAAAGACATTGCCTCTTTGATGTTTCTAAGCCAATACAATATGTATTTGAATGAGGATAAAAGTTATTCTTTTAACAGAAGATCATCCAAGTCATTTCTGATGAAACTCAAGAAGCGATTTTTTTTTTTTTGAGGTGCTTAGAAATTAAGATGAAAAAATGGGGGAGCACCTCTTTAGAAGTAACAGTTGATGGAAATATGTCATACATTTGAAGGTATTTTTCAGGCTGCTGTTTCATGCAGGCCTGTGATGACATCAGCCTCCATCACTGGGCTGACCTGTTCAGCAGCAGGTGCCTTTCGTTCAAAGGGATGAGACCTTGCTGTGGCAGACAGGTATTCCATCTTATGCTACCCTGACCTGTGAACAGACAGCAGCTGGATTTTGGCAGTCCCTCCCAAAATTTTCCATGCTGCCAAGGAGACTCGTTTAACTGGCTAGTTCCCTCATGTGGGAATTTTTACCATGGATTTTCCGCACAGGATTGGCAATACATGAGTTTCTATTTAAAAGCTGCTATAAATTTGAAGCTAACAAATTTTATAAGGCCTCTGAAGCCTTGGGAACAGGATGTGTCTTGAATACCGTCCTGGGTCACTACTGTCTGGCTAAGTGTTCACAGGCACAGGACAGTGTGATAGCTCTCCTTTGTAAGTCATCAACTTCTGCGTTTGCTGCAGAGGTTCTGCAGTGAAAGAGCATAAAGGGGTTAGACACTTCCTCCACGGACTAAGTCTCCTCTGAAAATCTGTCTGAGGTTTGATACTTTTGGTGAAAATGTAAGAATGCTCCATCGAGTAAATGGTGGAAAAGCTTTCTTAGAGGCCTACAGAAATAGTATCTAACAGGAGAGAAGCAACCCATGCAGAATTATTACTGTTACACCAGTATTCGCTTCTGTCAAAGTGCAAACCTATCTGTGGACAGGAGCAGTGTCTTGAGTCATTCCCTTGCTCTGTGCTGTTCAAAAAAATTGATCTGTGCTGTGTAAAACTGGCTTCCTAGGAGCACTGCAACACTATCTGGGCTTGAATTTTAGATAGATTTATATCTCAGCCTGCAACGAGAGAGTTTGGGCTTCTACTGATTTTGCAGGGCTGGTGCTTCAGTTAGTTGCTTTTGGGTTTGGGTTTTTATTTTTAAGTTTGAAATTAACTTCAGGAGAAAAAAGGTTTCTTTTCTCTCAGTACATATATGTTTTCTGAGGTGAACTAGACATCAGTGGCCAGACATAATAACCCCTTTTCTCTTATCCCCAGTTCACAGCAAGTTGAATGTGTTTTCTTGGCTCACAAGCCTATGTTCCAAAGCCTGAATGAATTGAAACAGTCTCATGAAAGCCATGGTGTTTGTCAGCTGGCTTTGCTACCTGGCCAGGTTGTGCGTAGGCTTCTTTGTTCTCAGTGTATTGTTTTAAGTCTGACCTTTAACAAATTGGAAGCCACTTTATGAAGCCTCTGTATCCACAAAAACTATCACTAAACTGGAAAGTCCTTTGGCCACACTGTCCCGACTGGTAAGGCAGACACGTGCTTGGACTCATCAGGCCTATTTGCAGCAGAGGGTGTTTCTGGGAGTGTAGCTGAAGGTGTAGGTCTAAGGCTAAGCAAAAGCATCCATTGCCAGATCTGCTCTGAAGTATCTTTCAGGTAACCTGCTGGTATCTCGGCAGGAGTGGGGAACCAAACCCAAAACCTCAAAATCTTTTTTTTAAACAATTTTGTTTTTTGAAAAAAAACCTAAACTGCAGGAGATGTGTTAGAAGTATCCTGAAATGCCATTAGAGAGGATTAGTTGCTGCAATGCTGTAAAGCCACAAGCCATGGTAAGGGGCTTCATTGCTCTGGGGTTGTTCTCAGGGAGGACATTTTGCTCAGCCCATCGAGCCTCTTCCCATGTCCTTCCTCTTCCAGAAGAGCAGGAATTGAGCTCTGGCCTGTGGGAGCAGTGGTGTGGACAGCATCAGTGCCTCGCCTGAGCGCTGGCAGGACTGAGGGAGAGCAAAATCAGGAGGCTGTTCAGGCCCAGCACTTCATGCCCTGTCTCTCGTAAGTGGAGAGAGAAAAGCACCCAGACCAGAAATGTTCTGTAAGCAGGTAGATCATACAAGGGCATAATGGGGGATGTTATTCTCCTGTTACCTCCTGCAGACAGGCTGTCAAACAATCACTGAATGATGCTACTGTAATTTTTAAGCCTTTTTAGACTGACCAGGCAATGCTAAATATTGTGCGTATTATAAGTACTAAATGGTCCTACTATCATGAATAAACCCCATTTAATTCCATATAGCTACACACATGTAAACACCGCATTCAAAAATCTCTAGAAGGAAGGTGGGAAATAGATCTGTTTCACTTTTAAACATCCCCTTGAATTTGAACAATGCCAGGCAAGCAATCACTGTTTGGAGAGGTTTAGATGCAAAACTTGATTGTTCTGAATATTTACCTAGAAAATATATTGCTGCAGCTCTGATGAGAAACAACCTAGTGTTCTGCATCTTGCATAAATCAAACATGCCTGCCATTTGGTAAATTATTACATTATAAACCATGTTGTAATTACAAAACTTTAGTTGTTCCATTTATGATCTCTATGGTTTATTGTATTATTGGTTGGACTTGAAAGCTGAGGCTTTGAATTTATGAAGTCCACTAAAATATTATATTCCCCATCCCTTTCCCCAGCTGATCAAATGACTAAATCAATTCCTGGGGCAATGCCAATGGTATTAGGATCAATAGAACTGTGAAATTTATTGTACATTTTTGTTGCTGTATAAAATTAGATTGCAGGGTTTATGAGTGTTTATTCTTCTGAGCACTGGATTTCTGCTTTGCCTGAAACATGTTACAGAAGTTTGGTCTTTGCTTTTTGTATGAACATTTCACCAGCAATGCTTTGAAGGTATCCTCTTTTAAAAAGTATTAATAGGTCTGTGCTTTTTAAAGTTGCATCCAAATTAATTTTCATAGACATTAGGTATCTTTCAGTCCCAAAATTAATTCTGCAGCGTGCATATGTAAATGTCTTCCTGAATTTGGGCCATGCAAAGAAAATGAAAGCTAATGGAAACTTTCTTTTTCTACTGAACTTGAACACGGTCTTATGCACTTTGTAACAGAGGATCTCCTGCCTTTCTCATCTTACCTGCTTCAGATGGTTTTAGACTACGTTCAGTGAGATGTATTTTGATAATTACTTCAGCCAGCTCTCTTGAACTTTGGAAAAGAGGTGTCTAAATGACATCCTTGACTTTCTGCCAAGGGGCCAAATTTCCAGGAGTGTTTGTCTTTGGGTGTAATCAAACTGCAGGGGGGTGCCTGTTGGTGCGAGGCTGCAAAACAAATGTACAAAAGCAGTAACAATCTTGAGGAAGAATGAATCTAAATGCAATATTAGAAACAATACAAACTTCTTAGTAGTCACTAAATATGTGTGCAATGCTTTCATTCAGTGAAGAATTGCTAATTCATCAGGAAGGGAGCTGATAATTCCAAAAACAGCTTTAGTAGAAAAGGCCCAGTAAAGTCTGTACATAGGAGCTGTGCATGTCTAGAAGAACTGTGAACTCTGGTTATTTACATCTGCTGGACGGATCAGGGGGCTGATATTCAAGAGGTATGTTTTAATCCCGGACTGGCAGATAACCCCAGGCAAGGCATTTCCAATCACTCTGGAAAACAAAGATAAATGCACAGCTTCCATTATAGAGCTCCTTTGGCCAAAAGATGACCAAGAAGAGGTACACAAAAATACTGTTATAAACAGCAAGCTCTTTTCAGAGTCACTCGTCAAGTGACTGGTTACATGGTTTCGAATTTTCTAGTGACTCCCTCTTCTTCCCTCTGCCAATCTGACTGTGGTGGTAAAAGAGTACGCTGCTTCAGATTTTCAGTTTAGCAGTCACAAAATACAGAATCTCAGTTAAGCCAAACATTAAGCCAAGCGTATACTGCAGACCAGCCCTAATGAGAGGAGGAAGAGGAAGGAGGTGACAGTGCTGTGCTCACTTAAGACCTAGATAACGCTGTCTATTTGAATGTTGTGGTGTTTATATATATTCCTTTTTAGGAAGACAGAAGTAGAGAGACTTTCCAGGAGAGCAGAATAGATATGACTCTACAAAAAATGCTGTGAAAGAAATATACTAAGAAAATATTTTTCTTCTTGTCTTTGCCATTAATTTGAGATGCTCTGTTTTAATGAGAGCAGGTGTAGGTAGCTTACTCAGAATGTGATTTTCAGGCTAGCAATGCCCCTTTCATGGAAAAGTTTTGAAAAGAGTGCATAAACCTAGAAATATCTGTCCTCACCAACTGTAGAATAAAGAAAGTGCTTTTTCCACTACACTACCAAACTTTTGTTAGAGGCTACAGGGACTTAAGGATAATTTTTCAGCCAGAAGAGGACTTTAGGTTTTCCACTCACGTAACAAAAAATTAGGTCAACTGTAGATCTGAAAGAAATTTTGCTGAAGTCCTGTTTCACTTGTATAAAATGGTACTAGTATTATCTACTGCCTTATTGGTGACAATGGTTTTTGGATTAAAACTTCACGATTTGCCATTATACACCATAAACAGTGATCCATAAATCAGCAGAAGGGTGCAGGGGAAAAAACAATCCTATAAGTGAAAGTTAGGATGTTGAAGGATCAGCGTACTAACAGCGATACCAGTTACTTTTTCCTACTCTGTGTTGGTGGATTGGTATGTCCTACTCTATTTCCTTTCTCTGTTTGGTTCTAGAATGAATTCTGCTTTGTGGTGAAGCTATCCTGAGATTAAGCTGGGAAAAATCCCCCAATTTTTAAATTCTCTGGTGTCTCCGACAGGCTCACCCATACACTGACACAGGGGTGTGGGCTCTAGTGTCTGTAGGTTTCTCAGCTCTCTGCGAGGGAGCTCATGAGCTTCTCCTGCTGCTGTGGCATGGCCAGTTCAGCGGCAGCGTCTTGTGGGATGGCAGAGCCAGCCAGTTGAACTTGTGGAAACACAAGCAGCCCTGTTGGAGGTGCTTTAGGAAGAAAGCTGTTTCAGTTTTGACAAACTGCTAAACACCGTGCTACTTTTCAGCTTTCTTCCAGGTTCACGTGTATATTTGCACATCCATCTCTGTACAGGGAGCGGAAGGAACAGATGCTTTCTCATGTTTCAGATGTAAACCAGCAAAGGGACTGTTCTGTCCCCATTGCTTTGCCTTCAGTCTTCCACTTCCCCACCAGACTGTCAGAGAGAGATCTATTTCCCTTGGCTCCAGCTAGTGGAGAACAAGGTGTAGGCTGCTGTCTTTTTCATACAAATGCCTCATTGCTTTGTGGAATTGGATTAGGGGCTGGAAAGCAGTAGCGGGATTGGTGATTTTTATTTTTTTTTCCTTTCAGTGAGAGTCCTTTGTCCAAAGTCTGGTTGTTGAGGCAATTCATCAGCTTTCTCATCGTGTTCAGTAGAGGTATTTTAGATGATATCATTCACTTTCCATGACTCTTAGCAGGGAGAGGAGACACCATTCAAGAAACTGCAGGCTGTGAGTACTCCTATGTATAATTAGTTTTAAAGAACACGGCAGTGAGTTTTGTAGTTGCCTAGGTTCCCAGCTGGGTTTCAGCTTGCATAGGATGGTTGAGCTTTGACAGGCAAAAGTTTCCTCTGTTCTCAACAAGAGAATGGGTTTCAACTTCTTACTGAGCTCTGTAGAGGGAGGATAGGCCAGTGACCGTGGCACTTGCTTCATGTAGGAAACCAGCATGGTTTCTCTGCACACTTCCTATGTGCTCTTAGACAAGCCTGTCTGCTGTGATTCTAGCTACCAACAAGACATTAGAGGTAATAATTCTTCTCCATTAAAACTGAGTTAATATTCCTTAAAAATGTGTTTCATGACTGCTTAAGAATTCCAAGCCTCTCTAATGCTTCAGTAATTTAAAGCAGTTAAGCTTCATAGAGTCTTGCCTCTTTCATGGGATTTAAAACTTCTTCCTTTTGTGGCATTAACCTGAAGACAAGTGTGTATGTGACTTCATTTTGCTTTAAAAAAAAGTCTGGGAGGAGGGGAAAGGAAGGATGGGTAGAAGGTATAGCAAAAATTTTTGCTTTGTGTGAAAATCTTTCCATGTAGCTCTAAAATTCTTACTCTACAAAAACTTTTCTGAGCTGCTTGATATGTCTTTACAGTTAACATGCTTAGTTATCATTATGTAGATATAAATAGAAATTCAGTTGGATGGGGAAAAATATGCTACTGCTACTATCTGTGACAGTGACATAAAGGGACAATGTTAAGATTTTTTTTTTTGTTGGTCTTTCTTGAAAGCAATATCTTTATTTTTGAAATCACATTTCTGAAATATTTATAAAGCACAGGTATTGCATAAGGAAAGAACCAGAAAAAGTTGTTCTTGGTGGTCAGTTCTTAAAGTAGAGGATGTAATTCTCCATTTATCTTTCAAAAATTAAGCTTTTTGGAGGTGATATCTGTTAAATCCAACTAAAGTTCCAGATTGCTGAAATCTGACTTTTAAAATTCTTTATTTGAAGCGTTAGTGATGTTTGCCACTTGTATGAAGGGCAGTGAGTACCTAGGAGCAGATGGGTGACAAGGGCATTTGTCTGGAATGGGGGAGACAGAGGACTTGAACTCGAGTTTCTTACATCCCAGAAGAGCCCTTAGTTACTTGACAATAGGTTGTTATGGAACATTCCTGTGTTTCCTTTCCCCTTTTTACTTAAAAAAAACCCCAAACAAACTCAAAAAGGAGGAAGAACAGACATTGAAACATCTCTGTATTTTATGCTGTAGAAACAAGTTGATCGCAACCCACTGTTATTCCTTTCTGAGTTAGAAAATTGTTTTTGATTATTCTTATGCATTTGTTTGTGCTTAGGTAACTTTTTACAGAAAATACCTACACCAACCAGGTGTCTGAATCCCATTTTCAAAATATTGTTGTCTACTCAGGACACTCAGCTGAACTGGACTACACAGAAAAGTGAAATGTTGTGGTAAAAGAACTCGGCCAGCACTGAAAGCCAACTTGCATGCAAGTGCCTGCAACTTGCAGCCTCCAGAGTCCTCTCTGAGCTAATTCCCATTGCATCTCCAATGCCATTTTAGTCAGATTGCTCCTAAAAAATGGGTAATTCTGTTAGTTACTTCAAGTGCCTGCAGTCTGGGCACCTTGGTGTTCACAGCCCATCGTGTTGCAGTTATCGAGTACAGCTCAATCTTACAAGTCAATCAGTGGTGCCTCCTCAGTGGATATTGACTGAGGATCTGAGCCATGAACATCTATCATATACTGAAGCAGAGACCTGAGCTAATTGGTGTGTAGCTGTGTCGTTCCTTTATCTGTAGTTACAGGATGCTGGAGTGTATAACACAAACATCATTGTAACTGAAAACCAGTGTATTACATGATAAAGATTAGTTTATTGATGGAGCACAGGTTTGTGCAGAGCCGTGGGGATAGCTCTTCCATGATGTACCAGTAAGTATTCTACAATGTAATAATTTAAAACCATTAGCGGCGTGTTATTGTCGTGTTTCATTTTAATTGTGTTCTATCTTCTGCTGTACACTTTTTAGCACTGGCACATATGCCAGACTTTAAAGAGCCTATTGTGGAATGTTTGTCACAAACAACCAGGACTAATGGGCTTGAGGGCATGAAATAAACATGCATTTACATTAAAATTTGATTGCTGAAGGGTTTTGCTTTGTGTCTTTCTTTTTGTCTTGGAGGAAAGGATGAACTTTTTTCTGCATTTGGCAGGGGCAGAAACATCCAGACGTTAGTCTTCAGAAGTGCAAGCAGGATTGCTGAGGTACTGGGGCAAGAGAGAGAACACCCTGTGCTGCATCACCCACCTCTCCTGTGCCGCTGATTTTAATAGTCCCTCTAGACCGGAAAGGCAAACATAGACCAGGAATCCTTTGCCTCAGCTGCCTGACATATGGTACCACATAATCTCTCTTTCATTTTGACAGTGCCAAAACCCAGCAGCCTTGAAATGTAATAGGATGAACACCCAACACCACAACAAAGCTGATGTGTTGGGTGTGTAAATCTGTCCATCAGTTAACAAATTCCTTGTAATATTTGTTTTCAAGAAGTTCATCCTCTGATTATCAATTCGTTTGTTGGATGGGGTTTGCGTGATTTGGTTTTCTTACTTCTGGAGACAGATCCTTGTTTTTGGCTGTCAGGGTGCTGTATGTGCAGCACTTCTATTTCCAGCCTCCCATTGCTGTTTTGCTGACCTCTTTCTCACTCCATGGGGAAGGACAAGTTAACACAAAGATTACAGTAAATTTGTTCTATGGTAAACTTACATCAAGAGAAGAAGCAGGAAGGCACTTCCACGAACCAATAATGACTGCATGTCACTACAGTGTGGCTCATATATCACTGGAAATGACAAAGTGGTTTGAAGTGCATAAGAACATCAAAGGCCCCTTGTTTATTCAAGGTCACAGATAGATGGGATCTGGTGTATGGCAAGCCTGTATGAAAGTTATGGTCCTTTGGAAATGGGAATTGATGAAACCAGAACTGGAACAAGATGTAGCCATAAAGGCAGAACATGGCATGAAAAAAGATTATTAGCTCAGTAGTTAAACTAAACTGTTTTTACCCCAATTAAGAAGGGTGATATTGGGAAATGTTTGGTTTACATGTCATGGTGGGTGGGTGTGTCCATCCCGTCCACCATGTCCATCCGTCCACCCCCCACCCCCCCACCCCCAAAATGACTAATTTCTCCTTTGGTGAGTAGAAAACTTCTCTTTTTTGGGTTTGGAGGTAATTTGTCTTATTTTGCGTCTTTTAGAGAACAAGTTGACTTTTTTAAAGATAATGCAACTTCAGTATTGCCTTTTTCCTCTTGTAAGCTGGCATTCTGATTACATAGATAGTATTTTATCAGAAATCACTGTTTCTGGGAATCCTACCCTTGAATACATTCTCAACATTCTCATTATAAGGATAATGAAGAAATGCCTCATATGTTTTAATTGCAAAATAATACATTTAATTTCAGTTTTCATCACCACAGAAATACTGTGGCCTTTTTATCTTCCCTTTCCTCCTCCTGCACTTAACAATTAAAAATAAAAGTGAGCTTGGTTTTTTGTTGTGGGGTTGTTTTTTTTTTTTTGTGGAACATTTAAGTTTAAATTCCGTTTTCCACCTCACCTCTATTTCAAAAAGAAAAACACAGCCAGATTCTCAAAATTATTTTAGTCATCTCTTTGTGGTTAGGCAACTAAATGGTTTGGCTTAGATTTGCTCCAGCACAAGTGTCAATAATTACTAAGGCTTGTTTTCCCAACGTTTATCAGTCTCCTGCTTTGGGGAAGACTTTGCCGCAGTCAATTCATTGTTCATCATAATTCATGGTTTTCCCCTCATTTTTTTTCCTTATTTGAAGATGGTTTGAAGTTTTAATTTCAAATTCTTAAGTGTGCTCTAACTTCACCCCACCCACAGAGGAGTAGAGGGGGAAGTGGGGAGAAGGGGAGAGAGGAGGCATCTGCCAAAAATGACCTGATTGTTTTCACATCCAAAACCCAAAGGCATGATTAGTATCTGCAAAACCAGCATTGCACACAAGAAACAGTTTCCTGTACAATTTACAGAGTGAATCTAGCAATCTACCCCCAACCCTCATATTTTCTATAGATACAAATCATGGTTCTTGACTTACATATTCCCAGATTGTTTTATAGCTACTGAGTCATGCTGTAACTTGTTCATCCAACAGTCCTGGTTCCTATTTCAGGCTGCGAGTACCATGTTGTCTGAATAAATGTTTCCTGATTTGAGCTTTCCTATGTTTAGAGAATGCTTCCCATAAACTTGTCAGGCCCCTAATTAACGCATTGGACCACTAGGCATGTCAAACAAATTACATCATTTTTTTGTATACGTTGCAGATTCCACATTTATTAACTGGGTTTAATAATTGCTGAACTCAAAGTTATTTTGGTTAATACAGAGTTTGAACCCAGTTTACTGGCACTCTCTCTGTTTTGGGGAAGAGACAAAGTCTCAAAACAAATGTTTACAGGATTATAAAATTGATAAGAATTGAGTTTTTTTAATGAGGCTTGAAAAATGTCATGGAAATAATCTTTACCATAATTAATTTGTAGTTTCTGTCTCCTCCTCTCTGTCCTGCTAGCAGGAAAGTAAAAAGGAGACAGGACAAGGTACAGTTTAAAACAAAGTGCCTATTTTCCTCTAAATCTCCTGTTGAGAATTAGTGGAAGGTACAGAAACTGTAAAATTTGCCGGGAGATTTATTTGGCTTGGAATTTCTAGTCACCTGTTGAAAACAGAAGTTTTCTGAGTTAATAAACCCATCTAGCTTATTCTCTGTGGAATATCCTTACTCCAGCTGAACTCTGCTTTACCTGCAGAGTTTAGAATTCCATGGAAGTACTACAAGAATATTTCATCTCCTGATTGCCACAAGAGTTTAGGGAGATGAGCAGAGCCCAGGAAATACTGTGGTTCATGTAGAATGGTGGTCTTTGAATTACCTCATTACATTTGCACTACTGCAGACAGAACTGCCTCATCACCAGAAGATGTGGGACTTTTAGTGTTTTCTGAGTCATTTGCAAACCATCTTACACCCAAAACTCCATCACAGTCTTCTCCGTTTGGAACTTGTTCCTGTGGCTTACAATTCAATTAACTTGCCAAACATTCTCCCAGAAGTATTTGTGCAAATCCACAATTCTAGCCTACTGGTACCTTTAGCTAGAGTTTGTTAAAGAAGTGGGAAAAGCAAGGTCTGTAGGTTGTGTGTTGTTGGTGTGAATTACTGTCTAAAACATGGGTGACTTGTGGACAGAAGGTAGCCTAACTCAGTGCCATTACTCCTGGAACATGTTGATGCGTTTTCTCTGTACACTAACTTCTCAAAATTGACTAAGAAACCAGTTACAGAGACTTGAGCTCATTAAAAGAATTTTGAAAGACCATTTGGGAAGTTTAACTACAATTAATGAGAGCAAAGTGATAAAGTGGGTCCAGTAAGGGTTATTTTGCAGTTTAGTTAGCCTCACTTTGACTTAGGCTTATTCAGGAGTTGCAACTTGGGTGTTGATATCTTGAGTAACGTTAATGCTGATAGAAGAGGGCCAGCGTAATAGCCATTATTCAGTTATGTACTACCTAAATCTGTAAAATACCACTTAATCATGGCTAATCACTGGGTAAATCTTGTTCTGATTCTTTACACAGAGGGTGAATTTCATCCTTATGTAATAGATCTCCATGGATCTAACATATCTTTTAAGCTCACTTTCATATTACAGAAAGCCATCTCGTCTCTTTCATGAAACACAGCTATTTTTTTCCGAGTTAGAGTGCTTTTTTTCTTCTCATATTCTATGGCTGCTGAGTGATTCAGTTCCCAGATGTTTACAGAGAACATCTAGTGGAAAAGGGGATCATGACTTTTTAAAATAGCTATTTAAAGAAGATGTCTCAGTAGTGCTGGCTAATCCAGTGCAGCTCCTCTCTCGTGGCCAGAGCCCACGGCAGAGTTGAATCAGTTTTAGTCAATTGGAGTGAAGGATTTCTTTTTTTTTGACAGATACATTTGACTATATTAATATCAAATACTTTTTATTACGATGTAGCAGATTTTAATTGAAACAACCAGATGGAGTATTTTATTTTTACTCACCTTTGGTATTGTTTTAGGACAATCAAAATTATTAGACTCATTATTTTTAATTTATGAATACTATTTAACCATTTTGTGAATTCATAACAGTGATATTTTATGACCAAGATACTAGAAAATTCATCTCGTCTGCAGTCTACGTTCTTTAAATTAAACATACCAAATATAAAAAATGATTTAAAAATAGACATGAATTTTGTCAGACGTAGATTCTAATATTAATTTGTAGGCTTTGCAAATGGTACAGCCCATATATAGGTTGTGATTTTAAAATCCTGAAATATTTTTGGATAATATTTATTTCACCTTTTGCATTCAAAATTTAGAAGGGAGAAAAAACTAGAGATTGGTTTTTAAACACTTTTAAGTCACTATAATAACAAATCTTTTAAAATTTTATGTATTTAGTTGTATTTAGTGTGTTTTTCTGAGGCAAGTTTCTTCACACAGGACAGAGCTGGTTTTTTGGTGTTTCGTGGGATTTTTTTTGTTTGTGTTTTCATTTTTTTTTGTCTTCTGTGTCAGAAGAAAATTCTCCTTCTGGTGGAGGGAGATTTATATATCCGTAGCCACATTTCTGCCTCCCTTGAGCCAATTTTGACAATGTGGCTCTTGTGCAATTTTGCAATTGTAGTCAAATGGTAACGGGCTGTGATCTGCAAATACAAGTATACATATGGTATACATGTGTGTTTCTATGGATGTCTATGCAGAATATAATATGCAAGCTAGTTCAGCTGGTAATCTGTGTGTCCAAGTTTTGTTGCATTCATACACAAGTAGAATTATTTTCCGATACTATGGTGTCTTTCTGATGTGATGAAATGCTTGAGATATAAAATCTCAACGCAGATCAGCTGTGTAACTTACAAATATCTGTGGCATCCTTGTTTTTTCCAATTACTTTCATACCATATGTATCCAGTAATAAATTATAGGTGTGTTTGCTGCCAGCCCTGTTCCATCAATCTGAGATCCAAAGTTAAAGCTGGATTCTTCACAAGAAATTGCTGGTATTCAATCAGTTACAGAAAAACTTGTTTAGAACTCTGAGCCAAACTAGAATCCAAATCACTCTTTTATAGCTGCACAGATTTTGCAGAATTAAGGTGAGTGGAAAATAATAAAACTCTGTTCCTGTCACTAGCAGCAAAGAGTTATAGCTCTGAAATAGATTTCTTGCATAAGATAATTGTATCCTAATCACAGCTGTGCTTTTCAAAGTTGTGCCAATTTTACAACATTCATCATTAAACACACCTGGATTTGTGTGTTGTGATAGTGTTTCTATGTTGCATTTTCCATATTTGATGAATACTCTAAGAGTGTCTCTCCATATTTTTATATATCATTTAAGCCAACTGAACTTAATGCTCAAAAGCTGATTAGTAGCCTAAAGATATAAGGTTGCACATACTGATCCAAATTACTTTCTATTGAAGTGTTCCATAGATGCCAATGGATTTATATCAGGCTCCATATGCAATATATACATATACATCCACAAATCAGAAGAAAGCGTTAACGAAGATTGCTGAGGTCTGTGAAACTTCAGCAGGTCTACATTGTGAAGTATTTATTTGAAAAAATGGTTGTAATTATTAACAAATGAAAGGTGTTTACAAAAGAGGCCTGATGCTGTGCTCTTGTCCATTTGTATAGTCTGTTGTGTGTGGATCCAGGAAGATATTTTGCTTAAGTGTTGCTTAAAAAAAAAGAAAAAAGTTCTCTTTAAATCCTTCTAAGTACCTGCTCAGTTTAAGTGAGGAGACTAGAATATGGAACGAGGTCTACTGAAATGGCATTTGCAAGAAAACCCCAAACAGTATTTATTATTTTTCTTGTAGCTCAAGTTTGATTTTAAACATATTTAGGAAGAAATAAAAATATTTTAATGCTGAAACGTTAAAATGCTTTTAAAAGCTAAAACATAGATTACATTTCTTTCCAGTCTCTGAGTGAAGAAGTTTCTACTTCATCTGGATATTTTCTCATTGGTGTTTCTTTGTTGGTCCTCTCTGTTTCTGTTTGGCAGTGTTAGTTAACACAGCCTCTCTTCTCTTGTAAAGGACATAATAACCTTCCATATTTGCACACAAAAAATTGGGGTGGAGGTGATAAAACTGATTTAATGAAAGGCCTAAAGAAAGTGTAGTGCAGAGGTGGAATAAAAAACACTGTATTTGTCTGACCTTGCTATCACAGCTACAAAAGCTCCATCTGTATGTAATACATACAGTGGAAATTATTTAAAGGGTGTAAGTCACCACCTTAATAGGTGAAGGCAGTTCTGTAAGAGGCTCAGGTGGAGCAGGGCCATCCTGTAACAGTATGTAGTTCCTTGTCCAAGTCCGAGCAGTGAATAGTGACAGTGTGCAGCTGTACATGTCTCCTTTGTCTCTCAGTACTTCTTAGATAAAATACATAATAAGAAAAATCATGCAGTTGTTGACCTTTAAATGTCTACTATAGTCTTTCATTTCATGGTTTTAAATAGCTATTTTCTTATTATAATTTAATACATGTTATGCCTACAAACCTGGAAAAATTGGCTTGTTCCGTCAGTTTCAAAGGAACACAAAGTACACTCCGTATTCTGTTGTAAAAGTTTTATTAAACCTGATAGCATTTAGAATAGTCTTTGAAAATTGCTGACACAATGATTCTACGTTCTTCTTGGCTTGTATATAGCCCTAGCAGTGCTTGCAATGAGAGGCTTATTTGCTGAACTGGTAATTATTACTGTAGTCACACCACACTCTGACAATAATGCCTTTTTAGGTCTCACTGCATTAGATTCAAGAGAAGGGTAAAGATCATCTCAGGGAACAGTTTGCTCTGGGGGATTTCAAGTGAGAAGATAAGAGCTTTTAAACTGCTCTGCAGCTGTTGAATGATGGCCATATTTTGTAGGGAAGCCTGGAGTGGTGCTGGGATAGATGTGTTGATATAAAAGACAAGTCAGGCTCATAGCTGTCAGCTAAACCCATCTGTAAAGCAAGATGAATGGATCTTTGGATATCTTCTTGTATTCATGTGTATTGCAGAAAAGAAATCCCTAGTAACACTGCAGAGGAGTGGATCCTCATCTAATAACATAAAACTAATTCAGTTTCAGTGTGAGGGTTGCAAATGGCAATCCTTAAATGAATAAGGAAGGCTAGTTTTCAGGAATGGTCATGATGGTCTGCAATATTCACATCAAAGCCAAAGAAATTTAGAATTTTCATGAGTTGTGACAGTGACTCTAGCCTAAAAATATTCGTCCTTCTTTTCAGTGACTTCTAGTACTTGCGTTGCTATATACATTTTTGGTGCTGCAAGGACCCTGCTGATGCCTGTAAGGGCGGTGGATCAAAAAATGTCAATGCAGCTGGTTTTTATGGCCTGTTATGTCTCAATGAATTCTGCTAGTTCTGAGAAGGTATAAGAAAGGAGTAAAATACTGGTAAGTCCCTTTCTCAGAAATTATCCAGTAGTAAATTAGGGCTGGGGAATATTCCTTCTGAACTAAAGGGATGTCTAATCGAGAAGAGTTTTTCATTACGTTTGTATACTGATCTCTGTGGGTAAAGATAGTACCTGTGCTAGGGAAAAAATAACTAACCGTCAGGATTATTTTGTGTCATTTTCATGGTATTTTCTCTTGGTCTCTGCTAAATAAGGAATCAAACCTTTTAATACTTGCCATGATATAAACATATTATCTTAAGAAGGCAGTGATGAAAGACAAGGAGACACATCTCTGGGGAGTTTCTGAAGAATGGAAATTCCATCATGGCTGCATTTGACCCATTCTCTTAAAAAAATTGTTTTAAAATCCTGGTTATAATCAGTAGTTAGGCAATATGAAATAAAAATATGCATTAGAAAGCCATGCTTATGCATGGCAGAATTTGTAAACCATCAGTTTAGCTTGGACCAGTGGGACCTGGGACTCATAATGGAAATGATTGAGATTTTGAGAGTCTTGCTGCAGTCCATCCAAGCCAAGAAGCATAATTTAATGATTGATGGAATTTTACTTTATGGGGGTGAAAAGTAGAGTGGAAGATGGCTTTTAACTATAGCCCTGCGATAACATATCTATGTGTGGTGATACACACCCAAGGGGACTCTTAAAAACCCTGAATTAATAAAGCTGTGTGAGGTGAGAAAAGTCTTGTTGCAACAAACCAACTAAAGGGTTGTCAGGGGCCAGAGAGAGAAGAAAACCCCAAGAACTCATCTCTGCTTTGCTAACAGAGTGGAGTAGTCAGCCAAATGGTCATGTATTCTGTACATTCCTTTTATTTTTCATTTGTTTTCTTGGTTAGCATACAACAAAGAACAGCAGTGATGGACAGAGCCACAAACCCACAATGACTGTATATATTACAAAAATATGTACAGTGCTTACAGGAAAGTGACACAGCAGAATTTAAATGTGTGGTAACGTTAAAAATGTCTCTGTTTATTCTGGTTCCCACACTTTTGGGAGTTACAGGCATATGCTTTTTCCCTTGGCATGAATCTTGACAGAGCACTTAGTGCCTACTGAAGGCTAAGTCAAGTATAGCAGCAGGTCCAGGCCCTGAGGCCTATGTAGCAGACTTCATCATCCATCATCCCCTGACAGGTGATTTTCTGGCGCTCTATTACATAGGGAGGAAATGTTCACACAATGCACAGTAAATATAGATACAAGGAAGGAGAATCCCCTTTGGAAAATACTTCTGGTCTTATCCATTACCAAATTATTGTTGTTATTAAGAGCATTTAATTAGCATATTTAAGGAAAAAGGTCAGGGAAACAACATTAAATTTAAGTGGCAACAAGAAATTAGAGCTGCACAAATTACTGTAATCAGATTTCCTTGGAGCACATAATGATGGGTATTTTTGTTAAAAAAAGGGGGGGGGGGGCAAACCCAGAAAGGAACAAGTGAAAGTTATGTTGTTAGCTTAGCTAAATATAAATTCCTTTTTTTTTGGACGTTGGTGGGTGGGTTTTTTTTTGGTGTGTTGTTTGTTTTTTTTTAATAGACAGGAAGGGTGGTTGTTCTTTTTGTGAAACCATTGGTAGTTTGAGATTTGAGGTATCCTGTGTGAGGTGGGCACATTTGAATATTGGCACTTGTATCTCTGCCACTCTGTTTTGGAAGGCTGGGGTTTACATTGGTGATTGGACTGTATGGGTGTTATGGAAAAACATGAAAGGGTAAGATACCCTTTTGAGTATCTTCCTGTTTGAGTTTACTTATGTGGGAACAAATATCAACACAGGGGACCCCTTTGTAATCTTCTGGACTTCATAGTCTTAGCCGATGAAACATGGACAGGACCCAAAGGCTGGAAGCTGGCATATAGAGGAGCCAAGTTTTCAGCTGTGACCTGTTGCTAGAGTGGTCTATCCAGAGGTGTGGCAACTCGCTGAAAATGTTCTCAGCTGAAACAGGGTAGATTTATTTTTCCAAGGATATGCTTATTCATATGTACTAGTGCAGGAAGTAATGGCCTGTGGTTTGAGGGTAATGCAAGATTCGCTGAGTTCTCCCAGACTTACAGTCTACAAGCCTAATATTTCTAATAGAAATATTTATCCAATTTGTTATCATCTCAGCCCTGTGAGCCATCCTGAAATGGGATATCACTTGAGAATATCTGTATTTCTCTGTTTCCAGCTAAAGAATATATTTCTATACAGTTTTTACCACTTTGCCTTCTTTTGGGCTTCAGAGACCCTTAGCACAAGCTGTGTCTGCGCTGTCAGAATTTTACTATTATTTTGTTCTAGCAAAAACACCAAAAATGGCTATCGGTGTGCAGGTGTACTGACTGTAGGCATCACTAAAATGTTTGGATCTGACCCTCACCACCTTTGCATCACGTATTTCTTCAAAAGGCAAAAATACTTTCAGAAGTGTGAAGTGTTAGTGAATTTTGATAAAAGAGTTATCTAAGGACACAAGTAATCTTTTACATCATCTCTGGGTACTTACATATGCAGCCACTAGATAGCCTCAATAAATGGGTACTTGGTGAGATGTGCTATTGACACTATGGTAAATGGAAAGGATTGTTTGGCATTTACTGTATGTCATAGAAAATTCAGATCAGATCCTTAATATTTGCTTTTTCTATCAAGGTCATCCAAACCACTAAAAAGTCATGAGCTGCGGAAGGAAATTCTAAGAGTTCTCATGTAGTCATTGTTAGAGAAATAATTTCCTTTAGTATCCATATGTTCAGCATATTTGTCTTTTTCTGTCTCTGGTAAAGTTGTGGCTTTGCTTTTAGGGGAGAGGAATAAAGAAAAAAAAATTTTGCAGATAAAAGGTTTTGGCTAATCTATTTGAAAACAGTGTTACCGAATCTTTTTTGTTGTCCTACCTTTCCAACTAGTGCATAAAATTCATGAAAGGGCAACCCTCATCTGAAATGACGTTTCCTAAGTCTCAGCTAAAGTGCCAAGTAAATGAATACACCAATTGCTCACCCAAACTCTGCCAAATATGGTGCTTTGGTCCCATCCTGCAGTATGACATAGCAAATACTCTGATGTTTTTGAGTACTGTAAATAGACTCCAGCTTGACTGTTTTTAAATGTGTGGCATTGATAGATGCCTTTTCTACTTAAATATCTGCTAAACTCTGGTGGGCTAACCACATATCAGCACTGCCAAGGAATATAATACATGCAGACCTCACGGAGTTCCTTAGATTTGTCTGGTTTTTTTTAATAGCATTGGATGCATTGAACACACACTATGCATTTCTGCTGTGGTTAGAAGGAAATGTAGGTCTGAATTTGGCTGTGAACAGGATACTCTCTGTAGTATCTTCTTTTTCCCCCTTCTACTTGTCAACATGTTATAGGTGCTGTAGTTGATGTGATCCAAAATATCATCAGGGATACGTACACGTGTGGTGCCCAGCGTCCAAGTCTCTAACACAGCAGATTACTAGGTGGCTCAACCTAAATTAATTAGTCCTAACTTGATCCAAATCAGCCCAGTTTTGAGCATCGACTGGACAAGGTGAGCCCAGAGGTGTCTCTTGGCCTAAGTTATTTTAAGACTTTGATTCTGAGTTTCCTTCAGTGTACAGTACTCAGCTAGCAATATCTCATAAAGGCAGGCTGGTCTGTCCATAAAAGCCCAATGGCCTTTGGGAGTGTTGATCTGCCCATGGTGCTTTTTGGCAGGAGAAGCACAACCCCTGGTTCCCTTTTTTGCCTGCTTTTATAGCTGTTTCTGGGTCTGGTACGGGGTTCTGCCATGGTGCAGAGGATTACATTCCTCTAGGTAGGTACTCATTGCTGTGGTTCAACAATTGGCTCCGTAAAAGAGATGACCAGTTGCTTTGAAGAAGCTTGCTCTGGGTGTTGGCATGTTAGGTGGGCATAATAACAACATAGGCCTTATTACGCTGCCTTGTGGCATGCTTGTTTGTGGACTCAGGCCATTCCTGGCAGGTTCCTGAGCATTGGGTCATCCAGAGAGAGAAAACTGAGAGAATAAGCTGAATTACAGACAGGACCCATGCTAGTGTGTTTTGTATACAGCTGTTCACATGCTGAGCATGCTGAATGAGTGATTTAAAGACAGTTGTATAGCACTCATCAGTGCTCTGATGTCTGAACCCGGAGAGTAAAGTGCCGTGTAAAGGGGAACCCCCAAGATGGTGATAGAAAGAGATTATGGTTTAAAGAGGGCTGACGGTCAGTAATTAATCCTAGCTGAGGAGATTCCTATGCTGCTTTGCGCTGACCTTCTGCAGCCTTAGCTGTGACTGCAACTGATTTGAAGTGTTTTCCATTTGCAGCTTTAGAAAAAAGCCTTTTTATGAAATGGAATTTTTTTGATAGTTTCCAGCTAAAAGGCCTCATGCACAGGCATAGCCATGTATCCTTTCTCAAAGGCAGAAAACCCTGACAGCCAAGGCGCACAAGATATGAGAAGCCCTTTCCAGAAAGCAGATGGTCAGAAGGAAAGGAATGTTCTTGGCAGTGGTAGAAAGAGAGGGCTGAAACACCTTTGCTTTTGTTTGTTTCTTTTTTCTTTCCCTATTTGGGAACTTTAAAAAAAAAAAGCTATAAACCTCATGACAATATATTCTTGTAATGAAGCAGGGAAGTCTTGGTAATCCAATACCTAACTGTGGCCACTGTGATGCAATTGAACTAATCTAATCTCAGATCTAATGCTTGAAGCTTGGGGATGCTAAACCTTCTACATTAAAGGAGAAATGGGTGGGATAAAAGTCAAGAAGGACCAATTTCCCAACCAAAAACTCATTGTACTTGTGAATGAATAATGACTTGACTAATTATTACTATATTTGGGGGAAAAAGCAGCTGTTCACTGAATGTGGGTTTTTTACTCTCTCCTCTGTTCCTCCAGTGAGGTTATGCTTTTTCATTCACTGGCAAAGGTGAAAGTATCATTCATTGAATACTCAACCAGTTTTGTTTAATTTTCCTAGGTTTCTGAGACGAGAGCCAGAAATCAAACCTGGAACCTGCTGCTGCTAATCAAATCATAGCAGAAAGGTAAGAAATTACCTCTTCTTTTTCCTAGAGTTCAGGCTCTGTCCCTCCTACTCCTCACTGCTGCTTGCGGTTATATTTCCAAACCTTTTAATGTCATCTCATAGACATACTTTCCTGGAATTTGAATATCCATCCATAAATTTTTCTTGTGAAAGGAAAAATGTTCAATCAGCTTTTGTGACTACCAGAAAGTGGAGCAAGTTCTGTCTGTAAAAGGCATATTGTCACCCATGTATTCAGTTACTACTGCACAAAAGAATTGGGGTGAGGACAGTGAGACCATTTATGCAAGAAGATGGGAGATTCACACACATTTTCCTACAACTTTGTTCGGAGCATTCAAACTGTGGTTCAGTTCTGGGATTAGTGTCAGGTTTTATATTGCATGTTCTACCATAGTGAGTGGTAACAAGAGAAATTAAAATGTACAGGCAATCCCAACTCCAGATTTCCCAGCTCTGTCACTTTTTGCCTTGTAATTTTACTTTTTTACTTTTCTTTATTTTTATCTCTGGCTTATTAGCACAAATATTCCTGAGGACAATCCAGATTGGCTGTTTATGTTCATAAACCTATTCCTATTTGTTCCAGTAATCTCAGCCAAGAACATCCCAGAACTGACATTTTTTAAATCCTTTTGTTTATGGGAAATTTTACACATTGGATTTTCTAAACACTCAACTGGGGAGTGATCACTGCAAACATCTGAGAATACTTTAGCTCTTTTAATTCTCTCGTGATGTCCTACTAATATCCAAAGAGGGAAAAACTGCTTATTTTATAAACTAGACTGCAGGTTTCTTCAAAAGTTGTTACACTCCCAAATTTTCTGAGCAGACATTTTTATTTTAAATACGTTTTGTTTTGCTCCTCCCTAGCTAATGCTAATATTTTTCTTTTCATGGCACAGGTCAGGACTAGCTTTTTCAAGCATATAAGGTCTATTGTTGGGAGGTTTTAAATGGAACACAAGCTTAACACAAGTCTTCTGCAGAGAAGTGAATTTTGCCCTACTTCAGTCTCTCTTTAAGTATAAGTAGATTTAAATTGGTCAGCAAACTTGGAATTCAGGTTTGTCTTTTAGTTCTGGTTAGAATAAATGCTACTGAATTTCAGAAGTTCAAATGTTCATTAAAATGCATGCAGCACTACCCCTGGGATCATACCTAAAGTATTTGTAGGTGAGCAATATTAATATACAATTTGCAAAGCAATAACCCATACCCCAAGTGAAAGGAAACACTGTGAAGCTTAAAGGTAAATAATAAATACTGATGAGCAGGGACTCTGGTAAATCACAGTTGGAAAAAGTGGTAAATCCCAAGATTTTACTTGTTTTGCTCTTAGTTATTAACTTAGGTACAGAGTTTTGCTGTTCTCTACTGGTGCCCTGTGGGAAAGGTCTTTGTTGCTTTAGATGAAGACGACCATTTTCAGAATGTTACCAAAGTGTTCTGCCCGGTTCACCCAGATTTTTTTTTAAAAACGGTATTTTTGGCGAACAATAGAGGTAATGAGAGGCTTCTGCCAATTATTAATGGCAATTATTGAGAATAACGATTTGCTAGATGCTGCAGGAGAATCGCAAACTAAGCTATTAGTTCCTTTATTACTTTACGGTATGCTGATACTGATCCCTTGACGTGTATAAGAAAATGGGGGACTACCAGGTTAGAGCAAGTCTTTCAATCTTCCTTATGTCTGGCAAGGACCCTAGTCCAGGAAAACACAGAAGTTTTGAAGGTATGAAACTGCCCACACACTTAAAATTAAGCATAGGTAAAAGTGCTTCCCGGGACTTTGATTAGGGGACTTGTTTTGATCAATGAATAAATCCATGACTTTTAGCAGAGACGCTCCAATGCAAGAATGATTCCAGTGTTTTCAATTACAGTGCCTCTGCTGAAATAGCAATTGCTGTCTGACCTACCAAGTAAAAGGTGATGTGAGCCAGTGTGCTCAGACAAACCATTGTTCTGATGTTACAATATAGTGAAGTTGCTAGGATATAGAAATGCTAAATAATTGCAACCTACTCTCAGAACAATACTATGATGGCTGGCTGGGAACCACCCTGAAAGTAGGGAGCAATATTTTACAGAGGATTGAGTTCCAAAAATGGCCAAACAATTCAAATCTAAGACAGCTATCGAACTGGATGAATAATGTAAAACATCCAGGCTGAATAAAAATAATTATAGTGACATCACTGGAAAAAAAAATTAGTTGATGAAGAAAGTATGTAAAAATATCAACAGCAATTAAGGCAAGAGGCCTATAGCCTGAGTAATTGTCTTTAAAACACTGAGTGCCAAGTGTGTTTCTTACAGAGGAAGTCTAAATGTTCATGATAATTTAATGGACAGATATAAATTTATATGTAGTAGGAATTTTTCAAAACTATATGTGCGATTAAAAAAGTAAAATTTTTATGAATTCACCTCTACTCTTATACTTCATTATTAATTGGAAATACAGACTTAGCTACTAAAGGTGTGGTAGTCTTTTGGGCTGAATGTGCATTAAGGAAGGGGAGAATTTTAAGCAGCACTTCGTAACATTGAGGTGAGGACTAGATGGGACAGTGAAGACTCGTGATTAAGGAGGATATAGCGTCCTATACCTCCAGTTCTAGAGCTTAAGCTAAATGGGTGGATGGAGTAAGAGAACTGTAGCTTTAATGGAAAGCGCAGATTTGGTAGGGTTTTCTTCTTTCAGTCTAGAACTTGGAATTTTGAGAAGAGAGGGCTTGTGTTGCATGTAACTACAAAAAAACCTGCACACTTTGTGTTCGTCTGGGTCAGTGCATGGGTTAGCAGGTCTTTTTTGTACATAATGTTCTGGTGTTTATGGATGTGCTGGGTCTTACTATGTGCTACTTAAATAAAAATTTTACTGTTTGTTCTTCAAATATTTATACGTGGGAGTAGTCCCACAGAACACCAGGAATATCTATGTACCTTGAGGGAGAAGGCCTATGTTATTGGCCCACTGTGAGATGAGCACTCAGTACTTGTATTTTAGGAAAATACTATGGCTTAGAAGGTAGCTCCCATCACTCCTGAGCCATATTCAGTTGCTTGCTGAACCACAGCATTGCTTCTGTGTTGAAAAGACTTATCTTGGTATTACTGAATATTCAATATTTGGCTTTCTAAGCACAATTACTTCATTAATAATAAAAAAGTATGAGCTGAGTATAATACAGCATGAAAAAGCATACTTGCACACTAGAAATAAAAGTGTGCTAATGTTTTGAATAATGAGAGGCTCCTCAAATTTTTCTGCCTTATTGACATCTCCAAGTCAAGAAAAGAAAACCAGTTTTAAGACAGTGAAAGAAAATTGTCTTCCCAAGCTACACTATTTCCTGGAAGAGAAGAACTAGCAACATGTACAAAGTAAAGAACATGCTACAAGGCCAGCCAAGTCTGTCTCCTGTGGATAGTTAATCTATGGCTATAAAATTATATTGGTCTTTGTATTAGTTTTAAATGACTTGTACATATGTCCATTGTTGTCAGCTTAGAAAGTACAGTGGTGAAACTTTGGTTCTAAATGCTTAAACATTTTGACAGATGAAAAAAACTGAAAGCAGCCCAGTTTCTTCAACAGTTGCTTTAAGCCCTAGATGGCTGGGTTAGAAAGAAGTCTTTTCTAAGCATTCTTCACAGGGAAGCTGTAGGACAATACGTGTTTAAAACTGTTTAACTCTTGCTCTTCTGTCTGAGTAGTGTTTGGGAAGAAGCCTTCTGTCTGCTTGCAATGATATGATCTATACATTGATATTAATGGAGGTGCTAAAATTAGGTGGATAAATAGCCACTGGCTTATATAAGCAACTACAGTTTCCTTTCATCAAATAATTTAAGATTTTGGGTTGGTTTAAGGACAGGGCTAAATTATACGATCAAAGGGAGTTCTTTGAAATTGGGTGTTACATCTGGGTCTGTCCTTTGTACTGGCTTTTCTTGGGAGCAGAGAATCAGAAGAGAAGTACCTTCAGAAGAAAACACTGCTTCAATTAAAATATTGCAGAGAATAGTGGGAGAGCTTGAGTTTTAGATTTGGGGGAAGTAATTTCAGGTTAAGGGAATTAACCTTTTTCAGGTTTGAAAAGGAAAATTTCTTCTTCCTCCTCCACCTCCTGAGTCTGAGTCAGGCTGAAACCTGGGGGGCCTGAAGGGCCATGGAGGACAGTTGCTGAGAAGTGCTGAGGGCTCTGAATTGCCAGGCTTCAGCTACAGAAGAAGTTGGGAGCATCAGAGACATTTGACATCAGATGCATTTGATCTACTCCTATAGGAGTCTCCCACAGGGCTAGATCTTGCAGAAGGAGTGGTAAAGCCCAGCTTGCCTGGGTCCAAGGAATGAAATGGACTCTACTTTGCTACTGAGCAGTGCTTGCCTTTGCCTACACCCAGTTTCATCTACTTCCATCCTGTGGGCCACGTGAAGTGGCCTGACCTTGCATTTCCACTAGCTGTGCCACAAGGCAAAGAAAAGCACACCTGAAGGTGTGATACACAGTTCTTCACATGCAGAATTACCTTTGGGCTTAGGGTCTCTTTACATACTCTATAGTAAAGCCTACTGCTCCTCTGCATGTGTGTAGGTAGTCAAATACTAAAATTGCTTTGTAGGTACATAGTTAAATGATCTGAGTGGAAGAAAGGGGTCCCATGGGAGTGGCATCAGACCTAGTATGCATGCATAGCTGGCTATTAGACTCCTTTTCAGAGTAGTTCCTTCATCTGTTAGGCTTATGGCTTCAGGTTATGCCTGGCAGGTGTGATCTCCTCTTCCACAACTGCAACCCCTCTCTAATCTTGTAACAGTTTTAAGGAACAATTAGCAGTATTACTCTTTTAAACTAGCTAAAAGGTCTTGTCCTAGGATGAGTAAACAGTTGCAGCCAAATTTAGGATTCTTTCCCATTTTTGAGTGGCTTACAGAATTCCAGGTATGGAAAAATTCTGAATTGAAGTTGTGTTCAGTGAACTGGTGAGTGATAGAGTTTGTTGTGGTTTAGCCCCAGCTGGCAACTAAGCACCACAGAGCTGCCTGCCCACTTCTCCCCCTCCCCTTCCCCAGTGGGAAGGGGGAGAGAATCAGAATGGTAAAGGTGACAAAATTTGTGGGTTTAGATAAAGACAATTTAATAGGTAAAGCAAAAGCTGCACAAGCAAAGCAAAACAAGGAGTTAATTCACTCCTTCCCATGGGCAGGCAGGTGTTAAGCCATCTCCAGGAAAGTAGGGCTCCATCATGTGTAATGGTACCTTGGGAAGACAAATGCCATAACTCTGAACGTCCCCTAAATTCCTTCTTCCCCCAACTCTATATGCTGAGCATGATGTCATATGGTGTGGGATATCCCTTGGGTCAGTTGGGGTCAGCTGTCATGGCATGTCCCCTTCTAACCCCTTATGCACCCCAGCCTGCTTGCTGGTGGAGTGAGAAGGAGAAAAGGCCTTGGCTCTGCGTAAGCACTACTCAGCAGTAACTAAACCATCTCTGTGTTATCAATGCTGTTTCCAGCACAAAACCAAAATATAGCCTCATACCACCTACTGTGAAGAAAACTAACTCTACCCCATTCAAAATCAGAGGCATTGCTTGCTCTTCACAGTATTTTTTGTGTTTCTTTATGCAGTATTAGGAGAGCAGATCACTAAATATTTTCCATTTACAGTGGTGGGGCATGTGGGGGATCATTTTGGAAAGGCAAAGAGACTGCGTTTTAACTTCTTACTTTGGTTCCTGCCTTGTTCCAAAACAGCAGGGGGAGAATTGCATTAAAAAAAAAAAAAGACTGTGGTGATGCAGTTCAAAAGAACTCTAATGTTGCTGCATACACTGTGTTTCATCCTATATTTTAAAGATTTAGTACTAGAACTAGAAGGTCTTGGGGAAAAGTCCCTTGGCTAGCAGGCTCGTTCTCAAGTTTGTGAACTTAGATATAGCTAAAAGGCAAAAAACTGAGGCAAAAATAATACTGATCACATAATAATTAGTGGCTGAGAAAAAAGTGTGGTGGCTAAGAGTTTTGATCTCGAATCTGGAATAGCAGGCTGCCTTCCTAAACTGTTTAGGGGAAAAAGGCTTGAAGGCTTGATTTTATTTTTTTTCATTTTTTTAACATGCATCTGAGACTCTAACTTTGTAATAGTGGTATACAGTAATATAATTTAAACAGTCATATTAGTAAATGTATGCATATAGAAAGGGTTGGTGGCTGCAGTGGCACAGCCAGCTCAGTTACTGAGAGATGAGGACTAGTGAGACACAGTTTAAAGCAATGGGAGAAATACCTTAAAAAATGTGAACTTCAAACTTCATAAATGGCTCACGCATCAGTGAACCAGTATTGCTTCCAGGCTTGTCATGATGAGCCCTATTTCACTTCCAGATAGCAAATAGCTTTGCATTGTAATCAGTCTTTGGCCGGCATTGTCTTTTCATCTGTGTGCCTACAGCCCTCAGTGCTATGAGCCTTCAGGCCTGATGAGAGTTTTTTCATGTTCCACATGGTGGCTAATAATACATCTCTCTAAACTAAAATTGATTCTTTATTAAGAGTGCAAAGGTTCTGCATCTGTAGATTGCGCGCACATGGCTTGAGTGCAGAGTAGCTTAACTGGTGTCCAAACTCCAAAAAATGAAAAATCATGTTCTTTCTTCCAAAGTCTGTGAGAGGGTGCTGCAGAAACTGCCTTCATATAAATATTTCAAGCGAATACATGTACTAGAACAAACGTCTAATAAAAGAATATTTTTAAAAATTATGTACATAGGTACATACACAAACGTGTTTAAATGGTTGTAGTTGTAGGAAACTCTTTCTGAAGGAAGGTATGATTTCCTGTATTGAGATTTCTTGCATTTTATTCCAGAGAGTCTTGTTCTGTCACTGTTAGGGACATATTTCTGAGCAATATCTGTTGCTGATCTGGCACTTGCGATTCATTTATTTTCCTGTGTTGCACAGAGACTGAGGATTTAGGGGAATGAAAAATACTTGCCTCTTGGTGCGTGTATTTTCTGCATTGAAAGTGGAAACTGTTTAGCAGCTTCACTGTGTTTTGCTTTGTAATTTATTAACATGGATTCCTAATGTCATGCTGTTTTTTTTAAAAAGACTTTTTGGTTTAACAAAATGTAGATAATGGCTTTGACGTTTTGGATTAAGAGAACTGTTTATCTTGCTTAGAAGTGATGACATTTTTTGAAATTATATTGTCTTTATTAATACACACACAGTGGTTTGTAACATTGTTTCTATCTTCCACAAAAGTAGCTGGTTAAAAAAGTAGAATACCTGGGAATGTAAGGACAAAATGATGAATTTGGAGATAGAGAATCAGCTGATATGATTTAGCTCACATTAATCATTTAAGGAATAAAAATAAATATTTGAAAAAAGATTAAAAACCTAAAGCCTCATCATTTTGCTGCTTCTTTTGGCATATTTGCCAAGGGACACAACTGTATGTTAGGAAACAAAATGGTTTCTGGTTTGAGATTCTATTAAATAATCTCTTGGTTGATTTAAAATTTACGTCAAAAACTGCACTTCCAAACTTGTCGTGTATTTATATGTAAACGCAGGGGCAAATCTACCAGTACTTCCTTTCTGGAATTGTTCTTATTTGGAGTTTTAGTATTAGTGTCTGTATCCGCAGCAGTAATAACTGAAGCTCATAGTACTACTTATGATTGAATGCTGAGTTGGTAAATTCTGTATTTCTTTTTTTTTAAGTATGCTGTTTTCATGACTAAATGTGGATCTCTTCACATGGAAACAATTGTGTGCAGAAAATTGCTGGAGCAATTTTGGAGGCCATTTTTAATTTTAAAATTTTCCCATGCACAGTGCACCCTTGTTTCTGCCTAAAAACATATTTTATCAGTCAAGTAATATAAATTCTTTAAAAATAGAGTTTTATAAGGGAAGTACTGATACAATCTTAGCTACTTGCATAGCAATTTTACAAACAGTCCCTCCCATGCATTTACGCTGACTTTTCATTTCTTTAGCTTTTCCCCCAGCTGCAACTGCCTGTTTTTGATGGTTACTTTTTTTGCCATTGACTGTTCCTGCATTGACAAGAAAATTCTCTGCTGTTTCCTTTTTACAGCAGGTTTTCGTGAGAATTAAACTCCAACTAGTTATGTTGATGAGGGAATATTTGAATCATTTGGTCAAAATTGATAGTTACTTTCCAGTTTCAGGACTTTCTTAATTTAAAATTTCTTCTTTCACATTTAATGCCTTTTCTCATCTAAATGGTGTTTCTGCCACATTCATCAACTTTTATGGTACACTGTAAATTGTTCCCAAGTCTTCTGTGGTGATTTAGACAATTTATCTATTAACAAAATTGTAATATAAGAATAAAATAATTTTCTGCTGCATGCCATAAAGTTCTTAAGTAATAACACCTTTCTGTCAAAGATGCCGTGACATCCTAGAAAACAGTTTAAGTAGATACTTTACTGCCATTGATTATGGTGTTTCAAGAGGTTTTCAGTGAATTCAAGACCTTAATCAAGCATGCAAAGCAGCTTAGTATCCTTTAGAATTATTTAATCTTAAAGCAGAAATTAACTAAGTTATTTCTCAGACAGAGTAATTAAAATCCTGCTCAGGATTTTAAATATGTATTTCCTTCTTGGTTGCACAATGGATTCTCAGTGTTTCATTCCTTACAAACTGCATGGTTAACCTTAACATATGCACAGGCAAATTCAATTTTGCTGTAGTAATTAGTATGCACTTTGAGGGAGGAAAAAAGAAGCAGCATGAACAGCAAGGTTTGGCATTATCATATATATTATGCATGTATTGCAAAGAAGAGATCACAGAAGTAAATAGACCCATTAGCAATATAGTTTATTTCCATTATTTCCATAAAGCTCTTTAATTACATTATAAGAATTTTAAAATGGAGAAAGAATCAAAGGACAAAACAATGTTAGGAAGTTCAGGTAATGCGATGTGAAATCAGAAGTGAAGGAAAAGTAAATTTATTCATGTTTTTATGCATTGTTCAGAAATCGCATAGTCTGTAAAATTCATTGTCACAAGATTTTGCAGGCAGGAAGAGACTTAGAATAGAAACAGAATTAGATATTAAGTGAGTTAGTAAACAGATTGAAGAAACAGTAACCCTACAGAGGGTTTGTGGAAATAATAGTGTGTGTATATTTATTTAAAAGACAGTGTGTTTCTGTCAAAAACCAACCAATGATGTATCACAGTTGTGAGAAAAAGGTGCCTTTTTATTCATCAGTGATTTTGGTTTAGGGATTCTTAAGGAGGACAGAGGACACAGAAAATTACAGATTATACATTAATACAGAAATAAGCATATAGAGAAAGAGATAAGGATGTAAAATAATACCTAGAGTTTTAGGAATTATGTAAGACTATCTGTCTAGCAAAGGCACTTTCTAACTGGTAAGGTGTGTTTTTTAAACAAAACAAAAAAGTAAAATTTTGTATGCATGTTTTTCCATAGCATCATGCATGGGGGTGTTTTACCATTCTCTGGAACAGCCAGCAATAGCCCCACTTAGAGACTAGACAGACAACCACTTACCTGACCCATAGGAAAAATTGCTAATCTGCTGACTTCAAGTATGATCTGGCACGAGAATAATTCCACTCCCATTGTTCAAGTGAAATACAGTGGGAGTTTTATGGGCAGAAGGAAGGCTACCGTGGGTGTGCTCTGTCCTGTCATGGTCCAGACAGTGGCAAGCACATTCCCAGGTTGCATGAAATCGTTCCTCCATATTTGCTGATTACTTGACAGTGACTCTTGAAGATAACTAACTCTGGTAATGATTACTGCCCTGGCTAAAGATGTTCTATCTCCCTACCATTGTTCTTCAGAGTTTGGAAATAACTCAAGTCATATACTGGGTTCAAAATCAATAGAGTGAGTCATTTTATGGTTATTTGTTCCTTAATAAAGCTATGGGTAAAGAACTCATTAAGAATCACTTACATTTACATGGCCTTGTCTCTCCTTGACCTGAAAGGTCTGTATAGTAAGGTGATTGAAACTCTTGATTAGGGTAGCAAGATGTGATGTCCCCTTCACCCAATGGTGACTCTTCAGAAAGTAGTCTGTGTGAGAAAAAGTACTGTGTAAAAAGATGCATGATTAATCAGTACATATTTGTTCATGTTTCAACATTACCTTCCTTTCTGGGAATGTAGGAGCAATGAAAATTTTTAACATCAGAGGATGCAATCAATGAGGGTTTTGACTGACTAAGGATTTCTAGGTTTTCTCTATGAAAGAGCCAGTTGACATTCATTAGAGCTTAAAAAAAAATTCAATGCAACCTTTAAACTTGAAAACCAAGAAGTTAAGCTGAAAGATGTTTCATAGAAACATGCCGATGCTGTTGAAGTCTTTACATAAAAAAAAGTCAAAATGAATCACCAGCTTCCTAATGCTGCTTCAAGAATGTTGAATGCATCATTTTGTATTTACTGATGTACATTTAATACATATACAATATAAAGAATACTTCATATTTTAGTACTGTGAAAGTTAATACATTGATTTCACATTCAGAAGAAAGCTTTTAATGGTATTAAGTTGATCTTTCTTTTGTCACAGGAAATTCCTTGTGTTTAGAGGGGGGGTGAAGTCTTGGACTTCACAAAGAATTTGGATTTTAGATTTTTATCAGCTCTGTGACTGTGGCAGCTGTATGGAAAGATGCCTCTTCCATTTAGTGAATACATTGGAGGGTACTACCTCAATTTTTTTATGTTAAAGTAAACAAATGTTGTGATTTTTCTACTTATTTCCCCTGATGATAGCATAGTTCTGAAGGTAGTATGAAAGTCTGTTCTTAGAAGCTGTATAGTTCTTTCTGAACACTGACTCAAAAGGATGAAGGAGCTGGTTCATTCAGACCCTTGTTGCTGCATAGTGCTAATTTAAAGAGGTAGACCTGAAGTTTTCCCTTTATCAGTATCTACCATTTTCTATGAGTAAGCTGTCTAAAAAAGCAGTCTCATAACTGGCCCCTTTTTGTTTAGAAATTAGGAGAGCCAGGCAAGCCTCTGTCTGTGTAGAGCTGTTCAGAGAACTTCCAAGCAGGAAAGAGAGCTTGCTGTTGCACATAAGAAATCATTACTTCTGTGCTCTCATTTTCCTGTTCCATTTGTATGTAACACTCACCAATTGTCCCTTCAAATTTCTTCTTTTCTCGCACATCTCCATATGCTTCTCTGTAGAGAAAGAGTTCTTGGTTAATCTATGAAATGTGTACACTGCCCTCTCCTTCAAAGAAATTCTTTAAAAAAACAACCATATTTCAATTATAGTGATTCCATACTTCTATTTCTCTGTATTGTGAGTTATAAAGATAATTATTTTAAGAAATGATGCAGCAGTGAAAAAGACAATGCAACCTTAAGATGTATTAGGAGTGGTATTTCGAGATGAAAACCTAGTGCTGTTATAGAGGCTGTGGTTCAACCTCAGAAATACTGTGTAGTGTTGGTCACCCATGGACAGGAATGTTCAGTAAAACTGGAACAGATGTAGAGAATGATCATAAGGATTATTAAGGCAATAGAAAAGCCTGTTTTGTGAGAAGAAGCAAAAGGATTTTACATGTTCTAGCATGGCAAAAGAAAAGCTGAGGGCTTATTGTTTCTGTCTAGGGTATAATGGTTGGAGGCACCCTGGAGAGTACCTGAACAGTAGTTCCTGAATAGATTTAAAATGATATTTTTTTTTAATTATTATTCTGAGACCAGCTAGGGTCTTGATGAAGATACAGGGGGGAGAAAAGTTCTGTATGCTTTCATGGAAGCTATGTGAAATGCTGGGAAACCAGAACATACACCCTAGGATATCCTTTCCTATGAATCCTGCAGCAATGTAAGTTTTCTCCATTAATAATTTAAGTCTTTTACTTTATACCTCACACATCTGCTGTAAAACATTTAGCCTCATGCTCGGACATTCCTTGTCTTCCACATACTTCCTGCATGATATTAGGTAGGTCACCATGTCCTTCTGTTTTCCATGTGTACAATGTGTATATTACTATTCCTTACCTCAGAGAGATGCTGGAAGGATAAATATAGCACTGGCTGTGTTGGCAGAGGCAAGTAAATATTTTATCATAGGCAAAGAATCTCTTTGCATTCATACAATTTCTCTGTTATATGGTATCATTTCTGTCAGAAAGCCTATATAAAGCATGCAAGAACGATGATGAAATGTTTGGTTAGTTCACTTACAGATACTTGCATATCTGCATTTCCCAGCTTTTATGGTATAGAATGTAACATTATTCAGAGCTTGTTCTGGGCTCCCCAGTATAAGACTGTCATGGGCATACTGGGGTGGTTCAGCAAAGGGCCACAGAGATGATTAGAGAGTGTCTGTCTTGAGAAGGGTGGCTGGGGTTGTTCAGCTGGTTGTTCAGAGAGGGCTCAGGGGGACCCTATCAATGTGTACAAATATCTAATGGGGTAATAAAAAAGATGGAGGCAGACTTTTCTCACTGCTGCTCAGTGACAGGACAAGAGGCAATGGGCATAAATTTAAATATAAGAAATTCTATTTAAACAAACAAACAAACAAAAAAAAACAACCAAAACTTTTTCACCTTAAGGCTGGTTGAACACTGGAACAGGTTGCCTAGGCAGGTTTGTGGAGTCTCCAACCTTGGAGATATTGAAAGCTCAGCTGGTCCTGGTCCTGGGCACCCTGCTCCAGCTGAGCCTGCTTGAGCGGAGCTGGGGGTTGGACTAGATGATCTCCAGAGGTCCCTTCCCACCTCTTCTGTTCTCTGTCATCCTTTGTGTGAAAATGAGTGAAAGAAAAGAAAATCTTACTCTTGTAAAATTTCTGGAGCGAGTGAATCCTTATATATTTCGTATATACTTTTACACTAAATACAGAAGGAGAGAAACCTGAGATTTGATCATACTTAATAGCTCTCTGCTACCTAAATTCATGGCAGCTTAAATAAGGTATGAATGGTAAATTTTATAACCTAATATCACTTGGACTTTTGCCATTGACTTCTGTGCAGTCAGGATTTTAGTGTAAATGACTTAAAGTGGAGAGCAACTGTTCTTCTTACAGCTGCTGTTTTCTTTTCATTCTGGATCAGTATTGATTTACTTCACAAAAGGGAAGGCTTAAATCTGTATACTATAGAGGTATATAATGACATTTTCATTTTATGCTTTGTAAAACAAAAAAGAAATGTACATCCTGTAAGAGGGATCTGGCAAGAGGAAAACAACTCGTAACTTCTATGTCAGTTTTATAAAATAAATGTAATCCCACTGCACGAACAATGGAGGGTTAAATTTATGTCTGAGTTTAAATTTTCTGTAGTGACAACCCAGAACTCTAAAGCAGCAGACTCTTTCCTATGCAGATATCTTCTTGATGAAGTTGCTTCACAAAATGAAAGCCTTACTGTTCTAAATCCTAGAAGAATATTGTAAATATATATTTTTGTTCCTGCAATGTAGTAGAATGTTCCCAAAATAGTAGAAATGTAGGCAAAGAAAATGAAAAGGGACAATGCTTTCTTGAAGAAGCCTTTTACCTTGGCATTTGCTTGTGAGGGAAACATTCACCTGCATCCAAGAGATGAACCATGCTGAGATGTGCTGCAATAGCTGTAGTCCCAGTTTATAGTTCCAGAGGCATTTTCGTATGAAAACTTTCTAAACATCTTGTTAAGGCAAGAGCCACCTTTTTTTTTAATCAGCTGAACTATCTGAAAAAGGACAACGTCAAGATCTGTCCCATAGGGACTCCTTCCTGGACAGAGCTTTTTGTTGCATGATAAGAGACAGAACCAGAGCTGTCCAAATAATAAAAACCAGATTCCTGAAGTGGTTTTGGGGGGGGAGACTCCAATTTGATTTATTGCTCATTGTAGGGTCTGATTATCTGTTGTTGTGAATTTTCATGTGGTTTTCATGGTATATGTCAAAATGCTGTGAAAGTTTAATAAAAGTTTGAACAAGAAGTACATCTACATTATTTATTGTTCTACTCCACTTCTGTTTAAAAGGTAATAATAATGTGCTATCCAGTCGGACAGCTGAAAGTATTCAGTAACTAATCAAATACCATTAATGGCAAAATGTGAAAATGGAATACAAAGCAATTAATTCCAGGAATACTTTTAGACTAATTCGAACTGGTCAGATAAGATCTGTAAATTGCAAACACATTTACAGAAGTTAAAAGCTGCTTGTAAAATGTTTGTAAGAGATTGCAATCAGTTTGGTTTTGATCCCTCAAAAAAATATTACGTAGCAAACTCTCATTAACATCCTATGTTAGCTAGTCACATTTCTTATGAAATAAAGCAAAAAAAACCCCAGTCATATGTCCTGTCCTTGTCACTTTTTAATAGCATGCCATGGTTTAGCCCCAGCCAGCAACCAAGCCCCACAGAGCTGCTCGTTCACTCCCCCCCGGTGGGATGGAGGAGAGAATCAGAAGGCTGTGAAAGTGAGAACTCTCACGGGTTGAGATAAAGACAGTTCAATAGGTAAAGCAAAAGCTGCACAAGCAAAGCAAAACAAGGAATTCATGCACTGCTTCCCATGGGCAGGCAGGTGTTCAGCCATCCCCAGGAAAGCAGGACTCCATCATGTGTAATGGTAACTTGGGAAGACAAATGCCATAACTCTGAATGTCCCCCCAGTTCCTTCTTCTTCCCCCAACTCTATATGCTGAGCATGATGTCATGGTGTGGGATATCCCTTGGGTCAGTTGGGGTCAGCTGTCCTGGCTGTGCGCTTGGCAGAGCATGGGAAGCTAAAAAAATCCTTGACTAGTGTAAGTACTACTTAGCAATGACTAAAACATCTCCTCCTTACAAATCCTAAACATAACCCCCAGAAGCTACCATGAAAAAAAAATTTACTCTCTCCCAGCCAAAACCAGGACATACCACCACAAGAGGGTTTATTCATAAACAGTTGTTGGTCCTTATAAAATGGCATATTTAAGGCACTGAGAAGGAAAGACAAATGCTTGTTATGTAAAATTAATATGTACATGGTGTCAAACTGGACAATAACTCCAGAATGCTTTGTTGGGTGGTCTACCAATACACATTGCGATGTGTGATGGCATTTCTCTCTTCAGACAGTAACTTCATGGTTTTTGTGACAACAATCAAAGAGCATTTCTGTGACCTTGTTTGCATTCACTCCTTCAGAAGTGATTTAACTGCCACTGTTATTCAGTCTGAGGCATGCTCCTGGTGGAACGTCCAGTGCATTCTAAACTTGCAATAGTAAAAATGATAATGCTTTAAAATGCAGTGTGGTTTTTTTAACCCATCAAAATATAGTAGTATGATCCCCCTTCACGTGTTTGCTTAGGCTGCTGCCCTACAGCAGAAAGTTAGCAACTAGAATATCAAGGTTACTTTTTGGACTGTGTAAGTATATTGAGTTATGGAAAAGATAGGGAGAGAGCTCAATGGGGTTGCAGGGTAAGTGTTATATAATTTGTGGAGGATTTTGCAGAGTGAATGTTTCTCATGGAGTAAAACGTATTTTCCATCTTCTCTGGGCTTCTGAGGGGCTCTGGCAATGTCCATGCTTTCTTCTGTTTTTTATATTAGGAAGAAAGGACTTACAAGAACAAAACACCTAACTGGAGAAGTCTACAGACGAGGTGATGACAAGTGAATGCAAAGTAATGTATACTGGAGGGAAGAAAATAGTCTGTCACTGTACTTTGTACTCTGCTAAATTAACTGTGTCAACTCAGGCAAGGGAATCCGCTATCATATTAGACACCTCAGTGTCGGCTTCTCCTCAGTGTGAAGCTGCAGATAAAAAAATTAAGAGAATGGTGAAGTTGCGGGAGGAATAGGTGACAAATAACAGAGTAATGCCATGGGCAGTACTGTCTGAATTACTATGTGCAGGTACTGATAAGTGGCTTTCAAAATTACAAAACTGAAAGGGATGTTGGAAAAGTTGCAAAAACAAAATAGTGAGGAAGAGACTGCAGCCAGATGGAAAAGGTTGGCTGGGTTGTCTTGGAAAGAAGGGGTGTCCACTTAACCAGAGTCAGGAGGGCTTGGCAGCTCTGCTTTTCGTGTGCAGGATCAGAGCTGAGGTCTCTTACTGGGCTTTACAGAACTCACACCAACTGTTAGCAGGCAAACACTATGGTTTTAAAGGTCATTCTCTAAAGTTTTGTGTCTCTTGGATTCACCACTCTCAGATTTAAGCATCAGCTTTATTATTTTAACTAGTTTTCAAGGAGACAATATATGTGACTATGTATTTGTCTATCAGAGTTGCTTTTTCCCCTACTAAACTCACTCTTCTAGAATGTTGAATACATAAAAAAAAATAAAAGTTTATTGGAAATTATTGTATTTGAAAAAGGCCTTAGCTATTCCCCAGAAAGAAGAGAAGCAAACACAGGGTCAATTTACAACCTGACCTGAAAACACAAAGTTGATAATAGTCCATCATTGCTTATTGTATCTATGATCTGATTTGTTGAAATGCTCAATAAATCCACTATTAGGAGAAAAAGTGCTTACATGCATTTTTTTCTTTAGAAAAAAATTAAACAACAAAATAAAAGATTGATTGACAAGACATCAATAAAGCTTTGAGCATACACTGCTGACCTTTTTTCTTTGCACTGCAATCTGTGTTTATTAGAATTCAGCTCCTATAAATAGATTTCTGTGGATAAAAAAGCAAGCAGCTTCTTAGGAGTTTTGTTCAATAAACTTCTGTGAAAATTCTAAAGACTTAATACATGGCTTTCAATTTAATTCATTCTGTCTTCCCTTCTTAAAAATAAGATATAAGTGGGGATGAAATAGGTTTAGCTGGTGGTATGTTTTTTCTAAAGCTGTGTTCTTAAAACTCACCTTTCCTTTTTAATGTCTGCTATAGCAGTTCATTCAGAACAGACAGGATATATATCATCTCATGCCTGGTACTGTAGGCTATTTCTTCTCTTTAAATAAAAACATATTATAAATCTGTGCTGCACTTGAGTGTTGTAAGTGCTCAGGTTAGTGACTTCAAAAGTAGAGCTGGAATGAGGCTTTGGCAGGCACTAAAGAATACTGACCAAGTCCGTGGACCCTATTTTCTATTTGATCTTCCCAAGAAGAAAATCTCTTCAGAGCCTTTCAAAACAGTAAATGTGGCACAGCAGAGATGTGAAGTCTTTTAATTTTATTGCAAGCCTAGTGATATTTCTGTATTAAGGTTTTTGTTCTTAAAGCCCTCCCTCTTGGAGTCCTGTGAGAATCTCTTTCATTCTGTGTTGCTGAAGTAAATTTATAGTTAGTGTTGCTCTAAGTAAAAGTGAAATAGAAACCCTAAGTTGAAAGGGTCAAAATTTGAAGCCTGGTGAGAAAAGTGTCTGGGTGGAGGCTCAGAATCTGGTTGTCTCCTTGACATGTGTTTTACTGAGCGGAGCCTTCCACGGCTGGCAGGTAAAGGATACCTCCGTCCTGGTGTCGGTCTAGGTGTGCATTTTTCCTGAACTGTTTCATGGTGGAAGAAAAGCCAATATTACTGGATTTTGTCCCAGAGTTTTCTTCTTCATTAGTACTCCCTGAAAACGAATTGGGTTTTTTCGCCATTTCCCATTACCCTCTTCTAAAACAGTGATTTTGGCTCAAACATCTTTCCCTTGATTAATGATATTAATCTCTGATTAATTTAGATTCTTTCCTCCCCTTTTCCCCCTGTGGTGTTTTGGGTTTTGATTTTGTTATTGGTTTTTGTTTTGGGGGTTGGTTTTGTTTTTGCTGATTTTAGTTTTGTGTTTTATTTTTTGGGTGTGTGTGTGGGGGTTTTTGGGGTGTTGGTTGGTTGGTTGGTTGGTTGGTTTTGTGGACCTGTCCCCACTCCCCCCCTCCCCCCCCCCCGAACCCCCCTCTTTCCACTGTGTTTGACAGGAGGGTCTTTTTATTAGGTACTGACTGTTATAGGCATTCACAGAGTGTGAAATAGGAAAAGCTTTCTTGTAATACAACCCATGAAGAGCATCTGTACTACACCTGGGATGGTCCCATGTAGCAGGAAAACACTCCCAGCATGCTCAAGCTCGTAGGTACCTGAATAGCTGGGCTCTTGCCATGTGCTAGCATTGAAAATCAGAGGGCATTTTCTTTGTTCTCCCAGGTGGGAGCTAGATTGACTGTTTGTATTAATCTAGGTATTCTTAAATATCAATGGTAATTGGTTCTCTTTCTCTGTTTATCTCTCATCCAAGTAGAGGTAAAAAATACTAAACTGCCTTTGGAAGGGGCTTGTAGTTCTTGGATGGGATGGAGGTATTATCCTAATTTATCTCTGCTTGTATTAAACCTGGCAGCTACTGGGACAGAAACATTGAACATGATTATTCCTCTCAATTTTGACTATGCTATGTCATGATTAAAGTAAGGTTGCACACAAAACAGGTAATACTACTCTTGTAAATAAAAAAGTGAGGTGTATAGCACTCTGCAAAGAAGCTGATACGTAGCAGAGAGCGTGTTTTGTCCTCTCCTAGATTTAAGGGGGAGGGAGTGCATTATAGGTGATTTTATCAAATGCAAGAACTCCGCAAGATTTTCTGCTAACAGAAGGTGGCACGAAAAATGAGGCCTTTTTATAAATTCTATACATTTATAATATGTACTGTATACCACAAATCATTCTCATTTCTGCACAAGATATCTAAAAGACAGCCACACTTCAGACAAATTTTATCTATTAAATATAACACTTTAAAAAGACATGCAAGCATTGCTTTCAGATACAAGAGGACTACATAGAACTTTAATTCTGCTTATTCAGTACTAATTTATTTTGCAAGCTCTAATCATTAGGATTATTATTAATTACCATGCCATTCAGCTGCACTGACAAAAAAAAAGTCTTTCTGATATAACTGAGCACAATAAAAATATTGGATTAAAGAATTAGCTCTTCCAGATTTTAAATAGAGCAAAATAAAATGGCTAATTAAAATCTGAGCACATACAAGGTGATAATTTACCTACTTTCATTGCACATTGTTTGAATAGTTTGTATTATGGATGTGAAATTGCCCTCGAGGAGGTTAGTTAAAGTAATAAAGGCTTCCCTTCGCCTCAGGAGCCACTCCCTTTGTGATATGACCTTTCTGTGACTTCTGAGCTTGACTCATTATGAAGAGAGACAAATGCTTATTTTAAGTCTTTTTGAAAGCTTTTCAGGCGTTAGGTTTTATGGCAAGCTCCTTTTTTCCCCTTTCTTTCTAAACTAGTTGCAATTGGGAGTCATGGGGGAGAAGAAATAATCGCAGTCAAGAGACCTTAAGCAGTGTTTTCTGTGCCTTATTTTGGGGGTTTTGGTTAGTTTTGAGGAGGGAGGATGTTTTCTAAATCTAGAATGAGGCAGTCTGTGCTAGGGTTTCAGTGCTTTGGAACACTGCGGGTAGGGCGTGCTCACTCCAGTGCTGCTTAACCTTAAAATCACCCTGGTTTTCCCACACCAGGATTGGTGGCAAAATATGCCCCAATTGCACAGGACATCCATGCCTGCAGCTCCCATTTTATCACATGCTCAGCACCAGCCTCACTGCAGCAAGCAAAATCATCCATTTACACATGGTATTGAATTAGGACTGTCAGTGTAAGGGTCAGTATATTGGGCCAAATTTCACTTCACCTTAGGCCGCTTGTCAGTGTTGTGGTTGATATTTTCGGCTGAAGTCACTTCAGCTGGGGCCTGTCAGTGTTTCTGAGCAGCCAGGCTTGTTCACATGGGCTCTGGGAAGGGAATACACAGCTTTCAGTCTCCAGGGCGGGAAGGGCACCAAAATGGGCTGCTCTTTCCTCCACCCCTCACCATCACCTGTGCTTACCACATGCTGTACCCCTGGCAGCAGCAGTGAAATTGTGACTCTTGTCTAGAAGCAGATGCTTTGAGTCCCATTTATTTAAAGGAGGCATAGTGGTAGGCTGAAAGTCAAGCATGTGTTTCATATCTTCAAACTACAGCTTTATAAGAAACAAAACATGGCTGTTGGGTTGTGGCTGTGGCAGCAGAAAGCTGAGGCCTTCCTGGCCTGCTGAGGCGGCAGCCTGTGCCTACTGATGTCTGAGGGGAGTCTGGAAGTGAGTAACTCTCGGGTTGGCTCGCAGGGGTGTTTAGCCTGTAGCAAAACCTTCCTCAGGCAGAGCTGCCCCCTGGCTCTGGGCTCGCTGTTGCCACCCCACAGGGTTCAAGAGAAGTGAGGTGACAGACCCTTCTCTGGCAACAAGGAGGGTTGGAGATGATGCTTCCCGAAGCGCCGGTGTCTTGCTGAGGGCAGTCTCTTCATATAGCATGCATCGTCAGCAAATATGGTGGGTAGATAACTTTTTTAATGAGGTATAGATTTCTTATGTTTAATTGCAGGTTTAAGAAGAAAAACCATAAAACTCTGAAAGTTGCCATAAACTTACAGGGCTACTTAGCAATGCTGCAGAAGACTTATTTGTACCCATCTGGAGCCGTGTAGGTCACTCTGCCTGATAACCTTCAGGACTACTGTCTGTGGAAACCCAAAGATAGTCAAAGTAGAATTGGAAAGATAAGGGGAAATGCTGTAAAACAATTAATTGCTTCATAAATATGCTTATTTCTAGTCTCATTCTAGTTTTGTGGTAGCTGGTGATTTTTCTGAGTATGTGTGTTCAGAATTACTCACCAGACAATTTCTGCAACCTTTCTTGGTTGCAGATGGTTTGGGAGAAATATCTTATGAGTGAAAGTATTAGGGCAGTGCTAGAGGCCTGACAGGCCACCTGCATGGTGCTTTTCTGTTGTGTATCTGGGCAAGCAGAGCACTTGTATTCAGGTTTTCAGATGTACAGATGCTGAGATTGATTATTTTAAAAGTTATCCTCTCTAAGATTGAGTAAAAATTCATTGTTCATAGAAAAAAACTATTGAGAAAGCGTATTTCCTAGAAAGTTTGTTAGAAGTAAAGACAAATTGCAAACAAACAATTTTTTCATTTGAGCAAAATACTTACAAGAAATTGTATGTATACATGTGTATTTTGTTTGCCCTGCAGAATTTACTGGGTGCATTTGGGAGTATTTTACTCACTCAGCTGTATTTTTAATGTGAAGTATAGAACTAAGTATGACATTTCCATTTAAAAAGATCACTTTATCTTTTTTGAAAATTTTAAAATCTGTTTAATTAAACTTAACACTCCATTCCACTTCATTAGATCTATTTAATTTTCATGTACCTAAGCAGTTTTTCAAGTACATAATTGAAAGAATATTTTTATAAAATCAGTACTTTTTGTATATTAACATGCTCAGGGTCTGTTGATTAACATGTGATGACAAAAACATTAGCATAAAGTAATAAGAGGGAAATAATCTAATCCTGTTTAAAAAGTCCACCCTGAAGCTGGTCACCAGGTATTTTGAAAAATGTAAGATCTGTATGATTTACTGAAACTTTGCAGAAGTGAATGCAGCAGTAACCTTGATATTAGGGTTTTTGCAAGCAGTAGGGAGTGCTCTTCGTGAAGAGAAGTGGTATGTAGTGTGCAACTAGGAGTTCAGTTTCGGGTTTCAGTTTGGGTGCCATACAGAGGTGGATTTCATTAAGCCAGTTTTTGCAACTGAGGTAACTGGGATGTAGAAAAAGTGACTTGCATATGGTGAGTTGATAAACTGGAAGGAGACCTAGCAGATTTCCTAGCAGTTTTCTTTGTTATACTTGTTCTGAGAGGAGACAAGACTGTGGTGGTTCTCATGTTGCCTAGTGGCTACAGCCTATGGATGTCTGGAGAAGGAGATAATGTTTTAGAAATTGATCTTTTCCTAGGATGAGGATTAATTCCATTTGCATTTTCTTCTGATAGGCCAATGCTATGACTGAGAGAAAGAAATTACTATATATACTTTGATCATCATCTTAGCAAAATAAAAAATAAAAAATGCTTTGTGGATATATACTATACAGTTTCAGTCTGTAGCTACTTGGGAAATTGGCATCGAATATAGATGGAAAAGATAAGGAAATAATGGCTCATCCCACAAGAGCTGCCTATAACTGTCTTACACTCAAAAGCCTGCAGGATTCATATAATGAAAACTAATCTATAGTACAGCAACAAGATGAATCTGTGTAATTTAGTTCACTGAACTTACACTAACTTCTGTGGTCTTTGAAGCTGATTTTCAATATATACTTTTACTAAACTGTTCTATGCAGCTGGAATTTTGTATTCCAGAACACATACAATATTGAGTAGTGAGTGAATAATTTACCAGTGTATTTGGAAGGTTTCTGTGCGCATGTGCTTATGTAGATTTGTGTGTAAATATCTGAGGTTGTTATTTAAAAGGAAATATGATAACTGGGAAGCATACGTTGCTGATTTAGTCCCCTGCAACGGCAGACAGCTGTCTCCCAGATCTCTTCCTTCCAAAGGCTCTACATATCATCTGCTATGTATCACACCGCACTGCGGCCACAGTATATGTCACAGTATGCTTTACTGTATGTGTTATGGTATACACAGTATACGTTGCCATAACGAACACGAGACGTTTATTAGGAGACTAAAAGCCTATAAATCCTCTTCTTAAGAGGAAGATGAGCAAGATTTGTGGCATAGCTGGGATCCACTTGAACGTTTAGATGTCATTTTAATCCTATGCAGCTTCAGAATGAAACCAAAGTAAATGAAGCTTCCAAGTTCTTATCTGCTATAGATAAATGTTAACAAAGCTCTTTAGGTGCATGTGTTACACTTTTAACATAGTGTTTTAAATGCCTTTATATATCCTTTTTCCTAAAAAGGTTATGGAAACTCAAGTTGTATCTGACAGTTCAGCTCCAATGGATGTAATTAAGCAAAGACTTAATTAAATTAGGTTAATTTTAATGTATTTTCATGCACCTTATGTAGAATATAAAGAACTACACATGGCTTAGTCTAAAGGCAGTTGAATTAAATGGGAATCTTTGGCCCTCATGTCAAGCTCTGTAGGAGTTTTTCCTGTAAAAGCGATGATCGGAGCGTTTCCATGACACTTAAAAACCGATAGGATTGGTAGATCCGTTAATAAAACTCTTAACCAAAGCTTCTGCTCTCTAAAACGTGAGCTTTAAGGATATTGGAAAAGCTGCCAAGGTTAAAGGATTAGTTATTCATCTGTTTTCTTCCTGCTTTTCCTTGATGCCTCCTTTAATTTGTATGTTTAAGGCCGTTGCCTGTTCTTAGGGAATATCTCCACATTAGTCCAGGCCTTACAACAGTACTAGGTGTGCTGATAGCACTTAACTAATTGGTTCACCTAACTCTTGGCACCCATCTCGTCTTCCTTGCAGGTAGTTGTGGCAGCTGGTGTGCAATGATCAGGCATACAACCTATGCGTGTTTATTTGGGAAAAAAAAAAAGCACAAAAGGAAGAAAGACTTGATGATAAGCAGTTTACATGTGGATCTGTTTGACACAAAAACTGATCAGCACATGCTGGGAAGCCAAACAGATCAAACTTACAGGTATATGGGTGCATCCAGCCTGCTGTATGTGGTGAGACCTGGGCCTCAACTTGTTCTGATATCAGGCATTGACGAGTCCTGTTGCTCTGCATAAAAGGGGACTCTTGTAGATCCTTTATTTTGGCTTGGTTTTCTTTAAAACTTATTGTTGAACTAAACTGATGAGGTAAGTGTCCCGGTAATGAGGCTAACCCACCATCTTTATAAGCTACCGCAGAGCTGCTGTGGTGCTTTTGCAATCCTGTTATAGAAACTTAGTCCCTAGTTGCCTCTGCAGAGGAGGAGTATGCTCTCCGAACTACACTCTGAAAAGATCAGTGTGTTAAATATTTCAAACTTAAATCGAAATTAACAACATTTTTCTGTCTGAAAGTGATTAATTTTGAGAGCTGCTCTGGCAATTGCTGTTAAAAGTCTTTGTATTAAATTTGCCATATTGCAGTCTCTGTTTCTCTTCCATTTTTGAACGGCAGTTCATTCCACAGGCTTGGTGCAGGGGAATTATGATGGTATTCAATTAGCCAGGTAACCTCTGAAGGTTTGCTAATGTATGTATAAAATAGAAATCTGCTCTTAAACTTCTCTGACATGCACATTCATTTCAAGCACTAAATAATGGTTGTGCAATGTGCAAAAGGTAGCCCCTATGGTGGTATTCCAGGGATGCATTTTGTCCCTTGTGTACCAGAAGCACGCACTTTATTGATGGGTATGAGACCTGAGACAAAATGCTAAGCATTGTCTTTCATGAGAAGTTCTCACATGTAGAATGGGGTTTATGAACTGGTAGACTAAAGGTTGTTTAGAACCATTTTGCAGCTGTGAGTGAAGATTCAAATCCAAACTTCAAATTCCAAAGATGGTTATTAATATGTGCCCAAAGATGATTCCTTTTTTTTTCCTTGTAATGCAATTAGGAAACATATATGTGTGTTTGTATATATGTGGTTATATTAGAGATGGGTACTCCCCGTGCACAAGGAACTATGCTTTCAGGATGTGTGACTTTCCTTGTAGATAAAAGGAACTGATAATGAAATAAAAGAACAAAATTTAAACTCCAGGAGAGAACAGAGTATGCAAGACTCATTATTAAAAACAGACATCTGCCAATATGCAGGCAAGCTATGAAGGGAGCTTGTTTTATCCTTGGGAATGTTATGTGGAAAACAGTCCTACCAATATTAAGTCATGTATACTCCAAACTGGAGAACGCCTTGTTGCAAAGTCTCCATCCAATTTCACATAGAGCAATCTCACCAGTTTATTCATACTACAGTTTCTTGCTTGTGATCAAGTATGTGTTCTGTGGTTGTTAGTTTTTTAATGAAAGTTACATTACAGTTCATGTCTTCTGTGCTTAGTATGAGCTGCTGATAATAAGATTGTATGTGGACTCTTAATAGATTGTAAATTCTGTCAGTTTCTGGAACTGGACTTTTTCTACCTCAAGCTTCATAAACCTGAAACATTGGAGGGCCAGGGAAAAAAGAAAAGCGTAATCTATTACTGATAGGTATTATTATTTCAAGCAAATGAGAACAAATTACTCACTAGAAGAGATCCTAATAAATTACAATATGTGTAAAGCATTCCGAACAAAGCAGTTACAGTATGCAACAGTAGAAATGCCAGATGTGGCATATCACTTAAATATTGGATTGCTAAGCAAGAGTTTGCTAGTGTTTTAATAGTATTTCTATTACTATTTAAGCTTTCAGGGAGATGACATATTTTACTCTGAGTGACAGAAACTGAGAAGCTGTTAGAGTGAACAGATGAATGAGGGTATGCAAAACATACACTGCAAAACTCTAGGTTTGACCTGACTGTTTAAATAGACCTTGAGGTTTAAAAACAAACACACACAAAACCAATAAGGAAACCCCCTCAAAGGATTTCTAATGTGTTACAAAGGTCTGTATCAGTAACGCCAAGAAGTTTTCTTAGTTTCCAAATGTTTGCAGCAAGTTTTTATACTCGCTCATGGACTTGGCTATCATGTGAAGAATGACACTAAAGGAAAGCTCATGGAAAACGTTTTGATGCAGAAAGCGATAGCTTGGAAGTCCGCAAGTAAATAGAAGCCAGGGCTATGCAGACTTTTCATTGTTCTTTTCTCAGTAGTTTTTCACCTGAAGATTGTCAGGGTCATTTTTGCAATCTTTAATTTTAGTTGGAAGTTTAAATAACACACACACACCGTACACCCCAATTTCAGCTCTATTGTTTCCTGGCTCAGTCTCTGATGTTGCTGTTGAGGCTCAGACCTTGTGTTCACATAAATTAAACTGGACAGATAAAAGCTTCAGCAGGAGTCAATTTAACTTTTTCTAGTCTTCATTTAGCAGAAGGTGCCATTTGCCGAGCTGTTAGGTGATGACATACCTCATTTGGTACTGAGAAGCTGGGGGAACACTGTGATAGACTTTAGTTTTAAAGGGATTGTAGGTCCAGAAACTTAGAACTGAGCACATATGGTCTGTCTTTTTTCTAGATGATCTATTTTCAATGGGGCCTGTATTTGTCGATGTACAACATTTAATGGTGTCAGTGTTTTAATGGGAACTACTTAGGTATTGAAGTTAACATCATGAGACTGGAAAGTGTCAATATTGCCCGTCTCAGGGTCTTGCATATACTTCCAAGGAACCAGAGAATTAGTTTTTTCTGGAAGCAACCATACAGGCTAAATTGTGTCTTAAATTGTATTAGCCGTGCTTGGGGTTAGTGAGCAAGGGAGCAGTGGAGTGGGGCTGGCTTGAGGCATTTTGACTTAGGAGTGTATCCGGAGGTAGCCTGCCTCCAGCTAGCTGGCTGTCCTGCACTCCCTACACCTCCAAAAAGCTGCACATGCTTCTTCCGCACCTGCAACCAGGGTCTAGCACTGTGTGCCTCCCTCCCTTAGCTGGGCAATGCTTTGGGTGCTGTTGGCTTCTTGCTCATTTTACCTTGTCTGTACTAAGCAATCATGGAGAATGTTATGCTCCTTCAGCACTGCTTAGTAGATCCAGACAGGCAACATTTCTCGGTCTCTTTAAAACTTTGTCTTTTGCGTTATTCCACCAGTGCAAAAGAGTCAATGGATTAATCCCAAGCATGTAAGACAATCTTTGTTTAAAGAGGAGGAGAGTTATATTTCAGCATTTTTCTGACAATTATAGTAATCAAGCTAAATTATCCATAAACCAGAAAAAAGTATCAATTTTATGTTTGAAGGAAAGTTTTTTATTAAAAGATAGTTTTGTTTGGTTTTTTATGCCTTGGATATAACCACTTTAGCCACCCAGAAACTAGACTGTGGTTTGTTTTTTCTCTGTTATTGCTTGGCAAAGTTATTGGGAAAAAATATTAGAATCTGAGGCAATTCCAAAAGGCGTTTTCTTGCCCTGACTCAGTAATTCTGTCTTCATGAATTTGTGCTGTCTTGTGGATTGTCACCCTGGTTATAGATCTCCTTTAACCACGAAAAGCTTTTTAAAATGGGGAATAAGCTCAAGTTGTAGACCTGGAATTCAGTTTGGATTAGCAGCAAGGTGGCAGGATGCTTTGAAGGACCAGATGCTTTGCTGTCCCCAAAGAGTAGGGGGAGCAGAAACACAAGCAACCTGCCCTTGGGGTTGTTTATGTAGAACTGCTCCTTCTGAGGACAGGCTTTTATCTCCTAGGAGCTCCTGACTCCCTCCTCAGGTTTGCTTCTGTTGTCACAGTGGCATCTTCTCAGTGCAATTGCATGCTTGTTCCCATGCATTTGTGTCCAATAACCCATGTGCTGTGCATAAATTACACATTTAAAGGTATCCATAATATTGTGAAACTTATCTCTCCGCTTTTGTTTTGTTGTGAGTGGCTAATGAGACTTGCTCTTTATTCCCATATTCCCTGAAGTTAATAATTTTGAGGAAGTCACCAACTATTTCTCTTAACAACACAGTGCATTGTTGGAGATTGGGGGAGGATGGGGTGGGGGGCACAGATTCTCTAATAACTTCACTGACTAAACTACTGGTAAAAGAAATTGAGTGATCGTACACCCATAACGGACAATAATACTCTTGAAAACATGTTCCTTCTGTATACTTTGAGAAAAGTCAGAGGTTCAAAACTGATCTTTCAAAAAGAACAACTGACTGATTGAACGCTTCCAATTTGTTTTGCTGAAATTTGCTATTTTGAAATTTAAGTTCATTGCCTGTGCAAATAACAGGTTAGGGTTCCTTTTTCCAAGCATAATTTCAGTGGCAGGATTTATTTTGAGGGTTATATTGTACTCATTTCACTTACTAAATAAAAAAGACCATTACACTGAAATTCAAAAAATAAACCTAAAGCAGTGTAAATTATTTTTGTAACATCTATCTTCAGCACTGAATGAAAAAATGAAGTCTGGAATAATTCCTGCATTGAAAATTAAGACAGCTGTGGTTCGTCCCTGGCTCCACTGTTGTGTTTTGCTTGAGGAGATTGTATCACCTCTCTCAACTTTAGTCTATAAATCTAAGAAATGTGAAAAAGTGTTGCGAGATGCTGTTGTTACTCACAAGAGAAAAGTACAAAACACATTAACAGCAATAGGTTTAACTGCTAAATATAGAGCTATACTTAATGATAGTCAATTTATGTATTGTATGTGATTTATATGATGCATTTAGCACTTGTCCTTCCTCATGCATCATTCTGATTTCTACAGTTGTATTCATGATTGTGTAAGCATCTGCAATACAATTAGAGAACTAAGTTCAGCCTGTGGATTATTAATGAATGACTATAACTATCATTTAATCGGTAGTTCTTGCCTGTAAATAGTTTGTAGTCTAAATCACAGGGTGTTTTCTCTGCTCATTGGTTATATTAAAACCCAAGAGAATAATAATTACTACCCAAACAGCAATTTTCAGCTAGCGATTGCTTTCAGAGATATATGCAGCCATCTGAATACCTGTAAGCAATGCATTACACAAGCCTTGAATGCCAATTCTTGCAAGTCTTGTGCTTAAAAATGATTGATTCTTGTATTATTTGGCTATCTTGCATGTCCGATTTATTCTGTAGTATTTGATATGTGAAAAGTACAAACTTAACTTATTTTATAATGGTACAGAGCAATTCCAGTTACTCAGAATTTTGTAATGTACAAAGGCAACCAACAAAGCATAAAGCCACATACTTTAAATCAGGACACATGCTAGCCTGCTTTGCTGTACCTGTTGGGTCTTGGCTTCTTTGTCACTACTGGTGCTCTGTTTGCAGCACAATATCAGAAACAGTGTTCTCTTGCATGCTCCAAGAATACACGTGACAAAGGTAGGTTTTTTTAATCACCTCGCTCTTGTACTATAAAATACCTTGTTCCAGAGAGTGCTGCACAAATAGCTGTATCTGGGTTGTGTTTTTGGAGACTCTGTAGAAATGGTTAAAATGGAGGACTTTGCATCTTTTACTTGCTCAAATGTTTTTAGTGGTGTTTTGGGTTTAACACATTTTATTTTCATTGGCCTATCTCCTACTTTTCCCCTGAAGGAAGTCTTGTGACTATGTTTAGAGTCTTCCTCTCTGAGGAGAAATTATTGATGCCTTTTCTAATCTCTGAATAGCATTCTCCTTTTGTTTCTGCTTGCCTGGCTCTAGTTGTTCCATTGATTGTTTTTGCATACTATGTTTTCTTACCATTTTATATCACTTGTAAATCTTAGCTATTTACCAGACGTCCCGTTCTTGTAGTACGTTACATTTCAGTCAGTCTTGTGAAACCGCAGTAGTAGCATCTCGCCTTACAGGTAAGGTAGACAAAAGCACAAGGGATTTTCCAGTGGTCCCAGAAAAGTTTCTGGAACATTGCTCCTACGTTTCTCTCCAGAAAGTTAATCTGATGTCATGATGATTTGTGTAAGACCGATTCATCTCTTGGGATATAGTTTGCAATCCTGGGACATGTGCTAGTGATTCCCCTATGTGTGTGTGAGGAACCTGTGCTGCATGGTGGGATGATTGACTGGAACCTCTAACCAATGGCGCTACACAGGCGGATGAGAAGGCTGTCATGCTGTACGTACATATGTGCATATTAATTGTCTAGGGTTGAAGGTTTTTTATACATGCAGTGACAATATTAAGGTTCTCATGACCATCAGCATCACCACTGTATTACATTTTGTCTCTGGAAATTCTGTCTATGAAGTGAGAAATTAAATTTCCAGGTGAACTTCCGCGGTCCTTTCTCCAGTCTTTGTTTAAGATTTTAGGCATATGAAGTCTTAACTGAAGCTAGGATTTAGTCCAGTGACTTCCGGAATTTCAATTCAATAAAAATTTAAGTATTTGGCTTGGAGTGAGAGATATTTCTGTTGTGTTCTGTAAAAAAAAGTCACAACATAAATTTTGGGAGACTTGAACACACCTCTTGGCTCCACTCGCATTCCCTGTGTTCTCTTATGTCTTTTGTTAGTAAGCTAGAACAGGAACTTTGGTGTTAGGAAGTGCTTATGATTTTTCAAGCCTAGAAAAAAATACTAGTTTTCATGGACTATGTTAGTATCTATTCAGGAAAAAAAATATCTTTTTGCAGCCAAATATCAAAGAAGCTTTGGGCAGATTTGGGTAAATTGCTAAAATTTTCATTGGTTGATATTTCTGAGAAGTTAAAAAAATGCTAAGACATTTAAATATTATATAGTGTACAGGATGTAGCAACTTATTAAAGTATGTAGCTGCACATTGAGATGTATCTAAGCTTCTCTTCCCCACAGCTTTACTGAATTTGTAAGAATCTACTATGGCTTTAAAGTACAAAAAACCCAAAGCAGATCCATAGTCTCCAGGGGTGTGAATAAGTGTCAAGTCCAGCAGGTTTCACTCGCTGTGTGTTTCCCTTCTCAGATAAATGAAAGCATAAAATCTGTGCTCTCCTGCCTTCCTGCGTTGCTGTAAAAGGAATGTGGTCTGCCCACAGGTTCTGTGCCTGTCATTTCTGATGCTCAGGTCTTCTGTCTTGTTACCCTGGATACTTAGCTGAATGTACCATGCATTTGCTTTTAAAACTGGGAAAGAGAAAAAGCAGCATGGAGCAGTAGTCTGAGCCACTCTGGATGGTCTACCTGAACACTACGCTAAGACTTTTTTGAAAGGGCAATGATTCTCTCTGGTAATGCTTTTAGACAAAAATTTGTTGGTGTCTTTTTCAAGATGTCTTGGAATACTAGCACAACAATAAGTTGGCTATAGAAATCTAATCTCAGCTTTTTTTTTTGTAATGTTATTTTGATTTAGTCTTAAAGCTCTTAATGAACTGCATTGGGAAAGAGATTACATGATTTATGTAACATTTATTTTATTTTATTCTTTGTGATCTGCCTTGTTATAAACTATGAATTGTTTAAGTGGTGTGTTTTTTTTGCTTTGAACTAGCAAAAGAGTGGCAGCATCTCGTGTTGGTTTAGTTCATTTTTCTAAATGAATCTAAAACATGACTTATGCACCAGGCTGGTAATTCATATCCTCACACAAAGGACATGTGTCTGCTGATCGTCTCCTTTTGAGAGTGAAAGATTAAGTCATCTTCTCTTCCCACCTTTGGCCTCACTAATGTGTGAGCTGCAAGAAGGAATCAATGTTAGTTTTCTCTGATTGCGTAATGACAGAATTTCCTGGAGATTGGGCTATCAACACTGATATTATTTAATTGGGGAAGGTTCCACAAGAGTGAAACAAAAGATTTAACCCAACCACAGGCATGCATGCTCAGCTTGAAGAATGCTTTTTTCCAAACTCATGTAGTTTTCTTCTCTCTGAATAGAGGTTCAGGAAAATCTTGTTGCCCAAATAATACTTCTGGTTCCTGAGGGGGAGAGCATTCTTTTCACTATTGAAAGCCAGTAAGCTTATGGCCAGTTGCTAGACATAACAAGAAGGTTTTGTGCAACTTTGGGAAATTCTGACCAAGTGGAGAAGTGGACCCACTGAACAATTAGAGACACTTTAAAAAAAATAATTACCTAGGAGCTGTGGCTAACCTAACAAGGTAACTAAAAGTAGTATTGGACTGTGTTTCTGAAGGCTTAGTGATGTGTCAAATCTGAAAAATCTGGTGTTTTGGAGCCCTTTCTCAGAAGTGACTGTATTGCTTGGCATGCCAGAATACAAGGTTCTAGAGGAAAACTAATCCTGCAGTACCTTCTATTCTTTCAAGAAGTTGATCTCAGTATTTAGTGATTTCAGCCATTAAAGAGGTATCTCTTTTTTAATAACATTTTAATTGCAAAAACACTATATTTTTTCTGGACTGTAAATAGAGCTGAAATCGCAGACTGTGCAGGTAGTCCTGTCACTGAATTACAGCAGGAATATTTACTTGTGTTCATGACAGTAACTTCTTCAAGGGAAAATAAAATCCTGATCTCGGCCAGTTGACTACTTGAAGTGGAACGTATATATAAAACAGGTAAAGATATATACACTGTGTATAAATGTATGTGTACAATAAGCATTTTTATATATAGGAGTTAGTATTAGAAGTCAAATTTCTTATGCTGGTTTTGAACTTCAATTAAATTTTCAGCCTAAGAGATGTTTTCTACACCCATTTTCACAATAGAGACATTCTGCCTTCTGCCTATAACTTGCGTTTGAGCAAATGTTGATCTTAACTATGAAGGAAAGAGGGATGGTGTTTGGATTTTCTTTTCCTCCCAGTGAAATCGAGGGAAAGAAAAAATTATTCAAATGCTAACTGAGGAGTTAGTTCATGTAAAGGGTCATTAGCTGGGGTTAGTACTTAAAAGTATTCCTTTTCTTAACAAAAATAAATACAATGTGCAGTTAGCATTAAGTAGTGCAATTTGGTGCCTTGAATGATTTAGACAGTTAAAGCATTTACTAAATCATTTACCTATGATTTTGAGAGACTGTAATGTAATATCAGCAGTCTTATGCTATTCAGCAGAGTTTGAAAAATGACATTGTATACTCTTCTTTTTTACTTGCATTTTTGAGGGTTAGATTTTACAAAGTGCCTACTGAGTCAGTATGAGAAGAAACTACCTCAGAGGTGTGTTTAGTGTGTGGAACCAAGCCCTGTGTATCCTAAAAAAGAAAAAAAGGCAATAATACAGGAAGGCTAAGGTGGGATGTCAACTATATTTCAGACAGTTTATATAAATATATGCTTTGCATTCTTGGCAATGCTGGCTGAACAGTGTGAAATTTCTTTGTATCTGGCTTGCAGGGTATCAATGTGTTGCTACATTTACCTGCTTTCTAGAGGAACAAAATGTGTTCCTGGTTGTTGTGACTTTCAGTTCAAGCCCATGCTAGCAAAAAGTTGGGTAGCTGTTTCTAGAGACAGATGAAGGAATATTTGTTGAGTGATGGAGTGCGCTTCACAGCAAACTCACCAGGTGCTGCTGCGAGGCACGGAGCAGCATGTAAGGACATGGAGCCATAGGTAGCTCAGACAAACTCCTCAAGCTTTGGACCAGTTACTGTTGCTTGAGAAACAGAGCTCACAATCCTCCATACTGTGTATGAGGCAGCTCCCATATGTCCACCCTCCATGCTGTATTCCGTAAAATGATGACAAATATCTGTTTCTTACCTATATTGCAGCAGAGCTGCAAATAAAACCAAACACACACAAAAACCCCAAGCGAAAACCCCAACAGACATACATCTCAACAGTCAAACTCTTTTTCACCAGTAAATTCTACTCCCTTTTACTTGTAATGCAAGTCTAAGTCTTTGTTTATAAGAGTGTGTTTTTGACTGAAAATCCAGCTGCACTTTAAGATGTATGAGAACACAAATTTATTGAGAAACCCAATAGTCTTCAATCCAAAATCCATTTTGGCTTAAGTGAGACAGTGCATTTCTGTATACATTCAGAATGTTCTTTTTAATGCCTGTTATTCCATGTAGCACTGCCCATTTCTGAACATATTCATAAAGAAACTCTTAATATAGAAACTAACTCATGTAATGTAACACACTGTGCTTCACTGCAAATTTAGCATTATTCTGGATTTATTTCTTTTTTGTTTGTTTACAGAGAAACCTACCGCAGGTGCCAGAGCTCCATGATTTCTATCAAAAGGTAAGAGCTACTTTGTTCAAAGATAACTGAATTATATTTGTCAGTTCAGTACAAACCTGGTTGTAAAAAAAGGGGTAACAATGATACATAAAAACAAAATTTAATGAAAAGAACTCACATTATGGGTGAATTTCATGAATCATGTAAAGGTGTGCATAAAAAATTGAATATGTACACTTTAGATCTCAGATCTGATAAATATTTCATTGGATTAAGAAATGCACTCTTGAAGCTTACCTGTATATAAAACATAAGAATGTATTTTGGAGTTAAGTAAGGTACTCTGTCAATTAACACACTTGTGTATGTCTGTCACTTAAAAAAAAATCTTTGGAATTATTAAGCTTAAGGTGGATGTATCTGTAAAATTTGAAAATGGAAGCCTTTGAATAGAACTGCTGAGGTCACTAACTACTTGAATAAAATATATATGCTTGAGGAAAAATATAACTATGGGTTCTACTAATACGCACACTTAAAATACAACCTTAATGTTCTAAATTGTCATTATAGGTGTATGTTTTTGAGAGGATTAAGGCTTGATTCTACCGTCACTTAAATCGGAGCTAAGATTACAGTTGACTTCAGTGAAAGCAGAGTTAGACCAATGCCTAATGCTTTTGACAGGCTTGCTATCAAACTGGGAACTGCTGCAAAGTGTTAGAAAACCCCAGTGTTGTGAAAATGCCTTTCGGGATCAGCCCACCCTCAGATGGGATGCTGAGACACTTGGGAAGGGCCTTGTATTGGATTTGGTCCTCTGGAACTTCTGCATGTCTGCATTGCGTTACCTCTTCAGCCTTCTCTGTGCAGTGTTTCTTCATGTGGCACCCTTTGGCATTAGGTGGGTTTTGTTTGGGTTTTCTGTAAAGGTGCTCCTTCTGGTAAAGTTTGAGATATTTATTTTTCTTCAGCCTCCCATTTATAGTGCACAGTGGAGTGTTTTGATGGGAAGTATCAATAACATATCTAATGTTTCTGTGGACTGGATTTGGAAAGCCTAAGCACCAATAATCAGGGTTTTTTTTTCAGATTTTATTGATAGTGCATTAGCAGATGGATATTTCTTGTGTGATATCTGATATCCAAGTGTGTGAAAGTGCTAGCAATTCAATATAATAGCAGGGAAATGAGAATTCCACAAATTGAGTGGAAAACTTAACAGTGAGTTATCAGCAGGTGGGGTGAACTCCTGTAATAATTCTTCAGAAATAATGAGAAAGAGTAAAGGATGGAAATATGTTTCTGTCACTTCAGAAAGAGAATGGTTTTGCTTCATTTAAAAAGATGTTTCTATTCGCATTTCTTTCATCTACTTGTTTATCCTTTCATGTGTTTCTATTTTTTTTTTTTTTGGTTCAAGCTGCCTTTAGGTGTTAAGAGGAGGATGAACAAGAATTTTCAGGGGTGGTGTCATCTTAACTAATAATACGAGCAACATATAATAATATGAGTATGATGCTTTCTAAAGAACATGCACCAGTTTCTAAGCTAATCTTGCTGCTGTAGGTAGAGTTTTGAACAGCAGAGCTGCATATACATGTGATGCTACTAAGAAGTTCTGCTAGTTTAATTAATATCAGAATTTGGCACATGGGTTCTGTGAAGGCTTTCTGGACATGTTTTGCATTAAAAAATGTGTATGTGGTTGTTGTGGTTTTATACTGATGTGACTGAGATCAGCACCTACTTACAGAATCAAAAAGCTATAATTGCTCTGTGAATATTAAGGTGTAATGCATGCAGCTTCTTACACATCCTTCGTACAAGGGCAAGCTTATCTTGCCTATCTGTTACCAGTTCATAATGTAGCAGATGTGTTGCATGTTTTGTGTGCTTTCCTTGCTGCTGAACAAGGCTGTTTCCTTCCCCCAGTTCCAAATAAAAATCCTCCTCCAAAAAAAAAGTGATTCCAGTTTTCTTACCCACACTGTAACATCCAATATTGTTGAGTGTTCTGAGGTTTCAAGATGAAAGAAACAGGCCATAAGCTATAGAGTTAGAGGACAATATAACCAAAATGACCTTTGGTATCATGCTTGCCATATTCTGATGAATAAATTGAGTTCATGTTTAACATTCAGATAATATTCCTGGCAGAATAAAACATTGCCACATTAAATGTTCAGATCAGAAATGTTCACAGCAGACTAAATTAAGTTGGATCTTAGGACAGCAAACTTAAAATGAGTAACATGTGGCAATATTTGATTTAACAAAGAAATGTTTCTTTTTCCTTTTTTCTTTTTTTTTACTGTAAGTTTAAAAGTATAAAGATACACATGCCACAATGCAATGCCAGGAACATTAACTGCTTTTGATCTTTCTCTTCAGATATTAATGTCTCCCCCAAACACACCCCTTGTTTGGCGTCTTAAGAGTTTTCATACCAATAAATATGCAGAGAACAGCAGTCTTTTCTTCTGTTTCTTCAGCTTGTTTTCTTAGTGTTGCATGATCTATGCCCTGAAGAGGTCAATTTTAATCAGGCCTTGGGCACTGCTTAACATTTAGGGCCAAATTTTCAAAGAAGGCCTCAGCTGGATTTTGATTAGTGAGCGTATGTTCATTTCTTACACTGTTGAGCCTCGCAAACACATGTATGTTTTTGCCTGCCAAAGTACAGTACTGAACTCTTTGAAGTGAAGACGTGGTTGTCCATGCTACTGACATGTGCGTTCTTTGTTTGCAAATCGGATAGTTGCACATCTGTGTGTATCCGCCATTGATTACAGTTGTATGGCTGCACCTGTATTTGATTGTGGGAATGAAAGGGTAGGTTTGGAACTGGAATTTATTTTTGGAAATGCAGTAGTAGTTTTCTGTGAGATTAAGATGATTCTCAGTCATTCCTGGTTTGCCATTTTTGCTATTTGATCTTCTGGGAAGTATTCTGCTCTGTAGAAGCCTTAGGTTTGCTGGTAATGTAACTATATTGCTAGTATTTTGATAAAAGGTTTCTTGGCTTCATGGGATCATTGGGTTCACAGGGAAGATGCATAAATCTAGTCATCCTTGAAAAAGACCATTAGTCATTCAGGCTTAAGCAGTGTTTAAAGGAGCAGGAACTTCATGCACAAAAGCCCCTTTAGATGGTTGTGATGATTTCTCACTATTATAATTCCAGTAGGAATGCCAAGCATAAATGTAGAAAAACGCCTTTTGCAAGCCACAAATGTTGGCGCTAACAGAGAACTGTGTCCACAATAATGATTTACATAATTATTGCAGAGCAGCAATATCCAGTACTTTTTCACCACTTATATATACATCGCTGAGATGGGGGGCTGCTAAAACATGTGCTCAGTTATTACTTATGCATGTGGTTATATTCTGAAAGATTCAAAATATTTCAGTTGAGATCAGGACTCCACGTGTCCCTTACAGAAAAGGAATCGGTGCCTGCCTGAAGGGTTATTTTCACGAAATATATTAGTATTAGAGAAATACAGTCAATGATGTCAAAATATGCCTCAGAATTGAAGGGGATTTTTTGTGTTTTCCTGACTCTGTCAAACTTGCACCATTGAGACCAGCTAAGGTGTAAGCTGGTTGTTGGGTTATTTTGGGGTGGGTTTTTTTGTTTGTTTGTTTGGGTTTTGTTTGTTTGTTTGTTTGGGTTTTTTGGTGGTTTGGGAGATCCCTTTGTAGTTCTCTATGCACAATTTCAAGAAAACCAACTTAGGAAATAGATTAGCATTCAGAACGTCCTTGATGGAAACAAAGAATATCTTAGGTGCAGACTTTTCAGTGGGAGCAGCAGGACCCCTTTCTTCACAGACCTTTCTTCTGCTTGCAGCGTGCATTGTGGTTGCAGTCCTGCCACACGTGCCAGGAGCAGCAGCTGGAACACAGCCTTTGGCTTCGGTAGGAGCGGAAACAGGCCTGTGAGGATTTAAAAAAGGGGCAGGTTGGAAGGGAACAACCAACTAGTAAAAGTTCATAACCACGTAATTATTGCATAGTGACTGTGCAAGCTGAAATTCGTTGGTCATTTGAGGCTCTCCAAGACACATGCCAGCCTCTGAGAATTTCTGTATTTATTTTTAATTTATTTAGTCTTTACTGAGGGTTCAGCTTTTGGTGTGTCTGACCCTACAGCATAGAGCTTCAAAGAGCACACAGGCAGAAACTTTACTGAGTTGCCCAAGACTTCCTCTACATGTATTCATGTATGTGTGCACAAACTCACTCATAGTTTGTGCATGGGACATGCACTTTAAATTTCTAAATTCATTCATTTGAAAAATAGTGGCTTTGCATGTAAGAATCTGGAATGTAATTGTCATGAGGAAAAGAAATGCCACAGTCATGAACATCATAGCTGCAAACTAATCTTGCTGCCCCAGCTTATTCTGGACACTTTTAGGAGCTGAAAATAATAGGTAAATAATTGTTAGTTTTGGAAAAGGCAGAAGGAGCATCCCCAGTCCTAACATAGCCTAACAGTATCTTTGTAAAGTGAAGTTAGCTTTGAAAATTGTGACTTATGGTTGGTAATAGAAAGGAATTTAGGAACAGAGAGAAAATGAATTAGAATTCTAGTAAACAGCAGAAGAAAAAGGTGTTCATCATGATTGCTTTGCTTCTTCACCTTTTAGTCTTGTATGAGAGGCTCCAAAATGCTACACTGCATGGTGTGGTTTTTTAAACTTTCTCAGAGATCTTGAATTATCTTTCAGGCACAGGAAAACCATTGAGATCATGACAGGGCAGTTAGTTTTAAAAACCATCAAGGGAAACAGAAAAAGCCTTCAGAGTACCTTATTAACCTTCGTTTGGGATAGTATTTTTTTGCCTGTTTTTAATGCTGCTTATCCTTTGCAACATCCTGTACTATGTCTGAGCAGTAGCAGGAGAATCAAAGGAAGCAGCTAATAGGTGGTGGTTTACGCAGCTTCAGCTGGGCACCATGCTGTTCAAACTGCGCCTGATTGAATACCAGTACGTGTGGGAGTACCTGTCATTTGGGTTTACTGTTACATTCACATTTGTAGAAAGAGAATAGAAAGGCTGAAATATTTCTGTCGTGTTGCTGATGTTCAGTACCAGAACACAGCTCAGCCACAACAAAACCATACTGGTAATGAATAATGCCTACTGTACAACAGAAGGAAATTGTGTTTATTTTATAGGCCTTAAAGTTATTCTGTCTGCTTGGTCTGAGACACCCCAAATTCTCAGTAATTTCTTTTTATTGTCATTTGTGCTGACTCTCAAGTTCTAGCTTTGGTACTAAAGCAAGCAGGCAGCATTCTTTCACTCAGGCATTTGGGATATATACTATAGAAAACAGTTCTTCTGATACAGAAGGTAACGAAAAGTCTCACAACACTGAAACAAAAACATGTTACGAGAAACAATGACAGCTTGTCAGAGTGAAAAGTAGGATAACTTTTAGAGGTGTGAAAGACCAAACGCTGTGTGAATTGAAATACATATGACTTAGTGCTGAAAATATACTTGGTGACTTGGATTTTTGTTTTGCTCAACATTGTAAAGCTACATTTGGACGGTCATGGGGATTTTGTAAGAAATTTAAGCAAATGAATGTAGCAGCTGAAAGATGGCCATAGATTAGATTCTGTCATAAAAAGCCCCTTCCAGTACCAGAAGCTCTGACCCTGGAGAACAGACTGAAACTTTGATAGAGCAGGATGGATCCCATCAACTCTGAATCTTTAGGAGAGGAATCTCTAACAATTATTTTTTTAGTCAGGGCAAAGGTAGCTTTAAAGCCACCACTTGCTGATGTGTGGCCTTGAAGCTCACAATCCAAGAATCTGCCTTTGCCCTGTGATCTAGCTGGCTGTGAGCAAGGCATGAAGCTCACAAGTCTTTCCAAGCCTCTTTCCAAAAGTCCTGCTTTGGAAAGTCCTGCTTTTGGAAAGATTACTCCTCATCAGATATTACCTCAAACATCTCAGTTGCCCTCTGGCAGGTTTTCTCTATGAAAACTCTTACATTTTGTCACTGTAGGAATAATGATTAACTCTTAGGATTTAACAGCCTGGGCTCAGTACCTTGCAAGCTCAGTGTAGTCTCAGGAAAAGAAGATGTTCCCAGGTATATTTTAAAAAATCATGGCGGCAGGTCATGAGCTCTTCTCCCACCCTTGCTCTGTTCCTCTCCAGGAGGGCTCATAAGGGCCCCCCCAAGGCCAAATCCCTGTTTATAGCTATTCTTAAAGAACAATATAGCGTCAGTGCCTGGTGTCCTTGTCTGGCTGGACTGGCAACCTTCACCCCTTCTTCCACTGCAAAGCTGTGCACCCTTGAGGAGGAAGAGATTGAGGCTATTGCCAGGAACAGAAAACTGCACTAACATGTTCATTAGCTGCTAAGCTTTGTAATATTGTATTATGATTTTGTATGTCAAGTAGGAAGCCTTAATGTGAAGATGGTCAGGTAGGTTGCTTGATGATTGTTTTGGAGAGGTATGTTCAAACAGAATAATGAACTTCAGAGTAAACGTCAAACGCTTTCAGCTGTTGTACTAATAACATTCTGAGTGTCATCTTGAGAAAATGTGATCATTAGGTTACTGAAGAAACTATCAATTATTGTGAATTGTAATCTCTTGTAATACTACTTCAGCTACTTCGCTGTTCTTGAAATGCACATCAGCTATAATTCAGAACTGGTTTTTTGTGTGTGGCACTACTGAAACAATCTGGTTTCTGTCTCAGTATTGGCTTGAATAACAATAGAACACTGTCACAATACTTTATTCAGCAAATTTAATCTGGAAATGCTGTATAATTTCTGTATTCTGATTATACCATGCTGCTATCTGTCTCAATTACTTTCACCATTGTGTTAACAGAGCCTTTGTGTCCCTTCTTGTAATGTACCTATGATGCTTCAAGAAAATTTCAGAAAAAATTATTCTGCTGAGAAGGTCCCTGAACTTTCTTTCCTATGGGCCAAATGAACAGTTTGTCAGATTTTCAAGGGTGCTTTTTCAGCAATAGTAATATTAAAATACAAAACTGTGGGTGGGGCAGATTCTCTCTTTCTCTGAAACTTCCCATCAGCTGCCTCCTGACTAGCTATGACCATCCCCTTGCAGAACTGGGTAAAACCAGGCAGAAATGGATGCATCTATCATCTCTTATCACATAGTCCAAAATATACATGGCTGCACAGGCCTTGCCTTCTTAAATCTTCCTCTGTCTAGAGCCTTCTTCAGTTGATGATGGTTTTGATTCTACCACTCTCCATTTTCTCCATTTCTGGTGAGGAACTATCCCCCGGCTGAACCCATTAAAACAGATGGAGGTTGAGGTTGGAGAAGGTTTCCTAGATGCTGGTTTTGGTAAGGGCATTTTCCCCTTATCCACCAAGCCCCACAGTAGCTCATGTTCTCATATCAGCCCTGAAGCTCTGTAATAGGTGACCTGCTAAGTCCGAAGCCATTGTAGTAAAGCTGTCAAAATGTACAGCAAATTTGGACACTCTACAATTAGATTTTGAGAGCTGTCATCATACTGAAACCTTTGGTTCTTTAAGACACATTCTATAATGTACAGTTCAATGAACAACATGTTAATGTTCTGTTTTCTAAATATTGTTTTGACATTTAAATGTTCAAAACCATCTTGAGTTAATTAAATGTAGAAGCTTCTAAGTGAATGGATTGTGCTGACAACTCATCATCTAATTACCGATAATTAGGAGTAAAACAGCATTAGCTAATAGAAATAATAAATAATTGTGATAGGGAAGAAAATTCAAATGTGCTGTCCAGCAGCATGGCAATTTTTCTCCCAAGAAGAATTCATACATGAAAGCCCTGAATGTAGTTCTATTTAATCACAGGCTGCCCATGCATAGGCATTATTGACTGAATGTTTTAGGTTAATAAGAGCTGGTCTGAGAATAGGAAAATACTAAATGATGTTTTAGGTTGATGAATTCCAGAAGCTGGGCCACCCTTGTTGGAACACAATAATAAAGACAAAATAGATCAACAAGGGGTTTGAAGAGACAGAAAGATATTTTTGCATCATCTACTAATCTTGTCAATACCACTAAAAGAGGAGAAAAAAAGAATCAAAGGAACTAAGAAGTCAATTTAGTTTGATTTTTATCTCAGTGTTCTTTGCCAGTTGTTCGCTGGCAGATTTTAAAGGGAGAAATCAAGTGTGGGCAAGTTCAGATTGTTCACTTATCAGGATGGTTGAGGAGACAATGTTTTAAGTCATTTTTTCTGAATGTTTGCCACCAGGAGCAGTTTTATTTAATTATGGAAATGTTAAATGGAAAACATCTGTTTCCTGATGACCTAGAAAATAATGTAGTTGAAACCTAGTTTTCTGTTTGTGTTTAAAGCTAGGAGAAACTTTGACTTTCTCTACTTTGTTCAGATCTGTAGTTAGCAAAGTGTTTGTCTTACCTCAGTCTAATGAGGAATAGACTCTTTGCAGGAATAAGTTCCTTACCACAGGCATTGCTCGTTGCTGCCAATCTTTATTTGCAGTGCTTAATCTGTTTTTAAGAAATGAATTATTTATCCATATCTTAGGTGAGGTGGAACCAATCCTTCTATGTTAGTTATTACTATATATGTAATTTTTTCATGCATATATTACTTTGCTTTGGAATAATAAAAATGGCAACAAGTAGTGGGTTTTCAAGCAGGTAATACATTCGGTTATGTACGTTCATTTCAATGTGTGTTTAATGTGCATGGATTTAACGTAATAACTTAGACAAAGAGAAATAGGAATGTAAATATAAATGAAAAGCAAATACTTTAGTTATTAGTCAGTTACTTTAGCTAATGCCCTGCCTGGGACTACATGTAGAAAAAAAACCTATAGGATTTCTTCAGGAATATGTACAGGTAGAAGAGACAGCAATATTGGTATGAACACCAGATAATGGGGATGTAAAAGTATGTGTGCTAGGTGCATGTCTACCAGGCCTGCTGGGCAGAGAAATAGTCCACAAAGAGTGCACAGAAAAACTATTGGTAAAGAAAAAGAAGAAAGTCAGTAGAAATGTAATCTTTTTTTTTTATTTTTAAAACTGATTTTAATAAGGAATGTAAATTTGTGGTCATCTTTGTTAAATTTCCATAATTATTCCAATATTTTTGTTTTTACAAAATAGGGAGAATGCTTTATTATAAAGCATTTTAATTGTAAGATTTCATAAATATGTTTCTATTTCCTTTACAACTTCTCATTTTCCAAGATTAATTTTTACTTCAAGAAGTGATACATAGGTATTACCATGAATATTTATATTTAGAGAATGAAGCAGGAGCATTTGTAAATCCTTACCCTCTTAATTAATGTCAGTCTTCAAGGTTGTGTTTCCCCGTGATTGATAATAAAAGGGTTTCAGAGTGGCATGGTATCCTTTGCAGCATGAATCATACAAGACCATAAAATTGTTAGCTACATCATTATGGCTGAGTGTATTGTATTAAACGAGCACATACCAGAAAAAGAAATTAATGTTTTATGTGTTTTCTCAGCAAGATTCATGTAGTGTGCAAAACGTACCTCTCTGAACAAATCATACCCTAAATGTGTTTTTAAAGTTTGCATAATTAATTCAAGTTCACTTTTTACTGATTGAACACAATTAATTTAATTCCGTATGTCTTTATTTTGTGTGCTGGCTGGTTGAGAGCTTGATTTGGCAGTCACATTAACAGAGATAAACGTGCATGTTTTCCTTATTCCAATAGCATTATTCACACATTTAAGGACCTATATAAGCACTAGTTAGGCAAGAAGTTTCCCAGACCAGCTATAATTACATTAAGAAAAGGTAGACTTTAAAACCAAAATCAGTACAGTTGAAAACATGTCAGCTTTCAGGAAGGGGAAGGGGAGTGGGGCCCAGAAACCTTTGGTTAGAAAAGCTGTAGTAAGGTCTCACAGGAATTGTTATTTCATGATTTCATGCTCTCATACTCCTTCAGTGACTAGATCTCCTGGTCAGATGTCCTGTATGATGCTTTGTTGTTTTTTCTCTCTGAATGATGAGATGCTGTTGCAACATGGGAAATTTAGTCCAGGTAGAAAGTTATGTCAACAGCGTAAGAGCATACAGAGTACAGGTAATCTGACATGTTTTCCATGAAATGTATCAGTGCCACAACACCGAGGACAGTCTTAATACCTTCTGGAGCACTTCCTTTGGGATCTGTACAATAAAAGAAGGGATAATCTTACTAAGATGAGTGAAAAACAGGATAACCACTGAGAATCCTTTTGCCTACTATTAGCGGCTGATCAGGTAAAAGTCACTGTGGACACATTTTTTGCAAATGTATTCTTACAAAAGGCATAGATTAGCTGATCTCACATGGTTCTGGCATTGCATGCCTGTTTCTCCTGCTCTGTCTTTTCTTCACTTCAATGTTCATATAGGCTCTCTGACCATAAGATACTGAGAATTGGACTCATCAACTTTTCTGATGATGAGGTGAACATTTTTCTTTGTATTCTAGAACTGATGAAGAAATTTCTAAGGGTTTTTCTAGCCTTTACAGCATCATAGAAGTATATCTAGGTCAGCAGATCCAAGACTTTTCAGCTTAGTCTGCTATGTTGTCAGTTTTGTAGAGCCAGTCCCTCAAAACTTCCGGCATAATAAACTTAAAGTCTTTGCAGCCTCGAAGGATTTGCACTTCATTTTCTAATGAGATGGAAGGTCTAGAGGTACTAGAGCTGAATCCTAGAGATAGGTTGAGATGGATCAACCCCAAATCATGAGTCATACATTATGAAACAAGTAGTCTTTCCTTGGAATTAATTCTAATCCACGTGTGCTCAGCAAAAAATATATCTGGTGTGAAACTTCATTATCATCCTATATAAGCTATCAGTCCCCTTTTTATTCTGAGCAAAGACACACCCTGAGGGACAATATTCCATTTCATCAAAGTAGAAAAAATAAAAATCCTCTATCTATTCTTCATAGTTATGATGCATTTTGTAGGGGAATTAAAAAAAAAAAAAAACCAAACACAAAAAACCACCACAAAACCAGACCCAGAACTCTGAACATATGGAGAAGGGGCAACTCTGTTTAGAGTGAAATCAGTTTATCTAATCTACTGTGTTTGGCCCATAGTCAATATGCGTGCTGTGTCAAATATTGCTATAAATATCCCCTCTGAGCATATGGAAACAGGTGTTACAAAAATCCCTCGGATCACTTGCTTGACCTGTTAATTAAGTTTCACTGTTTACCTATGGAAAATTCTGGGGTTTACTTGGTACTGAGAGTACCCACAGGTTTGGATCCCTCCCCTTCCAAATTATCATGACTTAAAACCTCCTTAATCTTGAAAGGATTGATGAAGAAATAATTGGAGAATTATACTGGAGATTTTGTTTTTGCAGTGTAATCCCATCTGCTATAGCAGAATCCTCTGGATAGAAATTGTTAACTTCCCATTACTGTAAATGGTTTTTATTAACATCTTGTGTATCATTGTTCCTACTTTTCATTTGGTAGCCAGAAATTTATAATTAGTACATTAGCAAGAACTGTACAATATTAATTCCCTCGTATTTTTCTTGAATTTGCAAGGAGCAGATTAGTACAGAAGACTGCTTGTCCCTTTAAAACAGAGGCAGAATTTAATTACCATATATTTTTCTTTCTTCCCTGAGTTTTGTTTTGTGAAACAGGGAAATAGAGGAGACTGAGAGCTGTTGAGATTTTGTGAGGAAAGGCAATCTTCAGATCAATACAGGTTTTATGAATTGCAGCAGAAATATCGGTGCAGCTAGGCTGGTACAGACCTGTTGTAAACAGAGGTAGGAGATTGGTGGTGGTTTGGTTTTTTTTTTTCTTTTGCCTGAGCTACCTAATCAATTCTTGGCAAGCTTGCTGAATTGTTTGTCAAATTAAAACAAAGAAACTCCCAAAGGAGAAGTCTATTAGAACAACTGTCAGAAAGAAGCAAAAACTTTGAACACACAAGGTCACCTAAAGAAAGGTTTATGCACTGAAGAACTTGTCTTTTTCCAACTATATTAGTCCAATATAGTATTTCACATTTCTCCTCATGCTTTGCTTTGTTTGGCCTCAGACCACTGCAGACAAGGTAGCAGTAGTGCTGAAATTGTCCAAGTATTCATTATTCATAATTTCAGGAAAGCATTTCAGAGTGGAGGAATTCCCCTTGCAGGATCCTGGGGAGGGGGGAGTGTCACAGCCATTGTGGGTGCTGCTGTAACAGAACAAGAATCTCAACAGGCTGCAGAGAAACTGCTGGGTATTGGACCACTTCTGGTTGTCCCTGGCAGGGAAAGGTAAACCTCTTATCTTTGTGGGAAGAAAGAGACATTAAAAAAGGGGATATTAAAACAGGCTTCGGGGAGGGGGGGCAGGGAATGAAAATAAGAAACTTTTTCACCAGAAGCACTTTAAGGAATTACCAGCAAGGTTTTAGGGGTGCTGTGTAGGCAGCACTTATATCGGTTGATTTTGCTTCTGGGCTGAAGGGAAGTAAAATGAGAAGTCTTTTCCAGGGCAGTTGGCAGAGAGATGCAGGGCTGGTTCCTCCCTTCCAGCTCTGGCAACGACAGAGCTGTTCAGCCTCTCCCAGTTTTACACCTGGGATGGACAGCAGATTTTCATCTTCACCAGCTGGAAATGAGGATGGGGGGAACAGATGAAGTTAGTATCCCAGACCCCACTCTGACTAGCATCGAAGCTAAGCAATCAGGTCGTACAGCCCTGTGTAAGAATTGCCATACCTGGTCAGACAAGAGATTTGTCTCCCCAGTATCTGTCTCTGAGAGTTGTCTGTCATGAATATCATGGGGAGAGGACAAGAACAGAGCAAGCCTACAGTAATGCTTCCTCAGGATGCTCACCCCCTTACATAAGTTTGTTTCCTGAGTTTCCTAAGCAATTCTCAATTTAAAAGCCCTGGAGGCACTCCTTTTCCTCTAAGAACGCATCCTTTTGCTTTTTGAAGCAACAGAAACCATTAGCATCCATACTGTTCTGTCACAGGCAGTTGTGTGACTTAACTGGATGTTGCATGAAGGGTGTCTCCGTCAGTCACCGTGAGTGTGCTGCATGCCTGCTAATTGTATTTTGTGTCCTTGGCTCATGGGCTGGGAGGAACCACAGATGCTCAGTGCCTACTCAGTCTGGCTGCTGCCTCTTCATTTTATCACACTAACAAGCACCTCCCCAGAAGGCAGCTGAAATTTGCTTTTTACAGAAGTAAAGCTAAAACTCCAGTTGGGAAAAAGTAGATGTTTTAACACTGAAAATGTAAGAGCTCTGAGAAAGGGGGGATTTTCCTTGGAAAAGATGCTCCTGTTTCAGACTAACTCTTCCAGGTGTCTATGAGCTCATTTGTACTAAGTCCTTTGGAAATCAGAGGGGAAAAACCAGGTCTGTCAAAAGGACTGTGTTGGTCCTTCACAAGAGTGTGTAAAGTTCAACTTAGTATCTAGTGCAGCTGTCATCTTTATACTGTTGCATGAAACAGGAGTTCAGTGGAAGTATGAACAGTTGCTATTTATCTTTCAATGAAATATGCACACTTCTAATCTTGGCCTTTGGATAATAACACCCAATTTAAACTAACCTAGAGTTTGGCAAATTTCCAGACACTTCCTTTTTCCTTACTACATTTCTTGAATATATTTTCTTTTACCTTGCACATGTTTAATGCTTAAAGAGAAGGGAGACTTTCTCATAGCAGTCATGCCGAGGTGCCTTTCATGAAGAGATTCACCTTCTGTTGGGGACAGTCTCAGAGAGGTAAATTGAATTAGCAGGAGGAGAGACTCTAGTTTACAGAAGGTAGGACTGTGATTTGAAAATGAAGGAATTTATTCCATTGCTAATACATGAACAGAATTCCCATCAACAGCAATGGAAACTGTGCACATGAAGAAAGAAAATTAGTGGTAAACTGGGCTGTAGCAATGTTGTCTTCAATGTATTTACATAGGATTCACAGTATTTTACAGGCAGCCATGCAAACCTTGAAGTACTTTTAGTAGGGTGCATTTTTATGCATATGAAATTACAGCAATTTACTTCTCCTGTTTAACTTGTATTTCTGTTTTAATTTTAAAGAAGACATGCCACGCTACTATCAATCTTGTAATCCAGAGCGTGACCTCACTGAACAGAGGTGTTAACCTTGCAGGGAGCTCCAAGGCTGATGCACTGGGATCAGCTTGTCACCCTTGTGGATCTGTGACTGTGCAGGGGCTCTCCCTTCTGCTGGAGATTAGGGCCCACAAGAGCTGTCTGTTTGTTGCTCCCAAGTGAGAAGATGGAGTGCTGCACTCCTAGCATTCAAAAAACACAGCACAAGGCTCAGCTTTGCTAATTCTTACTTTATTTGGAGTCTCATTAAATTTGGTGATGTTCCTTGAGGCTGGATCTTGGAGTGAAGTGAATGTGACAATTCCAATTTATTTTTCTTTTTTTAAAGGGAAAGCAGGAGGAGAGGAGCAAAATTAAATGACAGTTTCTAACTGTCCTGACTCCAGTGAAGATTCAACATAGGAAGGCAAAAAGATATTCCCCTTAAGATAACTCCTCTAATTTAAGTGTTCAGATTTTTTTTCTCAAAAATAATATAAACACAGAAAGTTTCCTATCTTTTTTTTTTGTTCCCTTTGGGTGATGAGGGGTTCTAATTACACTAAAACCCCTAGTATTGACCTGATAATATCTTCCCCCTGCCTGCATGGCTGTATCTAGAAGGCTGAAACATTACAATGGGAATAAGCTGTGCTTTGAGGGAACGTCCAAGATTTTCCAACTTTGACCAGCGTGGAAGTTTTGTGTGAATGGCTGTATGTTGTTCAAGTTAATTTTTCTGTTGCTCTTTTCTGTGTTGCTGGCAGAGGAAATACTATTACAGTACTTTCTTAACAGGAAAATTCTGTGCCAAAGGTTTTAAAGTGTTTTATTTTAATGTCACAGATGATTAAATGCTTTAGTGTGACTGACAAGCTTTAGTAAATGCATACAAATTAGATATACTAGCTCTTAGTAAAATAGATTTTCTAAACCTGTTTTGTGTGAGAGGAGAAGTAGCAGCTAATGATAGTAAAATACATTAAGATGCTGGCAAATTAAAAAAGTCACTTGCAGCTTAGCAGTAGTGATATGCCAGCTCTTTGTAAGGGTGAGGTTGGAGACTACCAGTACAACAGGAACGCCCATAGGGTTTGCTGCAATATAATTTGTATTGTTGACAAGCTGAGCTGATGCTTCCTCAGGATCAGAATATCCTCCAACTTGCTAGTAGGAGCAAAGGCTCTGCTCTGCTCTTCTCTTATCTCTTTTGAGGATGCTGGTACTGCTGGAGATGCTAGCTGTCAACAATCTTATTGTACAGACCAGTATAAGATCTGTAAGTAGGCCATAATAAAACATCTCAGTTAATACTTTTTGCTGTGTTAACTCAGGTGAGCATGTAAGTAGCCACTGAAGATCCAAAAAGGAATGGTCTGTTAGAGCTCTTCTGGTATGATTCTTGGTGGGGGGGAAGAGGATGTGGGAAAAAAAACTCCAAGGCATCCCTACACTAATGACAGAAGCTGTGCACATGTTTAGATAATTTGGTAGTAGGTGTTTTACAACTAACAAAGCTGAATGTGTGTATTCTGCCTCATAACACATGAAGCATGGATGGTTTTTCAAGCTCAGAACTGAGCTTTTTCAGAAAGAATCTCAAATTCGCCAACTTTCAAGGGAACTGAAGCCAACTTCCAGGCCTATACATGCTACTATGTGATTTTCTTCCAGGAAAAGAGATAATATAGGGGACTTGCTTCTGTGATCCCAAGTTGGTTCTATATGGTTATAGTTGCACATGTGTGTTTGAAGGAATATTTAGGATGCTCTTGGTGCTGAGGCATACAAAGCCATGGCTTGAATCCTTCTGGGCTGCAAAGGCAACTCTACCTTGTGTCTGCTTCTGGCAGTGGGTCATGCTGTTCAAAAGGAGGAAAGAGGACACTTATCTCAACAGCCTCCATGTTTTTAACAAAACGCTGTGGCTGCTTTGTTTGGCAGGGAGCTGAATCTTGCAGCTGGGTACCAAATAAGATGCCCTTCAGATGGAGGGCTAGAGGAGACAGACTGAGGACATACCTCAGTTGAACAGATTTTTTTGTTGTTGTTTTCGCCAAGAAAGGTGAATTAATCATGTCTGTTTTCTACCTCTGTTTCCCATCCTTTGTGTGTGAAAGGTGAAACAGAAGCTCCTTGCAGAGGAAGCCTTTTATTAGGTGTTTTTGCTGTATCCAGTCTAAACAGTGTTCCAATCTGCAGCCACAATTGCTGCACCAATAATAGCATACGTTAGGTTAGTTTCAGGCTTGAACATTAATAATAGCAATGTTATAATTTTATGTTTATACATCATTATGGTGTCAGTCACTTATAATTTCTTTTAAAGATAAGCATTTTCCTTAAAAATAACACATTTTACAGTTAACAGAGTCTCTTTATCTCCCTTCAGGATGAAAGGTAAGGGAGTGTATTTTATCTTTAAATTATGATATAATAAGAAGAATAAAGGATTCTTAAGAAAAAAAGTGTTATTAACAACATTGTCTTTTTGATCTATGGAAAGATAAGTGTCCTCTAGTGGAGGTAGTACACTCCTTCTCTTATAAACCTTTGTTCTCTTCTGATGCATATTAAGGACCAGATGAAAAATTCTGTTTGTCTGTGGTCTAACAATGAAATACCTTGTAGGAAATGAAAAGGTCAAGCTTCCCCTGTCAGTGATTTATTATAAACAGTACCTCCTTCTTTTATTTCCTGATACTTTGCATTTGGATTAGTGATGATACATCACCAGCTGTTAGATAAAATATGAAGTTGGGAAACTATGGTCAAACATTTCTGCTGAGGAATGACCCTGTAATCAGCTCCCAGCACACCCAGGTCTTACTTGATTTATCAACCCAAACCTGGGATTCTAGAAGAGGGATGAATTAGTTTAAAGATATCTAAAGGATAATAGCTAAAGCCAGAAGTGCGGTAGGAAAACCGTTTGTCACCAGCCTGCCTTGCCCTCCTTAATTGCAGAAAAATTGAGAGTGGATGCGTTAGGCACCTGATATAAATCATTAGTCAAGTAACCAGCAATGTATCAAGTGGGGGAGTTGCAGGCCTTTTTCTTTTGCTCTTCGCAGGCAGGACACTTGCAGTTTTGACACCAAGAGGCTGTTGGGCAAATGTGGTTTAACACACATCTGTCTCCATGCTGACTTCACCTTGGCCTTCTGTATGACTTCATGCATTTTGTTGTTCATTCCAGTTTCCGATGTGCTATTTTAAATGTCACTTTCTGTAGTTTTGCATTTGGGGACCATTTGTCCTAGGTTTTTTTAGCTGAGGTTGTAACAAAAAAGGAATGTGCAATTGCCCAACACGTGTTGTAAATACTCCCTTATTGCAGAACATATTTGAAAGTTTAGTGCTCATGGAAGCAGTATTAATAAATGAATTAAATATCTGCACCCCACATTCCTATTCTTCTCATTCTTCAGTTTTTTAACTACATTTACTTCCCTAATAAATGCACATGCTTAACTTTACCAACTTTGCACACAGTTTAGGTAGAGCTTAATGATATTTGATTTCTAACATCATGTCCGTGATCTTTGAAATTAAGTACGTGGATGTACACAAATTCATACAATTGTGGAACCTTCTGCCGTGAGCATCTTGCCTTCCAGTGCACATCAGGGAACAATTAGAAATTAATTCAGTCCATGTAATCTGTATATTTGAAAAAGCTGTAAGAGAATAACAACACATTTTTCTCTCCCTCAGTCTAACCATAGTTATGAGACTTTTCAGAGATATGGTCCAAAGCATGCGTAATGGTACGTCCCCTATGCCAATATTTATTCTTGTTCCATGTGGCTGTGCTTGTGCCTCTGTTTTCGTATGAAACATAAATTTGCCAGAAATGAATTTTGCAGCCTCAGTAAAAATCCAATTGATTGCTTCTCTGTTTGCTTATTTGTCATTTGGATATCATAGCGAGCATTGTGCAAAATCTGTTGTAATCCTGTAAATGAATCAGTGTACAGCAAATTCCCTGAAACGAGCAGGTAGGAGAGCACAGAGCATCACAGAAGAGCGTAGGATGGAGGGGACTTCTGGAGGTCACCGCCCCTTCTACTGGACCTGGTTAACACTTAGCATATACTTTATATGCCCCTGGCTAGAAACTGTAAAAATATTAAGGGATTCGGGGGCTTGATTTCTACCCACTTCTAAAGAGACTTAGACACTTAACTTCTTTATATTGCTCTTGTTTTTTCTGGTTTTAAATGTCATCACTGCACTGAAAAATTGGATGTGCTTAAGGACATTGCTGATTATGGATCAAAATGTCTTTAGACTTGGGCTTTAGTGAATAAAACATTAAAAATATTACTTGCTCAATGTAAGTGCAATTTTTCAAGGCTAAGTTATGTTAACAGAATTTATTATTAAATTGTGTTGTAATTCTTTTAAGCTAATGCATGAAAATTACCTCAAAATCACATCAAGCCTAGTTAAGAAGGTGATTATCTAAGTCTCTAAATGTCTTTCATCCAGAAGCTCTAAAAGAAAGAATAAGAATCCATCCAATCTAGAGAACATGAGCATCATAATTTTAACCACAAAGAAAACCAGTATAAGAAAAAAAGAGAGGAAGAACCAACAGCAAACACTCGTCCCTGTTAAGTGATTTTTTGCCCACCATTATTAGCATATGATTTATGGTGTATTGAGCACTTACTTTCCCTGCATGAAGGTGAAGCACTACTGCAAATGGCTGCACCAGGAGGAGACTCTCTTAAGACTGAATCATATGGGCACTGTGAAATTTTTGGTTGAAACCGCTTGTCGGTGTGCTGTAAAGGATAATGGAATTTGATTTCACAAAGCATATTTCATACTCAAGGTGTCCCAAACCACTCTACAGATGAATGAGTTAAACGCTGGAGAAGTGGTGACTGTGTAGGTAAATGTGGCGCCTATTATGTACTTGGTGATAGCTTACACGCAGCTGTGGACAATGGAAACAGGTTTTCTCTTTTATTATTGAGGGTCACCCAGGTTAGCCCCTGTTCTTTTTGAAAAGCACTCTGGGATTTCTAATTTCCACCTGGATGATCACCAGAGACAGACAGAAAGGGCCACAGTTTAATGCTTCACCGAAAGGATGGATGAATGATTGTTGGATGATTAATGGCTGGTCTGCGCTGAAAGATGACAGCCTGTTATAATAGAGATAGCTAACGTGTAATTTTCTGCGTACTGCAGTTTCACAGCCTCAGCAATCCCACATAGCGGGCATTTCATGTGGGTAAAAGACACAACAATGAAGACATAGTTTTTGGTTAGAGTTTGTCCCGTTCTTGCCAGAGAGCAATGCATGTGGTAAAACACAGTCCGCTCTGCTTGTGCTGGTTTTGTGCTACAGACCGCTGCTAAAGAGGCACTTCACAGAGGCTGGCAAACGCATTGGCTTAAAAGTAAGCACAGCATCAAGGAGAAATATTTCAAAGGGGACAGAGGTATCTTTTATCACATATCCAAATCTTTGCTCGCTGGCCATGTGGCATTTAGAGCATTATCTATCTAAATGAGGCCTGAGATTTGCTGATGGACTGATGCAGTTGATCCAGCTCTGCAGCCAGTGAGTTGTGGACCCACACAGGGAGTGCAGGCACCCGGTCACCACCCCAAAGGGGCTGACGCTCTGTCACCCTATTGCATCCCTGAACAAGGCCCTGAGGTTTTGATCATTTGATCAATTTTTACTATTACTGGTTGATTACTACAGAATAGTTATGAAAAAAACAGCCAACAACCAAACCTCACAAATGGTTTGCTTGATTTGAATTTATTCATTTTCCCACTTGAAAATGTTCTTTCCATTTTGTTGATCCACACCGTGTTCATAGTCAAGTTCTACTATATTTTTTTTTACAGAAGGGCAATCTCAGTTGTACCCAAAACTGTTTTTTAGACTGAAAGTCATAATTTCACATATGTGCATGTTACTGCAAGAAGTGTTCCGTGAGTGAGGGCAGAGAAGTAATTTCTGCTGGTTTTGTGACTAGTCACTGTGCCATTCTCATGATCATTAACACCAGACCTGGACGCTGTTGCATCATCTGCCAGTTCTAATTTGAACTGGGTTTGGCATGATCACATTGCTGTTGAATTAGTCAAAGCACATTACACAGGCTTTGTCCTAGCTTTATTCTTTTATGGTGGCTATGGAAGGACATGCTGTACTTTATCTGGCATAAACTCTGAGTGGTACAGACAGATGATACCTGATCCAGTATGCGCTTTGCTTGTACAAAATTAACCCATCAAGAAATTTTGATCAAATCCGAACTGGCAGAGTGAGGTTATACCACACCAGCACTTTGTATCGTGTGGCTGTAGGAATTTTTAGCTTGTACTAGAAATTTTAAAGACTGCTTTACTGTATTGATTAGTCATAGTTTTAGAAACCGTTTCTCAATTTTGAAACATTCTGATTAGAAATCCTTATTGGGAACCTAATATTTATTAGAGAACTGAGTTGCTTTTATATATTTTTTGTTAAATGGAAACTGTGTTTTCCTTAAATTACCTTCTATTTTTCAAAGTTGCTTTTGCACTTTTATTTCAAAACCAATTACATACGATTTCAGAGTTCCTGAAAATCATGTTGAAAAAAAAAATATTTTTTGTCAATATTCTGTGGAAAAAATACTTAGTTTTTCCAGTAAAGTTCACTTTTTAAATATTAAATTTCTCTTAAAATATCTTTTAATAAATCTGATTATCTGTTTAATGAAGGGAACTTGCAACTGCTTACAGATTTTCTATGAGAAAAAAAAAGTAAATCTGATAATTTGATGTGATTTGTTACCCAAAGTAAAAGGTTCATTAACATACGTGCAAATATAAAATATAGAAACCTGAGGGCCAGATTATAAGGAGATGTACTGAAGACATAATAATAAAAGTGTGTTGATGTATACTGTTTGCAGCTGGTTGATTATTGGAAAGTTCATGTTGAAAATAGCATCAAAAAGTTTTTATATGTACCTATATCTATTTATAATCTGCCAAGCTTAGAAAATCCATTAGTGTATCTTTCTCCTTTCTAAGGAGTTTTTCCATGATAGAAGATTCATGTGACTTTTATTTGATTTTTTTTTATTTAAGAATAATGGATTTTTCTATTATATTGATTATTGCTATTTTCAGATGTTAAAATTAGAACATGGCAGAATTGATCCTACTGCCTTAGTTCATTCAAAGTTTAGTGACTTTTAGGGAATGGAAATAAAGGAGAACTCAACCTATGTGGCTTGATCCTATGTATCCTGTATATATACACAGAGCCATAGGTAGTAACACTGAAGCAGTATTATGAGGCAGAGACTGAACAAAATTTAAGTTGCTTCATGTAGGTAGTTTTTAAATTAGTGCGAAGAAGTGGAGCATTCATAATTTGTAAAAAGACTAGATCTCAGTATTGAAGGACTGTGTGCTTTGTTAGTGTTTCTTGGTATTTTGCAGTGGTTTACTTAATAGGTAAGGACCAAAGAAGGTAATATTTTGCAAGTTGTGCTATTAACTTGAACAAAACATATTTATGACTTAAGAGAATTTTCTGACTTTTTCTTTTTTTTTTTTTTGTATCTTCTAAGTAGCTTTATTGACTAATAACATCTGACATATATTTTCATTTAATTGAAAGGATTATGAAGTGCTTTATATACTTAATGATGTAATTTCAAATCACCACCCTGTAATGAAGTCTCTCAGGTTATCTGTTCAGAAAAATGGAAGGTTGGGACAAGAAATAAAGGCTACTACAGATATTAAGACTGCAGTAATAACGTAGGTCAGTGGAATGGAAATTTGTAATCTGACTGAAGCTCCAGGGTTAATATCCCAGATGTTCCTAGAGCACTAGAAGGCATATCAGATCTTTAAAGTACCAGTGTACTGCCAACTAACATCACATAAAGAATAAATTCAGTTCATCTTCACCACAGACCCAGTCAGGAATCTTGGCCATATTTTAGAGTGTCCATCCAAAGTATTTAAACATATTTGGTAGGCATCATAGGTCAGAATTGCTTTTACAAGGCTAGAACCAAGCAAACTGTTTGGATGGAGGCAAGCCTTCTGGGAGTGAACGAGCTCTGAAGTTGATTAAATTGTCTCAAAATGAATCTTAGATAATTTCACTGCAAAGACCTGCAAGACTTGCTTCCCTCCCTTGCCACAAACACCCAAGTGCATGGCAAGGACAGGCATTCCATCTGGGATGCAGCTGAAGAGATCCATGTGCCTCCCTGTGGTTACTCTGCCTTAAATCTAGTAGCAGACTTACTGGTGCATTCATTTTCTACAGTGTTTCAGCCCTGAGGATGTTTGTTAGTTTGAATAATTCTGAAAACAGGGCTTTGGTGAGAAACTTAATCATGATGGAAAAGAAATAGGGTCTGTTTGTGAGAGCAGCTTACCCAGCTGAGTATAAGGGAGGATAGCAGTCTTCAGAAGTATAACCTAAAGAAGTCTTAAGGGGCACTGAAAGGGATGAGTGGGAGAAGTCATGTGCTTTAGCATTCCATGAGTAGAAACATCTCTTAGGGCTTCTTCCACTATAGCTAAGGTAAGGGGAATGTTTGGGCCCAAGTGGATATCACACAGGTAAAGCCCCTAAAGAGAGATGTTCAGAAAGTGATGGCTCTGCAGGTGCCAATGCCTCTTCCTTCACATATTTAGAGGTTGTCTGACAATCTCCCATCTACTTATTGATGTGTCTTGACCCTGTTTATTTGTAAGATCTGACAGGATCACAGAACTAATGTGACAGGCTGCAACACGTTTAAGATAAATAGATTCACATTTCTACTTCAGTGCTCAGGTCAATGGAGTCACTTCAGAATTACATATGTGTTGCTGAGAGAAGGATTTGGCCAATCGCCCACTCTGTCCAGCACATTACATTTTAAAATAATTTAGCTAGCAGTTGTGAATAACTATTTCCTGCCAATGACCTTAGAATACCACATAGCCAGGAGATATTTCTAACCTCACTTTGTGAGTCACCTCGTCGTGGTACTAGCCCGTAAGCCTTTCCTGTGCTCATTGTTAGTACTCAACATACCGGCTTTACTGATGGCAGATTTAGCCATACTCATGATGGAGTGAAGAAAAATAAGCCCTCTCAAATGTACGCTGTTTATAAAAAGAGAGTTTGCACTAATAGAAAATTCTCAAGCTCTTGGATTTTTGGTTGATTTTTAAACGCAGGTTTTAAATATGTTGTTTAATACTTAAAAGGAAGTTGAAAAATAATTGAATTAAGAAATTAGAATTCTGTGTACAGTACTCAACCAATGTATTCATTTGAAGACATGATGATTAAAAAGCAAACAAGCGATCAAAGCCCAAAGTCCTTACTCCAGTTTTCATCATTGACCATAGGTTTGTTCTGGAGTTCAGTGGTAGGAACAGGTGAGACCTTACCCCAAACAGTATCTGTTAATAAAGAGGTTGCCTTCTGGGTCAATGGCAAAACTCCATGCTAAAGTACTTCAGGATTAGAACTGGTCCATAGTGAAACTCTGTCTGAAGCTGATTGGAAGTCTTTGATAAGGAATAATTTTTAAGTAAACTGATGTTCTCGTGTTTGTTTGAATGAAAAAGATTAGGAAAACATTTTTTTTTAAAGTTTAACTCTCATGTTTATGCAGTAGTAGGACTTTGTGTTTAAAACCAGGCAATACGATTGAATTATTTACGTAGCAACTTTCATGTGGTTTTAATTTTTTTCCTATAGATTTATTAGTGTGTCAGTTTGTGTGCTGGAAGCCAGAATCTTCTGTTTATAGTGCAGCGCTCAACAGAACCTGCGTGGAGTCTCAAATCGGCGCTTAAGGTATAACCCTCAGTAGGATTCGTACCACTTCCTCCCCAAACTGACCAGGACAAGGGGGAATAGACACAAGTTGCTCTTGGGGAGGTTCCGATTGGACACCAGAGGGAAATTTTTCACAGTGAGGACAGTCAACCGTTAGAATAATCTCCGCAGGGAAGTGGTTGACTTGGCCACATTGGACACCTTCAAGATTCGTCTGGACAGGGCGCTGGGCCATCTTGTCTAGACTGCACTCTCCCTAGAAAGGTTGGACTAGATGATCCCTGAGGTCCCTTCCAACCTGTGACTCTGTGAACTTGAGTTTCCTTTTTCAGCCTGATGCATTCAGGAGAGGTAATTTCTTTAATTAGGGACCCAGTATGATGTTATTTGTGTAGCATAGGCAAGAGTTGAGTTCATATATCCAAAATGTCCTCTGGCATCTTCAAACAATCTATTAGCTTTCACCATATTCTTCTGTACTTGCAGGACTCAGTTTTGGGATGTGACAGCGCTTTTCCATGCAGAGCAAACTGTTAACATGTCATTTGTTCAAGGCAAACTGTCTGCGACAGTATAGTCTAGCTAAATGAGAGATTATGCTATCGGTCTGTGTAAGTATGTCTGAAGTCCCTTGGCTGTGCAAAATGCAAGGGTCTTCCCTTAGCAGACAAAATGTGCTCCTTACAGTAGAAAGAAAAACTGCATGTTGCGGAGAGAGCTAAAATGTGATCCAATGGTATTTTTATGGGCACTGTGACCTAGGAAAGCTTTGACCAAAAATTGAATCAATCCCTAGTATGTTTGACATTTCTTCAATTGGTAAATTGCCCTAATCTGATTTTATGTTTTCCCTCTAAACTTTTCTTTGCCACTTCTTGAGTTATCTGATAGTATATAGCCTTTATCAACTTTTTTTCCCTTGTGTTACATTGCTTTAGCCCTTGACAGTCACAACCCATGTGGCATGGCTGTCCCAGAATGCTTACTACAATTTTCTTTTCTCACTTATTAAAGCTACAAGCAAGTATGTTAATGCATCGTTTTACTGATCAGACCCGCCAGTTAGTAAAAGTACAGTGAAGTCAATCTCTGTTCTTAGGCTTAGGTTTAGGGTCTGACCAGTAGGTCTGACAGCTTTGCAAATATATAAACAATAGGCTGTGTCCTTCAAGGTAAACTCCAATCCAGTTAGTGTCACTAGGACTAGTTCAGTGTCTAAAGCAAGAGAACTACTTTTTTTTAATTCCCCCAATTGGTTCACTAAGCTGCTTAAGCAATATGAAAACATCTTTCTGGATATTAAGCTAGTTGTCAAGCAGCTGAAACACCAAAATGTAAGCAAAGTATCAAACTATTGAGAAACTGTTAGATGTTATCTGTTTGGAAATTTGTCAGCCCATGACAATGAGTCAAGTGCCTTCCTTGATAACTCACCACATACAGTTATGGTGGCAGGACATATTCTTTGACCATCTTCTTGAACTACTTTTGCCCATTCTACTTTCCTTTACTTATTAGGGCGAATGGAATCTGTGGATTAGTTACTCTTCTTATCCTTTCTGAGACTGACAGTGTGGATAGAACAAAAATGTTTAGGAACAGGAGGCAGTGTCTGTGGTACACAAGCCTCCATCTGATGAAATAAAAATAGCTGCACTGCGGTGACCAGAAGGTCTGCCTGGGACTGGATTTCAGAGATCTGTTGATTTGCTAAGAGGACGTATAATCTTTCACATTATTGACTTGGTTTCACCCACTCAAATCTGTTGCTGATAAATTCTGGCTGAACAACTTTCTTATATCACTCAGGGTAATTTTTTAAAGGTTTACAAAGTTTTAATTTAAATATCCCCATGTATCAGTGCTGCATTACACAACATACATTTTGCCACACTACTGATCTGCCCATTTTGCATTCTTAATTATACATTTTCCAGGACTACATTTTTCTGTAAATTGTTCACGCCACATTAAAATGGCTGTGAATTACATATACTTCATTCTGTACAGAGAATATACCACATTCCTCTTTCAGATGCAGCATGAATTCTTTTAATTTGCCATTCCCATCTGGTTCAGTGGGAACTAAAATTTTTAAACCAAAATCAAATATACTGTGTTAAATTTGGGTTCATAAATTCAGTACCAATATGTTTACACTCTACTAGTAAACAGTTCCCGCCACCTCAGGTAATAATTTATTTTAAATTTTGATATAAATATAAATATTTCATATAAATGTTTTAAATGTCTTCATCTTATTAATGATTTACAAGCTCATTACTTAAAAGAAAATGCAAAACAAAGAGGCATTATAAATTGACTTAGAATTATCATGGCTTTTATGTTTAATGGTGAGATTCTGTACATAACAAAATTTCAGTCATTTGTCTGAGGAAACTATGCTCCTTTGAAGTCTGCTTTCCTGAACTCAAAGATTATATATTGCTTGTTGCTTGAGAATTTCAAACCTAAGCATCGAGTGATTCAGCTATTATAAAGATTAGATAAAGAACTGACCATCACCCATATCGCTTCTGAAACCAGTTTTACTTCCCACAGGGTATCTTACTAGGTCTTAGCCAGACCAGTTTCTTTCCTCCCTAAAATAACTGAAGGTTGGACCTCTCCTTTGATAAGCACAGGCAGATTATGTGTTTTACATTCAAGCTCATGACTGACCTTTGGATATGCATAAATGAAAAAAGCAGCTTTTTGAATTGCACTTGCCAGTCCCTTGGGATTTAAAATTGGGATGCCATTTAATGCATGCTTATTTAGGGGCTGTGATTTGTTAGGCCCTTTCTAAACATCAAAGAACAGAGAATCTTTCCTGGAGGATCTTATAAGCTGTGAGAAGAAAGAGGAGGTAGGCAGAGGTTAAGGACCAGGGAAAAACAATGGAGACAATCATATATGATTTTCTTTCCCTCTTCAAAACCGCAGTGGTTTCAGGGACAAATTACTGAACATGTATGCATTAGTGTGTACACATGATAACTTCAAGTGCTTCCTGCTATGTCTTGTGCTCCCTAGTTCTGAAAGGTTCTAGACCTTTGCAAAGTTTTTTAGGGCTTCTCTCTATTATACGTGTAACCAGTTTGTAAATATTGCAACAGGAAATGTCACTAGTGTGTTGCGTGTGCTGTTTCTTAAATCATGAAGGTGTTTGTGAGAGCTAACCTAGTAGGCACTGTGTGACTGGATATAGCTGTGCCATCTGGCCAGGTCACCACTGATGTCCTCCTCATGTTCTCAGAGCTGCAGGGCACCCAGTCCATCCTGGCAAGAGGAGAGCTGCCTGGGGTTTGGTACTTCGGTGAGAATAAATACTGTGGGATGAATTCAGGTGTATCGTCAGAGGGGGTCAGAACAGCACAGGCTGAGGTCTTTAGAAAAGGATAGCTAAAGAAAATTCAAGTGAAGGAAATACTACTCAATTTGTTCTCATATACAAAGCACCCATTTAGCCTGCTGTGTTATGTAACATTGCTAAATAATCCTCTCACTGTCCTGAGCAAGTGTTCCTGGGGACTTGTGGTCTAATCGCTGGATTTGCTCATCCTGGAAACACAGTGGGATGCTGTCTGGCCTTTATTTCCCAATGACATTGCACAAATATTTATTTAAATGCCATTTTTATGCTGAAAATAGGATAGCTTATTATGGTGGAACGTGTAAATTTAGCATTGCCCACATGTTGCCTTCATAATGCGGGTACATTAAGCAAACAGGGCCGGGGACACTGGTGATGATGAACAGTCACGTAAGTGCTTGCTGCACCTCTGTGAGTAAAGTGGGCTCTAATTTTTTGTCTCATACAGTAACATTCTCAGTGGATCATCTTACTGAAGTGCAAAGGTTAGAAACCCAGTGAAACCATTTGACTTTTTCCAAAGGTACATTACAGAGCCTCCTAAGCTATAATAATAGGAATCAGAAAACATGGGAGGGTGACCAATTATACTTAAATCTGGTCAGTGTTTTATTTTATGTGGTTGTACTCTGGCTATTTTTTGACTTGTTTGGATCATACTGGCTAAGTGTTCCTGTCCAATAATACTCATTTTACCCCAACCAGCTATTTAAACGAAGTATATGCTGTTTTTGCTATTGAATAGGAGGATAAGCACTTCCATTATGGTTGGTTGTTTTGTGGATTTTGGTACCCACCCATTTATTTTGGTTTGTCCTAATCTATATTTATCTATGGATGACAAGATGAACTTGAAAAAAGAACATGTTTAAAGTTGCATACCAGCTTCCAGGATATAAATCATATTGGGCTTTCAGCTCTCTCAAGCTTTCATAAACAGCGCTTGCTGAAAGACTGAATCATATTCTTCTGTGACTTTAGTTCATGTCAAACATTTAATTTTTAACAACAGTGGTCAGTTTCCTGATGTGAATGCATGACGCTGGCTCCAGAGACTTCAGCTTTCTTTAATTGTCATCATAACAATTTTTCTTTTTAAAAATACACTCACAGCAAAATTAGAACTGGGTTAAAGGCTCTGAAAGTAGTTCAGACCACAGTGGTCCTAAAGCGATGGTCTACTTGCAATGAGAGTGGAAACTGTGGACTGAGACCTGCTCAGCTTGCTTAAAAAAAAGATTGAATAACACCAATGTGTTAGTTTATGTTGTACTGCTCTAGGTAGCGGTAAAGGCAAAGGTTGACCTCTCTTATGCTCTTTAAAGGAATAAATTGTCATCTGTTTGTATTAAAACTTACTGTAGAGACATAGCAATAGCTGGTGAAGAGCATGCTGTGGGATGCAGCGCCTCATGGGGAAGCTGAAGCAGTGCAAGGATTTCATGGTAGAGTCATCCTCCTGTCTCTCCCCTTAGGAGAAAATCTGTAACTCAATCAGGAATTATTTCAGGCAGGACTTGCCGACTTTTGCACAGGGAGGTCAAGCTGGTTTATTACAGTGGTTCCTCCTAGCCCTATATTTAAATATGCAAAAGGGAACACAGGAATACATTAAGCATGTTTGTTTCCCAGATGTCTCCATTACTCCTAGGGCCCTGTTGCAAATTCCCTTTTCCTTCTTGGTTGTATGATTTTCTGAGAATGTCTTCTAAAACTCTCTCCCTACCTGTTACAATTAATTTATGCAGCACTAGGAGGGAAATGGTGGTTTCCCCCTTCACAAGCCAAAGGCCTATTTGCAAACTGCCTCCCTTCCAGGGAGGAGGAGACAGTGTCATAGTGGTAAGGGACCCTTGTTATTCCTCATCTCTTCTTTTTTCTGTGGAAAGGATGAAGTCTGTTTGCAAATAATCCACTTCAGTGCAAGTAATGAGAACACTTTTAGGCTCTGTTAGCTGGCTTATCAAGGTAATTCTCCAAATTTGCCAGTTCAGCTCACCGCTGCAGCCAAGAGGTGGAAAATTCCCCTTCTAAGCAGAAAAGTAGGGACCACTTGTTGTGCTACCCTTCTGTTCAAGTTTGTATCTATCTTAGCCAAAGTGAATTGACATTGAAAAGAGGATCTTCATGAGTACCTCAGCAGCTAGCACAGCAAAAACCATAGGATGCCAATAGAATGGTGTTTTTACTGTTACCTTTCAAGGAAAGAGCAATAGAGAAATACAGATATGCAGGAGCACAGTTCTGTCACATAAGAACAAGGATGAACGTGGGACACTTGCATGCAGCACTTAGACATTCACCAAAGTGAAATTTGATGTTCTGTGTCATGCAGTGATATTAGGATACTAATAAATGAACTAAAAATGAGCAGCTATTAATCAAAATCTGTGTTTAGCCCTGCTGTGAGAAGACTTCTTGAAAAATACTTCTCAAAATCTGACTGTCTACATTTTCTTTCTGATACTGTGAGCTTTTCTTTCAATTTCATGCCAGGCAAAGGTTGACCATTTGTTTGCAATGCAGCTTCAAAAGTGAAAGTAAACAAAATAGAAGTGGGTGGTAGACATTGGTTTAGGGGATTTAGTAGTTAAACTCGTTGCTTTTTTTTTCCGAGTCACAAAGATGGCCAGTAATAGAGTTTACTAAAAGCCTGATACAAAATCTGTTGAAATTGATCAAAGATGCCCAATGGCTCTGACAAGTGTCACACCTCAGAACAGTGCAGAGCAGGAGCAGCTTGCTTACCTTCAAAAAAACCCAAACAAAAAAAAACCTGCTGGCTGGATATCAATATAAACTTCTTAACTTTTGTACTTTCAGTATCATTGGATTCTCTGTAATTGTTTAGGATTTGGGTTTTTTTGCAGAAGAAAGAAGTCTTATAAATGTATATAAACGTATAAACGGCAGGAATTATTTTTTTTTGTAGTGTGTCTGACTTGAGACTTTTTCCAAATGTCCTTGTTTCTCCATGGGAGTGAAGAAACTCAAGCGTAATCTTGCATTATTATGTTTTTGTGAATACTCCCTTTACAAGCTGGAAGAATGAAGGCCCAGTTCGTATGTGCATTTATATACTGCAGATTAATCTTGTACTTCTCACTCATAATTCAGACTTCTCAGTCTGATTTCATGCTAATTTAGACTTCCAACTTTCTATATTTTGTCACCATTGAAAGCATTACTGTAAGTGACACAGAGCCAGATTCACCCTCTTGCAATTCCAAAGTGACTTCAGTAAATCACTGGATTTATTTTTGTGTCTACACAGGAACAGAGTTTAGCTTGTAATATATGGTTTTCAGTTTTAAAGCTATCATAATAGTAACAAATCTACCTCCTTGCAAGGAGGTAGATTTAATTTGAGCAGGTGAAAGGACACCAGTACAGAGAAGAGTTCTTGGCCAGTATATAAATAGATCTAGCTTAACAGCATAACAATAGGTCTGACTTTGCTTTTGCAAAGGAAAACCAATAAGGGAGGGAGGAGACTGGGTTTCTCCAATGCACTCATTTAGTAATCAAACATTTATATAAAGACATCTCACTTTATTTTGAAGTCGTGTCCTCATTCTGGGTTTTTTTGTCTCTTTAGAACATTTTATTCAGCAGTTTTGCACTTGCCGCCTTTTCTTTTCATCTAAGGATTCTTCCAAGTGCTATGAGGTACACTTCAGAGTTCATCAGTTCCCTTCACCAGCATTGCATTAGCAGATTTCATTCTTAGAACAATTACTTGGCAGCATGTAGCACTGAGTCATACCTGAAACCTTTTGTCACCGAGTGGGCTTGTCAGACACAGTCACTTCTGATTGTGACTTCTACACTGTATTTGGCATTTGAAAGTATTTGGGTTGGTTTTGGTCTCTCCCCCCCCCCCTTCTAACTCTGCAGCCAAAGATTTGATTGTTTTTGAAATATTATTTTTTAGTATGGTAAATCCACATAAATAGTTCCCCATTCAGGTATTTAAACTAGTAGTCGTCTTTATTCTTTTTATTCTTAATTTTTATTTGAGATGGAAAAAAAGAAGAAAAATAACCCACTTGGAAAATTGTCCTAGCCACTTTTCTGGTGAGTATTAGAAAAACCGAACTTCATGATACTGTCCAATAGGAGACTTATTTTTTCTTGTGACTATTTGATGAAGCTAATCTTCCTAAAAGCAGTAATTCAGTGATTTGGCACACCTCTTATTGTTCATAAATATATGAGATATTTCCCCAGCACTCATGGTTCCTCTGGGAACAGGACCACACATTTCCCAGATTTAATTTTCTTCCAATGTCTGACATGCTGTTTTGTCTTTGTAAGCCTTTGTGAGCCTCAGTGAGCTGTATGGGACACTGCTAGTGCAGGTAAGGGGGAACTGGGTAGTTTTATGAACTATGCAGCAGCACATGCATCTGATGCATACTGGCAGTCCTTAAGTCCAAGCCCTGACAGCTCAGGAACAGGACTGCCATGGAGCAAGCAATGACACCTAAATATGGGATGCAAGCAGCCAAGGCAGGCAAGCTAGTGGGAAGCTGAGAATTTCACTGGAAATCTGTTGGTCAGGTGGGGTTCCTTCACCATTTTCTCAAAATAATGTAAACACCCTCAGAATGTTTTAGTAGTGATAAATTGGCATTTTCTTTGGGAAACATGTTTCATGGGAAAATTTCTGAGCAACTATCATTATGATTTATAAAGCCCTCAAACCAGGCTACCCAGGAGACCACCTCCGAGTTTATGCCACAACTGAGATGAATAGAAACACCTGACCTGCTCAACCCTTGTTACTCAATCTCTCCCCTGCACTGCTGTTCCCCATCCCAAACTGCTGACATCCATCAGCCTTCTGGGCATGTTACACATTTGAATGAATGATGGTGGAAGCTAGCATGCTGTCTAAGAAGTGTGGGGTTTGAACTGTGGTGGGTTTTTGGGTGGAGATCAAGCAAAATGTGGGAGAACAGGACAATGAATTGTAGTTTTGGACTACTGTGCAAGTCAGGTGGCAATGTTTTTCCTTCAGTGTGAATCAAGGCTGCTGTTTGAGAAGATTTTGTATGGATATACACACACAATTCACTAACGTACATAAAATCCTTTTAGTGTAATACAGTACCTTATAGTGAAAATGATTTTTCTATAGCAAAAAAGATTGAACACAATCCCTGAATAAAAATATGAAGAAAAACTTCCTTCAGCTTCAGTGAGGACTGAACATGCAGGATCAGCCCTAGGAAGCAGAACTGTAGAGTAAGCGTGCATCACTTTTCCATAATCTGCTTTCATGTCACAAGACAAAATAAAGAGAGATACCACAAATAAGTCAGTCTGTCTCTCTGCTAATTTTGTTGAGGTAATGCTTGTTCCAGCCTTCCTAGCCAACCAATTTCCTATTGTTTTTTCTTGCACTTCCTTCTACTTTTGATCTTCTTCCAGTTAACATCCAGTTCTGATATGGAAAAATTATCCTTCTTCATAGGTGGCCACTCACAGCTTGCTGTACATAGACCAGCGAAGCTGGTCATTTCGCAGAAGTCACCCATCCTGCAAGTACAGCCTCCGCTGGAGGACAGGACACTTATTCTCCAGTAACTGTGCAGAATGATTTGAACCTAGCACACGAACAATCACTGGAAAGTATGGCTATGATGCTGTGCATGATTACAATGTTGAGATAAGTATTTTTCTTTGTGGCAAAACATTGCAAGACCGTTTACAGCTGTAAGTGGCTGGCATTTGGGTTTAGATCTGCACCAAAAGTTACCTCTAATTACAGAGTGCCCCCTGCTGAGATCCTGCTCAGCGCTAAGGCAGAGCGGAGAGTGCCATCTACTGCTCCTTACCTATAAAATAAATCTCCATTTGTGTTTGAAATGCTTTAGTGTTGCTATTGCCAATGTTGGAGTTCGGGGTCAGTTGCTGGACTATGTGTTTGCCAGCCTTGCATCTCTGTGCTGGGGTGTGAAGGTTGCATCACCACTGAAGGTGAAGGATGCATGTCCTGTGGTGAGGAAGGCTCCAATAAATAACTCCTCAGCAGTGCTTTGTAGGTGTGAGAAAGCTGACGCCCTGTGTAAAATGGCATTATCATCATCCCTTATAACATATACAGGTAGCTGTCAGCGATGTCAGTGGTAGTTCTTCGACCTGTTTTCCTGCAGAAGTTGACCTGGCGTGGGTATTCAGAGAGGCTGGGTAACTTGTATTTGTGTTGGGGCTAAATCTGCATGGAAGGACCAAAGAACCTGTGAGGAAGGCTTTTGTAAATTCAGGGTTGAACAGAAAAGGAAATATGATCTATCATTACTGGTCCCAGAGGGTAGAGCCTCAAAGGTTACTTAAACGGTTGCTATTCATATATCTGCAATGCATAACAAGCTACTCTGCTGTAAGTTGTACACCTCAGGATGCATATTCCTCAGCTGTAAATATACGTATTGTTGATTTTTGTATTTTTTTATCACACAGGAACTTTTGGTTCTTTCCTAATCTTTTTCTTCACCAGTCTCTACCCCACATTTTACAACTCTGTACTTAGTCCTTTTAGACTGTAACTGCAATGTCAACAGCTTTCAGCACCTTTGTAAAATCTTTCCCAGCTTTCCCAAACAGTGAGCTTTCGTCTACTTACCTGACACTTGAGCAAGGACTTTAGCTGCTTAAACTGGCCGCTTCTCAAATGCAGCTTAAGAAAAAAAGGGGGGGGGGGGGGGGGGGGGGGGGGGAGTTCAGCCTGTGTGAAAAGTTTTATTGGCTCTTTCAATAAAGGGAAAAGAATATTTCATACAGTAATATGTATGAAGAAGTACTGCTTTGGTGGGGTTCACGTTGCACATCACATTAAAAATCTGTCTGTATACATGTGGGATTGCAACACGTCAGAGAGAAAGTGCTTCATCTCAGTTTATGTAAGCCTAGAGGTTAAATGTAGAAAAATTTTGGTTGGACACTCACAAGTGTGCATTGGTAGGAGTTTTTCTTGATACACAGTTTTAAACTCTGTCTTATCCTTTCATTCCTCTTGATAGCCTTAGTCTTTGCTCTTAAATGGGGAAGAGCAATATACTAATTTCCATGGCAAAAAAACCCAGTCACTGTTACTTGAACAATGTTTTTCCTACACCAAGGAAGAGTGAGAGCAGTGACTGTGTAAATTGCAATAAGTGGTTTTGCACCATAAATCAAGTAATCAACAAAATTGAGTTCTTGGCTTGAAAAGCCAAAAGATGGGCTCACTTTCCTGAAAAGCATTGCTACAGACTCCAGAGATGTAAATCTTCATCATATTAAATTGCAGTGGAGCCACCGGGACATGGAATAAGAGAAGAGAGATACCTATCAGTAAAAAGGAAGCTCTGCCTTTCTGGCCTTTTGTGGCCTAATATGAGAATATTCCTTGCCACATCCAGGCAACGTGTTTATACCTGCATCCAGTTCTGTTGTTCAATACTGTGTTAGTAAGACCACATCAATTTTATTGTGTTATTTTGATCCCACAGATATTGAAACCAGTTTCTCCTCTTTGAACAAAGTTTAAGGTAATTCGTTACTTGTTCCATATTTTGGATGAAGGAAGTTGATTTTGTTTTTACATGATAGGCAAGAAATCCAAAGGGCATATATAATGGTATAAAGCACTAGAAATCCATATGAATGACTGTAAGGTAGACTAAAGGCGGCATTTAAGGAACACCCAGAAAACTGGGCTTTTAATTATGTCTTCATATGTTAAGCACAACCAACATTTATGCTGTGTTGCTGTATCACTGCAGAGCTGTTGATATTTAAACTCATCTTTTGCCTAAGCATTAATGAATCCAACAGGCTTTCTCAATCATTATGAAAGACTGCAGAGGAATTGTAATGCATAGCTCTACCTTTTTGCTGTTTATTATGATGTATAATTGTGCTTTAAAACCACACTAACGCAGCAGTCCTTCCCCTTCTATTTATGTTCATTTCATTGAATGTATTTGTATTTTGCTATTTCTGCCATACTTAAAACTATGCCTAATATTTGAAAAGTAGAATACTATTCAAGCTGATAATTCTTGAAATGAGAATGAGAACTCCCTAGTGCTCAGTCATGGGAAAAAAAGGACATTTTTTTACATGCATTAGAATGATGAGAGGTGCTTAATTTTAATTTTTCTTCTTTCCTAAGATTTACCATGTTTTACGTGTATTTGTAAGCGCATACAGTTACAAACAACTATGAAAAAGCTGAAATGCACTATTACAAATGCTGGGACCATTTTCTTTTCTCTTTTGTCACATAATGTATATGACTGGCCAGAAAATGATCCTTTGTCCTAAAAGAGTCAAGCTTTTGAATTTTTTATTATGATGCAAAATATGAATGAAAGAGCAGGTGCATGCAGTGCTTCTCAATCTCTCCTGTTGGAGTTGTTCCACTTGGTATAAATAATTAAATGTTCAACTGGCCAAGGGGGTGGGGGAAATAGAGCACGTGAGCAAGAATGGCAATACAGCCCAGTGACCAGAACAGTTGTCTGGGCTACAGGGAAACCAAGCTTCAGTTCCTTCCTCTGAATCATGTGAAGATGCCCATATTTCTTGAAAGGGTGTCCTAATCACTAGGCTAAGGACTGTTTAGGAACCGCTTTCACTGGCTTGCATGTGTCTGATAACTGGGCATCATTTCCAGTCAGAAGGTTAGGAGGGCAAACGTTTCCTCAACAGTTAGTATTTTTCCATTGGGAAAAAAGAGTTTTGTCATGTTTTTGGCCACATCAAATAATATATAGGATTTATAATATTAGCTTGTCATGGCTTCCAAAGTACATCAGTGTTAGTCAAACTTAAGATAAATACAATAAAATAACTTATAGGGGAACTAGAACTTGAGAATTTAATTCGCAAAAGTAGGGTATAATATCATCGATTTCTTACAGCTGCTTAGTTTCTGAATCTGATATCTTAAAACTGTTGGAGTTGCTATAACTTCAGATAAAATGTCTTCCCACAGGCAAAAGATAATTTTTCATAAGCTTTTTAAAAACTAATAAACTAGTTATCTACAGTATTTTATTATTTAGAACCCCAGCCTTGGGGATATGACTTGCAAGGATTTTTGTATATCTCAATTCGGGGTATACTTGGCAGCAGCCTGTGTGAATATATCTGTCAGTTGTGTCTATAGGTTTTTTCTTTCTACCAAATGCTGTCTACATTCAGTCCATAGAAACACTACCACCTCTTTAAGTGGTAATGCTCCCTGCAGAGTTTTTAGCCTGTAGGAGATATGATTAGGGGGTGATAGTGTTAAGCACTCCTCCTGTATCTGCTGGCCCACTATGATAACCTTAGGGTTACAATGCATGTCTGACAAATACAATTCCATTGTGACTAGCGCCTTATGGCAATTTAGGAGGCTTATTCATCATTTTACAACAGACTTCTGTCAGGGATTTTGCTTACTTGCCCTTCACTGGTGTACAGTAGTTGTAGGTTTATCTCTAGGAGTCCAGCCTTAATAACCAATAACAAAGTGCTTAAGCTCTGAGCTTGTGAGAAATGGACTTGCATTATACTCCAAATGCACCTTAGCTCTTGACTGATAAGACAATGTGTCTTTGAGAGACGGAAGGATTTGTATGAGCTGATCCTTTACAGTACGGTGTATGCATTGGTGGAAGATAGGGGAAGTACATGGTGTTCTAACCATCCAGATCCTAGCTTTTTACATATAAAATACATCCTTGCTGTCATTAGAAATGCTTCCTTTAAAATGTGAAAGTGAAGAGATATCTTTCTTTGGAAATTGCACTACAAAGTTGTTTGTAACAATGTTGTGGGATTTGGAAGAACTAAGTTACTTTTGATGAAATCTCCATGATTATGGTTTAAATTACACAGATTTATTCAAGGAACAACAAAAGTTTTTTTTATTATTATTCAGATTCCTGCTGGGTTCTGGATATTAATTAAGTAGTGGTTCCAGATGAAATTCAGGAGAGAGGAAAAAAAAAATGCTACTCACATTTTAATAACCTAGAGAATTTTAAGTGGCTAACCATATTGTTTACTATATATCTGTCTGAAGAATAAAGAATAAAAGCGCATGAATAGACAGGCACACAGCATGGAATAACAGCACCATACACCCTAGCTAAAGTGCATTGTATATTCAAGGTTTAGATCTTCAACCCAGCAGGTTTAGAGCGTGAGGGGGCAATGTTTGAGAAGTGTGTACTGAACAAACACAAACATGAGGATTGCCTTTTTTCAGTTTTAAGTGTGAAAACATTAGCTCTCCCTCTATGCCTTTGAAGTCTTTTCTTTCTAGCAAAGCTCTGGCAGGAGGGAGGTCTTTCAATTAGTTTCTCACCCATAATGATTTCTTTGAGAAATTCTAATCAGGTTTTCCATCACAGAGCACATTTGTTGCTGGTACTTGATCTCTTGGCCAGCTGAAGCTTCTGTGGTCCTTTGTCTCGAGCAGTTGGGTCTTTTATAAACTTTCTGGAGTAGTTATTAATCATGGAAGTTTTCTACCTTTTTTGAGGTGCAAAACTGCACAGAGTAAAATACCAGTGTAGTGACATGAGCTAATTATCTGCAGCGTTATCAAGACAAGAGTTAGCGTGTTAGCAGTAATGCCTACAACAGCATAATTACTCTCTGTTTCCGTTATTTTGTAGTAACCATATAATTAGCTCACTGTACCAGAAGCGGTCTGCTTTTTATGGCAACCTGTACTGCTAATCACTAGAAAAGTTTGAGTAAGTGATTTGTAGCCTTTACACTCATAGAGTAGCACCAAGTAATTTGAAGGGGTGGCTGTATGCTGGCCCTTTCTGTAGAGGTAAGGAGCGAGGAAGAAGAGACCGTCAAAGCTGTAGGAGTAGAAGTCTCAGTAAGTCAGAAGTCAGAAGTCTCAGACTCAGAAGTCTCAGTCTTCAGTAGAAGACTGAAACCTTTGCTGCAACTTCACAGAAATGTTAATAAAGTGTTAACTACTTCATACAACTTCCTCTGGATTAAAATATATGTATCTGTCCTTTTTCCCTGAAATCTAGTCTACATTAAAGAATTTTGCTTGATTCAGTAAGCGTTGATTACCTAAAACAATATGATTTATTTTGACTCTCTGATCTTCAAAGAGGACTCTTTGTTATAAAAGCAGAACTTCAGGAAGAAAAGGGCTCAGTAGGGCCAGGTTATTCGTTATAAAAAAGGTGTTCTTCTGTCATCATCAGGGATGATGTCCTCTTGTGAGGAATTCTTCTTCAATTCTAGGGAGCTTGTTACTGCCTATTGCAGTTCCCTGTGTCAGTGAAAAGGCAAGTCGCAGCACCAGTGGTCCCAGAGCTGAGGCTGCTGTACCCACTGGGACTCACTGGGCAAGAAGGTCACGCTGACACTTGGGAGAAGTTGCTGGAAGGAGGAGGAAGGGCAGAGCCAAGCTCGGTCCCTGCAGAGCTGTGCACTGCCTACCTAAGGTCACAGTGGTGGAGTCAGCTTAGGACAATCCATGCAGACAACAGGGCAAAGCAAAAAAAATTCTGCACTTATTCTAAATTAGTTCTGCTACATCTGCTCCATAAAAGCTGGCTTTTGTGGATACTAGTGAAATTTCCCATGTGCACAGTACTTCAGACTAGCAGGAAAGAAAAAGCACAAGTGTTGTACATATTAAGAAGTTGGATTGGGACTTTTTTGCTGCTGTATTCCCCCTTCAAGACTCAATTTAGGTACAAATTCACTAAATTTGGGGGATAAGAACATGCTTTTTATTACCATTCCCTCCTACTTAATTCCAGTCCTGTTGTCGCTTAATTATAGATGCTGCTTTTTCAGATAATATTGCATAATTCAATGGAAAACAAAAAAGCTCTGTAAAAAGTGGTTATTAAATTCAGCTTTAGATATTTAATATGGTTTCCAAGTACCTCTTTATTTATTTGAAAAAAGGAATCCTCTTGAAATGTGCTCTTTCTTCTTCCCTTCTGTGGCCTTGGAGCTGGTCCCTCTGAGCATTGCTTGTACATTAATTATTATGGTAAGTAGGGAAGATCAGGTGATAACATGAATACTTTTAAAGCACACCACCAAGGCTTTAAGGTATGCAGCAGTGCTACATAGCTGTAAGCTATATGCTGCCTGATTTATTTATTTTTTAATGCACCATTAAAAACAAGGCATTCTTTAGCTCCTGTTTGATCCCTCATCCCAGCCCTGTCCTCGCAGAGAGCCCTCTCTCACTGCAGCTGCTATTCCTTGTGCTCCATGAATTGCCCCGTTGTGTGCAGAAGGCAGCAAAATCAGGATCTTAAAATGAAAGCCCCTGCTGCACTGCTAGACAGGTCATGCCAAAAGCCACTGAAATCAGTGAAATTATACTGGGCATTATTTGAGCTCCTTTCTAAACCATTGCATTGCTCATCGCTTCATAAAGTGTTTAGCATATGTTTTTGTCCCCTAGGAGCTGCATGTGTTTAGGAAGGAGTTCTGTGAGTGCAGGGAAGGGGGAGGCCCCCAGCATGAGCTACTCTATCTTTTCCTTTCCTTTCAAGTGCTAGTAGTAAGGCACTCTGCCTTCACAAACAGAGGGGGCCCTGTTGCTGGGACAAGGGGGAGACACGTGAAGACTAAGTAAATTAGTCCTTAAAAGCAAGATTATTCATATTCAGACATTTTAGCATGTTCTAAATTTTCAGCAGATTCTGATACACACATGACGTGTCTTTTTCACTGGCAGCATTAAGATGGTTTAACTGGATGTCACAAGTTCAAGTAGTGCAGCAACAGAAAATTTATTCCCAACACTTCCTTATCAGCCATTGATTAGATTCTTCCCAGCTAAAAGGGCCAGACTGCAATTTGTTGTTGGGTGAAACATCCAAACCATCATAACTTGGTTTAACTAAGATCTCTGTTTTTCTTCCTTTTGAATTCAGTTTCAGTAGTTCTAGCACAGCAAAATTTGTTGCCGAATAAAATAATTTATAGGCCAATTGCTGTTTTTATCTGAGTTTCTCTTTACCTCAACACAGTGCTGGGACTCCAGATCAGGTTCTGTTCTCACTTCCATCTGTTGTCTGTGATCTGGTGGTGTCAAATAGATAAAAACCCATAGGTTCCCCCATGCTTAGCTTGAGGAATGTCACGTACCTATGTGGCTGCACTTCTTTGACTTCTTGCCTACTTTCTAGATAAAATATTATGCAAAAGCATAGAAGAGAAAGTAAACATACTGAAACCTCCATGAAATGTCCTATCTCCTGAAGACCAGGATGTTAGGCTGCAGTAACGCTGGTGTTTTTGATATTCATTGACTGGCATGCAACTGTGTCGGGATCTTGTTTTGCATCTCCCCACTGATTTAAAAAAGAAAAGAAAAATAATTTGGCAGAGCAATAGAAAAGTGTCAACAAAATCCATGGGTTTTAAAAGGTAAAATATTTACAAACCATTTGTAGATGGTGACTTGAATACTGCAAATATTTGCTCAGTTGCAAATTGCCTACTTGAATACTCTGCATAAAATCACATGGAGCTACATAAAACATGGGAGAACGCAGTATTTTGATGTAATTTTTTGCATTTATAGACCTGAAAACTTTATTTTGAATAGCAAAAAGGATGAAGCAATAAATGGCTATCCTTTTTCTTATTACAACTGGTTTGGCACCAAATTCAAAAGGTCTGGGTCTGGTGGCCAATACATAGGCTGTATTGGCCTCTGAATACTCCAGTGCTGAGTGCACGATGGATGTGTTTTCTATGGCATTTCTGCTTGTCCTAGTTACTGGTTACTCCGTAAAGATTTCGTTATAGAAAGTTTAACTATTCGAGGTGGGAAAGGGATAAAGCATTTTTGAGCCACCTCTAAAAAAGTTTTGAACATCTACTGCACATTTAATCAGCAAAACAAGAAAAGAGGCCTATTTCAAACAATCAATCCTGCTACAAAAAAGTTAGTTATGTCCAGTGTTTCTCTGTATTAACTTTATAAAACTGGGGAGTAATGCTAGTCTAGTTTACAGTCATGGAAAAGTTAATTTGCTTTTCTGATGTGATGTTTTAAATCAATAGAGCCTGTGGATGTTAATAGCTTAACACTGCTGAAGTACTTCATACAAGACTTAGGCCATTATATGAGCAGAATGACTTACCTATTTAGAGGAATATTGCTGTTTTATAAGCTGATATAGCTCTTCATTTGCCTTACTGTTGCATAACTAAGAAAAAGGAAAGTAGGAGGGAAAAGTATTGTTTCTCACACTTGGAGAGAAGTGATCAATAAGTATTATAGCAGCAAAGGACCCTGTATATTTTTTCTGAAAAGATACTAGAAAATTATAGCAATGTCTGCCTTTGAAGTATGTTTCTGTAGGTGTTAAAACACCTTGCTTGCAGACTTGTAACTGTTCCTTCCACAGGGCATAAAGCCAGCACTTAGACCTACTAACAAAGTGAGATTCATTTCAACATGTATTTTTAGGGAGTAGTTTAATTGCAAAGTCAAGTCTTATTAAAAGAGAACAACGAGAAAACAGGTAAGTTATCTGTGGTCTTGCTGGCCCTTCTCCTAGAACAGCAATTATACCACTGCTGATACGATAAGCTAATCTGCATTTTTAATTTGTGTTTTTGAAAAGTACACATTTGGTTCCGGGACGTTTGTCAGTGTGTTGCCTAACTGTGGCTTGGCAGAAAGTTCCTGGCATTGCTGTGTGCTAATCAATCAGCCCATAGGAGGCAAAGGTGATGGCAGCCTCCACGGCCTCAGTGACCGTTCCCCTTCTCACAGGCTATTCAGGCACTGCCTGCCCCAATGGGAAAGTTTGCTGCCTCTGGTAGTTGCAGAACAGCAGAGGGAAACAGAGACCAACAACCTCCAAAAAACAAATTTGTTTGTAATTTGGATGCTCTGTGGGAGGCTGTGTTTGGGGAAATGAGGATAGGAGTGAAATGGGATGCACGCCTCTGTGGGGAGGCTCATTTACCCCATGGCTGCTGGGCATGAAGGAAAGCAGCAGGGTCTTGGAGGCTCCCTTTGGAGTTTATGGGAGTGTCTTTCACCTCTCAAGTGCAGAGTGGCAAAGGCAGCCTGGAGTGGGCCACAACAGGTAGTTGCCGGTGGGAATCTTCCCTGTAGCTACTCACAGCGGACAGCTCTCTGGAGATAACGCACCTAGAGATCAGTTAGTGGAGAGCACAAACCCTCTTATTTTTCTTAGTAGAAGGTATTATATTAAAGTCTTCCTCAACACCACTTATGACACAAGATCCTTTGCCATCCTGCTAGACCAAGTAAATTATGTTGAATGAGGATCTTTCACAGACTTTGAGGAACTTTTTTGGTAATATCTGAGGTCAGGCAGGGAGGGCAAAGCAAATGTTGGGGTTCAGTACTACTCCTAGTGAAATCAATATCATTGGCCTTGATAAGAGTGGGTTTTGATTCAGCTCTATGACAGAAACCACCTGTGCAGTGCCTGGTGTTTTCTTTGCTGAAATATAAAGTGTGTCCTAACAAAGAGGTGGAGTGGAGGAACTGCAGTGTGAGGGTTTCTATAGTCTTAAGCAATCTTCTCGTTTGGGAGCTAAAATAGATAAACTTCTGTGCTAAAGGCAAAGTGGCTTAAAAATCTATTGTCTTAACGGTAGTGGGAATGCAGGAAAAGAGCTAAGTACATAGAGTTATGTAGCTATGTATATATTACTGTTATATGATACATCTGAAGGAATATGTGTGTATTGGAACAAAGGCTGTAGTGTAGAATGGAAATGATACAGAAATCTTTTGAGAAATCATAAAATTTCATGTGAGGAGCTCCCCTCTGAAAGTGAACATGGAAGAAAAAAAGGGGTAACCCCAAACTTTTCCTAAAAGATGTCTTAAAGAAGATTACACAAAGTGCTTTTATCATCGGGAATCCTTCTAATATGTAAATGCACTTGGAACAAGTATTAGGTAAAAGAAAAGTAGTTTGATTAATGGAACCTGTCCTTTATAGTTCTCTCGCAATGTGTAATGCTCTATGTTGTGCCTGTGTGTATATGTGTTTCAGCAGAAGTGTAAGCATGCTGGCAAAAGCCACGGCCAAGTCTCATTAATTGCAACTCCTGCAGACTTATTCAGCCATAGAGCTCTTATTTGTGGTGTAGTTTTACATTAATTTGGGACTTGGGCTTCCTTTAAATTTCAAACTCCACAGAGCAAAGTGTATCCTATTTAAAGGAAGGAAAAAACAGGAAAGGCTAGTTCTTTGGAGAAAAGCAAGATGATTTGTCCCTTAAATTCGTTAGGATTACTAAATGGTCTCATTTTTATTGACAAGGACAGTCCAAACCCCCCAATAAGTGAGAAATTTCCTATCCAGCTTACTGTTTCAGCCAAAGCTGTGTAATTGCTCAATATCATAGGCATGAACAGCAGGAGGGCAACGGACTTCAGTCAAGACCCCCCAGTGTTTGTGTTTGGTATGAAGTACTCCATACAAAAATAATGATTTTGGCTCCTTAAGCCTTCCCCCCAGTAGTATTTTCAAAAACTTTGCCAGTTGTTGTTGTACTTGTTCTCCAAGAGTACACTGTAGAAAATGCAGCTTCACTAAAGAATGGACAAAGGTTAGATATCTGTGGAGGAATAAAGGATTTTTAAAATATATATATAAAAGATTTGTGCAAACACATTATTTGGATAATGTTTGGTGTGTTTCCAACAAGGCTGAGCTGTCCACTGCTTCTAAAATTGCCATAATTACTGCCTGGCTTTAACTTTTGCAACCATTCTTCTCTGAATAGTAACGACTGCTTAAGACATTTGTTAAAAGTCACTAATGTTAATTTTACACATGAAAAAAAATCTGATCGAGCACTTCTATAGATTCTCACCATTAACTTAATATTATGGACTTTTAACTGATGTTTTAATTAAGCTTTCCTATTAACTGGAAGATTTCTCAAATTAAAGCCAGATCTTTTGTGGCACTACTTCCTTTTGCCCTTTTAAATTAAAACTTGGAAATATTAACCAATGATTGACGAGTCATAAATGCAGGCAAGAAAAAGCTTCACTTTTTATGTTGGTGTCACTTGAAGATGAGCTGCTCTGGTGGAGGAAAGTTCTCGAAGTGCTCTGGGGGAGAGGAAACAAAAGGTTTTTATAGTAGGAAAAAGGCACGTATTTATTGATCCTTCTGTCTGTTATATGTATGCTGTATATCAAATCAGCAGTCTCCTAGGAATTTCAGTATCCTGAATCTGGACACCAAAGTGCTTTTAATTAAAATACTTCTCTGAATATATTTTGCTTCTGTAGTTTACTGTTTATTTTTAAACTATTAAAGTATGGCAGAAATGTAACCAATGGATGTAGAAGTACTTCAAAAGATCCATTTTTTCTCAACCTAGTGACTTAAATTCTTATTTTATTTTATGTATGAGGAAAGGAAGACAAAGTTGGTTTTAGTATCTTATCTGCAGATTTGGGAACCGAACTTGACTTGGTCCCCTGAGCTAACTGCTAAAAACACACACTTCCTAAGAGAACCAAAAGCAGAAACAATCCAAACAAGTGGGAGAAGGAAAGGGGGACTGAAGGTATGACGTGACTTTGAACTTTCAAGTCACTCCAATTGAAGCTCAGACTGCTGTCTAACACAACCCACAAAGGCAGGTTGAACAGGTGTTGGGAAGGTTTGGGATGGCAGTTTGTATTTATCAGTGCTAAGGTCTGTATTTGATTTTATATGTGTAGATCATATATTTTATATTGTCTATGGATGTGTATGACATAAATAAGAAATTATATATATAAAAATTATATATGGCTGAGAGTAGGAAAATAAGAACTGTTATCTGGGGTCAGCCCAATGGCCTGTGTAGGCAGAAGTCCCGTTTCAGTGGCCACTATCTGTTGATCCAGCAAGTGTTTACCCCACTTAATGGAAAGTGAAGTAATTACAAGATGATGCAGGAAATTTTTCTAACCCCATGGAGACAGTTGCTGGCCTACATCCTCATGCACATGGATTGATATCCTATGTGTATGTTTGTCTTGCTGAGTTACTTAAAGGTTTAGAACGGAAAATAACTCCAAGGATCTTGAGCTGAATTCATCCCAGCTGTAACTTGACTAGGAAAAATCTCTTCCAGAAATTAATACTGCCTTTCTATATTCAGGATTTGACTTGTGCAGACATATGCCCTCCAGCAGACCTCTGTGCAGTTTCAACAGGAGTTTTTTCAGCTTTGACATGGAAATCTTTACATCTTATGGAGCACCTCTGGGAACCCTTTCTTGGGTAGGCGACTCTGAGAAAGCAGATTTTGGGTAACGGCCAGCAGGTGAGGAACCCACAAATCCCTGTCCTTGCATGCAGGAGGGGTCACCAGTGAATCAGGTCACCCTGGCTGCTCTTTGGGGGCAGAGAGCTGGGGCTTCCCCTCCAGAAGGCTTCACCATTGGTGCATTTCCAGAAGGAAAAGTTGTTATGGCCACTTTGTTCAAGCTGCAGCAGGCCAGGTGTAGTTTCACTGAAGTCAGCAAGCTTTGTTCTGAACCTGTATGTTTTTGTCTTTCTAGGTATGAGTTGTTAAAAGAGCTGAATTTTTTTATTTTTTTAATGGGCTCAGTAGCTTGGTAAAATAGCATCATTACCACAGAAGAGATCAAGCTTTTTCACCCTCTTGATCTTTTTTGATCTTGAAAAAGGTCGGAAGAGTAAAGGTCTTACTGGGGATAAAAGTCTTAAGAGAAGTTCTTTAGCAGCAATTTTTAATGTTAGTATCTTTTCTTCCCACCCACCCCCTGCCCCCCATTGTTGTAAAACTCAAGCATAGAGAAGAAGAGCTTTAGTTAGGTTTGGGTTTTTTAATGTAATCATATCCTTGGGAGCAGACCTGAAAGCTAAACCTTTGATTTCTCCTGGCTGTGTATTTATTCCAAGGTCCCAGCTCCAGTGAGTGATATCTTTGTGGCTGCAAAACCCTAAGGGGGACCCCTGCATACACTCAGAAATACAATTGCAAAAAGCTCATTCCTTTATACAGCAGATTACTTTTAGATTTACTTCGATGTGATCTGTACAGATTCCCTTCATCTAAGGGGAGGTCTGATTTTCTTAGCTGACTTACACAACCACACACCAAGAAGGCCTTATTTTGTGGAAGGCAAATCTCATTAATGGCAATCTGCTGCCCATCTTTTAATTAGCCAAAGAATCAGTGACATTTCACAACCACAGCAGTAGCAGTGAAGTAGCATTGTAATATAAAATAAGCGTCCACCAGAATTTAAAGCCTCCATTTATCTACATTAGTCTACTGACTGGATTCTCATTTTATATGGGGAATTGATATATCTATTTTTATTATATCACAAATATACGAAATGCTAATCTTGTTAACTCTGAAGATATTTCAGAAGTTTACTAACTTGGAGAGTTAGAAATACAGATTTCAAAGTAAGTGTGAAACCTTATTCCACAGTCTGCATTCCTTGGGTATTATGTAAATATTAACCTATCTTATAATGAAGCCATGAACCTTAAGAAGTTTTATCAAAATATTCCCAATATTTAAGGTTTAAAGACACTACCTTTTTTTGGCAGAATTTTTGGGCCCATACACTGTGGGTATGCATGGCTTCTCTATGAAATTAGTTGCATATTTTGTGGCATGTTCTTCCTATTTGTGTGTTGATTTTATCAGGTGCAGGAAAAAATTGTATTATTTAGATTATATACTGCTTGGTATAAGGGCTTTTCTCCCTTGTGGTTTATCTAACACTGTTTTCTCTAGGGATTCATAAACAATTTGTGCTGCAATCATTTTCTACTTATTTTTCTTTGTTTTATAGAATATGTTTTATGCTGCAGTTTCAGCATATGTCTTTGTGATTCAGTAAACTTACCTAGTCTAGAGTCAATACTTATATTTTCCTTCCCCACGATAGTAAAGGGCATATAAAATGCACACGACAAAGTAAGCTCTTTCTAAATATATGGATTGAAATTGAAACTGTACTTAGAAATGTGAAAAATTGAATGAAGAATTTTGAGTCTGGGACAGTTGTCTGTGACATAGGTGAAATATCGAAGACTGTCAAAAAGTATCAGAGTACTGTGGTAGCAGCACTAACCAATACCGCTGCCCTACTTGTTTGCAGTCAATCGCTTCTGAATAAATTTTTTATTTTGTCTACCATTAACTCTACAAGTCTTTTACTGTGAGCAGCACAGAATAAAATGTATTTAGAAACAGGAGAAATTTAAGTCAGTGGTAAGTGCTCTTATTCTGAGACGGGAAGCAAGAACTGCCAGAGGACCACTACCTTTTCACAGGTGTTTTCCATGAACCATAAGCAATGAACAGACATACCATTAAAGGGGTTGAGGGCTCTGAGGCTAACAGCACCTGAACTGGGATGCTGGGAGTATTATGGTAATTCATATTACTGCTACTGTGATTCACCTGTGTTTTCAGTACAGGTAGAATAGTTACTTTTCCTGAATTTTTGGCTCATCCTAAAATACAATAATGAAGAGAGATCTTGGTTTTGGAAAACTGTAAAGGTAATTTGTGGACTGAGAGCATGGATTTCCTTAGAGGAGCTTGAAGGTGCTTTATATGATGAAACCTCTGAATATTTCCTGCTTAGCATCCATAATTAGTATTCACAAAAAGATAGGTAGGACCATAACAATCGGGTATTCTGGGATACAACTCCATAATGGAAATTTTACATCGTCCTTTTGAACTTTACTTTGCTTTGTACCTAAACAAAAAATAAGAAATTAGATGGTAAAGATATATATTACAAACTAAATAAAGTATCATGGGACAAAACCATTTGCTCAAAGCATTGCATTTTGAAAGTGTTTGTGATACTAGACTGACAGCTGTGGTGGTCCTTGGCTGTGTCACTGTACTCAGCTTGTAAAGAAATATTATTTTGTTCCCTTTACAGGAATTAAAAGGAAACTGAGGCTACTAGAACAGCTACATGAAGAGTTAGGTCTGAAGGCCAGCTAGTCCCCAAGAGTGGCTAGGCCTAGTCAGAGAAAGGCGAGTGGCAGAAACCACTGGGGAGACAGCACTTGATTACATGCTGTTGCTTTAAAATATCATTTGGATATAAGTATTGTTTTTAGTAGGGGTGAGAAATAAAGGCTAGCTGGTACAAAGGAGAAAGTTTTGGAAATGGAACTAAAGCTCAGTTCAGCTGTCTCTGAACATGACAAAGATGGTTGCTGAGCTGAAGACGTGCATGCTGGTATAATCCAGGCTTTTCTGCAGTTACTGGAGTTAGTGTTATTCCATTAAAAATATCCCAGAATGGCAGTTCATCATCCTTAATTGAATGCTGTAGTTTATGATAACAAAGTCATTGAAGCAATTGCTTTTCTGGCTTATGACCATGATCAAAATCTTTTTTTTTCTCAATTCAAATATACACTCCGACAACTATTAATTTTGTCTGTGTCAAGCTCTTGCCAATATGCTTAAAGAAGCCGGGCAATCGCTCCAAGCAGAGGCTTGTTACTCAGGATAATTCCTTTAAACTATTATCATAAAGTCTGTTCTTTTTTGTAAAGTTCAGGCCTAAACAGGCACGCTCTCATTAGTTTTGTCAGGTGTGTGCTGAGACATAGAGAATGGTAGAGTTTGCAAAACGGGATATTTCCCCGTGCACACACTTCTATCCCATGTCCTATACACTATGGTTTGGTATCGTCTTCCAGAGACTTAGGTCTGATGGACAGGATTAGGGGAAATCCTTGTTTCTTTGGTGATTTTCAAACACTATCAGACAATGATGCCAACTAAGAGTGAATTAATGAGATATTGGAGCCTGGCAAGTAGAAAGTGGCTTTAAATAACCCTGATTAGCCTTTTCTCAGTTCCTTAGAGTGCAAGCAAGGTTTGAACAACAACAAAGACCCCACACTCACACTTTTTATTAGTTTGGTGGAAAAAGAGTGTGCTTTTCAGAGACTGTTAATTAAAAGATTTAGGTTCCATTCACACTGCTCATATCCCTTGTTTCATCTTTCCCTCCTTTTTGTGTAGTATGTTTGCAATGTGAGAGGTAGAACTGCTGTTATGACAGATAATGTTGACTTTTAAAGAGTTCGCTCAGATCTTATCTGTGAGAAAAAATATAAGCCCTAATTGAGCATACGAGTTTCACTTTTTATGCGATAGCTTCATTAGACATGAACTTTTAAGTAATTTAAAATGTCTTTCACTCCTTTCAAAACAAGTTTCACCTCTTCTGTCTTTCTTAAGGGATATCTCTCCTCCATCTTTGTAGTTGTCACATTTTGCCTTTTTAATGAATAAATAAAATAAAAATCTTCAAAACTTTTAATCATAAAATTGTACTTTCATAAACCTTAAGCATATTAAAACCATTGCATCATCCTCTTCTAGTTATAGGAAATTCATAGCGTACAGACCACAGCATCAGCCAAGAAATTTTTCAGAACCTGAGAAATATATATACATGTATTTTAAGTACCTAAAACTTGAGTAAACAATTTAATCACAAAATTTCAGAACTATGTAAAAATAATATTTACATGTACAATCACACACCTTTTTCCCCAAAGGAGACAGACTGATATTTGTCTGATTCAGCCAAAAATTCTGCAGCTTACCAAAGATACCCTAAACAAAAATGTAGAAACAGGAGACAATAGAAAGCTCAGACTGGTCAAATTCTGAATCTGAATTGTAGCCAATAAAACCACAGGGATATGAGTGAATGAAAAAAAAGATTAGATTTCACCATAATTTCTTTTAAGGCTTTATTTTAGGTATGTGTGAAACATATCTAATTCTACCGTGAAAATCATCACTTATGTACAGAACATAACTTGGTGCTGAGAAAAATCCTTTGTGCTCACCTTTAAAAGGATATTATACAAAATGGGATGTAAAAATCTAAATAAGGGCTTGTAGCTTCTTGGGAAATGTATATGCTGGGTGCAAGACTGCTCTACTACAGTGAAATGTGTAGTCCCTCTCTAATATCTTTGAAATGTTTTTCATAAAATTTTTTGATCTTACCTCTCAGTATGGGAAGGTGAAGATACTGGTGGGGCATTTGGGAGGGAGAGAGGGAATCCTGTTTTTTTATAAAAAGCTAACAGTTAATTATATCGCTGCATGCTTTCACTGGCAAACATCTACAGCACACTTTAAAAAAAAGAAAAAAAAAGAAAAGGGGGATTGCTGCTTGTTAATGGACTCTGCTATTTTACAGCACTGTAGTCAAGCAGCCACCTACAGTTCATCCTTATGTTAATACTAATGTTACCAATTTTAACATTATATGCCTCTTTCCACCGGCCCCTGTTGGAATCAACAGCCTACGGCAAGTGCTGTACTGCCTTTTACTTAATTGCTTCTTAAAGCTAACAGTGAATTACATTAAGTGTAATTTCATTGTCGTTGGATCTTGGTAAGTTTGAGGTGGCACGTTTGCCATGGGAGTTCTTTTTCTCTGGTTCAGTGGCTATATCCGGGTGGGATGCATTTCTCCTGGAGTAATCCAGGAGAATCTTTCCTTTGAAGAGGAACAGATGTAGATTTACATATCTGGAGGTCTCTGGCCTCTGATGAGATTAGTTGGTGTTTTTAAACCCTACTGGAAGGTGCATATTTAATAAATGCCTAAAGCAAGCCTGTGTGAAATGGCTGGGCCCTGGGAGACTTTGAATGAGAGGAGAAGAGGAGATGTCAAGTTGCACATTGTGGTACCATCATAATCACTGCTGAAAATAGGCCAACACTTGAAATAACAAATAGATTCAGATTCTGCTGTAAAAGCGGTAAAGAAAAAACGTACCACTGAACCACCTCAAAAGCATTTAGGTTTAAATTTCAGCTGATCAGTTTGTTTCTAATTTCCTAATAATCACAGAGATATGAAAATGCACAGGTTTAAAAGCTGGCAACCCTCCCTGCCCCCCGCCTAATAATCTGTGCTTTTCTAACATGCTTATTTGAGGTAACTGCATTCCCTGCAATAGAAATTAGTATTTTTGCTTTACTGAAAGAGTATATTTTGAGATGGAGGGGAAGGGCTTGTGGTAAAACCGGAGATTAAATAAACTTCCATGAGAATGACTAAGCTTATTTGACAGCAGCCTTTCTTTCGTTTTAAGTAGAAAATAAGTGTGAAACAGAAAAGTTCTACATCAGTTTTTTTGGTGTGCTGTTCCTCTTGATATATCTATAGCTTATGCAACATCATGGTAAAACTACAGTAACACATTCTTGTTATTGCTGCTTTGGATCCAGATCCCACAATGATTTTTGCGTTGTACTCACAGGGTTTGAAATTGTGCAGGGGCTTGTAAATACATCATAATCGCATTCCCCTTCCTTTCCTTTCTTCTACTTTCAGTTTGTCACAAGATTTTTATGTCTTCTTAGAAGCTCACCATTTGTGTCATACTCTGCTGACTGTCTGTTGCAGCCCGTGTTGCACAGCAGGTTGTGTAATACCATTGCCTGAAACCTGTAATGTTCCGGTGGAGCTGATATCCAGCCACCTTCATCTCCTACAGCATTCTGCCTCTGCTACCCTAGCACTGACAACATCCCTCTTTCATGCTGTATGTGACTACACCCTGTCAGGCAGCTCTCTTCTCTGGCACTGCATCCCACCGTCACCTACAATGTCATCTGCTCCCTCCTGTCATGTATAGCACGAATCCTTCCCTGCTACAGTGTTATTCTGCTACTGTCACCTACGCTGTTCATTTGCCACACCTTTTTCACTTGCGTAATACGCCTGTGTATTCACTCCTGTCCCCACGATGCTGCAGAGATTCATGCACTGTCCTCTGTCATCTGCATCTATCATTTGGCTCTGTATTGCTGCTAAAATGTCAGTGCAGATTAAAATTTCCTGGGCTTGGGGTGTTTTATTATTTAAGGAGGCCTTGCAAAAGCTACATGCTATAGTGACAGGGGCAGCAGCCTTATCCGAGGTACATGCAGGTCTCAACTAAAGCCTGTAAGTGACAGTGTAAATCCCTCACGTGAAAGGGCAAAAAACTAAAAGAATACAAGACTCTGCTGAGATTAGCAGAGAAACAAACAGAGCCCAGTGTAACAAAAGAAGGTGCTCAGATCTGTAGATAAGGAGCTTTTGGGGGCCTCTGAGCAAGGACCCATTTAACTCCCTGTGGAGCTCTAAGGGCTCTGCAGGGCTCAGGAACAGAGCGGCAGAAAAGATGAAACAGCAAGAGTTAAGACAAGAGGACTGTTCCCTAGCTGAGCTGCATTTTTCAACTTCTGGCTAAATTTTATTGTGCGGTTAAAACTAGTTCCTGTTCTGGACCTAGTTTAATTTCATTCTGGAAAAGCTACCATCTACCACGCAGACATACTATTATTACTTTCCAGCATCTAGTGATAATTGCCCAGATGGGTACAAACAATGTTTTATTGTTACTTTTGTTTGGTTAAAGTTAGGAAGGGGACTGCTTGCCATCAGGTTCAGAGCAGGAAAGCAGTTTATAGTGTTTGTAAGTGGTATCTTTGCCAGTGATGATGAAAGCAACATAAAATTGCTTTCGGGGGAAATTTACTCTTGGGTTGAGGCTCAGCCCAAGGCCTATATATCATTTGCATCCTTTTAAGCTTTATTTTGAGGCCTAAGTGAGGCTGATGGTGCACTGGTGTAGACTTTGTGCAGTGGAAAGTATTGCTCTGGGGATTTGGTCCTTGGCTATTTTTCAGGCAAAACTCCCAATAGTTTTCCATGTGTAAATACCACAAAGGCCCTATTTTGCGTTCTCTCTCATTAGATTGCAAAACTATTTCAATTATATCCTATGGATTTCACAGGCATGTAACTTCCTGAACACCCACATCGAGAAAAGAAAGGTTTTGTGTTTGGATCTCTGTTTTGCTAACATACCAGCAAACAAAACCCCACAGGACCACATAGGACAGCTACAATATAAGTATTATTCTAAGAAATAGTCAACATTTGTCAGCCCTGACCACATGGTGACATCTGAATTTAGCACACTTTTCCCTGTCCTTAGAAGGAAAAGATACCTAGGGAAAGCTCTGTTAGTTAGCGATTATTGACTTAGCCTTTTTTTCTAAACTTTCTTAATATGAACAGCTTACTGGGCAGAAAAAAGAAAAAAACAAACCTCTCTGAGTTAAAGGTAAATATAAAATTAAACAAAGTAACTAGGAGAAGAACTTAAAAAGCCTGTCTCACCAACATGGTGATACTGGATTGTCTGCTAGATAGAAAAACAGCATTCATAAATACTGGATTGGAAAACAGTGGCATTGGTAGTACCTGTAAAATGGATTATGCAGCAGTGGTACACAGGGTAGTAAAACAGTGTCTGGTCTCATCTATAGCTATTCTGATAATTTTATGAATTACTGCTTAATTACTTCAAGAAGCCTGAACCAGTATCATATTCAAAACGTCATTTGTTTTAGGGGAGATTAGACAAGTTCCTGTTCTGGAGATGTCACTGTATTACCAGACAATGGACTTTGGACAGAAATCCCAGTGGCCTTAGTGCAGCTGGTGTTTTTTTTCTTCTCCTCTGCAAATTGCTAAATACTCTTAAATACAGCATTTTCTGTAGTCTTTCTGGACTTCCGGAAAGTTTGCATGAAGTCAAAATGTGTCCCCTTGTTGGTATGCCTGTGTGCTGTCCCTGCACAGTGGGCTGCCCACTCAGGCTCTCAGTTCCACGTTCCTCTGCTCATATGTTTTTGTCACTTCAAACATGACCCAAATGATAGGAACCCCTTTTTTATCTACAGCACTTCATATGCCTGCTCTTGTCACTATTGATGGTTATAATTTTTTGCTGTCTTTTTCCACTTTAATCCTGCTTTGAAAGACTACTACTCCTTGCCAGTTGCTATGGGACAAGGGCCAGCAGCCATACAGGAGGTACTTTCCACAAGCCTCTTATTTTTCCACAACTTTCTACTTTTTATTAACACTGGGGCTTGTTACCTTATCAGACAAAATAACTCTTCCACAACGCAACTCTCTGAGTGTGCTAGGGCTGATTACTTACTCTCTTTTCATATATAGCCAGTCCATAGTTTTGGGGTGTTATTTTGCCCATTCAGGCTTTTCCATCTATTTTCAGGAGGGTAACCTTCACAGAGTCCTTTTCAGGTTCTTTAGTACTATTTTTGGCACTAATCACAACCAAAGAGGTAAAAGAGTCCATGTTAGTCCCAGATCATTCCCTCTCCAGTATCGCTAAAAGCAATTTGGTAGACAAGCTGTTCTTCCTTTGCTTTGTCAGAAGAGCAATGTTGTTTCCCCTTCTTTACTTCAGGGAAGTATAATTTTTCCAGATTTTTATCCTGGATCTTTTTATTCCTGAAGCTAGATTACTCTTTTTTGATAACACACAAAAGAAAAATAGATGCCTGTCAACATTTTCTTCTGTAGCTTTATATTTTAAGATAACAAAGAAGTAAATGTTGATACAATATTGAACTCACAAGATTTGTTTTTTGGAAACTTCTGAATTGCAACAGTTAAAATTATCTAGTTAAATTATCCTGGCTGGCCTTGTTTCTCAACTGTAGTATTTCTAGCTCTTCTTTTGTTATATACAAACAATGCTGCCTTGTCCCTCATCAGCAACACACACCATGTATCTGCAGAATGATGTGGCTGCTTCTATTTTTGATATTTCTCATCTGCCTTTAGCTTTTTATTAGGCCATGACTATTGCATTTAATATTCTCACATCCCATTACCAGAGAATGCCTTGCTCTCTGTATTCTGTCCTGCTGACATTTCCTTGGGATGTTCCTTAACCAAATCACTATGGCTTATGGCAGCATAAGACTTTGATTTTTCCCTAAACTTGTTTCATAAATTGTAAAACTTGTACTTTATCAAAAACTTTTACTTTTAAAAACCTTTGGTTTTTTCTTTGTGTCTTGCCCTTTTCTCACTTTTAAAGTCTTTGTTGGTTGTAATTAGGCTCCCTCCAGCTTGGCAGAATTTTTAAATGAAAAAGCCATGTTTGCTTGCACTGAACATGACATAATGCTCAGTTCCTGTGAATTTATCATGTGCTTTACTTGTGAAATCACCACATGTGTCTGTCTAAATTACCCTTTCTTATCAGTAGCTATTCTCTGAAAATATGTGTATAAATATGTCCAAAACATACACAGTCTGATTTTATAGTCTTTTACCATGAAATCTCTAATAATCTCTTTGAAAATTGTCTACAAACCTAGTCTTTTGCATTCCTCACTGCAGATTATCTCCCCCTTTACCGGGACTAGGCATCTAGCTGCACTGTGCCCACGCAGTGAGGCGATGGGAGGTCCCTTCCCTACAGCTGCCTGTGGAGGCAGGTGAGCCTAAACATGACAGCCCCATTCAGGACCACACTATGTATTTCAGTGAGAAACATGTCTGGTTCTGCCAGCTGAAAATCTTACGTACCAGAGCTTAAGGATGTTTTCTCAGTACTGGACTCTGGGGCAAAATGTAATCTGAATTTCCATGGAAAAGCTGCAGAGTCATAGATTTCTCTTTCCTCTCTGCTCAGTAGCATACCTGCCTTCAGACTGGCCTGCTCTGTTGCTCTGGACCTGGTTAGGCCTATGTTCCTAAGAGTTTGGGAGGAACAGTGATTTTATAATTATTCCACCTAAACTTTAACTCCAGTTACAAAGTTTCCAGTTTACACAGTTCACTCCACTTTACACAGTTGTTTTCTTGCTTATGAAGTGGTGCTGAACTTGATCTGTATCAGTATAGTAATGAATAATATCTGTTTGTATTACATATGCATACTGGCTTTCTTTGCCCTCGAAATAGGACACACGACATCACTCTTCCTTGTGCTGAAACTGTGAATGAATGCCAGGTCTTCCACCTAATTCTTGAAAGCATTCCTCTTGAGTTTTCTGGTTTTTTTTATTTGCCTTTTTGATTCTTAGTAAACAACAGAAACAACATGAATTTCCACTTTAAAAAAAGGATTTGTTTCTCTCTTTGATTAAAAAAAATAGAAAAGAAAGAAGGAGTAAAGTAAAATAAACTTTTTCTAGAGCTCAAAAAATATTTTTCACTACCTGTGGAAAAAAAAAATAGTGGGAAATATTATTCTGGCTAAGCTGTTTATCCCATTTTACTGATAAGCAACCTTTCTTCCAAGTGTCAGCTTACACTGTTGTCATTTAGTAATTGTCCATGTGTGGGCCACTGAGTTGCTTCATTCTTGTTTTTTTAGATCCTACAGCAATTACTATAAATTGAAAAATTGAACATTAATTTATGGAAACTCTTTTCAGCTGTCTCATTTTGTTCTGCTTGGGTTCCTTTTTTTTTTCCTTCCTGTCAGTCTCCTTCCTAAAGCACCTATTTCCTTATGTTGAGTTGTTGAACTTGTTTTGTATTTACTGAAATCATGTACAAATAGTGACTGGTTCCATAGCAGTCAGTGGCAAAATTCTTGTCAGCCAAAGCTGCACAGAGAATTTGTCAAATAGCTGTCAAAGATAAATACATAAAGTAACTTCAGTTGGGCAATAGAAGAGAGGCATTTGTGCTTTCTCTAGAATCAGCTGAAGGTTATTTTGTAATTATAGTGGGGTCAGGATCATATTGTCAAAGATGCCTGACTCCTTTCCTGTTCTGTGCCCACCCCCCCAGCTGTTATATTCAGAAGACCTGTCTCCTGTAAATCAGGAAAAACATCTGGAAATTATGTTTCAGCAGCCATGATTCAGAGTACCCTCTGAAAGCAGAATAAACAGGAATAAACTGATGGCCTGGAAAGAGAAGTGACATCAGTCCTGAGGGAAGACGGCAGTGCTGTGATGAGAGCCTGTCTGGTGTGCAGGTCTCTGGGTACCCAAGTTTTGGAAAACACTTGAAACTTTTCAAGGCCTGTAAATAAACCAGTGTTAAGGGTTGCATGGTCTTTATCCACCCCCCTGCCTTACCTGTCTGAGTGGTGGGATGCCCCTGTGCAGGTGGCTGTTCTGGGGTATAGGTATGCAGTTCCAAATGCTCTCTGCAAGTGCCATTTCTTCTTGTGGAAATTGCTTCATGGTGATAGTTCAAAGAATGAGATCTCTCTGCTGATATACTTTTAAAGCATATCTGTTAACATGACATGTTTAGTAAAAATGGTAAAGCAGGATTGTTTGGGTCTATTAATAAGGTCACCGATACTTTAATGAAATTCACTCAAATGCAAAGCCACCACAAGAGCAATGAATCTTTTAAGCCTTCTAAATAGGTCTGGAGCTCCATTTGCATACATCTTTTTGGAAAATATGAAGTTCCGTGCAATTACCAGCCACATTATGGAAACCCTACCTGAATAAATTATATGTGAAAAGTAGCACTGGTTGCCATAGGCCAAAGTATCTGAAATTTTAATCCAGTACAGACGTCTTGGATTCATGAAAGGTAATTTTATATTCAGTTATATGAGTAAATGCTACTTAATTGTATTTGCATTGAATTCATTCAAACATTCAATATCTTTGCTCCTCAAAGGAAGAGAGAGCAGTGCTGACTATTTTGCAGACTTAGAGTTAGGAAACCCTTTCTTAAATCAAAGGCAGAGATATTAGAGTTGTAGCTACCCAGAATAGCACATGGATAACTTCTCCTCATGTTTCCTGTCTTATTTTTCATACTTACAAACAACTTTGACTGGAGTGATGTCCAAGAATGAAGTATAAGAATGGCATTCAAAATTGAAATGCAGATTTTAGGTGGGCCTTCTTTTTTCTCTGTGGAAATTCCCTCTATATGTTTTAACTTATATTGTTAGGTTACACCTTCCTGTATTGGCTTTGGATGTAGCTTGGAAGCCTTTCTGTGTATCTCTTCATTTGAAAGATCATAGTGGGAGGATGTGCTGCGTAGAAAGTAAACATTTCCAAGTGCTGTGTGGATAGTAGTTTATGAATTCGTTCTGCAACAGTTATAGTTATTAGTACCTATAAATCCATAACACTCTTAAATGAAAGGATATAAAATCTGTAAAAATACAAAAGCAAGATATACCTTATCCTCATAGTTTATGGGTTTTTTAATTATTAGCTCCATAAATGTAAAGGACACTTCTAAAAAATACCAACCTGAAGTAACCAAAATATATTTCTCTGTCTACCTCTTAATGCATGGGTAATATTTTTCTAATTTTATGCTAAATAGCATGTATATAATTGAAGCCTCAAGTATCTTTAATATAACATTGATAAGAAGTTCTATTTAGTAATTTTTCTGCCACTGTTTTGTATTTCAGTATTAATTTGGTGTCTTTTGTCAGTGATTCCATCTGGGCTGTAATTCAGATAAAGAATAGCCAAGTTTTCATTTAGTCAAAATATGCAGGTGATTTCCTACTGCTGCCATCTCCACTCCAGCGCAAGGAGATGCTGAAGCTCTTCTGCCGATTTGAATTATACTGTTTTTCCAGAACACAAGTTGTTAGGTTCCAGTAATGAAAGAGTTAAAGGCAGCATTTGGATCACTGTTGTGAAACTATATATTATCTATTGTATTTCCTTGGCCTTAAGTGGATTCTAGCATGGGATGAATTAGGTTGGCTAGATATTTTCTGCTGACTGTGATATCCCTGTTGAGCAGCTTTCCCAGTACGAATATATTTGGCCCTTCTTTTTCTTCCCCACAAGCTATATCCCTGTATAAAAACAGCTTTATCTCTAAAGAGCAAATAACACCCAGTGCTCATAACAGATGCCAAGAAATGTTTCTGTTTTGATTTTTGAAAATAAAAATTCAACTGTGTTCAATAAAATTCAGAAGCCGTTTTCCTCTGTGGAAATTAAAGGAATCCAAGGAAGTCTAGGAAGATAGCGGCCTTCCTAATTAAAGCAGTAGCAACTGCAGGAATCCAGTTTTTACAACCACCTCTATCGCACTGTGCTGAGAACAAAGCAGTCCTCCATTAATATTTTATTTTCTCTTTTCTTCCACTATAACAATGCTCTATGTTCTGTGAGAGCCCTGGAAAGACATGCAGAGCTATGTTAATTATGGTTTAAATAATTGACACTCTGATTGTGTTGTACTTTCCGAATGGTATGTGGCGTGTCACTGGTTCTACATGTAATTACATCTATTCACGGCCATCATTTTTCCCACTTACAACACAGTATACAGTAGTCTACACTGCAAAATCATATGCAGTAACTAATAACAACTTCACCAAATGACCTCTGTTTTTAAACACACGGAGTATGTGTAGCAGTGGAGGTCTGATTGCCATCAGAGCTAATGCATGCATCCAGGAAGATCTATTATGAAACAGTTAATGTCAGGGGAGTTGGGAGTCTGCATCAGAAGCACACTCACAGCCTAAAGAGTGGGTATTAGGAAATTTGCAGTGTGGTCTGATGGTAATTCCTTATTTAACATTGCATCTAGCTTTTCGGCTTCTGGGAACTCAGGTATATATTAGCTGCTGTTTTATAGATTTGTGCACTAACTACTGGGATTATTAAGTACATCCAGCTATACTATACACAGTACTGTGCAACAACATAAACAAGCTTTCAAGACTCATCTTCAGGTGTTGACTGAGTCATTCTGAAAGCTTGAGTGTATGTATATGTTTAGAGAGTGAGTAACCCGCTACTTCTTGGAGTACCTCATTGGTTGACATGATAGGCGTGATTGCAGAGTGCATGAAGTTTCTTGGAAATAGCGTAACTCCCCACTAAAATGTACGCACTTCGGAGTTTGTTTCTGTCTGCTTTGCATGTTTGTTCTGCTGCTTGCAAATAACCTTCTGCCCAGCTGCAGTTGATAAAGGGAGAGGAATTAGTGTTTAGAAAGGCTACAAGCACAGGTTATGCTCAGGCAACCTGGGAGGTTTACAGTGATAATCACTCTGTAACAATTGCCCCTATCTGTGTCCTTACTCCCCTGTAAAAGTGAGGTGGTTTTATCCCTCCATGAAGGTGGGGATATATGCAACTTCACGTTTACTGTGGAATAAGGATACATGCAAGAGAACTTAATGCAGGGTAGCCGGTGTGCTTATAAATCCACAACTTAACTTGCATTGTAGTAACTTGTCCATAGAACCAAACCTTTAATGTTTTTATGATTCATACCCTAGTAATAATTAACTGAAAATGGTAACGTGGAGAGGATGAATAGGAACTGATTTTGGACCAGCAATGCCTTTCAGGGGTCTGTCCAAAATAATTGTGAAGGACTCAGTAAGGTCAGCATGTACTTCAGTGTCTTCTGGAATTTGGAGTCTTTGACAGTGAGTGCTTGATCCATTATGATGAATGGGTAGAGGAATGGTATTGTGTCAGTATCAGATACGCCTTCAGAAAAGTAGGGAACTGTTGGGTATTCCTAACAGAGTATATTTTTAAAACTTTTTAAACAACAAAAAAAAATTTAAAAACACTACAGTTTGCATCACACATAAAAAACATGATGGTAAAGTCCTGGAAGAACTGCAGGATACAAATATTTGTAGTAGAAAGAGCCATTATTGTATTTTTAAAAAGGACCAGATATTGCTTCTTCCCATTTGGCCTGGAAGCTTATTCAAAAACTAGGAAAATCGGGAACTGTAACCATTTATGTGAAGCAATAACACATTGAATGCCACAGGGTTTAAAAAAAAAGGTTTCTGTGGCAGGGAACCCCGGAAGCAGCTGTCTGAAAGTACTTTGGAAGGTGGATCTCATGTGATTTTAAGCTAGGTACATGATACATCCCAGAAAACTGAAAATTTTACCAGATGAGAGAAGAGAAATGGAAAAGAAAGTCATTCTTTAGACATGTCAGACGGCATTTTCAGAAGTATTTAGCGATTGTCTGTGTCTGGCCCAGCTCAGAAAGATGTCCCTGTTTACAACATCACTTGAACATCTGGTTCTATGCTGCTGATGCTGACGGAGCGTGTTATATGAAGCTGAGCATCCTGCATATGGATGGGCTTTTTGAATGTGTGGGGATGCTTTGTCTGAATTAAGGACCCTGATTAAAGGTTTCCATGCATTGGCAGAGGTTGAAAAGGTTCATCTTCAAAATAAGGAATGTAACTTTTTGCACTGATTTTTTTTGTGTGTGTGTGTGTGTTTGTTTTAAAAGTAATGCAAGTCATATTAGCAATTGTTGAATATTAAAAAAAGCACACATACAAAATACAGTCCTTATTTTCCTATTCTGTGTTAAGAGTTCAGGAGCCTTTCTCGGAAAATGCTTTGTGTAGGTTTACACTTAGGAATGCTTTTAATCAGCACAGACAATTGTGTGGAGGCACAAGAGAAATGATGCTGGATTGAAAATATAAAGAAGTTTTGCTTGTATTTTAGAAGCTTAGTACACATGGTTACTAATTTTAGAATACAAACTTGACAGAGCTTTCTCATATAAAAAATCAATGTAAAACTGCACTGTAAATTGAAAAAAACCATCATGCTTGCATATCAGGGACAAGCACAAGTCTTGTTTTCATCTTGTTTTCCCTTATTCCTTGGTGTCATTACCAAAATATGTATTTCAGTGCATTAGAAAATGTAATTTGTGTCAACTGATACCTGAATCAGTCTGGGATATATGTAATTTACTGTGATGCTGAACAGAGAGAATTGATTTCAAATGTATATTTTTGGATTAAGGTGAAGGGATCAAATAGGAACCTATCTCCTATGTCTGCTGATTGAATTTGACCTGCCATACTAACAGAGCAGAATCCTGTAGGATCATACCTGTGACATATAAAAGCCAGGTGTGTTTATTAATTTTGTCCCATTAAGGAGAGCTGGGTGGGAAAGTGGTGAATCAGTTACAATCAATATTTATGACACACATAGAGGCATTATCAGAAATTTGTGAGAAGCTGTTTCCTGTGTGCTTTCCCATATTTTGTACTTATGGATAATAACTCTTAGCACCTGATCCGAGTATAGCACAGAACATGGAAGGAACTTCTCGCTCACTGACCGCTCACATGCTGAAAATTCCTGATATGCTTTGTGTCCTGGCTAGCTTTCCTGGGAACTGGCCTGAGTTGTCAAATCATTGCAGCATATCACAGTTCTTGCCACTGTCATATTCTGCAACTGATATTTGCCAGTTTTTGTTTGAAAGGATGATCACAGAATCTATGAAATATTTTACACGGCTTAATCTTTGTTTTAGTAAGATATTTACTATTTTCTGGAGCAGAGCCTGTGTTTGAGACCTAAATCTAAGCCAATCTAACTCATGCTCTAGGGTGGGCTTTGCTGTGGAGCAGAGGTTGGAGGTCACTGCAAAATTTTCTTTCAGGTGAATTCACGTCACAAATCCATATGGTTAGGGCTCATAAATTTCAAAGCCTGTGATTTTTCTTTCAAATCTGGTTTGCCAAGGAAGTTATATACTTTGTTTTTGTGTGCATTTTTTCCACTAATAATTTTTGAACCATTTTGCTCATTACATTTGGCAGAAAAGTAAAGTCTGTAATACTAAGTTTCATGAAAATATGTGGCCTAGCAGCAGGAAGAGATCCTACTAATTCCTTCACTCCAGATAGTGACAGTGTGAGCGTACCTCTTCCAGGCAACAGAGTTTTTGCAGCAAAAATGATGGAAGTAAGAACTAGTGGGCAGAAATGTGCATGCTGTGGAAATCTGGTTACAAAATTATTCCATAAATGGCAAAATTAATTTCCTGAAAAATCTGAACTTGTTGGGAAGAAACAGTTCTACGCGCTACCTTTCTCTGACACCTAAGAGAGGGACATGTGGTAGGATCTAATTCTCATATGTATTTCTGTATTCAAATTACACTTGAAAATAGTTCAGAGATGATAGTCTGGACATGTGAACATGCTCTCTACCAGTAGTGTGCACATGTGTATTTACCTATGCATTTATTGCTTATATTGTAATGTTTGTATATTATACGTTTCTCATAGAAATGTTTCATAAGCATGGTTTCTTATTTGCTGTGCATCTCAAGTCTGTAAATGTATTATAAATATCATCCATCTGGATTCAATATTGTCGACTTTTAGTGGAACAAACTTCCCTTTCTCCTTTCCACTCTTCCTGCACCCTCCCCAGCCTAGATAACACCAGTCACGATTCAGAAAGTATATGAGCAGCAAAGCGCTCTCCAGAATTATCACTTGATCACAAATGTTCTTTGATGTGTCTTTAGTACTCAGTATTTTCAGAAGAGACTAATGATATAGTGATACCCTAGGCTGTGGATACTTGAAAGAAGCATAATCAATTCTGTGAAAATCAGGCATATATCAAGGATAGGTGTTTGGGCTGCAGAATAAATGTGGCTGAGTAGTTGTTTTTAAAAATGTTAGAATGTATCTATAATCTCATTACAAAATAGTAATTTTTTTCATATTCCAGTATCCACCGTGGATGTTTCACTCCCATGTGTTGATATGCATTAATACTTTAAATTTTCCACACAAATCTTTCCATACAGTTATAATCAGATGAACACTGAATTTCCTGAGTTTAGCTGTCACCTTCTTTAAAAGGATTAAGTTTTATTTTAATAAAACTTTAGTTCAGATGAGTAACTGGTGAGCTCTCATTCACTAGACTCTTAAATGGAAAGACTTCTAGACCAGCTTGGTGTCTTTGCAAGTCCTGAAAATGTTTCTTTCTGTTCACTCAAATGTACTTTTAGGCATTTATTGTGAATGTGCAAACATTTTCTAGTTATACTGTTTGAATGGAGAAGCAGCCATGAGTGATGTAATTCTACATTGTCATTTTCATCTTCTATGCAGCTGTTGCAAAATTAAAAAGCTGTAAAGTTACAAATGGCATCATATGAAGCAATACGCAGCATGGAATTTCCTGCTGGTGCTTAAAATAATACAATTACTTTTAACAGATAAAAACAGTTAAGGGTCCAAAGCAGGTCCCTATTTAAAAAAAGAAAACACCTTTCTTCTGAAAGTATCCTTTTAAAGTATTTGCTTGAAAACAAGGGGAAAACAATCTCGGCATAGAATATTTTTATTCTTTTGGGGTTTTGGCTTACAACACAGATCAAGAAGAATAATCACAGTGGCAGGTAAGAAACTGGTAACAGAAAAGCTTTATTTGAGCACAATTCACCAGATGTACATCTTGGTTTATTCTTGTATTCATCTGCAGGGTAAAACATCCATATAGTTAGAGACGTCATTGTCATCTCTCTTTTTTTCTCACCTGCACCAAAAAGAAAAGTCATTAGGTTTGACAAGAATGGTACATTTTGTAGTAATTACAAGGGAGCACAAAACAAAACCAGGCAAGTTTCACAACGTCCGTGAATGTCCTAATGCACCAAAGAATGTTTTTACATTCTGTTAGATTGAAAATGATAAATTGGTTCTTTGTAACTCCAAATTGAAATCACAGTGTAACCTGGTTGTGCTCAGCACAGGAAGCCTTTGGGGATGCCAAAGTTTGGACAGGAGACTGGGAGTCCCAGAACTATCGTGTTCAGTGAGCTGTGAAAAGTCATTCAGAAAAGAAACACTCAGCATCCTTTATTTATTTGCATTGAAATATTTATCTGTGATGTGAGGCATTCATAATAGATTGTCAATCTCTTGTGCCTTGTGATGAATCTGGGTGTCTTGCATTGAATTCTAAGTATTTTCTTCTGGAATAATTTAATAATTGTCACATTTCCAACCTTTGAATGTTCCCTGACCTTTGGATCCAAATTACCTTTTTTTTTTCCCCTTCCTTTCTCTAGGAAGGGAAATATCGAACCTTTGATTTTCTTTTTTTAAAAAACAACTCCCCAACCTATATTATTAATGATTAATGTCTTAATTTAGAAATTAAAACTCAATCAACCTGAAAATTCATGTCTTGCTGCTCTTTTCTGATAATTGAAGGAAATTATTTATGTAACATAGATTAATATTGTTTCATGTTCTACCTGACATTCCAGATTGAAGTATGACTTTGAAACAGAGATGGGTTGGGACTGAAATACCCTATACAACAACTCTAGTGCTTGGAAAGCAATGTGTTACGTTCCTAGTACCAAAGCTCACAAAGGAAGTCAATTTTCACTTCCATCTTGTTACATGCAGGGTGGAACAGAGATAAATGAGCTTGGGAGACAAAAAAAAAGAAACATGTAGGGAAAGAGAACAAGGACATGCTAACAATGAGTACTGTGCATCCTCGATCCTTAGCACTAACTTGCAAGGGAAGGGATGCCACAGAAGCCCTGCTTTTGGTAGAAAGATGGGAAAGTCTCTTTTCAAGCTGCATCTAACAACATCGTAGCCCCCTTTGAACTGTACACTGATATAGAGAAGGCTCTGTGTTTTCTCACTGTTCTGGGACAAGCAAACTCCCAAATAACATCTAGAGTAACACTTAGCATTTCTGGCATAACTACAGGCCATTTACTGTAGAGTAGGAAGCTATGCTGGCCCACCAGCACATGAGGGTTTCTTCTGGGTTTTTTTTGAGTGAGCTTCTCTCAGTCTTTTCTCTTTTCCTTTCTCTTCCTTTCCTTTCATCTCTGATTGAAAAGGAGCTTGGAGACAAGAGAAAAGAAGGCACTTTAACGGAGGTTGAACAGTGCTAACCCAGAACACAAAGGGTGGAGATGTATCTGTTCACTGCTGGCATGCAGCCATCATGGTTATCAGCTTAATAGCATAACTTAACAGGAAGAATTACACTCGTGACCTTCTGCTCCGACAGCACAAGCTTCTGTCACTTGAGCTAAAGGAGAATCTCCATTAGTAGTTGGTCATTGTCACAGGGCACCTATCCCTCTCTTGGGCCAACCACTTATAATGACAAGATATCATAAACACTTGAACAGCTCTGATTTTGTCCAGTAGAGGGAAGCGGATAGACACAAACACTAACTCAATATGTTAGAGAGACATATCATCAACATATTAACCACATCATGCATGATTGGCAAAAGGCATAACAGCTGCAGGAGAACATTGCATTTCTCACTGCTGCCAAAACCTCTGTATTGACTAAGGATCGCTTCCACTGGAACTGCTGCTTCTTGCACTGTCACTGTTCTTTGAATTACAGAGCTGCCAGAAAAGAGTAATCTGGATCGCAAACCAATTTACCTTGTTGCTGAAAATAACACATTGCTGTGTTATGAATAATGCTCATTAAGTTCACTTTTTTAAATTAGGCTTTTGAGGGAAGAGGACTATTGAAAAAATACCTTTAAGTGAGAGCTGGTAATAAGTTGCATTTCAGAAAAAGGTGCCTTTTCCCTTGGAAATAGGAATGGAATAGGAAATTGGGTACTGCCACAGAACTCCTCCAAAGTGAGAACTCCAAAGCATTTGGATGGTTGATTTCCACTTTAGTGTTGATCAGTATATCTTGGGTAACAGGATAAAAGCAAAACATTTCAGAGCTGTTCTTTTCTAGATCTGTTTACTTGCTTACACTAGCCCAGAGGCTGTTCCCTGGGGAGAAAGTTACAGAACTTAGAATTGCCCTTTGTCAGCTTTAGCTGTGCAGGTACTATCTACCTGGTAGGGAAAAGAAGAAAAGCGTTTGTCTGTTTTGGAGTCATGCATTTGGATTATGAGTCCCTTTTTAAGAGGGTCTTAAAGACAAAGATGTATCATTTAATAGTGACAATCACCCTGCTTTATCATGGAAACATGACCAACCATATCAAATATTCCCAAGCACACTGACAGGCAATCACCAACCCAAGCTTTATTTGAAAAGATTTCTCTGTCCATTGAAACAGTCCTCTCTTTTGATGCCAAATGATCCTCCACAAGGTCCACCAGCTCCTTTCCTTTCCACTGGGTTTGTTGGAGTATCCAAATTTTAAAGGATGCCAGCTGGCTTGCAACCAGCCATTTATAAAGAAGCTCCTGTTCTACAGCCATTTTTTCCCCACCAACCTTGGCTGCTTCTCATCTTCATCCCTTTCTGTATAGAACTCTGAAGTCCCTGTAGAGGTTTTGTAACTTCCTGAAGCCTTCATCGAATGGTAAATTGGTATTCTGTTAGGCTGTCAAAAAGGATTAGGAGGAGGGATCTATTCTTCTTCTTATTTTCATTCTTTAATGACAAGTTACATTGCCAGCCTGTCCACTAAATAACATTAGGCAAGGACTAATCTACCTCTTCATACCAAAGTAGAGAGAAACCAGGAAAAAAAAATAAATCTCCCACTTAGGACATGCATTGAGAATTCAGATAATTCCTGTGCTATCATAATTTTATTTTAAGAGTTAGCATTTTATTAGCATGAAAATGTATATAACCACTGACCGCTTTTTTATTTTGTTTTGGAAGTATATGTACACCCATTTTAAGTGATTATGAAGCTTTAAAACCATCCACATTTTGAGAATTTCAGCAAAATCAAGAAGAGTTAAGGTTTTGGCACATGTATTTTCCTAGAGAAATTTTCAATTAGTTCTGTGAGAATCTTATTCACATTCTTTATCAGAGATCATGCCTTTCATTCTCTCACAAGGAGTTTGAGTTTAGCTGGAAACTAGAGACGCTATGTTTACCAGCACTATTTTAACCTTTACACATATGTGCAGATCTCACATTGCAGCCAGTATCATGGCATATGGTGTAAATATGAAGACTGATATATACATTCTGTAAGATAGAGTCCTTGGAGAATGAAGAAATCTGTACTGTAACATTAAAAACCTGATTCTAAACCCAGTGCTGTTTGTGTGGGGTGTACTTCCCCATGTCTAGGGGCATGACTGGCCTTCAAAGGAGAAAGGGAAGATGCCTTGAAAAGAGGGGGAGGGGGGGAAGAAAAGAATATCCAAAACTGGTTTGATTGCCCAAAAAATCACCTTCTGTGCCTCTCACTTCCATGTTTGGAGTGCTGGCAAAATGACATGGTTAATGCAGCTTTTTGGTTTTTGCCATTATGATGATATATGTGGTGATGGGACAGATTAGGTTAATTGCAAGAATATGATTGGCAGATGTAACTGGCTAGCAGGCAGTAGTGAGTGCACTGTCCAAATACAGACCTAAGCGAGTTAAAGGAGTGTTACTGCTGCGCTGCATCCTGCAAGACCAGAATGAGTGCCACACATTTCCAAGTATAAGAAATTCTGCATAAATAGGACATTCAATTATTTATGAATAGACTCCAAGTCAGTGATTAATTAGCATTTTAAATATGGTTGATTAACACATTAACCCTATTTTATGAAAACTCTTTTAAAAGATACATATTACATGTGCTTCCATTTGATTTTCACATTTCTGATGTCTTTCATCTGTTACATTACTGTGTCCTATAAGACTTTCTAGAATGTTTAATTATTTACTTTACAAATGCAGGATGTTATAATGATATTTGTAAAGAAAAAGCTAGGATAATGAATATACAATACAGTATTAGCAGCTTCCCCAACTGTTGACAGGAGGTTAGGGGGTATGGGTGGAGGAAGAAAGAAAATCAAAACAAGACAATAATGTTGCACTAGATGTATACAAGTGAATATGCAATAAGCATTGGGAATAGTGTACAAAAGCAATAACATAATTTACCATTCCTGTATGAAGAAACTATCTGAGGTGCTTTTGTCTGTATTGAAGATAATGTTTGGAAGCCTTCACTGGAAAGCAGAATATAACCTAGAAACTGTTTGCATTATCAGTTACAGAAGAAAACATTTACTTGTTTAATAATTGCTTATTTATTTCTATTATTAATTATTCATCTACCTCTCAGCGACTGCTAGCATACCAGCTGCTATTGTACCAAGGGCTGGGATTTACCTGCCAGACCTAACGAAGAGAAGTTTCGGATATATCAACATGTTTAGACCTTAGAAATAGAAGAGAAAGTAGGGAAAGCCCCACCATGTCTGTAGCTCCGTTCATTTTAAACTCTTGTTTCTGTGTAGTTTGATCAAGTTCCAGAGTTGCCTAATAACCTATCTCTTTCCTGTATATTCGGCCAGCAATCTATGCACTGTTCTCACATAATAAAATGAAATTATGCTGGGAGTGAAACTGTCAGAATTGGCCTTTTTTTGGGGAGGTCTCATTACATACTGAACACTGAAGACATTCAGCCTTCAGAGCACTCAGCACCTCATAAGAGTCCATATTTAAAGTACACACCTGCTCCTTTGCAGTAAATACAACAATCAGTATTCTTACATGAAGGCATAGGCTTGAATATTTTGTATAATTGGCTCTGTGCCCATTTCTGCAAAAGGGTATCACAATTGGTAGAGCTGGCCGTTTCCTCCCCTACATTGTGAAGGGAAAAAAGCCCTGCAAAGATCACTTCAAACTGTGCTTGGAATTTTCCAAAGTTAAGCTGTGTGTGAAAAAAAGTGGGGGAAATGTGCGACACTGAAAATCAGTCAACTAGCTCTTCAGCTGAAAAATGGCCTATTAACAGGGAAATCGTTAAGGTACAATATAGATTTATGGACCAAGGTAATTGAAAAAGGGCACAACTGATGAATCTTACCTATCTTGGTGACATTATTTGTGCAGCATGAGAAGCGCTTTGTCTACCATATACCTGTACACTTCTTGTGTACTAACTGTTAATGTCATTGTCCCACTACTCAAGTCTTAGGGCCTGATTCTTCTCCAGAAATTCCATCTTTTCAATAATATTTTGCCATAAAAACTATCCCTAACCTTCCTAGTATTGTCTTTCCTATCTAAAAAACTGGTACTTAAATTTTTATTGTACTTGCTTCTGCTTTAGGCCTGGAAATACAGGCTAGACTATTTCATCTTTTTACTATAAGATTATGCCTATGGAGGTAGCCACATCAAATTGAAGGTCCATATCTGTAAAAGATGGGAACTGGAGTATCTGGACAAGGTGCATGTGGTTCCATGTGTTAGGGGACTATATGCGAGGGTATGTGATTACCATATATCAGGAGACTTGTGGAGCAAGTTCAGCAAAGTCATTATGATGATATCATTGCTGGTAGCCGTTACTTTACATTACTAGTGGCCATTACTGTAATCTAAATGGACATTGGGAGGAGATTATGGTGAAAGGTGCTAATGGCTTGCACATTAGAAGTCATTAACATATAAGCACCCAGGATTGAAAGTCTATGTACAAAGAGTTAAATAAATTGTGCAGCAGCTTCCCCCAGGGAGTCATTAAAGGTATTATGCAAGTTTAAGTACTCTTCTTTATCTGGGCTATTAGACCTTTCAAACTAGGAGGTCTAAAGGAAGAGCCTCTGAGTAGTGGTTTTCCCAGGTGTAAAATCAAGCCTGTGGGCTGGGGCTGAGGGGTGGTGGGTAAGAGTGGAAGACAATGTATAGTTTAAGCCGGTAAATCTGTCAGATTTCTCAGATGCTGGAGAAAAAAACTGCTAAGTGTGTGCATTTTTCCTGTTCAAGGGAAAAAGGTGCACCTTATAGGGTTTTACTCTGGAACACAATCAAATTACCCACCTCATCGTGAGATGAAAGGTTTGCTGTATTATTGCAATATTTTGTTTCACCGTCTTTTTTTTCTTTTTTTAAATCTAGCAGAGTAGCAATATGCAGAGTATTCTAGCAATGTGAGTATCTGCTACCACAAAGATTTTCTAATACTATTAATGTAAAACATTAGGCAATGCCCAAATCCTACTGTTTTCTCTCCCTGGCTTGAATAAATAATGGAAGACAAGAATAAGTAGAAAAGGGAAAAAAATTCTTCCTCTCAGCTGAGGCTCTCTTTGCAGAGACGTGTATTTTCTTCCTCCAGTATGCCCCCAGAGCTGATAGTAAAAGTAATACAGAAACCAGCTAGCACACAAGGCAGCAACCCAGCTCTACTGTGGGAAGGATCTCTGCCTGTTACAACAACTCTCTGTAGACTGGTGTTTATTTTCAGGCCTTTCCATTCATGGCCAACCAAGATATACGTGCAACATACGTGTGGCATGTCTTACAGCATCTAATCAAACTGAAGTGAACCAAGAGTAAGAGATATTGTATTAATAAGCCTCTCTTGAATGATCTGGTTTAACATATATGGCTGAGTCAAATCTGTCTATTTGCACGAAGTTTTGCAAGACTTATGTTTGTACAAAAGTCTTTCTACCAGAAGAAGGTAAGTCATTACTAGAGACAAACCATTATAACCAAAATAGAAATGAAAGAGTGCAAGGTGGTAGAGTGGTAAAACAGAATGCTATAGTTAGGGACACGATATAGATTCCATTTGGGGTAATTCTGTATGAATCTGGAGTTACAGTTAAACTTACTTTCAAACAGCTACCATAAATATCCAGGAATCCTGGTTCCGAGTCCTCCATACAGGTCTCGGAGTATGTAGCCAGAGAAAGACCAGCTCCAGTCTCGCCCAAGGGAAGGTTTCCCTCCCAGTGTAGGATGAGCCCACAAACTTGTTTACAGTAAGTCTTAATGCTGAAATAAAGTCAGGATGTTACTGAAGAGCACACATTGGTCCAGAAAAGTTTATCTCCCAGTTTAGGCATAAACTTAAATGCCTTAATGCAACTGTGTGATTAAGGCACGGACTAGAGAGGAAGGGGACAGTATGAGAATATTTTCACAGATGTTTTACTGAATGGTCATAGTAGCAAAAGAGAAATATTTTGCGTTTTGTCCTACAGTGTCTTTAGTCTTCAAAGGCTGCAAAACCTATAATTAATTGACAGGTAGAAAATAGGCTGCACAGAAGTTAATTCACTAGGAACGACAATTGCTGTGCGTGTGCCCTCAGTGCCTGTTACAGTCCTGATCCAAAGTCAGTTGAAGCCAATCGATCAGGCCCTAATTGCACACTGATTAGTATCACTGTGTGCTTGGCAGCATAGTAAATCTTTAAGAATTAGGAGCCACTGTGTTTTTTTGGAGTAGTTCTTTTCATCATTATGTGTGACTGATAACTTGCAGTGGGATTTAAACACAAATATCATATTATTGAGAGATAACACTATGTGTAATTGTTGCCAAGATAATAGATGAAATAGCTCAACTTCCATTGGAAAAGTTTCAAAGGTTGAAAAGTTTCAGACAGGCATTTTTTGCAGGTATAATGAAAGGATCAGCATGTATTTCCCCCAAAGGCTTTCATTTTTCATTTTTATCCTTAGGAGAAGCTGGTGGCACTTCCTTGGTATTGTCATTGACTAAGGCACAAAAGGAGGAGAAAAAAGAAACAATTGATTTTAAAAAAAAAAAGGAAAGAAAAAGTGAATCAAAACATGACTTCTTGTTTTCAAGAAGAAGGGCCAACTTTTACTTTATAGTAACAGCTTTGAGATCAGCAGCTGTGGGATTACATGGCAGAGGTTTGTAAAAAAAATCAATAACTGCTGCTGTTTGGAGAGAAGGAAAGAAAGGACAGCTAACTAGACCAGATTGTAACAGTTCTGCAAGCAGTCACAATGCTCACCTTACAACAGCGCAGCCCTGCAAATTATTAAATAATAAATCACAAAGTCGAACAGTCTTGGGTGGACAGAATGCGTTTGACTGTAAAGCAGACAGAGGCCTATGAATTATTCACATCTCAAGCAAAGATAAAACAACCGGAGAAGAAATGAGAAGAATTCTTCCAAACAGGTTCTCCTGTACTGAAATATACCTTTTGATTACTGATACATATTTGGGGATTCAGCCGGTCAAAGTCATGCCAGAACTAAGAAGAAGGAGACAACTGCAACCTAGGTTTAGTGCTACGGGAAAATGTTGTCATTAATAAGTAACTTAAGAAGTAATGTGCCTGTGAAATATCATTTTGCAACATTAGTATGTTAGAAATTAGGGGGGGGAAATGGATCTCAGACAGTAATTGTCATAGAAGTGTCAAGATCTCCAGTATTTATCTTTAATTTAGTGAGTTAAAACTTTGTAAGAGCTTATTTTAATCAGAATGGCAAGCTGACATCTGAAAATCGGCTTATGAAAATGGTGGGAATCTTATGTTTTGATAATTTTAAGCATCTGGCTTACAGGAAATAGGGGGAAAAGAGTTAAAGCTGATCTTCAATATAAAGACAAGAAAGAAAAGCAGAATCCCCTGTTCTGGACTGTGGGTTTTTATTACTGGGTTATAACATTTGGCTTATTTGAATATAGCTAATGTCTATGACTTGCAGAGGAAACAAAATCAATCAAAACACTCATTTTCCTTTCAGGTTGTGTGTCGTCTCCATCCCCCATCCCATCCATTCACCCCCCAGCAGAATTTCAGGCTTACTACACTGATGCACTGATATAGTGGAAGAAAATATGTATAGCTAAATCCTGCTGACTGTGACTGAGGCAAGAGCATAACACTCTTGAGACTGCATCGATGACATGACTCCAGAATCTGATCCATTCTATGTTCCTAAAGAGATAAATGGTTTAAGAAGGGGTTTACTCCATCAGATCTGCATGGTTTAAATGATGATCTTTGTTTAAAACTCTCTCTTTTAAAATTAGATTTATATGTACAGATGGTAGCGATGCCTTCTTTATGATGAGTGGTATGGTTTCGTGAACATATTGCTGAGGACCCTAATGCTGTCTGAAGCTGTAGAAAAGCACCTCTCCTTCAGCCTTTGCTTTTTGAATACCAAGTCTGTGAACAAACCAACTTGTGGGAACCTGTCCCATGACTGATTTTGTGTTGCTACGTTTAGTTGCAGTGGCGAAGTTGGTATGCTTCATCTTTCAATCTGCGTATTACTGAAAGCTTTAGTTTTGTAATAAGAGAGTATGATGAAGAGAAAAAGGGAGGAGGACCTAACTCAAGGGAAGACAATTAACCCTGCTGAAGGCCCCCGTACAAGTGCACTGGAGTCCCACTGACTGTTTGGAAAACTGCATAATCCAGTAACTGAAAGCAAATTCTCTCAGTTTTCCAAGCACCAGCTCTTCCAGTGTCTGGGCCTGTGAATTTGCCATAAATGTGTGGCCTGATAAGGAACAGAGTTGCTTTACTATCATAGCTGCTGCAAACCGCAAGTGCAGACGAGAAGCAGCACACACCAGCTCCCAAGGAGGGGAAGTCTGGCTCGGGGTACGAAGGTGAGGCCTCCCTCCCCACACTTCCTCCAGAGTCAGTCCCCTCATGCCTGTTTATTCCCAGCCCACAGTTGGGCCTTTCATCTGAAATATGTAGAATTGTTCAGGTCAGCCTTCCCAGCCTCCTGATTTCCTGTACTCTAGGCAGATCAATATTGACCTGCCCATGCCCTGGCAAAGGCTGTGTCCAAACCTTGCCCCTTGCCTTACAGACCCATAGCTTCCCCAGCTTTTCTCTGTAGCCAGCTCTGAAACTCCTCACCTCACTCCCAGCTGCCATCACTTGTGAACCAAGTGTCCTCTTGTACCAGTGAATGATTTTGCCTGAGCTAGAGGATTACCAAGCCAGCTACAGGCTGATTTTTCACAGGGGTGAAAATCAGAGGGGTACAATAAGATGAGAGAACAAGATATAGAATGTTGTATTTCAAAAGAGTTTTGGGAGGGATGCAAATGACCAGTAATGACAGGGGTAAATGTGATATAGAGCAGAGCTTCAAAGGTGCAGACGAAAGGCCTCAACTTGATAAAAACAGATCTAAAACAGTGAATAAAAGCAACTTAGAAGGTAAAAGGCCAATATAGCCAGCTGTGAGAAGGTGTTACTCCAGTGCTTTGTGTAGCCTGTAGGAGAGAGGTGAGTTGAAATGAGAAACTTTAGTGATCGAGATGAAGGGACACCTGACATATTAGTAGCTACAGAGCTGGCAACTTCTCCTAGGTGTCTTAAGCAGTGCAGGACACATCGCTTCTGACTGAAGGGTGCTGAGGTATCCATGGAGCAACAGAAAATTCACTCTGGTATACCAGAGCTAGGCAGGTATTTTGCTGGTATCTGCTTGCCAGCAGCCAGGAAACTACGCATCACATAGCTGCTTTGTTATGCATTTAATGTATGTGTTCAAATATTAGAAATGAGCTTGTAGGTTTTGTATTGAAACTTCGGTTGTTATAAGTTATAGATTCCTGAAGAACAGATGGTCAATGGAAAGCACAAGATTAACCAGAGGATATACTGCACTGGTATTGTCTAGATATTGCAGGTGGACAGCTGACAACTCTAGTAGTGACTAAGGTTAATCAAGTTTCTGTACATGGGGCAGCATAAATACAACCTGTACTTACCAGTTTTTTATTTGGAGCCTGCCATGGCAGGAGAAAGTTTCAGCCTTGCTTTAAATATCAATTAGGTTTGCCAAGAATCAGAATCAAGACCTGGAAAATTTACACAGAAGTTGGCAATAACAGCAGGGTTTTTTTTTTCCTCTGCAGTATTTAGGAGAGAAGGATACTCCTTTTCTTTTGCAGAAGTTAAAGAAAAAAATCAGTTCCTAATAGGGCCTTCCATTTAGATGTGCCAATGATATTGATGTATAGGTCAGGCTTGCACAAATCAGTCAAGTATTTCGCATGTATGTTTTGCCCTATATGTTCATTATTAAAGCATGTTATAAATACACCTTCTAGAACACACTGTGTAGTATTTTGATTTTAGCAGAGGCAGGTTGTTTTAAATGTTGATCTTTTTCATTAAACAATAAACCAAAAGAACATGACCAAAGACTTTTTATACTTAGAAATGTTCTTGTTATAGCATCAGGTCTTTTTGCTACACATATCCACCTTTGTTTAGGAATACGTATTGCTGTTGCTTCCCTTGCCTCCTGGTTTAATTTAATGTTGCCAGTAGATATTTTCTGTCTTTGGGGCATTATGCAGGGAAGGTACCAGCAATATAAGCCTTGGTTATACTGAAGCAGGAACTGTCTCATAAAGAAAAGATGAAACTTGTTTTAAAAAAATAAAAAGTGAGCACCTGCGTAATGTGCTGTGGTGAGTACTATCAATTAAGAGTTGTAAGGTGGATATAGAAGATTATTTATAATGCTGTTATATAATGGCTTAGATGGACTGCACTGGAGAAATTAACATGACAGAGGAATGGAAATAATATTAGAATTTGGACTTACTTGAAAGTCAATAAATTATATTTTAAAAATACCATTCAGAATAAACACTAATGACATGCCTTTTTATTGATATTTAATTCAGAAAAGAAGTTAATGCATGCCTTGAAAAGCAAAGAAGGACTGCTTTATGTTTAATAATTTGCTTAAACTGAATTTCATACAGAAAATTAATTTGCTCTTAACAACGAGATGACTTTTTAGAAGGGAAAAAAGTTAAAGTATTAGCTTCTTTTTCTGAATACCAGTGCTCTTCAGTATGTTTGAAATACTAAGAACCAGTTGGATGAATACAGTTAGAAACTTTTGAAGTGAACACGGTATTTATTTTCCCCTTGGTTTTAGGAGATGCAGTTTGCTTTTGACCATCCTAAGGGCAAAGGCCATTCAAGCTGTGTGCATGGCCATGGTATTGAAAGGGTTGGCAGAGATCCCACAGCCCTCGTAACGTGCAAAACACAGGATCTCTTGTAATCCCCAAAGTCCAACATTCGCCATAGTGTACTCTCCGAATCTATGCAACTTAATAAATGAAAGGTTTTTAGAGTGCCATCTTAGCCAAAATCTGTGGTTAGATTCTGTTGCTAAATCAAGTATTCTTTGATGACTTTATACATATATATGTGTGTGTGTATATATATGCATATTGCTCATGCATCTGTATAAAGCTGTCCTGCAACACGGCTATGTGCTTCACTGTAAAGAGCAGGGAATTCGATAATCACGATAAATTCTCCAGCTTAATCTTGTAGTTGTAAGTAAAGTTGAAAGATCTGAACTCGGATATAGGAGGAGTAAAGCATAAATGAAATAAAAGAGGAAAATAAATTCCGTGCCAGCTAAGGATGTCCAGTTTTTGCTAATTTGGAAACACTATTATTTTCTTTTGGCAAGTAAAGGTATCTCTATTCTTCTTGGGAAGCACTGGTACTTTGCTTTGCTAATACCTCTAATGCTGCTTTCTTCAAAGCAAAGGACCCAAGGTCCCCTTGCCTCTGTAGCGAGTGCGCTGAACACACAGCTGCCTGAGCCTGGACACATACTCACTTGCTCCCGTGACTCACAATGGTCCCTGAGGGATTCTTTTTGAAATTTAAAATGTTGTTTAATATCAAGATGGGCTTTTTGATTGATTCAAAGCAAAGCATTTTATTTCTTTTGGGGAGCTACATAGCTCTTGTTTAAGCTTTCCTTTTAATTTAGATCTATGCTTAAATGAGAACAAGCTACCTTGGAACTGTCAGCTTTTTATTTCAATGTCCCAGCTATTTTAACATTTATTAAATATGGTTTCTTCCCATATTTACTTGTGGGATCATACCATTTGCTGCATTTTATTCAACTTCATTAGTAATCTTGACTTCTCGAAAACTTGATTTTTTTTTTTTGGCATCTATTTATTTTTAAAGTTACCCACTTTTGTATGTAAACTGTTAAAATTGAATTTCTGATATGAAAAGCAAAGTGTCCAAACCCACCAAATTATATAATATTGAGCTTTTTTTAAAATAGGAAATATTTTATGATAACAAATCTGAAAGAGTCCTATCAACAGGGGGGTTGCCAGGTAAT